>NC_059178.1:47895564-48587385 GCF_019923935.1 Bubalus bubalis | reverse complement strand
TTTCTTCCAAGAAGTGAGCATGGTTTAATTTCATGGCTGCAATCACCATCTGCAGTGATGTTGGAACCACCCAAAATAAAGTCTGCCACTGTTTCCACTGTTTCCCCAACTATTTGCCATGAAGTGATGGGACCAGATGTCATGATCTTAGTTTTCTGAATGTTGAGCTTTAAGCCAACTTTTTCACTCTCCTCTTCCACTTTCATTAAGAGGCTCTTTAGTTCTTCTTCACTTTCTGCCATAAGGGTGGTGTCATCTGTATATCTGAGGTTATTGATATTTCTCCCGGCAATCTTGATTCCAGCTTGTGCTTCATTCAGCCCAGCGTTTCTCATGATGTACTCTGTATATAAGTTAAATAAGCAGGGTGACAATATACAGCCTTAACGTACTCCTTTTCCTATTTGGAACCAGCCTATTGTTCCATGTCCAGTTCTAACTGTTGCTTCCTGACCTGCATACAGGTTTCTCAAGAAGCAGGTCAGGTGGTCTGGTATTCCATCTCTTTCAGAATTTTCCACAGTTTGTTGAGATCCATATAGTCAAAAGCTTTGGCATAGTCAATAAAGCAGAAATAGATGTTTTTCTGGAACTCTCTTGCTTTTTAGATGATCCAGTAGATGTTGGCAATTTGATCTCTGGTTTCTCTGCCTTTTCTAAATCCAGCTTGAACATCTGGAAGTTCATGGTTCATGTACTGTTGAAACCTGGCTTGGAGAATTTTGAGCATTACTTTACTAGAGTGTGGAATAAGTGCAATTGTGTGGTAGTTTGAGCATTCTTTGTCTTTACCTTTCTTTGGGATTGGAACGAAAACAGACCTTTTCCAGTCCTGTGTCCACTGCTGAGGTTTCCAAATTTGCTGGCATATTGAGTGCAGCATTTTCACAGCATCATCTTTCAGGATTTGAAATAGCTCAACTGGAATTCTATCACCTCCACTAGCTTTGTTCATAGTGATGCTTCCTAAGGCCCACTTGACTTCACAGTCCAGGATGTCTGACTCTAGGTGAGTGATCACACCATTGTGATTACCTGGGTCATGAAGACCTTTTTTTTTCTTAATGTCCTTTTAATTACCTAAAACAGTTCAGATTGCAAGCTGTTATATTATTGAATACATCTTTGTTTTACATAAGAAAGACCTCTCCATATGGCACAGAAACATTTGTTTACTGAACATTTACTTCTCCAGCCTCCCTGTGAATTATCCTTTGTCCCCTTTGAAGTTCTAGACTCCCACCCCCTTCTCCTTAGCTCAGAATAGCATATAAGCTTCATTGACTGACTGTCCACTGAGTCCAACATTGTTATAAAGCCCTACTTATACAAAATTAAATTTGCTTTTCTTCTGTTACTCTGTCTTGTACTCCAACCAGAGAACCTAGAAAGGCAAAGAAAAATTTCTTCTCTGACAGAAGAAAGGAACGGGAAGAAGAGAAAGAGAAAGAAAGTTCCTTTTTATAGTAGAATGACTAACAAAAAATGTAGAATGTTGGAATTAGAAGATTAACATTTGGCATCCACCATCATAATAATTGATTCTAGAAAGAATCATAAGTGAATGCTAATAATTTTACCCAAGTGAAATTTGAGGAGTACTGGAGATTCTATAAGCCTCAAAGTGTTTTCTGCTGCTGCTCCTGCTGCTGCTACTGTCAGGCTTCAGTCATGTCTGACTCTGTGCGACCCCATAGACAGCAGCCCACCAGGCTACCCCGTCCCTGGGATTCTCCAGGCAAGAACACTGGAGTGGGTTGCCATTTCCTTCTCCAACGCATGAAAGTGAAAAGTGAAAGTGAAGTCTCTCAGTGTGTCCGACTGGTAGCGACCCCATGGACTGCAGCCTACCAGGCTCCTCTGTCCATGAGATTTTCCAAGCAAGAGTACGGGTGTGGGTTGCCATTGCCTTCTCCAAAGTGTCTTCTGACTAGGTACTTAATGATTATAAAGGCAAAAACAGTAACTTTATAGTGAAATCACTTAGAAGACACGATCATGATCAGGTGATCGAAGTTAACTTCGGTAGTAATCTGTATCAGCTGTCTCCTGATGTACACACTAAGAACACAAGATCACTCCTATGGTATTTCTGCCCCGAATGCTTCATCTAATTGTGAGGAAGTATTAAACAAGCCCAAATTGGAAGATAGTCTACAAAATAACTGGCCTGTATTATTTTTAAATAGTTAATACCATGAAATAGAAAGACTGTGGTACTGGTCCAAATAAAAGGAAACTGAAGAAAACATGAGAATTGAATGTGGAACATGATCCAGGATTTTCTATAACTATAAAGGGTATTACTGGGATAAAATACAAAATCTGAGTATGGTTTTAGCATGCATGCATGCTCAGTAACTCAGTCATGTCCAACTCTTTGCAACCCCCTGGGAGTTGTAAAAAAAAATCCCAGCTTGCCTGTTTATGGGCTTCTCCAGGTAAGAATACTGGAATAGGCTCCCATTTTCTCTTCTAGGGAATATTCCCAGCTCAGAGATCAAATCCATGTCTCCTGCATCCCCTGCACTGCAGGCAGATTAACATATTAGATAATATTATTGTAACAATGAATGCCCTGATTTTAACAATTATACTATGGTTATGTAAGCAAATTCTGTATTTTTAGAAAACACATTGAAATATTTAGAAGTAAAGAGACATTATGTCTGCAATATGTAGAGAGAACAAAAATGGTAAAGCAAATGCAAGTATGCCAAAATATTAGCATTTGGGAAACCTGAGTGAAAGGAGTACAGAATTTTTTTTTTTTCCTTACAACTTTTAAGTTTGAAACTAGATGAAAATAAAAAATTACTGGAAAAAATAACAAAAGGGGGAAAAATGTACAGGCTTGAAAGGCATAAATGTGGGCTTGAATCCTGGCTCTCCTGCATATTAGCTGTGTGATCTTAAGCAAGTTGTTTAACCTATCCAAGCTTTACATTATAAGCTATAAAATTTCTCTCCTAGAGTTTTTAGGAGAATTAAATATTATTATGTGTAAAATGCTCTATAAATTTATTATTAGGATGTATAATACAGAGAAAAGGGGGTAGACTCCAAATATATCAAGGTGATCATGGGAGGTTCTGGACTGGGCACTACGTCCTGTTGCTCCCAGACCACCAAAATCATTTACTAAATAATACCTGAGGCAAACTTCTCAGTCCTTCCTCTAATCCTTCCCACTTTTTTTTTTTTTTGAAACTCTGAAAGAACTTCAAAACTCTGATGAGATCTTCTAGGTGATGAGAAGGAAGCAACTTAACAAACTATAAAACTAAAACACACATACCTTAACAAAGATATGATATTATAAATTTTAGCAAATTTGTGCTAGTTATTTTTATTTATCAAAGTACTTATGGATAATGATACGTCAAGTTGGTCCAATACTTCAGATGACTCTCTTTACCAGCTCATTGCACTAGGGAAATGGGAAATCCAGATATGAGTGTTCTATTTCTGTTTATGGGACCTAGGTTGCTGTGGGTGAAGGTTCTGTTTGGATGTCGATAAACTGTCTCCCACAGAATAATTTATAATTTAAGCCAACTCTCTTTTTGTTCAAGAAAGTGTTCAAGAATCTTTAGTTCAAGAAATGTTCAAGGCTATCCATCCATCAGAATTGTGGAGAAGATAATTTTCTTGAACTTTTGAAATCATATTATATGAAGGTCCCTATTTCTCCCCATGCAAAAGGTCAACTCTGCTAAATAATTTCCCATTGTACAAGACAATCCTTTTTTATAGTTTTCTCCCTTGCAGCATGCAGTCTTATTCATCATGTCATGTTTCAAGGAAGAAATCAGCAACCTATCGGCTTTCAAGGCCTGAGTGATGGGGACAGGAACAAAAAATACCTCAAATTGGAGCTGGACAGGAGCAAAGTTGACAACAGCTCCTGAGAAGCCATTTGTTTTGCTTATTTATATCCTGTCAGGACAGTAATGAAAAGGGAACTAAATTAAATATAGAACTCAGTAACCATCCATAATTTGTCCTTGTCCTTATTTAGAGAATAATATTTCTGAAGAATATAAAGATTCTGATTAAGAATAATGTCTGCTACAAGTAGGATGACCATGTAAGTTGTCATTTGAAATGAGCCTCCTTGAAGAGTAAAAGGGGATCAATAATTATTCCAGCATAAAAGATTTCAGTCAGGACTTCCCCCAAACAAATCAAGGCATATGGTCACTACATTGATGGAGATAATATGTAGAGGCTTGTTCTAATTTTTTCAGATGACTGACAGATCAGGTTCTAAAATCTTTATTTCAGAATATTAGAATAAGTAAAACAGATTTTTGGAGCTCAGAAGCTTACTCTTTCCATTTTACAAATAAAACTGAAATAAAAGAGAAACTATTAATACCTATAGAATTATAAAATGAAAATATCAAATTCTTTTTTTTTCTTTGTAATGTTAGTTCAGCTAAGAGCCTGGAATCTAGACTTCCAAATCATTGCAAGTGATAAGGGAAGTCAGTCTATATGCATAATGCTATGGTATTATCTATCTTCTTATCATGTTCATCTGAAAAAAAAAAAGACTCAAATATTGTATCTCAAGCTTGCTACTCACCCTCATTCTTCAGACCATGATCCCTGAGTAGAAGTTGTACTTATCAAAACAAAGACCCAACATGAAGCCAACACACCAGAGTACTCATGAAAAAAAATAATAAAATAAATCCACTCACTTTTCCAAACTTACAGAGAAAAAATATATCTAAGCTCATAATCCAGATTCATTCACCTAACCAAGGCCCCTGCTTTGTACAAGCCAGATATAAAAATCAAAACTCATGTACACATGCCTATATGCTTGCCTATAAATGAAGCAAGGTATTGGATCCCAATGCAATTGAAGTAAGTATTGTTGTTGTTGCTAAGTCATGTCCAACTCTTTGCAACCCCCATGAACTGCAGCACACCAGGTTTCTCTGTCCTTTGCTATCTGCTGGAGTTTGCTTAAACTCATATCCATTGAGTCAGTGATACCATCCAACCATCTCATCCTCTGTCTTGTCTCCCTCTTCTTCTCTTGCCTTCAATCTTTCCCAGCATCAGGGTCTTTTTCAATGAGTCAGCTCTTTGCATCAGATGGCCACAGTATTACCAGTACCTATAAAGAAACTGTATGCATATAGTGAGAGCTTCTCTGGGAAAGTGCAAGTGTAGAAATATAAAGAGCAGTGTATGTCCCTCAAGAGCATCAGGCTGGAGGATCATGAGAAGCATGATGCTTAGCTTTCTGCCATCTGACCAGGATCCTTCTTTCTCTGTGGAAACTCAGAAACTTGCTTCATCCATGATTGCTGCTGCTGCTAAGTCGCTTCAGTCGTGTCTGACTCTGTGTAACCCCATAGTGGCAGCCCACCAGGCTCTCCCATGCCTGGGATTCTCCAGGCAAGAACACTGGAGTGGGTTGCCATTTCCATGATTAGGTATTAGTAATTTTTCTCAAATATGCAGCTGCCAAATTCTCCTGTGCTTATACCACTTCTCTGATCAGCCTCTATGCCTGCCATTCCAGGTCTTTGTCCCCCTTCTACTGGAAGGGAAGGAGGGAATAAGTTCAAAAATCAGGAGTCTGGGGCCAGGATGCAGCTCCCTCCCATGATGTCCTAGGCACCACTTCATCTCCTGCCTCCTGCCCCTCATATGTCCTGGCAGTAGACTTTCCCTTACCTCTATGTTCCAAGTTTTATCTGACTTCCTTAGAGATGGGCATTTCTCCCTTCCTTCTGGTTTGTGGGAAGTGGGGAAAAGTAGGAAACAGGGAGTAAGAGACAAGAAGGGAATAAGGATAGATGGAAGCAGTAAAGAGGCAATAACTCAAACAGTGGAGGTAAATGTAGTAATTTTCAATAAGGAAAAGTCCAAATTATATGTTTCCGAGGTGAACATAAACCCCTAGTAAATTTCTAAAACAGGTGATTTACAGATGGCTTTGTGCTACAGAGAAAGGGAATCTTCTCAATTTTATTACAGAAGCTACCAATATTTACAGTCTACTATCTCAATCTGCAGCCCCATGAAGTTTTTTAGGATCTGTAGTACGGAGGGAATTTGAGTATAATAGAGAATGAGAGTAAGCATCATTCTCTAAGCAGAGCTAGTTAGGGATACCAAGCCAGGCCACTCCATTGTAGGCAAGGACAAAATACACTATAACTTCCTCCACACCACAGAGGAAGCAATGAGCTCTGTTAGTCAGTATTATTTATGGTTATATTATATTAATACAAATCAACTGACCATTTCCTGGAAAGCTTGGGCCACTAAGTTTCAAAGTCTGTTTTTTTTTTTTTTTCTTTAATTTTAGAAGGAAAACATTGCATAAGTACTATATATTATACAATACACCAAGTTTTGATTTGGGTCTGTAACTCATAATCAGACATATTAATTTATTCTCTAGCAAAATATATATTCACACTAAGTGATAAAAAAACCATGCATAGTTTCATTCAGGCTCAGGTCTAGTTTATCAAGCCATTTTGTCATGCATTTAAGAAAACTTTTGAGTTTGGGAGCCTTTTGGATCTTGTCATCAGAGATAAGATATTGTGAACCACATGTTTATTCTTCATATTCTTTGGAATAGATGTTGAAAAAAGGGATAAATTAATACTGTATTACAGTTTCTTTAAAGGGAGATTATCCATTTTTAAGTATCTTTTCCTTAATGCTCCTCTCTCTATTATCTGTTGATAATAAAAATTAAATACAGCAATAAAATGATTTATCCTGGTTTATTCTAAGACAGAGAAACAGATGGTAAATTACATATACTGGGGCTACTTGGGTAAAGTTTTATTTCTATTCCTTACCAGTTTCACAACTTTAAGCAAGTTACTTCATCCATCCATTCTTCAGTTTAATCTTTTGGATAATGGGAATAAATATTAGCACCCATATCATGTGAATATCTGAAAACTAAATATATCACATAAGAACAATGCCTGTCATATGGTGAATGCCACAAAAGTGTTAGGTACTGTCATTATTCAGCTCACAGTGCTTCTCAGCATGACATCAAAATAGTGGCCATTAAGATTCAGTCTTCACATGGCATTGAATGCCCTGGAATAATTTGAGGAAACTAAGGGCCTACTATTCCTAAGAGCATCTTTCCCACTAACTGTTGAAGACTTAAAGACTAAGCTCTTTCCTTACTATAACACTTGCTAAAATGCATAAGCCTTGGAAGAGGTCAAATTTTGATGGAAATTAAAAAGCTAAAACTAAAATGTTGTAAGTGAAAAAAAAAAATTCTGCTGGACCGTTAGAGGCATGTCACCATCAAGGAGGGAGAATGAGAAAGTCAATTCTCAATTTTTCTCTCTGGATAGTTCTTCCGAAGACTAAAGGCTGAGCACACGAGCATCTCTGAACTCATTTTGTATAAGCATAAAACTGGCCTCACTTTCCAGGTGATGGCACTGGAACTAAGGATGTAAACTCACTATGCAAGGGACCTTGCTTTAGATTACTCTTATTTTACGTATACTTATTGCTTTCAGATTTACCTTGTTTTATCTTATCCAATTCATACAGTTAATAAGTGCCAGTGGTAGAATTCTAACCCCAAGTCTTCTAATTCTAGGTCCCATCTTCTACTCTTCACAACACAAATTTTCCACAACAAAGCTGCCTAAGCACCCAGTAAGGAATCCCTCTACTTGAGACCATATGAAATATGAGCACAGGGATGGCAGGAAGTAATAGGTGAATAGGGACTTCATAGTCAAAAAGATCTGGGGTTGAAGGGTCATTGACAAAGTACTCACTATGGTTTATATGCCCATAATATTGGAATAAATAATAGCTGTTATGACAACTACATGAGTAGTTGTTGAAAAAGATTGGCAGCATATACAACCAATAGGAGGTCCAAAAATACTCTCCCCTCCTCCTTTTACTTCTGGTTATAAAAAAAAAAACAATGAGTCTTTTATTCTGCTCTGTCTTACCTATGTTCCTTTCCAAGCACCACTCAGAATCTGGAAAATGTTGGGAATGGTTGCCAAGAAGAAAGACGTAAAGACAACATCAAAAGACAGCATGGCTACCATCCAGCAGAGAGTGCTGAGTCTTTTCACAGATAATAAACACAAGAAAACAAATAACCCCTGTCATTTTTGGAGGGCAATGCCAAGGCTCATGAGGAAGCAGCTGGGAGCCTTCTGATACTCTGTACCACTAATGAGGACACCAGAGTTTCAGGGCTCTTTATTTGTACAACAGCAGTGACAAGGAGCATTCCCTCACTCCTCTGTGCTCTGACCCTGCCAGGGATTTCTGTCTCTTTACAACACTCTCTATGGACTCCAGAAAAATGCTGTGACAGGGGAAGGAGGTTTGGAGTTCAGAGGAAACTTTGCTCATCACGGCTAAGCCCTAATCTGTCAAGGAGACTTCTTGGGCCCTGACAACATAGATGAGAGGATGTCCTTTCTCTTGGTAGTCTGCAGAGCTGGATTAGCTGCTGTTCAGTAATCTAAAGATGTAGCAGGAAAAATACCAAGAAAGATATTGCTCAAATACTTGGCAGGTGTCTGGTTGCTTTTCTTTATTAAAACCAATAACCGGGATTCAGTCTAGCACTGATGTGTCATTTATCAGCCTGCTCTTTCCCTCATGCTATGCCACTGATATACTCCCAACCCACACACCCATGTAGCCTTTTTTGAACTGAGAACAGAATGGCCAGGACAGTAGCATAACACTGCCAAAATCACTGAAATATATCTAACTTATCTTTCCCCATTAACTCTCTAAATAATTCATGACAAATGAGGGATGCTTATAATAACACATACAGGTAATTAATTTGAAAACTTTGCTGACAAATTCTTACAAATGACTATTAACAGGCAAGTCAGAGACTCAGCAGGAAGGGCTCCTCTGCCTCTAAAGGTCGACAATTTATGACCACAAGATGCTACTTTTATACAGGCAGATTAATAATAAGGATGTATAAATAATTATCAAATGCAAATAGAGCAATGCTGAGAATCAAAACTGTAAATCCATAAAGGATCAATCTGGTAAATAAACTTTTGAGTGCAAATAAACAGAAAATGACAAAAAAAATCATATAAGAATTAGTTCTTTCTCATGAACAAGTGTTGTATAAAACTTAATTTTATTCCTTAAATACCTACCCATCTAATGTCATTGGCAATGATTTAAAGGCATATGCTTTACCACCATGATAAACAGAACCTACTAAACCAACCCTGGGCTTCCCTCATGGCTCAGTTAGTCAGTAAAGAATTCACCTGCAGTGCAGGAGACCTGGGTTTGATCCCTGGGTTAGGAAGATCCCCTGGAGGAGGGCATGGCAACCCACTTCAGTATTCTTACTTGGAGAATTCCCATGGACAGAGGAACCTGGTGGGCTGCAGGCCATGGGGTTGCAAAGAGTTGGACATGACTGAGCAACTAAGCACAACACACAGCACACAAAACTACCTTAGCCCTGACTGACCTCTATTAAGTTGCAATTCAGTTCAGTTCAGTTCAGTCGCTCAGTCGTGTCCAACTCTTTGAGACCCCATGAATCACAGCATGCCAGGCCTCCCTGTCCATCACCAGCTCCTGGAGTTCACTCAGACCCACATCCATCGAGTCAGTGATGCCATCCAGCCATCTCATCCTCTGTCATCCCCTTCTCCTCCTGCCCCCAATCCCTCCCAGCATCAGAGTCTTTTCCAATGAGTCAACTCTTTGCATGAGGTGGCCAAAGTACTGGAGTTTCAGCTTTAGCATCATTCCTTCCAAAGAACACCCAGGGCTGATGATCTCCTTGAGAATGGACTGGTTGGATCTCCTTGCAGTCCAAGGGACTCTCGAGAGTCTTCTCCAACACCACAGTTCAAAAGCATCAATTCTTCAGTGCACAGCTTTCTTCACAGTCCAACTCTCACATCCATACATGACCACTGGAAAAAGATAGCTTTAACTATATGGACCTGTATCAGCAAACTGATGCTTCTGCTTTTTAATATGCTTTCTAGGTTTGTCATTGCTTTTCTTCCAAAGGTAGAAGCATCTTTGAGTTTCATAGCTGTAGTCATTGTCTGCAGTGATTTTGGAGCCCAAGAAAATAAATCTGTCACTTGCCAAAATAAATCTTCATTTGCCATGAAGTGATGGGACTAGATGCCATGATCTTAATTTTTTGGATTTTAAGCCAGCTGCTCTTTCACCTTCATCAAAAGTCTCTTTAGTTCCTCTTCACTATCTGCCATTAGGGTACTATCTGCATATCTGAAGTTATTGATATTTCTCCTGACAATCTTGATTGTAGTTTGAGTTTCATCCAGCCTGACATTTTGCATGATGTACTCTGCATATAAGTTAAATAATCAGGGTGACAATATACAGCCTTGGCATACTTCTTTCCCAATTTGGAACCAGTCTTGTTGTTCCATGTCTGGTTCTAACTGTTGCTTCTTGACCTGCATACTGATTTCTCAGGAGGCAGATAAGGTGGTCTGGTATTTCCATCTCTTGAAGAATTTTCCACAGTTTGCTGTGATCCACACAGTCAAAGGCTTTAGCATAGTCAATAAAACAGAAGTAGATGTTTTCCTGGAATTCCGTTGCTTTTACTCTGACCCAGCTGATGCTGGCAATTTGAACTCTGGTTCCTCTGCCTTTTCTAAATCCAGTTTGTTCATCTGGAATTTCTTGATTCACATACTGTTGAAACACAAAGTAATTCTTAAGGTCAAAATGAGAGCATACAGGACTTGAGGGAGAGAATAGGACTTTAGTGAAGAATATCTAAGAGCTCCAGGACTACCCCCAGTGTTGTCAAAATATGGCCCTTGGAGAAGACCCAAATATAACCATAAATTTTGCCTGGACATATAAGGGTAGAGAACCTAACATCAGTGACCTAAACACAGAATAATAGATCCTGGCCCTGGGAGACAAAAATCATTGTCTAAGGAAAGAAGGTGTTACTGGATGATACACAAGGACAGTGGTCAACTGTTCAAATCACTGTTCAAAGCATACATACTACTCACTGAACACTCTTGTCTTCTCAGGAAGCCACATTTATTCAGACTCTAACTTTTTTTCAGGCCTGTTGTGATGACTGCTTGCTCCTTTCCTGATTAGAAAATAAATCCTGACTCTGGCTGTGACGAGTTCTGACATTTGGCCATCTGTTGAGATTAGGTCCTCCCAGAAGGTGACACAAAGCCAAGAGTTTAAGTGAGAGTGATCTAGTAAGTAAGTGTTCCCAAGAGCAGACAGTAAATGAATGGGAGAATCAAGATAAGAAAGAGGAAGAAGTCAAGCACATCTCAGTCTAATCCTGATCCCATGGGCACCTCATTCAAAAGTGTAATTTCATGAACATTTATTCACTAAAACCATCAAGTTGTGCATGCAAAAAGGACAAATTTTAAGATAGATAGGTATAAGTTGTGCCTCAGTGAGAGAGAAATAGATAAACAGAAGAACAATTGGAGACAGAAAGTCTGGGCTACTCTTTAGAAAATGTTAGCGTGAATGAGGATGAGAAATAGATACTCTATGAAGTGGTAAGTACAGTTTAAGTGAAAACCACTTTAAGATGGAAGAAATAATGTCATTCTGTATGTTAGTTTAAATGACTCAGTACCATAGGAAGAAATTCTGATGCATGAATGAAAGGGGAGGATTGTCAAGTAATTAATCTAAAATGGCAACTATTCTCTAAGCCCCTACAATATGTCAGTTGATAATGACATATTACATATACTATTTCATGCACTCCCTAATTACTGCTTCCTTGGGAGATGGATTATTGTATATCTTCAATTACCGGATAAGAAAAGTAAGGTTCAAAGAGGTTAAATACATTACCAAGGAACACACAGCCAGAAGGTATTAGAATTAGACTTCAAACTTATCTTTTACTCCAAAAATGCTGTTTCCCTAAGAGTCCAACCCATCTAACTTTGTTAATGACTTTAGTAATCCGCACAATTGACCTAGTGTACTGCCTAGGGCAGAATATGATCCAACCATAAAAAATCGATGACTTTTTTTAAGAAGCTAAGCCAGCAAGTGGTCTTCAGATCCCACCCAAACCAATCACTAAGGTACATCTAATATACATATGAAATATTTAAGCTGAAAAACTCTGAGATGAAATATTCAGAATGAGGGCTGAATTCTGTTTTTCAGAAAGTATGGCATTTTTCAGGTCCTAATGAAGATGCTAATCTGCTCCCCCCCGTCCCCAGAAAGGAGGTGAATTTTAAACATTCCCACTGTCACAGATTATAAAATAAAACTAAATGCTGACTATCTTGGATGATCTGGTACCCCAACATAGAGCTTGCACTATAGGATAGAGTCCCACATATAAAGAAAGAGCATTTGCTCTGCAACCAGTGGTAGGCATTTGCCTAGCTTGTGGAAATAACCAAGAGATCTCTAAAAATATCAATGGAAGGAACTCTATTCAGAAATTTTGGCAATTACAGATTCGCAAATTGTAATCTAGAATTTTACACCAAAAATTAAAGTTTCAGCATATTTTGGTATGGTAATCACAAAAACAGCTCCCCAAAGATGTCCACATTCTGATCCTCAGAACCTCTGAATATGGTACTTTAGATGACGAAAGACTTTTAATGTATGGTTACATTAAGGATCTTAAAATAGGGAATTTATTCTGTACTATATGGGTGTAATTAATGTAAACACACTACCCTATAAGAAGAGTCTTTATAGGAGTGAGGCAAAAGGGTATTTTGCAGAAAGTTTTACTTTCATCTCAGGTTCAAGGATTTGTTAAAGTCATTCATTATATACAAATAAATAGTACCAATATTTATTAGAGAACTATCTAGCTTATTTTCAATATACTGACATTAACTGAAAAGGGAAATAGAAATAGCAGAGGCTACATTACCAAACTGGGTTTGAGCAACATCCAGACTTTAACAGTGGTTGGAAGTCCTGTGACGCAGCACTTCTAGAGTCCCAATTGGGAAAATGTCCCAGACTGTGCATCCACTCCATTGATGAGAGTTCAAAAATAGCAGTTCAGGGCTCCTGCTTACAATCCCAGGATACAAATTAATATGGTCATCAATCTGTGAGCAAATTGCAGCTCTGATTTCATGTTAATGCATAAAAATTGGAATGTTAAGCCCAGGATTTGGTTGGTCAGATCCCCTCCAGGGGCTCAATAATCAGTCCCCTATCATATCGATGGTGCCACAAGGCTTGCACTCAAAGAAGGCAGCCATGCATAATCACTCACAGTCAGGGTAGTGTCCAGGCAGGTTAGAAGCAAGGCCTGCTCTGCTTTGTCTCTGAAGTCTAAACAAGACTATCTTATTTCCCTAACAAAGGATCAGAGTTAAAGATTAGGAAGTGTTATGCCATTGATTTTGAACATGAAGTTAGGAGCCATCAGCCCAAAAATGCAGGTAATAGATTATCTCCTCAAGTCTCCATGAGGGAATACAGCTCTGCCAACACACATTTTAGTGAGACACCTTTTGGGCTTCTGACCTCCTGAATTGTATGATATCAAGGTAATATGCTAAGGCATCAAGAAGAAACTAGGACACGAATATCTGGAGGCCTAGAGAAAAAATATTGATGGATCTGAAGAGCTAATTTATATTTAAAAAAAGCAATTATCTTGCCCCAAGCTGCAGAGATATTTAAAACTAATACCAAAGTCTAGAAGTCCCTTAGACACAGAGCCTCAGGTAAAGATTGAGGGCAGGTGGTATACGTAGGAGGTGATGACAGGAATAAAGAGTGAAAGAGCAGGGAAGAGTAAAACAGAAAAGGAAGAGGAAACAAAGAATGGTACATTATCAGTGTCACTGCTGAAGGCCATGGTAGCCACTGGTTCCTCTAAGAAGAATGCAACATGCTTCCCAGATTTGGACTTCCCTTGTGGCTCAGCTGGTAAAGAATCCATCTGCAATGCAGAAAAGACCTGGGTTTGATCCCTGGGTTGGGAAGATCCCCTGGAGAAGGAAAAGGCTACCCACTCCAGTATTCTGGCCTGGAGAATTCCATGGACTCTATAGTCCATGGGGTTGCAAAGAGTCAGACATGACTGAGCGACTTTCATTTTCACTTACTTTTTTCCAGAATTAACCATCCAGTGTAGGGAGCCTAGAGCATTGTTGCATTGCCTCCAGTCCCCTACTGTATGAGGATTAACCCACATCATCCAACTAGACTGCAAGACTGGAGAATTCCCTAAAATGGGAAGCAGACATAATGGATATGTCAGAAAATATGACCTTGCACAGAACCCTTATACACAGTTATGGATTAATCATAGGTAGGTCAAGAGTATGTGATGAAGGGCATCAGAAGAATTTGTTATAGTTAGTGTTTTATAAAAATAGTGACTCTGAGGAGATAAAAAAAAAATCACAAACCCACCAAAAGGCAAAAGGAATAAAATGTAGGTAGGCATTATGCCAAAGAATTAATACAAATTAACAATAGGCACATGAAAAATAGTAGCATTCATAAAGAGTGGTTAAGTGCAAATGAAAGCAATGAATAACCTCTTGACTATCAAATTAATACTTCTACACTAATGAAGAGAGTGTAAACTATACCAGTTTCTCTGGGAGTTATTTTTGTCTTTTGTATTAAAGGAATGAAAACATGAATTTTCTTTTACTCATCATTCTCAGTTCTAATAATAAGGAAATTAATAACATATTTAATAATGTAAATATATTGTAACAGGAGACTGCTTAAACAAATCTTAGGATAAAAATATAATGAGATATTAGCCATTATTATGTTGTAACTATTTTTAGATATGACAATATATTCATGACAATTTATTAAATATGTAAGTAGGCACCCATAGGGTGATTCAGTTTTCTATAAAAATATTTTATATCTGAAACTATACAGTTCAGTTTTTTAGAAGTAATTATCTTTGGAGTTTGGTTTATTTGTCAATATTTCTACAAAGAGTATGTATTTCTTTTGCAATACACTTTAAATTAGGATTCCTCAAAAAGAACCCCACACTATAATAATAGTGGTCAGTTTTATCAAATAATTCTTTAACTGAATAGTAAAACTGCAGATAGTAGAATATAACTACTTGATATTCTCAAACTATTTGCCCTGAGACATTGGAGGATTCATTTTTTAAAAAATAGCATTCTAATCACTTGAATTTTCTCTTATAATACAGTAGAGTATTACACACCAAAAAATAAGTGAAATAAGGATTTCAGATCCTTAATAATCCTACAAGACTTTAAAATTAGTTCATGAAATTAAGATTTATCATGAGCAAAACAAGCCATATAGCATCAGCACTCTGATATTCAAAATAAATGTTTATGATCAAAAAACTCAAGCAGAGATAACTTAGAGCATACAGTAGGACAAATTAGATTTCTGGAGTAGATCTAAGTTCACTCCAGTCTACTGTATACAAAAAAGAAAAGAGCCACCCATTTGCAATGAAATGCAGATAGTTGATTGTCAACTCTACTTTCTTAAATATGCATGCACACAAGACAAATTATCCATCCTATAAATTCATTCAAATGCATGCAAAAAATCCAGGTTCTACTGTAGTGTTCATAGATTAATTCATTCTCAACAAATAATGTTACTGTTTTCATTAGGTCCTAAAATAAAGCACCTACCCTATATGTAGTGATCATGCCTTTAAAAAAAAAAAAATGGAGCACAGTTGCTTTACAATGTTGCATTAATTTCTCCTGTACAATGAAATAAATCAGCTGTATGTATACATATATTCCATCCCTCTTGGACTTCCTTCCATCACCACCCCCATCCCACCCATTTAGGTTATCACAGAGCACAGAGCTGAGCTCCCTGTGCTATACAGCAGGTTCCCATTAGCTGTATAATTTACACATGGTAGTGTGTATATGTCAATCCTAATCTCCCAATTTGTCCCAATCTTCCCTTATCCCCTGTGTCTACATGTCCATTCTCTATAACTACATGACTACCTGTGCTCTTCAAATAGGTTCATGAGTACTATTTTTCTAAATTCCACAGATATGCATTAATATATATTTGCTTTTCTCTTTCTGACTTACTTCAGTCTGTATGACAGATTTTAGATCTATCCACATCTCTATACATTATGTGATTTCATTCCCTTTTATGGCTTAGTATTATTTCATTGTAAATATGTACCATATCTTATTTATCCAATCATCTGTTGATGGACATTTAGGTTGCTTCCATGTCCTGCACTATACTTTGCCACTCAGTCATGTCTGACTCTTTGTGACCCCATGGACTATAACCTGCCAGGTTCTTCTGTCCATGGTGATTCTCCAGGTAAGAATACTGGTGTGGATTGCCATGCCCCCCTCCAGGGCATCTTCCCAACCCAGGGAATGAACCCTGGTCTCTCGTATTGCAGGCAGATTCTTTACCATCTGAGCCACCAGAGAAGTCCAAGTCCATGTCCTGGCTATTGTAAATAGTGCTGCAATTAACACTGGGATACACATGTCTTTTTGTATTATGATTTTCTCAGGGTGTATGGCCAGTAGTGGAATTTCTGGGTCATAGACAACCATCAGAGTAAGAGAAAATATTTGCAAGCAAAGCAACTGACAAGACATTAATCTCCAAAATGTACAAACAGCTCAAGCAACTCAAAATCAAAACAAAAACAACCTAATCAAAGAAATGGGCAGAATACCTAAACAGACATTACTCCAAATAAGATATATAGATGATCAAGAGACACATGAAAAGATGCTCAACATCACTAATTATTAGAGAAATGCAAGTCAAAGCTATAATGACGTATCACCTCATACCAGTCAGAATGTCCACCACCAAAAGATCTACAAACAATAAAAGTTAGAGAGGATATTGAGAAAAAGGAACACTCTTGCACTCTTGGTGGGACTGTAAATTGATACAGCCACTATGGAGAACAGTATGGAGGATCCTTAAAAAACTGAAAATAATTATGCATTTTTATTTTTTTTATTTTCTGATGTTTTGACATCTGGAACCCTGATGATCCTGGAGAGACTGCTCCTTCTGGGGCTAATTAATCCCCAGAGGTAGTAAACTGGCACTCAGAGCATGTTTTTCATATGCACACTATTCAATCCAGAGCTAGCACCATCTTCCTCTATGGGTTTCTTATATGCTAGACCAATATTTTCCCATTCTAGTCACCCTTGTGCCAGGTATCTGGCAATCAGGGGTATGTCCTATGCCCTAGAGTCAGATGAAATTATTTATTTAGTCAACCCTAAACAGACAGCTTACCTGTCTCACTCATTCATTTCAGTCACTCAGTCGTGTCCGACTCTTTGCATCCCCATGAATTGCAGCACGCCAGGCCTCCCTGTCTATCACCAACTCCTGGAGTTCACTCAAACTCACGTCCGTCGAGTTGGAGATGCCATCCAGCCATCTCATCCTCTGTCGTCCCCTTTTCCTCCTGCCCCCAATCCCTCCTAACATCAGAGTCTTTTCCAATGAGTCAACTCTTCACATGAGGTGGCCAAAGTACTGGAGTTTCAGCTTTAGCATCATTTCTTCCAAACACCCAGGAATGATCTCCTTTAGAATGGACTGGTTGGATCTCCTTGCAGTCCAAGGGACTCTCAAGAGTCTTCTCCAACACCACAGTTCAAAAGCAACAATTCCTCAGCGCTCAGCTTTCTTCACAGTCCAACTCTCACATCCATACATGACCACTGGAAAAACCATAGCCTTGACTAGATGGACCTTTGTTGGCAAAGTAATGTCTCTGCTTTTCAATATGCTATCTAGGTTGGTCATAGCTTTTCTTCCAAGGAGTAAGCGTCTTTTAATTTCATGGCTGTAATCACCATCTGCAGTGATTTTGGAGTCCAAAAAAATAAAGTCTGACACTGTTTCTAGTGTTTCCCCATCTATTTGCCATGAAGTGATGGGACCAGATGCCATGATCTTCGTTTTCTGAATGTTGAGCTTTAAGCCAACTTTTTCATGAGGCAGGTCAGGTGGTCTGGTATTCCCATCTCTTTCAGAATTTTCCACAGTTTATTGTGATCCACACAGTCAAAGGCTTTGGCATAGTCAATAAAACAGAAATAGATGTTTTTCTGGAGCTCTCTTGCTTTTTTGATGATCCAGAGGATGTTGACAATTTGGTCTCTGGTTCCTCTGCCTTTTCTAAAACCAGCTTGAACATCTGGAAGTTCAAGGGTCACATACTGTTGAAACCTGGCTTGGAGAATTTTGAGCATTACTTTACTAGCGTGTGAGATGAGTGCAACTGTGCGGTAGTTTGAGCATTCTTTGGCATTGCCTTCCTTTGGCACTGGAATGAAAACTGACTTTTTCCAGTCCTGTGGCCACTGCTGAGGTTTCCAAATTTGCTGGCATATTGAGTGCAGCACTTTCACAGCATCATCTTTCAGGATTTGGAATAGCTCAACTGGAATTCCATCACCTCCACTAGCTTTGCTCGTAGTGATGCTTTCTAAGGCCCACTTGACTTCACATTCCAGGATGTCTGGCTCTAGGTCAGTGATCACACCATCGTGATTATTTTGGTTGTGAAGATCTTTTTTGTACTGTTCTTCTGTGTATTCTTGCCACCTCTTTTTAATATCTTCTGCTTCTGTTAAATCCATACCATTTCTGTCCTTTATCGAACCCATCTTTGCATGAAATGTTCCCTTGGTATCTCTAATTTTCTTGAAAAGATCTCTAGTCTTTCCCATTCTCTTGTTTCCCTCTATTTCTTTGCATTGATCACTGAGGAAGGCTTTCTTATCTCTTCTTGCTATTCTTTGGAACTCTGCATTCAGATGCTTTTATCTTTCCTTTTCTCCTTTGCTTTTCACTTCTCTTCTTTTCACAGCTATTTGTAAGGCCTCCCCAGACAGCCATTTTGCTTTTTTGCATTTCTTTTCCATGGGGATGGTCTTGATCCCTGTCTCCTGTACAATTGCACGAACCTCCGTCCATAGTTTATCAGGCACTCTATCTATCAGATCTAGTCCCTTAAATATATTTCTCACTTCCACTGTATAATCATAAGCGATTTGATTTAGGTCATAACTGAATGGTATGACCTAAATCATTGCTTCTGTCATAAACCACTATGAAGACTCTTACCCACAGTTCCCCTGGCTTCCTCTGCCTCTTGATCCATCTCAGTGCCACCTGTGTGGTATGATGGAACCCCTCCTCTTGGGAACTGTGAGTAACTGTCTTTCAATGGCAATTTTCTCCCGATCTGTTGGCTTCAGCATACTAGAATAATAGTAAGACCTATATTTTAAAACAATATATGACTGCTAATAGCACCTGTTGATGGGTCCAGATTAGATATGATATATATAAATAGCAATGCCAAATGCCACATTATCTATCTAGTTTTTGTCTGATGTGCTTCATGTTTCATATGGACTTTATAACAGTTGTTTTTTTCAGTGTCGAGAAGAGTGTATTTCAGAGGCCAATGAGAATATCCAAGTAAAAGAAATAGTCCTCGCAAATCACCAAATTAAAGGAGGTTTCAATGTGCCTGGCAACTTTGTCCATCTGATTGATTCTGTCTCACTTTGGTGAATTTGTCTGTTCAGAGATTACTTCCAGTGCTGCAGGCTGCTTCGCAGCACAGGAAGAAAGCAGGGCTGATACAGCTGGCTCTGTATCCGCAGCACTTCTGCCACCAGCTTTAGTTCTGCCCCACTTACCATCCTCAAGACTGCTGCTGCCCTGCATGTGCCAGCCTTTCATCATTTCCCATGATCTTGCCCAGAATTCCACAAAAATATAATACTTGTTCAAGCTGAAAATATCTCCAAAATGTTAACTCTGCCCTCTGAAGAAAAGATTGTGTTCTTTACTGTAAGTCTACCTGATTCCAGCCTCAAAAGAGAGAGGAAAGGGTGGTTAATTACGTTGCTCTGTTTTTGTGCTTACATCTGGTTTCTCCCTCTGGAATCCATTGTAACAGTATCAAATAGGTCCTATGGATCATATAGGTAATAGCAGCCTCTTGATAATCTATAGTCTTGCTAAATATTCCTTTGACTCAGGGATCCTTTACAACAGATCTGCTAACCTCTTCAACCCTGGGAAGCTTGACTTCAGGATCAGGGCATAAAATTAAAACTTTTAATCATGTCTTCTCCATCCTCAAGTGACACCCCAGGGTGAGCTGTGTACCTAGGGACTGAACCATAACTTTCAAGTAAAAGTGCTTACTTTCCAGGACATTCATGAATTTTGTTTACATTTTGTTTACATGTAATTCATTCATGTGCCTATATATGCTCTTCCTTTTTATTTAGAGAAAAAGTGGTTTAGTGTGTAGGGTCTGGAGCAGACTGCCTGGCCCTAGATCTTGACTCTGACATTTATCAGCCGTGTGACCTTGGGCAAGCTGCTTAGGTTCCCTATGCCTCAGTTTCTTTATCTGCCAAATAGTGATAATAATAAAAGTACCTAACTGATATTCTTTAGGTAGGGAGAGCGATTAAGTGAGGTAATACTCTTAAATAATTAGAAACTATCTAGAATTCAATAAATTTTAACTGCTATTATATAACTCCAACCTGTCTTTTAAGGCCTAGCTCATATTGATTCTATTATATGAACAGCACCCAGGCTTTGTGTACATAATAAACACTTGAAGACTCTGTTTTTAAAGGCAGAGTCTCATGTCCCAGTCCAGAGGGAATGATTGAGTAGGGCTAGATGTGCCTTAGGAATCTACATTCTTAACAAGCATTTTAGGTGTTCTTATACAGGTAACTTGAACTGTATAAGATAGCACTGTTCTAAGCCATCTCTAATTACCTTTTGTCCACCTATTAACTTTGCTGTTCTAAATTTATATAGCAGTTGCCACTTGGCATTTGCTAACTTATGTTTCATGTTTGAGTTATATCATCAAGAAAGATTATAAATTACTCCAAGACAGGAATTTAATTTTCTTCAGTTTGGTATTCTCCATAGCACAGAATAGTGTCTTTCTTACACACCAATGTAGGATATAAATTAGTTTCTTGATAGGTTGATTATTGAAGCTTCCAGCTTCAAATGCACAAACCCAAGTCTTCTAATTGAATTTAGTTTTAAATAAGCAGCACTAGACTCTGCCCTTAAATGCAGTCTCAGGATATTACTTCAGTCTTTCTAAAAATGTAATTCTTTAATTTGCTATATTTACATTTTTATTTTATGAGATGGTAGTGGGTTAAATTATGAATTTTATTAGACTCCAAATACTTTACAGAGAAAATTTTAAGGCACTGAGAAATTAGGTAACATTCTCAAAATGATTTGTATAAGTTTGGATATGCCCAGAAGAAACAATAACTTGAAGAAGACCTTGGACAACCACTGTTATCCATAATCTAAATGTCATATTTTACTGTAGTATTTTGATTTAATTATGTGAAATTATAAATTCTCAGTAATGAAAAAAGAAAATTTCTTGACATTTTTCCAAACTTATCCACAAACAGTGGTCATATGGTTAGCTTCAATATAGCTCAGTAGCTACAGAGTAGAATCCCCTGGGAAAATTTAAAAAGTACTGATACCCAGAAAAAAAAAATCCCAAACCAATGAAATGAGAATCTCTAGAGGTATGACTAAAGGCTCAGCATCTATAAAGCTTCTCAAATGACTGCAATATGGAGCAAGTTTGAGGACCACTGGGACCACTTGATGAGAATCCATTCATTCAAGTTTAATAAGCATAAATGCCCAGATCTCAGTCCTAATAATATGCAAAAAGCAGAGAAATGTAAAAAGTCTCCAAAGTGATTCTGTTTCATAGTAAGCCATAAAAGACGCTCATCTAATTATGTTTTCTATTTTATAGGTGAGAATTGGGGACAAAGAAATATTCTAGATCTCTAGATCTCTCATTAGCAGGGAATTATGTCACAAGATACTATTTCCTGATGCTATTACCACTACAGTTGACCTAAAATATCCTCTCTACCCAACCTGAGTTTGAAAGAAGAGGATAAAATAAGTTTACTGGACTGCTGAGGCAGGAGATGAAGGATTTTTGAGGAATCAGAAATTAGATGAGTGAACCTACCAACAATGGGCAAAATTTATACTTTACTGAAGTTTCATTGAATAAATACATCTGATCCACTTACAACTGTACCTGCATATAAAAAGGACCACTTGTTTTCTATTTTAGAATGAATATGTGAAGAATACCTCTATCTGTAATATGCTCCAGGGAAAGTGATGCGCTGATAAAGTCAGATATACTCTAACACAAGAAAAATTAAAATACTCTCACAAAACAGCAAGTTAAAATAGCAGAAATCACAGACCCTTTCTTTTTTATGAGACTCCTAAGTAGATTATGACATATTTAAGGGTTACAATTTTATAAAGTTACTAAAAATGATGTTTCTTTAAGGTTAAAATAATACAAGAACATCCTTATGTTACAATGTTAAATGAAAAAGTCAGAATTAAACATGATGCAAAGTATGATCACAGCCATGTAAAACAAACAAACTACACATTTTCACAAGAAATCGCTAAAGAAAAACACATCAGAATGTGTTGGCTTTGAGTGAGAGAAACATGACTTTTTGTCTATTTTTAATGTAGCAAATGCTCTATCATAAGCAGGCATTATTTTTATAATAAAAATTAACTTGACTTTTGAAATATGGAATATAAATGAATTCTGTTTGTATTTAAGTCTGAGACTGATCATTTCTAGTACATATATGTTAGACATGGCACGTGTCCTCACAAACTACAATGGTACTACTACTACTAATGTGTTTATACATGTACAACTATTCAATGTATATAAAGGTTTTTTCAGACAATAGAGGAAAGTCAAGCCTGAAATCTGTGGGCATTAAGTAGCCCCAACATGGAGGGTGTGGAGAAGAAAATGGCAACCTACTGCAGTATTCTTTCCGGAAGAATCCCATGAACAGAGGAGCCTGGCAGGCTACAGTCCATGGGGTCACAAGAGTCAGACACGACTTAGCACCTAAACCACCACCAGCACCACCACCATGGAGGGTGAAAGCTGAGACAGACCTTGTCTTATTTAGTTCTTACTAAATAAAATATTTAAGGACTGCAACTGACAAAACTAGAATACAAAATCAGACCTTGTGGCAAATGTAGAGCACTACAAAATTCCACCACGATTAACCTATTCATACCAACTTGTTCCTCTCTCTTGAGAGCATAAAAAATCTAATGTTTAGTTAGTGAGGTGTTTTATTAAGTTTTGGGGATTTGCAACAAGGTGTAAGGTACATGTGGAGTTTCTTAAATCCTGTTTGCTCATATTTCTATAAAAATGTAAATTATACCAACACCCCCAAATAATCCTTTAAGGCCCAGGATGAATAGAAACCACAGTTAAGGCAAGCTGGGCCATTGTACTCTCTAAGTGCCCAAATATCGTGATGGACTTCCAGTGGGGTAATCTCGTGAGGCTTAATGGGCCAATCATGCTTCAGAGGAGCTGACAAGATTCAATACACTAATATATAGATTTCCCAAGAACTTGTTAGGCAATGTAGCATCTTACAAACCAGCTCTTTAAAAATATTTTTAAGAGATGAATTTTATCCTTCAAGTCCTACAGGTTTTCCTTCCAGGTCCCTCTCTCGCCTCCCTGCCACACCCTTGGCCCTGGTTCCTTGTCACCTTTGCTGCTCCAGGCAGTTAGTTGTCCCACCCACCAGCCTCAAGACCTTTGTTCTCAACTGCTGCTAAAAAGAGCTTCCTGATATACCCCAAGAGGATTTGCCTCTTGCCTGGTGGGCTGCAGTCCATGGGGTTACCAAGAGTCAGACACAACTGAGCGACTTCACTTTTGCTTTTCACTTTCCTGAATTGGAGACGGAAATGGCAACCCACTCCAGTGTTCTTGCCTGGAGAATCCCAGGGATGGGGGAGCCTGGTGGGCTGCCATCTATGGGGTTGCACAGAGTCAGACACGACTGAAGCGACTTAGAAGCACCAGCAGAGGGATACTAAAGAGTATAAAAACACATCTATTATCATAATCTATCATCACGATCTCAAAACTCATCTTTATCTTTATTCAGACTCACCTCTTTCCTTCCTGTGTCATCTCTATTTTCATAGCAGAACTATATTGCATTTCCTCAGGCATTCTGTTCCCCAAAGAACACCGCCTGTAATTCCTTCATTTCTTTCTAGAGGCCTCTTTTTCTTCCTTTAGCTAAAAATAAAACTTGTTGAATCACTGTATTCAAATCATGCACAAGCTAGACTATCTGCTTTGTGAACTTCCCCTGCTCGTCACCCCATTCTCTTTAATTTCCATCTCCACAAAGGACCATTCAACATTTACTGAATATTCCTAATTGTGTCACATCTGCTGCTCTTGCCTTGATGATGTCTTCCAAGGGAATTGTCTTGCCTTGAACTCCCTACCCTTTTCTAAGGAGTCTTCTAATCTTTCCTAGGGAAAGTGAGCTAATTCTTCCTCTGTATGTGTGTTCTCTAATTCTTCCTCTGTATGTGTGTTCTCAGTCACTCAGTAATGCCCCACTCTGTGAAACTCCATGTGCTGTAGCCTTCCAGGCTCCTCTGGCCATGGGAATTCTCCAGGCAAAAATGCTGGAGTGGGTTGACATTTCCTACTCCAGGGGATCTTCCCAACCCAGAAATCAATCATGCATCGCCTGTTTCTCCTCCCTTAGCAGGTGGATTATTTACCTTCTGTACCACTGGAGAACCCTAATTCTTCATCTACACTACCATTATTATCATCACATAAATTTCTTGTAAAACTCATTGTATTCTATGATAAATGGAAATTTGTGTTTCTATGATGCTATCTGATTTGAGCTGCTCAATGTCAAGGTTTCTCTCTTATCCATGTTGTATGCTATTCCACTCTCACTGTATCAAAGTACTGGTAAAGAATTGGGCACATACAATGACCAAAATAATAATTTAATTACTATGGAAAAATAAAAAAAATCATGATGATTAATGCTAGCATTTAAGTCATCCTAAGAAGCAATGTAGAAGGGAATTTCTCGTTAGGTAACTGGAACTTCCTGGAAATTATGTCAACCAGTTGCCTTGCTATGCAATTACAATTGCTACAAGAGAAGTCAATTGCACAATAAATACTCTCTCCCTTTTAAATTAAAATCAAACAAGCTTTCACTTTGAAGAACCAACTATAAAATTTAAATGCTGTAATTAAACAAACATTACAACCAAATTAATTTGGACTAAGCAGAATACTTACCGGAATGTATTTAATAAGGCATTAATATTACTAGCAGATCATGTAGAGGAAAATAGAGCTCAGGAGTCTAAAACATTACAATTTATCATATTTCAGATTTACCCTCTCTCTATGAGAGAAAATTATAAATATAGGAAATTTAACATGAAATTAAACAAGTGGAACATATTTTCTCAGTAAGAAAGAGTTGCATCATAGTTAACGGTATGATTTGATCAAGTTAGAAAACTATGTGAATGTTTCTGACATTTATATCTCCACAGAAAATGTAAATATAACTAAATCCTATTTATTAACCTATGATAAATAGAAATTATTATGGGTATAAAGAAATATATATATATATATATATATATATATATCCGTGTGTCTGTGTGTGTGTGTGTGTGTACTCCTTACTCCTAACATTTACCAAGTCTCTAAATATAGTGGAGGGACAAGACACATGTTTCCTGACAATTCCAGACACTGATTAATGATGAAAATAAGTTATATGATCTAAAAGTCATTTAATAACCTTTTCTGTTTGAAAATTGTAATATTACTTTGTTTCCAATAGTTTTTTGTTTTGTTTTGTTTTTCCTAATTCAGTCTAAGAAACAACAGAAGCATGAATCACTAGGCTGGACAAGGAGAGGATAAACAACATTGCTATGTTGCTGTGGTTGCTAGGTTGCTAAAGGCTTGAAAGTGGTAATTTTCCTTATTTGATATAGATAAGTTGCTAAATGAGTGTTAAGGCAATCGTTGATGTCTGGAGTAGTTGAAGTGACTTACTGGCATATTGACCACCATGAGATCTCTTCCATTCTTCCCAAGAGTACGGTCTATTTCACTGTTCTCATTGCAGATTTTCATTACTCAAGCACATCCGATTTACTCATTTCAGTACCATTTTCATCAAACTATCTGTTTAAGCAAAGGCACAAAATTGTTCCTAACCATGTAAAAATAAAGCTTATCTTCCAAAATATATCTTTCAAGTAATAGCACAATCTATCTACAATCACCTTTCCAGTATTATAGTAACAGCTCTCCTAAAACAACCCTGTGACCTGTACAAACTTACTTCTGATCATAGCGTCTATATTCACACGTCCATACTCAATCTACCCAATAGTTCCCATTTCTCTTTTCCTTACCATTCATTTTTTCCTCATTCTTTCTGACTTGTCCTGCTCTTTGTGATTATCCCAACCTCTTAATCAAATATCATGCATTCTCCAAAATGCTCATAATACAGTAAATGTTCATATATAAAAACATGAAAATATAAAAATATGAAAATGTTGACTGCTGAATCAGAGTATAAGAATTTTAAGACAGAAAGCTTGTTGTACACTCCTTTTGGAAACTCCACACAATCTATTGGAACACTTTACATAGTAGATCCTTGGTAAATCCTTATTCTAACATCTAAGATTTTAGGGTGAAATGTAAAAGACACCTTTCCTCAAAAGACATCTCTATTACTCCAGTCACGCTAGGCATTCTCGCCTTTATTTAAAGCACTTAAACATTCTCCTGTAGGTAATCCACTTTTTAAAATCTGTCTTATTTATACTAAGGCAAATTTCATTTTATAGTACCTTCCAACTGAGGGCCTTAGTTTTGTTCTCTGAAGTGACACATACTAAGTCCAACTCATTTTAATTAATACTATTGCATTTACTTGAAGGCAGTTTACCATGGTTCTCTCTTAAAGGTGTTTTTATCCCTAGTCAATATTTCTCATTCTACACATTATTCTTCATGTAACATAGCTTCCAGAAATCCTAGTCATGCTTTTGGCCTCTTCCTGGACTCCAAGATATTTTTCAAATTTTCTGTTTAATGTGGTCATCAGACCAAAACATAAAACTTTAAATGTCATCTCACTGATGTACATTTCAGTGGAAGACCTGATTTGCTTAATCTTGACACTGAATTGCTAGTAGCAAAGTCTAAGTTAATGCTACATATTTTAATGTCACATAATAATCTTGGCTCAAATTAATGTTTATAAATATTTTTTCATGCAAATTACCCTTTACTAAGGTGTTTGCATCTTGAACTTGCATGAATATTTGTTGCTGTTAAACTCCTAAACTTACAGTAAACTTTCACAGGGGGAGATAGTGTTAGCTTGAAACAATTTTTCCTCCTTAGAGAAAACTTGTTGGAAAATTTAAATGTGGAAGTAATGATTTGCTTCTAATGATTGTAACCTGTTCTCATATATCTAAGACACTACCAGTTAGAAAAGAAACTAATCTGTGTATCTTCAGGTAACCAAATAAGCAATTAGTTGGATATAAATGGCAAAAACTTATTGTAAAGATAAATGAATTCTAGCAATTAAAACTGTCCAATAAAATGGGTTGCCCTCAAAAAGATTATCTCATCATTGATTGTTTTTAAGCCATCCCTTTTCTAAAACTTAAACTAGAGTGAAAATCTGTCAGGTGCAATGGATTGTCAAGTGGAAGTCCCATGTAGAGTTCCCACAGCTCAGAATCTTGTAGTGCAAGAAGATTTGAAAATAATTTGAAGTGATGCTCAATGTCAATAACCTCAGATATGCAGATGACACCACCCTTATGGCTTAAAGTAAAGAGGAACTAAAAAGCCTCTTGACGAAAGTGAAAGAGGAGAGTGAAAAGCTGGCTTACAACTCAACCTTCAAAAAAACCAAAATCATGGCATCCAGGCCCATCACTTCATGGCAAATAGATGGGGAAACAATGGAAACAGTGAGAGACTTTTTCTTGGGCTTCAAAATCACTGTGGATGGTGACTGTAGCCATGAAATTAAAAGATGATTACTCTTTGGAAGAAAAGCTATGCCCAACCTAGATAGCATATTAAAAAGCAGAGACATTACTTTGCTGACAAAGGTCCGTCTTCTCAAAGCTATGGTTTTCCCAGTAGTCATGTATGGATGTGAGAGTTGGACTATAAAGAAAGCTGAGCACAGAAGAATTGATGCTTTTGAACTGTGGTGTTGGAGAAGACTCTTGAGAGTCCCTTGGACTGCAAGGAGATCCAACCAGTCCATCCTAAAGGAAATCAGTCCTGAATGTTCTTTGGAAGGACTGATGTTGAAACTGAAGCCAATACTTTGGCCACTTTTTGTGAAGAACTGACTCATTGGAAAAGACCCCGATGCTGGGAAAGATTGAAGGCAGGAGGAGAAGGGGACAACAGAGGATGAGATGGTTGGATGGCATCACCAACTCGATGGTCATGAGTTTGAGCAAACTCCAGGAGTTGCTGATGGACAGGGAAGCCTGGCATGCTGCAATCCATGGGATTGCAAAGATGTGGACACTGAGCAATTGAACTGAACTAAACTTCACCAGACAAAAAGATGCTTACTGTGTAAACAGTGCCTGACAATCATTATAAATGGCCCATAGTAACTCACTTGACCTTGCTGGATATTGGCTGTCTTGGCTCTAAAATAAGAAAGACTCACCTGGAGACTTACCATGTCTCATTTTGAATAGAAGACTCTACAGTCTTCCTGAGTATATTCACATGATACATTAAAGAATTTGTTGTGAATATAGATGTGAGAGAGTTAATTCTTAGGTAGGTTGATAAGGAGTCTGGAGCTCTGGAGGAGAAAGGGGTCTGGGGTCCTCAAAGAGGAGAAAAGGACAAACATTTTGTTTTGTTTTGTTTTGTTTTTTACATTCCTTTAATCTTAGTCACATAAAATGTTTTTTTTTTTTCTTTAAGCCCAGAGATAATGATTACACAAAAAGTAACTCATCTTAAACTCTATACCAATGATTATATAACAATAATGTATCCTGCTTGAGGACATGTTTCTCCTTAAGAGCCTTCTGACTAATTATCTTCTGACTGTCATCTTAAAGTATACATTGTGGGAGTGGGTCTGGTAAGATCTTTCTTTCTATTGTTAGTTCTACTCCTGTTAAAATGTATATTTTGGGAGTGGGTCTGCTAAATTTTTTACAACTTTGAGATATTCTTTAATTTACTGTAATAACCAACTGAAAAAGTATATAGCTCCCTTGGTAAGACTGGCAAGTGGGGCACATTCTGTCTCCCTTCTGATGTCTATATCAGATGCTGTCTCTGTCCTTTTCACTGTAATAAAAATTCTGCCACACAAAAGCAATTGAATAATCAAGCGTGGTCACTAGCCCTGAAGCTAAATCTTCTTCTTTGGAGATCGTGAATCTGACACCATTCACTGTAAGCTATCAGATGGATATTGGTGTTAAATAAATCAGTCTAAGGTTTAAAATAGCCAAGTTTTCCTCCATTGGGAAACTGGAGCAGATTTTATTTTTTAATATTGTATTATGCAATGATGGAAAAACTGAAATTGAATGTCTCTACGATGACCTACAAGGTGTTCTAGAACTAACACCAAAAAAAGATGTCCTTTCATCAGGGGGCCTGGAATGTAAAAGGAAGAAGTCAAGAGATACCTGGAGTAACAGCCAAGTTTAGCCTTGGAATACAAAATGAAGCAGGGCAAAAGCTAACAGAGTTTTGCCAAGAGAACGTACTGGTGATAGCAAACACCCTCTTCCAACAACACGAGAGACACCTCTATAAATGGACATCACCAGATGGTCAATACTGAAATCAGATTGATTATATTCTTTGCAGCCAAAAATGGAGAAACTCTATACAGTCAGCAAAAACAAGACCAGGAGCTGACTGTGGCTCAGATCATGAACTTATTGGAAAATTCAGACTGAAATTAAGGAAAATAAGGAAAACCACTAGACCATTCAGGTATGACCTTAATCAAATCCCTTAAAAATCTTACAGTGTAAGTGAGAAATAGATTCAAGGGATTAGATCTGATAGAGTGCTTGAAGAACTAGGGACAGAGGTTCCTGACATTGTATACAGGAGGCAGTGATCAAGACCATCCCCAAGTAAAAGGAATGCAAAAAAAGCAAATTGGTTATCTGAGGAGGCCTTACAAACAGCTGATAAAATAAGAGAAGCTAAGGGCAAAGGAGAAAAGGAAAGATTCACCCATATGAATGCAGAGTTTCAAAGAATATCAAGGAGAGAAAAGAAAACCCTCCTCAGTGATCAATGAAATATAGGAAAACAACAGAATGGGATAGACTAGAGATCTCTTTAAGAAAATTAGAGATACTAAAGGAACATTCCATGCAAATGATGTCTATATCAAAGATGGGCACAATTAAGGACAGAAATGGTATGGACCTAATAGAAGCAGAAGATATTAAGAAAGGGTAGCAAGAAATACAAAGAACTGTACAAAAAAAAGATCTTAATGACCCAGATAACTGCGATTATGTGATCACTCACCTAGAGCCAGACCTCCTAGAATGTGAAGTCAAGTGAGCATTAGGAAGCATCACTACAAATAAAGCCAGTGGAGGTGACGGAATTCCAGTTGAGCTAGTTTAAATCCTAAAAAATCCTGCTGCAAAAATTCTGCCCTCAATATCCCAGTAAATATAGAAAAATCAGCATGGTCACAAAACTGAAAAAGATCAGTTTGCATTCCAATTTCAAAGAAAGACATTGCCAAAGAATCTTCAAACTACCGCCCAATTGCACTCATCAGACATGCGAGCAAAGTAATGCTCAAATTTCTCCAAGCAAGGTTTCAACAGTATGTGAATTGTGAACTTCCAGATGTTCAAGTTGGATTTTAAAAAGGCAGAGGAACCAAAGATCAAACTGCCAAAGTATCTAAATTGCCAATAGATCCCACATCCATTGGATCATATAAAAAGCAAGAGTTTCAGAAAATCATCTACTTCTGCTTTATTGACGATCCCAAAGTCTTTGACTGTGTGGATCACAACAAACTGTGGAAAATTCTGAAAGAGATGGGAATACCAGACCACCTGATCTACCCCCTGAGTTCTGTATGGAGGTCAAGGAACAACAGTTAGAACCAGACATAGGACAACAGACTGGTTCCAAACTGGGAAAAGAGTATGACAAGGCTATATATTGTCACCCTGTTTATTTAACTTATATGCAGTGTTCATCATGCAAAATGCTGGGCTGGAAGAAGCACAAGCTGGAATCAAGATTGCCAGGAGAAATATAAAAAACCTCAAGTATGCAGATGACACCATCCTTATGGCTTAAAGCGAAAAGGGTCTAAGGAGCCTCTTAATGAAAGTGAAAGAGGAGAGTGAAAAAGCTGGCTTAAAACTCAACATTCAAAAAACTAAGATGGTGGCATCCAGTCTCACCACTTCATGGGAAATTGATGGGGAAACAATGGAAACAGTGAAAGACTATTTTCTTGGGCTCCAAAATCACTGCAGATGGTGACTGCAGCCATGAAATTAAAAGATTCTTGCTACTTGGAAGAAAATATATGACCAACCTAGACAGCATATTAAAAAGCAGAGACATTACTTTGCCAACAAAGGTCCATCTAGTCAAAGCTATTGTTTTTCCAGTAGTCATACATAGATGTGACAGTTGGACCATAAAGAAAGCTGAGCATGGAAGATTGATACTTTTGAACTGTGTTGCCTGAGAAGATTCTTGAGAGTCCCTCGGACTGCAAGGAGATCCAACCAGTCCATCCTAAAGGAAATCAGTCCTGAATATTCATTAGAAGGACTGATGCTGAAACTGAAACTCCAATACTTTGGCCACCTGAAACAAAGAACTGACTCATTGGAAAAGACCCTGGTGCTGTGGTAGATTGAAGGCAGGAGAAGAAGGTGATGACCAAGGATGAGATGGTTGAATGGCATCACTGACTTGATGGACATGAGTTTGAGCAAGCTCTAGAAGTTGGTGATGGACAGGGAAGCCTGGCGTGCTGCAGTCCATTGAGTTGCAAGGAGTTGGAAATGATTGACCGACTGAACTGACTGAATGATGATTTAACAATTAAATAATTTGAACAACAGCTTCTAAGATTAAAAAAAAAAGTTGATTTTTTAAACAAATTAATACCTAGCAAAACCATGAATATCTGCCTCAGTGTATCTTCTCTTAGCCATTCTGACTTTATATTCCTGAACCAAATTGCTCCATGTCCCAGTCAAATTGACATAGAGTTATCTTTGTCTGTGTGTGTGTGTGTGTGTGTGTGTGTGTGTTTGCCAATGTGTATCTGTTCGTCAATCACATTTAATTATCAGAAACCATGATTTCACTTTCCTGTCCCTATCTCAGTTCAGACTTTGGATTTGTCAAGTGACAAAGTGTTAACAACTAGCAGATGGACTAGATGGGCAGATGGGGCTCTCCAGAAAGCAGCTCAAAAGTGGTTAAAATTACCAAAGACGGCACCCATTATTCCTCCTTTCAAAGGATGCTATATTTTTCTTAATGTTAAATCTGATTAAAATAGCAAAGCAAACAATAGAAGAGAAGCAATTCCTGTTATTCTCTCTCTTTATTTTTTTTTAAGGAAGCCAAGGTAGTGGAAAATACTTCAAAATAAAATTTACAGAAACCACCCTCCAATGCTGGAGACATAAGAGATGTAGATTAGATCCCTGGGTTAAGAAGATCCCCTAGAGAAGCAAATGGCAACCCCATCTAGTACTCTTGCCTGGAGAATCCCAGGGACAGAGGAACGTGGTAGGCTATATAGTTCATAGGGTCACAAATAGTCAGACACGACTGAAGTGACAATGCACATCATGACCTTCCCTAAAATATTGGGTTGTGTATTAAGATACTTTTCCTTTTTACATAATTTTAGATCTGTCAACTCATTTGCACATATATTTGGGTATCTATGCCATTTTCTTATCTATGCACTTAGCATTGCTGGCTAAAAAATTTAATCACAGCCTGAAAGTAGAGAGATATTTTATTTGGTGGGAATGTAAAGGACTCTTAGCCCAGAAGACAGCATCTCAGTAGCCCTAAGAAAACTGCTCTGAGGAGGCAGGAAAGGGAGTCAGGCTATACACAAGTCTGCAACAAAGTGGGCAGGCAATCTGAACATCAAAGCTTATCATTAAGTAAGGAAAACCAGGTATCAAGTTAAGAAATTAAGTATTCTTCCAGAAATTTAGTATTCTTCCATGTATGCAAGCTTCTGGGCTACCTGAATTCATTCCTTTCATATGCACCACAGCTATCTGGGGCCAAGTCTTATTTCTTGATTGCTTACATCCTTAATTCCTTGTTTACTGTAAGGAATCGCAGATGTGGTGAATGGCTGCTTCAGCATTCCACTCCCTACCTGAGCTCCTCAGCATCACTGTAGGAGGTGGCGGTATCTGCTGGATCACAGGCCTTGTGTTCCCTTTTGGGAGCCTCACTCACATTTGGAGACCCAAAGATCCCTGGTGGCTGTGACATTTCTTGCCCAGGAAGATGGCAGGAAATATTTCATTTCACAACATGTATGTAGGAATCAGGACCTTTTCTGACATTACAATGAAGAGCAGTATAATCGCCCTAAATCTGCACTCTGATTGGACTATTAACAGTCACATCCACATGACTATGCAGTTCAGAACATTTGTTTTGGAATTTTGTACACTTATCTTAATAGCATTTTTCCTTTCTGCATTTCTGGGACATCTCCTTATCAATCTTGCTAAATGTAAATGTATTGATTCTGTTATTGGTCACAATTCGTCTCACCTTCTTTGCCCATTGGCAATGCCTCAGTTCAGTTCAGTTCACTCAGTTGTGTCCGACTTTTTGTGACCCCATGGACTGCAGCATGCCAAGCTTCCCTGTCCATCATGAAATCCTGGAGCTTGCTCAAACTCATGACCATTGAGTCAGTGATGCTATCCAACCATCTCATCCTCTCTTGGCCCTTCTCATCCTGCCTTCAATCTTTCCCAGCATCAGTCTTTTCTAACGAGTCATTTCTTTGCATCAGATGGCCAAAGTATTGGAGTTTCAGCATCAGTCCTTCCAATGAATATTCAGGACTGATTTCCTTTAGGATGGACTGGTTGGATCTCCTTACAGTCCAGGGGACTCTCAAGAGTCTTCTCCAACACCACAGTTCAAAAGTATCAATTCTTCCATGTTCAGATTTCTTTATAGTCCAACTCTCACATCCATACATGACTACTGGATAAACCACAGCTTTGACTAAACCTTTGCTGGCAAAGTAATGTCTGCTTTTTAATATGCTGTCTAAGTTGGTCATAGCTTTTCTTCCAAGCAGCAAGAATCTTTTAATTTCATGGCTGCAGTCACCATCTGCAGTGATTTTGGAGCCCAAGAAAATAAAGTCTCTCACTGTTTCTATTGTTTCCCCATCAATTGCCATGAAGTGATGGGACCACATGCCATGATCTTAGTTTTTTTAGCATTGACTTTTAAGCCAACTTTTTCACTCTCCTCTTTCCCCTTCATCAAGAGGCTCTTCAGTCCCTCTTCACTTTCTGCAGTAAGGGTGGTGTCATCTGTGTATCTGAGGTTATTGACATTTCTCCCGGCAATCCTGATTCCAGTTTGTGCTTCATTCAGCCTGGTATTTTGCATGGTGTATTCTGCATATACGTTAAATAAGCAGGGTGACAATGGAAATGCCTGTATCCACTAAAATGCTGATAGCTTTCAAGCCTGGCAGCAGGGCTAGGGCATGTAACTCAATAATATCTAACAGAAATTCTGCTGGATATTCCTTGGAAATCTATTCCAGTCTGATAGAGATTGAAATATATGGAGACCCTCTTCTTACTCTCCTTCCTGAGACCTAGATAAAATCATGACTTGCAAAAACACTTCCTTACAACCCCTTTCTACACCTCTCTGCTTTGAATTTCTGTGCTATTGGTGGACATTTAACCCAATGACCTTTCTCTGCCTGTGTGTGTGTGTGTGTGTGTGTGTGTGTGTGTGTATCTTCCCTCTTTATTCCATTCTGGAAGGGCAAAAACATTGAGTTGTGAATGTATAAGAATATTATACACACACACACACACACTAAACTCTAAATTTTATTAATACAGAATGCAAGTTGGTATGTTTTGTTGCTACCATTACAATTTTTTCCAAATTAATTCTGGTAGCACAATCTGATCAAAAATGGAATTTTACCTTAGTGCTAGCAATACTCATCAAAGGATTGCAAAAACCTTGATCCTTTGTTGGGGTAGGGGAGGGAAATCTTAAAATGCCCATTCTAAGAAATGTGAGGTGTCCACAGGAGAGATTCTGCACCACTGTAAAGCAGAATCATACTATGAAGACAACACTATTTCAAGTGCAATAAACAATATGCAAACCCAAGGCAGCCAGACAGTCTTACTACATGCTAACGGTAGAGACTAGACATGCTGACCTGTCTCCCTTGAAGCTCCCTCACTCAGATAGTTCTTACGTAGGCATATCTTACAGTTTCTGTTATAAAGAAGTGTTTGTGATCCCAAATTTATATGTTGAAGCCCCACTGGGATGACATTTAGACGTTGGGCATTTGGAAAGTATTTAGATTGAGAAAGTCATGAAGGTAAGGCCCCCACAGAGTTTTACCCTGTGCAGTGTGCTTAGTTGCTCAGTCATGTCTGACTCTTTGTGACTCCATGGACTGTAGCCCACCAGGCTCCTCTGTTCATGGGAATTCTTCAGGCAAGAATACTGGAGTGGGTTGCCATGCCCTCCTCCAGGGAATCTTCCCAACCCAGGGATCAAATCCAGGTTTTATGTATTGTAGGCAAGTTATTTACCAACTGAGCCCCCAGGGAAGCCCCACAAAGAACTAGTGCCCTTATAAAAGAGGTACCAGGAAAAGGAGAAAAAAAGAAAAAGAGCAGGCACTAAAAGGTGCTTTCTTTCTCTCTCCACCATGTGAGGCACAGCAAGAAGATAGCTAAGTAGAGTTAAGAAAAGTGTCATCACCAGGAATTAAATCAACTAACACCTTGATCTTGGATTTCCCAGCCACCAGAACTGTGAGAAACATACATCTGTTGTTAAAAATATTCCATTTATGGTATATCATTATGGGATGCAAAGCTAAGGTAGATTTCTCAAACCCACCCCCTGCTATACATAACAATGCTCTCTTATTTTTACTCCAGTCTTGGTGCCTTTTTCTCTGGTAAATACTCATCTGAAGCTTTTCGTGTCATATTTAAGGCCCTAGGTGGCTTATTTAATATAAAAGTATTGCAGTTGTGGATGTGACTGGTGATGGAAGTAAAGTCCAGTGCTGTAAAGAACAATATTGCATAGGAACCTGGAATGTTAGGTCCATGAATCAAGGCAAATTGGAAGTGGTCAAACAGGAGATGGCAATAGTGAACATTGACATTTTAGGACTCAGTGAACTAAAATGGACTGGAATGGGTGAATTTAACTCAGATGACCATTAAATCTACTCTGTGGGCAAGAATCCCTTAGAAGAAGAGAAGTAGCACTCATAGTCACCAAAAGAGTCCAAAATGCAGTACTTGGATGCAACCTCAAAAACAAAAGAATGATCTCCATTCGTTTTCAAGGCAAACCACTCAATATTACTGTAATCCAAGTCTATACCCCTACCAGTAATGCTGAAGAAGCTGAAGTTGAATGGTTCTGTGAAGACCTACAAGACCTTTTAGAACTAACACCCAAAAAAGATATCCTTTTCATTATAGGGGACTGGAAAGCAAAAGTAGGAAGTCAAGAAACACTTGGAGTAATAGGCAAACTGGGCCTTGGAGTACAGAATGAAACAGGGAAAAGGCTAATAGAGTTTTGCCAAGAGAATGCACTGGTCATAGCAGACATCCTCTTCCAACAACACAAGAGAAGACTCGACACATGGGCATCACCAAATGGTCAATATTGAAATCAGATTGATTACATTCTTTGGAGCCAATAATGGAGAATCTATACAGTCAACAAAAACAAGGCTGGGAGCTAACTGTGGCTCAGATCATGAACTCCTTATTGCCAAATTCAGATTTAAGTTGAAGAAAGTAAGGAAAACCTCTAGACCATTCAGGTATGACCTAAATCAAATCCCTTATACAGTTGAAGTGACAAATAGATTGAATGGATTAGATCTGATAGACAGAGTGCCTGAAGAACTATGGACGGAGGTTCATGACATTGTATAGGAGGCAGTTATCAACATCATCTCCAACAAAAAGAAATGCTAAAAGGAAAAGTGGTCTTCTGAAGATGCCTTACAAATAGCTGAGAAAAGAAAAGAAACCAAAGGCAAAGGAGAAAAGGAAAGATATACTCATTTGAATGCCGAGTTCCAAAGAATAGCAAGGAGAGATAAGAAAGCCTTCCTCAGTGATCAATGCAAAGAAATAGAGGAAAACAATAGAATGGGAAAGTCTAGAGATCTCTTTAAGAAAATTAGAGATACCAAGGGAACATTTCAGGCAAAGATGGGCACAATTAAGGACAGAAATGTTATGGACCTAATAGAAGCAGAAGATACTAAGAAGAGCTGGCAGGAATACACAGCAGAATTATACAAAAAAGATTTTCATGACCCAGAAAACCAAGATAGTGTGATCACTCACCTAGAGCCAGACATCCTTGAATGCAAAGTCAAGTGGGCCTTAGGAAACATCACTACGAACAAAGCTAGTGGAAGTGACTGGAATTCCAGTTGAGCTATTTCAAATCCTAAAAGATGATGCTGTGAAAGTGCTTCACTCAACATGCCAGCAAATTTGGTAAACTCATCAGTGGCCACAGGACTGGAAAAAGTCAGCTTTCATTCCAACCCCAAAGAAAGAGAATGCCAAAGAATGTTCAAACTACCACACGATTGCACTCATCTCACATGCTAGCAAAGTAATGCTCAAATCTCCAAGCCAGGCTTCAGTAGTAGGTGAACTGTGAACTTCCAGATGTTCAAGCTGGACTTAGAAAAGGCAGAGGAGCCAGAGATCAAATTGCCAACATCTGTTGGATCATCAAAAAAGCAAGAGAGTTCCAGAAAAACATCTACTTTTGCTTTATTGACTATGCCAAAGTCTTTGACTGTGTGGATCACAACACATTATGGAAAATTCTTAAACTGCAAGTCGCTCAGTCATAGCTGACTCTTTGCAACCCCAAGGACTTAGTCCATGTAATTCTCCAGGCCAGAATACTGGAAGTGGGTTGCCTTTCCTTTCTATAGGGGGTCTTTTCAACCCAGGGATTGAACCCAGTTATCCCACATTGCAGGTGGATTCTTTACCAGGTTAGCCCAAGGAAAGCCCAAGAATACTGGAGTGGGTAACCTAACCCTTCTCCTGGGGATCTTTCTGACCCAGGAATTGAACCAGGGTCTCCTACAATGCAGGTGGCTTCTTTACCAACTGAGCTATGATTGAAGCCTGAAAATTCTTAAAGAGATGGGAATACCAGACCACCTGACCTGTCTCCTGAGAAATCTGTATGAAGGTCAGGAAGCAACAGTTAGAACTGGACATGGAACAACAACTGGTTCCAAATAGGAAAAGGAGTACGTCAAGGCTGTATATTGTCACCCTGCTTATTTAACTTAATTGCAGAGAACATCATGGGAAATGCCGGACTGGACAAACTACAAGCTGGAAGCAAGATTGGTGGAAGAAATATCAATAACCTCAGATATGCAGATAACACCACCCTTATGGCAGAAAGTGAAGAGGAACTAAAGAGCCTCTTGATGAAAGTGAAAGAGGAGACTAAAACATTAGCTTAAAAGTCATCATTCAGAAAACTAAAATCATGGCATCCAGTCCCATCACTTCATGGCAAATAGATGGGAAAATAATGGAAACAGTGAGAGACTTTATTTTTTTGGATTCCAAAATCACTGCAGATGGTGACTATGCTTGCTCCTTGGAAGAAAAGCTATGACCAACTTAGACAGCATATTAAAAAGCAGAGACATTACTTTACCAGCAAAGGTCCATCTAGTCAAAGCTATGGTTTCTCCAGGAGTCATGTATGGATGTGAGAGTTGGACTATAAATAAAGCTGAGCACCAAAGAATTGATGCTTTTGAACTGTGGTGTTGGAGAAGACTCTTGAGAGTCCCTTGGACTGCAAGGAGATCCAACCAGTCCATCCTAAAGGAAATTAGTCCTGAATATTCATTGGAAGGACTGATGCTGAAGCTGAAAATCCAACACTTAGGCCATCTGATGTAAAGAACTGACTCATTGGAAAAGACCCTGATGCTCAGAAAGATTGAAGGCAGGGGGAGAAGGGGACAACAGAGGGTGAGATGGTTGGATGGCATCACGAACTCAATTGACATGAGTTTGAGTAAGCTCCGGGAGTTGGTGATGCACAGGGAAGCCTGGCGTGCTGCAGTCCATGGGATCGCAAAGGGTTGGACACGACTGAGCAACTGAACTGAACTGAACTGATTTACAGCTCTTGTTTATAGTTTATAGAGGGTAACTGAGGTCTAACAACTTGGTCTGGTGTATAAAAGAGAATTTCAGGAGATGCTAATGAAAAGGTAGAGAGGGAGCAAGGAACACTTAGAAATGTTATTTTATCCCACATGTTTTATCTCCCATCACACTGAGTACTTATTTAATGATGCATTTGGATACACGCTTGAACTTTAATGGTAAGCATAAGAACAGATGCAAGCCCATAAATGAGTTAACAGCCTGAGAGTTTAAGTCCTTTGTTCCCTCCCCTACTCTACTCTAGGAGATTTGATTTGTTGATTAATGCAGTTTTAATTGTAGAATTTGCTTCTTTCCAAGAGACACTGAGAAAGTTTTCAGAAACAAACAAACAAAACATAAGATGATGCAATGTCAAAAAATGTCAAAAAATAAATAATTGGGGACTTCCATTTTTGGTAATAGTGGATCAGATAATTTTTACCAATCCTATCTCTGAGAACAATTGGAAAAACTAAACACTTAAAATTTGCAAACATTTCCCAAAAGGTTTTGAAAAGCTAAGACAGTAAAGAATTATTAGGACCAAATACAAAGCCTGATATTTATGGCCACTTTCCCCCTGAGTGGCTGAGGACTGAGTAAAGCAAAAGAAAATGAAAAGATAAAAAAAAGAAAAGATAAAAAAAAAAGATAATATGGTATCAATAAGGCCATATATGGTTCTTTGAAAAGACCAACAAATTTGATAGAGTCCTAGTGACTAAAGGGCAAAAATAACCAGTGTTAGAACTGTAGAGACATTTTTATTACAAATATAATAAAAAGGTTCTTATGAATTGCTTAGCTAATAAAATTAAAAATTTTAATAAAGTGAAAACATTGCTTAAATAGTAACATTTGAAAAAAGTGATGCAAAAATAATAAAAAGTATGAATATTCATACAAACATTAAAGAAATTGAATCGGTAATTGAAAATATTCCCATATAAAAAGTTAAAATAATTTGAGAAAGGTCATTAGGTTAAATGTCCATCACTAACACGTAAGTTTAGGGATTTCCCTGGTGGTCCAGTTGATTAAGAATCTGCCTTTTAATGCACATGAAGTGGGCAAGGCAGGTAAGCTTATGCACTCTAGAGCCCACATGCCCACATCTAGAGAGCCAAGGTGCCCTAGAGCCCACAAACTGGACCTAGAGAAAGCCCAACTGCCATCAACAAAGACCCAGCATAGCAAAAATAAAAATAAATTGATTAATTTTTAAAATAGCACATAAATTCAGAGCAGATAGTTATGGACTGGAGTTATAATCAAGTGTCTTTCCAAGACATAAAATTAGCTAGATCTTAGAGAATGAGTAGATTATAAAAATATGGGAACATGATATTTAAGAGCTCAAAAGAAGATCAGCATTTTAATGTTTACTTCATAAACAATTACCTTTTATTCCAAAATAGATTGTGTCTTTTGTTTTACCATAAATATGATTCTGCTGCTGCTGCTGCTGCTAAGTCGCTTCAGTCGTGTCTGACTCTGTGCGACCCCATAGACAGCAGCCCACCAGGCTCCCCCGTCCCTGGGATTCTCCAGGAAAGAACACTGGAGTGGGTTGCCATTTCCTTCTCCAAGGCATGAAAGTGAAAAGTGAAAGTGAAGTCGCTCACTCGTGCCTGACTCTCAGCGACCCCATGGACTGCAGCCTACCAGGTTCCTCCATCCATGGGATTTTCCAGGCAAGAACACTGGAGTGGGTTGCCACTGCCTTGTCTGAAATATGGTTCTAACTCGTCACATTTAGAAACAAAGTGAACTCATGCATCTCAGTTTATATCTTTCCTTGCAAGCCAGAAGCATTTAACAGCAAATTCTTCCAAACATTTAAGAAAGGAAAAATGGCAAAAAATACTAATTCTTCAGTGTAATACAAAAAGAAGAAACATTTCCCAATTGCTTAAGAAAAGCATCACAACTTTCATAAAAGAACTTGAGTTAAATTAAGAAAAAAAAAATAGTCTCATATGCAAAACTCCTAAACTAAATATGAGCAAAATGAACTCTGTAATATTTAGCAACCAAAACAAGGCAGGTTTATTCCAGGAATGCAAGGTTAGTTGGAGCATTTAAAAATTAATCAGCAAAAGAGACACTGATGTATAGAACAGTCTTATGGACTCTGTGAGAGAGGGTGGGAAGATTTGGGAGAATGGCATTGAAACATGTAAAATATCATGTATGAAACGAGTTGCCAGTCCAGGTTCGATGCACGATACTGGATGCTTGGGGCTGGTGCACTGGGACGACCCAGAGGGATGGAATGGGGAGGGAGGAGGGAGGAGGGTTCAGGATGGGGAACACATGTATACCTGTGGCGGATTCATTTTGATATTTGGCAAAACTAATACAGTTATGTAAAGTTTAAAAATAAAATAAAATAAAAAAAAATTAATCAATGTAGCTCACCACATTGACAGAGAAAATGAGAAAAAATTATACCATTATCACATTCATTTCAATGTGTTAGTCACTCAGTAGTGCCTGACTCTTTGCAACCTCATGGATTATAGCCCACCAGGCTCCTCTGTCCATGGGATTTTCCAGGCAAGAATATTGGAGTGGGTTGCCATTACCTTCTCCAAGGGATTTCCTGATCCAAGAATTGAACTCAGGTCTCCTACATTGCAGGCGGATTCTTTACCATGTGAGCTACCAGGGAAGCCCTATTATCATATTAGATGAAGGAAATATTTGATATAATTTAATATCCATTTGTGATTTTAAAAAAAAAAATCATGGGTAGAAGATCAGATCAGATCAGTCACTCAGTCGTGTCCGACTCTTTGCGACCCCATGAATCGCAGCACGCCAGGCCTCCCTGTCCATCACCAACTCCCAGAGTTCACTCAGACTCATGTCCATCGAGTCAGTGATGCCATCCAGCCATCTCATCCTCTGTTGTCCCTTCTCCGAGAGCTTCCTTAATTTGATCAAGGGTATTTATATTAAATCTATTATAAATATAGCAAACATTGTAGTGAATGCTAAAATAGTAAAAGCCTTCTTTTTGAGACTGAGATCCATGCAAAAATAACTACTATCATTTCTTCTATCTAATATGGACTAGAGATTCTAGCTAGTATGCTCAAGCAAGAGAAAGAAATTCTATAACAGTTAGAAAGTTTGTAAGTGCTATGGTACTTTGTCTATACCATCTCACTCCTAGCACTTCAGTGAACACCAGCCTATTACTAGCACTTTCATTCCTTTGTTTTCTTGCACTGTTGGGGTTATTTGATCTGCTCAGGTGGTAAGCTAAAAGTAATTTGCTCCTAGAAATTAATTTATCCCTGGGAGTTATCTCAAGCACAGGTGTACAGAATTTTTTAAAAATACTTTTATTTGCTTATTCTTTGGATGTGATAGCTCTAATACATACTTTCTACACTGATTCATTAATTCCTTGGTGAGATTAAACTTTCAAGGTAACTTAATTGATAGGAAACTTCTTCTTTTTTTTTTTTAAATTTTATTTTATTTTTAAACTTTACATAACTGTATTAGTTTTGCCAAATATCAAAATGAATCCACCACAGGTATACATGTGTTCCCCATCCTGAACCCTCCTCCCTCCTCCCTCCCCATTCCATCCCTCTGGGTCGTTCCAGTGCACCAGCCCCAAGCAGAAACTTCTGATTAGCAGTCTTATTTCACTTTTTCACTCCTGATATAAACTCTAAAATAAACCACTTGCACTTGAATCCTTGTCTAAAGTCCTGCATATAGGGATCTCTAAACTTCAACAGGCAAGGTGAGTAGTGATAGATAATGTCAAAAACCTTTAAAAGATGGAAAATGTGTCTGCACACTGGGAGAATATATATGTAACATATATATCTGAAGAAAGGTTCATATTCAGAATACAAAAAGTACTGCTACAAATCAATAGGCAAGAGACTTGAATAGGTTAAGCCTCTATTTCAGCAGTCAAAGGTATTCAGCCTCTTCCATAATCAGAGAAACATCAATTAAAACCACAGTGGAATTCAACAGCACACTCACCAGAATGGAAAAACTGAAACATTAACAGTGTTAGTATTAGCAAGGATTTGAAGCAAAGGAAATTTTATACTGCTGGTGGAAAGTAAATTTGTACAACCACTTTGATGTACTATTTGGCAGTAATCACCAAAGTTTAACATGTGAATAATCCATCTCATCACAGTTTCACTTTAGTTATATGCCCAAGAAAATTGTGAAAACATACATAAAAAGTCATAAGAACAATAGTATTTCTAATAGTCAGAAATGGAAAACAACCAAAATGTCCATTAACATTGAAATGGATATATAGGGTACAGATTCTACTGCAATGAAAATGAGGAAACTACAACTATATTTAAGAGCATGGGTGAATCTTATAAAATGATTCTGAATGACAGAATGCAGACATAAAACCATATACTTCATTATCCCAATGATATGCCAAAACAACAAAAATCATGTGAAAACTATAAAGAAAGGCAAGAAAGTGATAATTATAAATTCAGAATAGATGTTGGTCATGTTCTTGTTCTTGATCCAGATGTCCATACATCAGTGCCGCTCCAAGTATAACCTGAAAAGCAGTGCCAGTCTATGAACTGTTTGATATGTTACACTGTGAAGTTTAATTCCAGTAAGTTTGAAATTGGCCTGTTTTGCTAATATACCTGCAAGGCACTGACCATTGGCAAAGAAATGAAATGTACTGACTAATAGTAGTGCTTTGTCAGGACCAATCTGCAAATATACAAGCGGCTCATGTATCTCAGCATCAGAGAAACAAACCCGATCAAATAATCAGCAGAAGACCTAAACAGACATTTCTGTAAAAAAAAAAAAAAAAAAAAATTACTATAATTGTTCAGAATTTAAATCATGTTTGGCTTTGTGAACCCATAAAATGCAGCACTCCAGTTTGCAGGGAAGGAAGTCTTACCTATCCTTCACTATCTCCCACAGTTTGCTCAAACTCATGTCCATTGAGTCCATGATACCATCCAACCATCTCATCTTTGGTCACCCTCTTCTCCTCCCACCCTCAATCTTTCCCAGCATCAGGGTCTTTTCCAATGAATTGGCTCTTCCCATCATATGGCCAAAGTATTAGAGCTTCAGCTTCAGCATCAGTGCTTCCAATGAGTATTCAGGGTTGATTTTTTTTTTTAGGATTGATTGGTTTGATCTCCTTGCAGTCTGACTCTTGCAACCCCATGGACTGAACCCACCAGGCTCCTCTGTCCATGAGATTTTCCAGGCAAGAATACTGAAGAGAGTAGCTATTTACTTCCCCATGGGATCTTCCAGACCCAGGGATTGAACCTGGGTCTCCTGCAATGCAAGCAGATTCTTTACTAATTGAGCTAAAAGGGAAGTGCCCCCCCACCCCCCCCCCCAAAAAATATTCTCCAGACAAGAATACTGGAGTCGGTTGCCATGCCCTCCTCCAGGGGATATTTCCAACCCAGGTCTCCCATATTGCAGGTGAATTCTTTACCATCTGAGCCACCAGGGAAGCCTAAGAATACTGGAGTGGGTAGCCTATCCCTATCCAGGGGATCTTCCTGAAATAGGAATTGAACTGGGCTCTCTGGCATTGCAGGTGGATTCTTTACCAGTGGAGCTACCAGGGAAGTCCCCTTGCAATCCAAGGAACTCTTGGAGTCTTCTCTAGCAACATGACTCAAAAGCATCAATTCTTCAGCACTCAGCCTTCATTATGGTTCAACTCTCACATCTGTACATGACTATAGGAAGAACCAGAGCTTTGCCTAGATGGGACTTTGTCGGCAAAATGATGTCTCTGCTTTTTAATACACAGTCTAGGTTTGTAATAGCTTTTCCTGCAAGGGACAAGTGTCTTTTGATTTCATGGCTGCAGTCACCATCTACAGTGATTTTGGAGCCCAAGAAAATAAAATTTGTCATTATTTCCACAATTTCCCTATTTGCCATGAAGTGATGGGACTAGATGCCATGATCAAGTTTTTTGAATGCTGAATTGTAAACCAACTTTTTCATTCTCTTATTTCACCTTTATCAAGAGGCTCCCTGATTCTTCTTTGCTCTCTGCCATTAGAGTGATATCATCTGCATATCTGGGGTTGTTGATATTTTCTCCTGGCAATCTTGAATCCAGCTTGTAATTATCCAACCTGGCATTTTGCCTGATGTACTCTGCATATGAGTTAAATAAGCAGGGTGGCAATACACAGCCCTGACATACTCCTTTCCCAATTTTGAACCAGTCCATTGTTCCATGTCCAGTTCTAACTGTGGCTTCTTGATTTGCATACAGTTTTCTCAGGAGACAAGTAAGTTAGTCTGTATTCCCAACACTTCAAGAATTTTTCACAGTTTGTTATGACACATACAGTCAGAAGTTTTAGCATAGTCAATGAAGTAGAAGCTTTTCTGGAATCCCCTTGCTTTTTCTATGATTCAATGGATGCTGGCAATTTAGTCTCTGAATCCTCTACCTTTTCTAAACCCAGCTTATGTATCTGGAAGTTCTCAGTTCACGTAATATTGAACCCTAGCTTGAAGGATTTTGAGCATTACCTTGCTAGCATGTGAAATAAACACAATTGTACAGTAGTTTGAACATTTTTTGACTGTGACTTCTTTGGGATTGGAATGAAAACTGACCTTGTCCAGTCCTGTGGACACTGCTGCTGCTTATTTGCTTAAGTCGTGTCAGACTCTGTGACCCTGTGGACTGCACACCGTCAGGTTCCTCTCTCCATGGGATTCTCTAACAATAGTACTATAGTGGGTTGCCATGCCCTTTTCCAGGGGATTTTCCCAACCCAAGGATCAAACCCGGGTTTCCTGCATTGCAGGCAGTCTTTACTTCTGAGCCACCAGGGAAGCCTGGTGCGTTTTCCAAATTTTCTGGCATATTGAGTTGAACACTTTAAGAGCATCATTTTTTAAGATTTGAAACAGCTCAGCTGGAATTCCGTCATCTCCACTAGCTTTGTTCATAGTGATACTTTCTATGGCCCACTTGACTTTACACTCCTGGATGTCTGGCTCTAGGTGAGTGACTACATCATTACAGTTATCCAGATTATTAATGCCTTTTTTGTATAATTCTTCTGTGTATTCTTGCCACCCCTTCTTAATCTCTTCTACTTCTGTTAGGTCCTTTCTGTTTCTTTCCTTTATTGTGCCCATCTTTTAATGAAATATTCCCTTCAGTTCAGTTCAGTTCAGTCACTCAGTCATGTCCAATTCTTTGAGACCCCATGGACTGCAACATGCCAGGTTTCCCTGTCCATCACCAATTCCCAAAGCTTGTTCAAGCTTATGTCCATTGAGTTGGTGATAGCATCCAACCATCTCATCCTCTGTTGTCCCCTTCTCATCCTGCCTTCAATCTTTCCCAGCATCAGGGTCTTTTCCAATGAGTCAATTATTTGCATCAGGTGGCCCAAAGTACTGAAGTTTCAGCTTCAGCATCAGTCCTTCCAATGAATATTCTGGACTGGTTTCCTTTGGGATGGACTGGTTGGATCTCCTTGCAGTCCAAGGGACTCTCAAGAGTCTTCTCCAACACCACAGTTCAAAAGTATCAATTCTTTGGTGTCCAGCTTTCTATATCGTCCAACTCTCACATCCATACATGACTACTGGAAAAGTCATAGCTTTGACTAGATGGACTTTTGTTGGCAAAGTAATGTCTCTGCTTTTTAATATGCTGTCTAGGTTGGTTATAGCTTTTCTTCCAAAGAGCAAGAATCTTTTAATTTCATGGCTGGAGACAGCATCTGCAGTGATTTGGTACCTCCAATTTTCTTGAAGAGATCTCTAGGCTTTCCCTTTCTATTGTTTTCCTTATTTGTCTGCATTACTCATTTAAGAAGGCTTTCTGAGCTCTCTTGCTATTCCTTGGAACTCTGCATTCAGTTGGTATATCTTTCCCTTTCTCCTTTGCCTTTTGCTTCTCTTCTTTTATTGGCTATTTGTAAGGCCTCCTCCGACAATCCTTTGCCTTCTTGCATTTCTTTTTCTTGGAGATAGTTTGGTCACCATTTCCCATACAATGTTACAAACCTCCACCCATAGTTCTTAAGCACTCTGTCTACCAGATCTAATCCCTTGAATCTATTTGTTACTTACACTGTATAATCATAAGGGATTTCATTTAGTTCATACCTGACTGGTCCAATGGTTTTCCCTAATTTCTTCATTTCAAGCTTGAATTTTCCAATAAGAAGCTTATGATCTGAGCCACAGTCAGATCCAGGTCTTGTTTTGCTGACTGTATACACCTTCTCCATCTTCACCTGCAAAGAATATAATCAGTCTGATTTTGGTGTTGGCCATCTTGTGATGTCCATGTATAGAGACATCTCTTGTGTTGTTGGAAGAGAGTGTTTTCTATGACCAGTACGTTCTCTTCAGAAAACAAAGCTAGCCTTTGTTCTTCATTTTGTTCTCCAAAGAAAAACTTTCTTGTTACTCCAGGTATCTCTTGACTTCCTATTTTTGCATTCCAGTCCCCTATAATGAAAAAGACATTTTTTTTTTTTTTTTGGTGGGGGTGAGGGGCAGGTATTAGTTCTAGAAAGTCTTATAGGTCTTCATAGAACCATTCAACTTCAGTTTCCTAGGTTAGGACATAGACCTGATTACTGTGATATTGAATAGTTACTTTGTCTTGCTAACAAAGAGATTATTCTGTCATTTTTTGAGATTGTATCCAAGTATCACATTTTGGACTCCCTTGTTGACTGTGAGTGCTACTTCTTTTCTTCTAAGGGATTCTTGCCCACAGTGGTATATATAATGGTCATCTGAATTAAATTCACCCATCGTGGTCCATTTTTGCTCACTGATGCCTAAAATATCAATGTTCACTCTTGCCATCTCCTGCTTGACCATGTCCAATTTACCTTGATGCATGGTCCTAATAGTCTGGGTTTGTGTGCAATATTGTTCTTTACATCATTGAACTTTACTTTTACCACCAGACACATTCACAATGGAGCATCATTTCCCCATAGGTCCAGCCTCTTCATTCTTTCTGGAGCTATTTCTCTGCTCTTCTCCAGTAGCATTCTAGACACCTACCTACCTGAGGGGCTCATTTTCTAGTGCCATATCTTTCTGCCTTTTCATAGTGCCAGTAGCACTACCACGCCTCCTGTAGACTCCAGGTCTTGATTGCCTTAGGCCAAACAACTAATATGGAGGAAGAGCAGCCCCACCCACCAGAAGACAATTGGATTAAAGATTTACTGAGCATGGCCCTCTGCACCAGAGCATGACCTTGTTTTCCCCCATAACCAGTCTCTCCCATCAGAAAGCTTACACAAGCCTCTTATCCTCATCCTTCAGGGAGCAACCAGAAGAAGGAACAATTACATTCCCACAGCCTCCAAAACAAAAATCACAATCAAAGAAGGCTAACCCAAATGATTATATGAATCACAGCTTTGTATAAGTCAATGAAGCTATGAGCCATGCCATGCAGGGCCAGCCAAGATGGACAGTTCATGAAGAAGTGTTCTGACAAAACATGGTCCACTGGAGGAAAGAATGGCAAACCACTTCAGTATTCTTTCCTTGAGAACCCCATGAACAGTGTGAAAAGAAGACATACAGGTGGCCAATATATACATAAAAATGCTAAACATCGCTCATCACTAAAGAAATGCAAATCAAAACTACAGTGAGGTATCACCCTCATATAAGTCAGAATGGCCATCATCAAAATGCTGGAGAGGATGTGGAGAAAAAGGAACCCTCATGCACTGTTGGTGGGAACATAAACTGATATGGTCACTATGGCAAACAGTATGGAGATTCCTGTAAAAACTAAGAATAATGCTACCATATGACCCTGCAATCCTACTATGGGGTATATAATTGAGATAACCATAATTCAAGAAGATACATGTACCCCAATGTTCACTGCAACACTATTTACTCCTGGTACTCCTTAGACACTCCCTGGACTACAAAGAGATCAAATCAGTCAATTCTAAAGGAAATCAACCCTAAATATTCATTGCAGGACTGATGCTGAAGCTCCAATACTTTGGCCATCTGATGTGAAGAGCCAACTCCTTGGAAAAGACCCTGATGCTGGGAAAGATGAAAGGCAAAAGAAAAGGGCAGCAGAGGATGAGATGGTTAGATAGCATTATTGGACTCAATGGACATGAATCTGGAGCATCAGAGACTCCTGGACATGAATCTGGGAGATAGTAAAGGACAAAGAAGACTGGCATGCTTTAGTCCATGGGGTTGCAAAGAGTCAGACATGATTAAGTGACTGAACAACAACAACAACCCCAATGTTCATTGCAGTAGTATTTACAACAGAGGTCATGGAAGCAATCTAGAGGTCTACCAATAGATGAAATGATAAGTTGTGGTACATATATACAATGGAATATTACTCAACCACAAAAAGGAATTAATTTGAGTAAGTTGAGTTGAAATGGATGAACCTAGAGCCTGTTATACAGTGAAATCAAAAAGAGAAAAACAAATTTTGTATATTAATGCAATAATATAGAATCTAGAAAAATGGTACTGATAAACCTATATGCAGGGCAGGAGTAAAGACACAGATGTAGAGAATGGACTTGTGGACACAGCAGTGGAAGGAGAGGATGGGACAAACTGAGAGAGTAACATTGAAAAAATATACATTACCACGTATAAAATACATAGCAAGTGGAAAGTTGCTGTATAACACAGGGAGCTCAACCTGGTGCTATATGATGACCTTAAGGGGTGGAATGGGGGGCAGAGTGGTAGGGACGATTAAGAGGGAGGGGATATATGTATACTTATGGCTAATTCACATCATTGTACAGCTGTGCTGTGCTTAGTCACTCAGTCGTGTCCAACTCTTTGTGATCCCATGGACTATAGTCTGCCAGGCTCCTCTGTCCAAGATATTCTCCAGGCAAGAATACTGGAGTGGGCTGACATTTCCATCTCCAGGGGATCTTCCCAACCCAGGGATCAAACCCAGGTCTCCCACATTGCAGGCAGATTCTTTACCATCTGGCCCACCAGGCCAGAGATACAGCTGAAACTAACACAACATTGTAAAGCATCTATACTCTATAAAAAAGAAATTGAAAAAATAAGAGTGCTTTGTCAACATGGGTTTGAGGAGTTTAGAGGTAGTTTATACCATCTTGTCAGTCTTATATTTTATAATATTGAGATCGATGCTTTGTACCTGATCTCAGTGTGATACCTGGAATGCTCTGCCACTGGGGAAGATTGTATAGCAAGAATACACTACACAACTAGCCAGTATAAGAAGCACCAGATGAAACTCCATTTTGGCCTCTCTGATTCAAAATTTGTTGTTGCTCAGTCACTAAGTCAGGTCCAACTCTTTGTGACCATATGGACAGCAGTATGCTGGGCTTCCCTGTTGTTCACTGTCTCTTGGAGTTTGCTCAAACTCATGTTTTTTGAGTTGGTAATGCTATCCAATAATCTGTGTATGTATTGATGGTTCAAAAGAGAAAGTATGTCCAATAAGGCTCTGCACTGATAAAACAACTGGAGCCTGTATCTGACCTCTCTGGATGCCTTGCTGGAGAGAGCTTTACTTTGAAGCTGCTGTCATATTATATCCTTGTATTCTTTTCTCTAACAGAATGTATATTTGCAAGCATTGTGATTTGGGGTCCTATGATTTTTTTTTTTCAGTACTTGAACTCTAATTGCCAACATTAGTGTTTGAATCCAAGTGAGACAAGTAGAGAAATTGAGAATAAAGTTTCAGAATCTTTATTTGACCAGAAAATGTTTACGATTTTTGAAGGGGATCAAAAGAGGCAAACTTCCAGTTATAAAATAAATAGCCATGGGGATGCTGTGGTGGCTATAGTTAATGCTATATTACATATTTGAAAATTACTGAGAGTAGATCCTAAAAGTTGTAATCACAAAAAAAAAAAAAAAAGAACTATCTATGGTAACAGATGTTATCTAGACTAATTATAGTGATTATTTCATAATATATATGCATATTAAATCAATATTGTATACCTGAAACTAACATATGTAAATCATACATCAATAAAAAATTAAAAAGCAACAACAACAACAAAAAACCCAAATTCTTAATTCCTTCCTACCTAAGAATAAATAAATTCAGTTGATGCTTGAAGAATGGGTTCGAACTGCATGAATCCACTTACACCTAGATTTTTTCAATAAATGCATACTACAGTACTACACCATTCAAAGTTGGTTGAATACATGCATGCAGAACTTTGGGTGTGGAGGACTGACTATGAAGTTATATTGGGATTTTTGACTGTACAGGTGTTAGTGCCCCTAGCCCCCTTAATTGTTCAAGGGTAAACCATAAATACAATTTTAAAAAACAGATGGGGATTTTCTTCTTTTATTTTTTCTTACTATTCAATAATCCATTTTTAGTGGTTCCCCAAACCATTTTATAAATCTGCATTTTTACTATTCCTTTTTAGTATTTTACTTTAAATAAATAAATTAAATTATGTTACTTTATGACATAAAAAGAAAACAGTCCACCACAGATAGCTTGAGAAGCATTGCTTTACCTTGAATGTTCAATTTGTGATAAACCATTATGTGATACATCTTTGTTCTACACAATTTTAAGTGTATTATATTACACATAAAAACATTTATAATAAAAATTAACAATTCCATGCAACTTGTTTTGCTTCAAGGTTGAGAGCACTGTCCCCCAACCCAAGACTTCTAACCGCAACTTCAAGGAGTTACGGTACAGCTACAAAGTTAGAGGAAAGAGACCATGCAAGATCACTCTCACTTCTGAGAGCAATTGGAGGTTCAGAGATTGCAGGGGAGGGTTTCCCAAATGTACTCAAATTCAAAAATTTGTTTGTAGAATTCATTGAAGCCAATTATATTCCCAGTTATATTTTATTATAGGGCAAGTATACAGATTCTAACTATCCAAAGGAAGAGATGCATAAGGCAAAGTCTATGAGGGTTCTAAAAGCAAAGTTTCTATTATTCTCAGTTTGCTTTACTCTCCTGGCATCAATATGCAGAGTATTTTCAATCTGAGAAGCTCACTCGAGCTTTAGTGTCCAGAATTTTTATTGTATCTTTGATATGCAGACATGATCAGTTGATTGCCCATGTGATTGTTGCAGATGGATTGATAATACCGTATGACCTGAAGTCCCATCCTAAATTGCACAGTAGATCTTTTTTAGCGCAGCCAGCTCTTGCCCGAAACAGAAACATTCCTATCAGGTATGACATCCCTGGATTTGGAAGATCTGCTGGAGGAGGGCATGGCAACCCACTCCAGTATTCTTGCCTTGAGAATCCCCATGGACAGAGGAGCCTGGCAGGCTACAGTTCACGGGGTCACAAGAGTTTGACACAACTGAGTGATAAAGCACACATCAGGTATTGTTGCAGAAAGGGGGACCCCTTCCAGGGCCCGAAACTGGGCTCTTGTCTAACACTCTGAAATGAAATGTCCGAAGAGACACATGTGCTGACAAAGCAAGAGATTTTATTAGGAAACGACACCGGGGCAGAGAGCAGTAGGGTAAAGGAACCCCAGGAAAACTACTCTGCCTTGTGGCTCGAACTCTCCGGCTTTATGGTGATGGGATTAGTCTCCGGGTTGTCTTTAGCCAATCATCTGACTCAGAGTCCTTCCTGGTGGTGTACACCTCATTCAGCCAAGATGGATGCCAATGAGAAGGATTCTGAGAGGTGGTCGGACATATGGTGTCTCCTTTTGACCTTTCCTGAACTCTTCTGGTTGGTGGAGGCTTACTAGTTCCATGTTTCTTACCAGGACCTCCTGTTGTAAAACAATTCATGCAAACGGTTACTGTGGTGCCTGGCCAGGGCAGGTGGCTTCAGTCAGTCTGCTTCCCATAAGAACTCCCCTCTGAGAGACTTCATACTCAGGATACTTCTTGGGAATGGGGGCAGATGTCTCTTTCCTCTGTAACTTCTTCCTACTGTGCATGGACCTAGGCCTGCCTAGCAGAGCAGAAGTCTCTCTCTACCTGATCTAAGTCGAGGTATTCTTTGCCTGAAACCAGCATTCACCCTTGTAATAAAAGCAATTTAGCTTGAAACTGTTGGTCCCTGTCAGAGATGAAATAGGGCCAAACAGAAGGCCTAAACAGATGGTCATCACCATGCCCCCAGAAACAGAAGGCGACATTTGGGGTGAGGGCTGCAGGATATGTGACTTTTTCTGATTGGTTGGTGGTGAAGCAACAGAGCAGTGCTCCAGCAATCTTGTGTTCAGCCTGAAGTTACCATCCTCCACCTGGGTGTGGGTCCCAGTTCTGTAGAAGAACTCAAAGACATTGCTATGCATTTTTTTTTTTTTTTTTTTTTTGAGTAGGAACCAGAACCCTGTCTCAAGGCTGTACCACCATTTGATTGTTCCTCTGTTCTGTATCCCCTCCCTTCCCTGATCGGGAACTGTTTGGATCTGCTCTTTGAGACAACTGGGGCTTCCCTTGTGGCTCAGCTGGTAAAGAATCCGCCTGCAATGCAGGAGACTTGGGTTCAACCCCTGGATTGGGAAGATCCCCTGGAGAAGGGAATGGCTACCCACTCCAGAATTCTGGCCTGAAGAATTCCATGTATAGTCCATGGGGTAGCAAAGAGTTGAACATGACTAAGTGACTTTCACTTCACTTCACTTTGGGACTCAGGGAAGGTCAAGGAGGCTGAATGAATGTTTTTATCCTAAGAATAAGAAACAGAGAACACAGAAGAGATCTGTACGCCAGAACCCCATGGAGTCCTGCTCAGTTTTAATTTAAGGAACTGTGCAATTATGACTTTGATAACTTCCTGTCAAAATGGGGCATACGACTGCCTCAGTTTGGAGAATAGACACTGAATTTCAAGTATTTCTGAGTTTCAAGTCCTAGATCTGAGTCTTGTATGATTAAAATTTCAATGCCTTGGTCTGCCATTTTAGTATAACAGGCCCAATTAGAAGTAGTTGGAGGAGTGACCACTGAAATTTTAATAGACAAAATAAATCTCATTTATTTTTTAGAAGAATAGGCCCGAAATCCAGTCTGGACCCGGCACTTTGGGGAGACTTGTAGCCAGGTAGCCAGTTTTCTAGTTTTATAAAAAGTAAAGTTGTAGTTGTTAGCTGCCAGCAGACAATGTTTTGAGACTGTCTAGTGGCATCCAAGCCTGACACAACTTAGAAAACTCAAGTGTTTAGAAATACAATATCTAGCCTGAAATTACATCCATAGTATCCCCTAGTTATTTTCCTGGATATCTGAACCATAGCTATTCTATTTTGACTTTCAATTGTAAAATTCTCCTTAATAGCCAAAGCAGATGTCACCATTAACAATGTCAGCATTTCTCTAGGTATGAGAAGATGCAAGAATTGGGACTCATAAAATCTTTTCCTGAAAAGATCTAACTACCTGAAGGCCTGTTCTGCCAGTTTTGCCCAGAGCACAGAGTGCCTCATTCCTGATTTCCATCCTGAATCCCTTTCAAGGGTGTTGAAGATTAGTAGCTGCAGTGGCCATGATTTAATCTTTGTAGAGGTAGATGGCAAGTGTCAGGTTTTAGTTGGCAGAGCCACTTCTTGGTCATAAACTTGACCATGATTTTGAGACGGGCATTTCATGATCATTTTATCCCATGGTGTTGAGAATGTCCATTCTCAGGTTCTGGCAAAGATTTTGTTGATAGTACGCTCAATGTGCTATTACTGGACTAGGCCATAAAACAGTATACAAAATTCTCTGGACCACCTGTCTTACTAGCCTCTTGGTTCAGGAAAATATTCCCTCTTGTTGCTTCTTCCCATATTTAGAGTTACACTGTTATCATCATCATCTCATATGGAATTATATATTATTTTATCAGAGGCCTCAGTCACACATTTGGTAGTATAAAAAAGAGCAAGTTTGTAAGCAGGTGAAATACAAATGACACAGTCAGCAGTATCAGTAAAATCATAAGTAAGACTTAAGAGCTTCCATTAGACGTAGCCCAGTATATCCCAGGTCATCGAACTTAGTCTACTCTGTATGAATCTTTATCTTCCAGGGAAATTATATATTGGCACAGTCTATAAGGCACACAGCCCAGTTTTCTAGTGTTACTAGACTGATTATCCTTTGTCTGATTTTATTGTTTCCAACATAGAGGAGACTTTAAACCTAAATTACCATAGCCTGGTATTATCTATATAAATCCATCCCATAATTGTGAGAGATTTTTTCCTTTGCTAAAACTTTGCTTGTTGCTCTGATTGAGCTTTAGGAATAGAAGAAAATTCAAATTTATGGCCAGAGTCAGAGCAGGCATTATTAAGTGGCTAGGTGAGGGGATCCCATCCAGTAATATCAATAGTGATTTGAATATGACTATAATTTTTTTTAAGTAAATTTTCTCAGGGCCAACCAGTTAGTCTCAGAGTAGAGAAAGTAACCCAGAACTAGACACAGGTAATTGGCCACAAACCCAACAATTGGATTGATTTCTAAAACTAGCATAGGATCAGGCCTATCATCAGGCATTTGATTTATATGCAAAGGTCTATGAAGTCAAGAAAACATTTTAAATGATTATATGAATCAGGTCCAGCATCTTGGGCAAGCTGTTTACCTCTGATGTCATCTTCTTCTTGTCCTGGTGTAGTGTAGTTTCTTCTCTGTTTGAGCATCATTTTCAGGTGAGATGAGGTCAGCTGTCCTCTCTATAGACCAGTCCAGTGTAGGGGCCTTTGGAAGTGGGAATCTAAGTTGGTTTCCCTTCAGTTTCACAGTGCATGAGCCAGTTAAGAATACCTGATAAAAAGGTCCTTCCATCCAGGTTGGAGACAGTCCCTTAAATTATGTTTTTTTCCCCTCCTGGTTGCAGCTCATGAGGCATCTGATCTTTATCCAAAGACAGATGACTGAGATGTGCTTCAAAAACAAACTTAGGGTGTTCTTTAAGAATTCAATTAAATTTTACATTAATATCACAAAACAGCAAAGAACTATCCAAGTAATGAGTCTTACTAGAAGCAGACTTCCATTAATAAGCTGGGATTTAACATTTAATGAAACACCTTTTTCTCCCTAAAATTACCTTCATTTTTATCAAATATAACCAATTTAAGGCTAGTTTGCTTGCAAAATAGGTCTGTTCTCAGTAATTTTGGCCTGATGATTTATATAAACATAACTGATCATAGACTTTTTGCTTTGCTGAAACATTTATAGAGTCTCAGACTGAAATTTTAAAATAAAACAGGGCTGGGAAATTCACCAAAGGCTTATCACGGATTTAGCCTAACAAATCTAGGTGAATTCTTGCCTTTCCAAGGTCTCAGAAATTCCTTAAGATTTTTGTACCTGTTTGTGAGATAACCTTCCTAACTCATCTGATAAAGTTACTGGAAACCTAAGAGTTTCCAATCTCTGGAGGAGTTGATAGAGAGAAAATGTAATTGTTTTGTTTATAATGTATAATTTCACCAAATTACTGTCATAATTAGTTTGAGGGGAAGGTTTTCCCTACTCCCAGAAAACACAAGATTCAAACCTGTAATTTTTCAGAGAGAAACCATAAAAGTTATAAGCATATTCGCTGGTTCAATCAGTCCTTTTATTAACTTTTTGAAGTCATCAGGTTTTCCATTAGAATACCAGGACATAACAGAATGTTAAGAGTTCCATAGAATTTCTAGGATACCTATATTGGTAATATTTACCATACATTATAACATGAGAAGATTTATTACTCATTTGATAATATTTTTAATGTAATTTAACCAACCAAATAAACACAATTATTTTAATATCTCTGTTTTGAATGTTTCAGAGGCCCTCTGAAGCACCCCAAAGTTAGCTAGAGGTCAAAGGAACTTCGACAGAATTCAACTTAGGAAGTTTGGTCAAAAAAAAAAAAAAAAAATCAATTCAAAGGGGTTAGAAGAGGAAACCAGAATTGAAAGAGACATGTGTACCCTGATATCATTGTAGCACTGTTTACAATAGCCAGGACATGGAAGCAACCTAGATGTCCATCAGCAGACGAAAGGATAAGAAAGCTGTGGTACATATACACAATGGAATATTACTCAGCTATTAAAAAGAATGCATTTGAATCAGTTCTAATGAGGTGGATGAAACTGGAGCCTATTATACAGAATGAAGTAGTCAGAAAGGAAAACACCAATACAGTATATTAATACATATATATGGAATTTAGAAAGAGGGTAACAATAACTATATGTGAGACAGAAAAAAAGACATAAATGTAAAGAATAGACTTTTGGACTCTGTGGGAGAAGGTGAGGGTGGGATGATTTGAGAGAGTAGCATTGAAACATGTATATTATCATATGTGAAACAGATCACCAGTCCAGGTTTGATGCATGAGACAGGGTGCTCAGGGCTGGTGCACTGGGGTGGCCCTGAGGGATGAAATGGGGAGGAAAGTGGGAGGGGGTTTCAAGATGGGGAACACATGTACACCCATGGCTGATTCATGTGAATGTATGGCAAAAATCACTGCAATATTGTAAAGTAATTAGCCTCCAATTAAAATAAATAAATTTTTAAAAATCTATTTTATCTGATATTAAAAAATAATAATAAATAAATAAAAGGGTTTAGAACATTTGGTCAGATTTGGTCAATGCTGATGGTTGTATCATTTAGCTTGTTGATACATCACAATGGTCCTATACATCGAGGCTCAAGGTCTAGTGAAAGTCAACTCTGCCATCTTGGACCTAGCTGGCTCTAATCAGTTTTCCTATGGCTGTGTCAATCCTAACAAAATCCATTTATCTAACTAATTGTAATACAATTTTAGAAAATCCTGATCTTGCATAACTCTTTTTAATATTTTTTCATACTTTCTTTTACTGAAAACAATCTTCCTACTTTCCTTAAGCAGCCAAGAACTAATTTTTATATTAGCATTTTATATATTGGTGAGCATAAATATGTGTGTGTTTTATACTCTGTGTTCTGTGTAGAGATTTGTGATGGCCATTTTGCTTTGTCTGGCCACCATTTGGTTTAGACCTGCCATCATTTTGTTAGAACTTGATTTTCTTTCCCTATACCTTGAGACCAGGGCTATCAGAAACACTTATCTAGACTATCTCTAACTCCCAAGGCTGAGAAAAAACAGGAAATTTTTATCTATTTTTTAAAAAAAATTTAAATTAAAAAAAAATTTTTTTTTAATTTTATTTATTTAAAAATTTTATTTATTGCAACTGTTATTTATAAACTAGTGAATTTTATATTGTTATATCTAATTCATGACTAAGCTTTGAAAATGAAGCTAGATCTTGTGTTGTGTCTGTCTGAATATGCCTCCGTATGTCTTTGTCTCGCATAATATTTTTGAGATTAATTTGTAAATGAGCTCTATTTAATTGGCTTAAAAAAAGTAAGCACTTACAAATGAAATCATTTTAAATTGAATAATGAATTCCAGGTTCATGTGAACTGGGAAATATTCAATATTAAATGCCTGATATTAATGTTTGTTTGTTGAACTATTAATATAGACATGTCTTAGAGTAATTAACATTAAGTAGAATATTCTTATTGTACCTAGGTTAAATATGTTAAATATTATTGTATCTGTTACAAGTTTGTTAACAAGGAAATTATCTCGAGTGAAGAAACTTCTAAAAATTGTAAATGAGATATGATCTTTTAGATAAGATGTATTAAGAATAATTATGCTTTAGGAATGTCTGTCTAAAATAGTCTCTCTATATTGGAGTAACTTAAATATCTAAGGGTTGTGCTAAACTAAGTGTTGAAAGTCTATTGAATAGCTAGGTCATTTTCAAATAAAATGATACTTTGAAACATTTACTACTAAATTGTAATTTCCCTTTACAAAGAAACTAAAGAGATTTGGGAGTGTAAATGAATAATGTTTAGTGCCATCTTAAAATGTTCTAAGAAAGCAAAGGTTTTAGAAAAAATCACTAGTATTTATGCTCTGCTGCTGCTGCTGCTGCTAAGTCACTTCAGTCGTGTCCGACTCTGTGCAACCCCATAGACGGCAGCCCACCAGGCTTCCCCTTCTCTGGGATTCTCCAGGCAAGAACACTGGAGTGGGTTGCCCTTTCCTTTTCCAGTGCAGGAAAGTGAAAAGTGAAAGTGAAGTCACTCAGTCGTGTCTGACTCTAGCAACCCCATGGACTGCAGCCTACCAGGCTCCTCCGTCCATGGGATTTTCCAGGCAAAAGTACTGGAGTGGGGTTCAGGAAATACGCTTATACCCAGTTACAAATATGGGCTTCCCCAGAAGCTCAGCTCTAAAGAATCTGCCTGCAATGCGACAGATACAAGTTTGATCCCCAGGTCGGGAAAATTCCCCTGAAGAAGGAAATGGCAACCCACTGCAGTATTTGTGCCTGGAGAATCCCATGGACAGAGGAGTCTAGTGGGTTACAGTCCACAGGATCGAAAAGAGTCAGACAAGACGGAAGCGACTGAACACACAAACACAAATGTATAACTTGTTTTGTGTCTTTCTTCAGCCAAAATAACCTCAGCTAGAATATGGGCATAACACAATTCCCTACCTAAAATGGGAAACCGTATAAGAAAGTAGTTTGACACCTTAAGTACTGCATGGCTGTGAAATAGTGGTATAGTACTAGCAGGGATCTAGGGGTTATAGCGACTATAGAAGGACTTGATTTTGAGTTATGGCCAATCTGTTTTTATCAGTATCTTTAATATGCAGGCCCTGTGCCAGATAATGGGAATATGATGATATTGAGGGTAATGTTCTGATTGATACAGACCTCTAAGGAAGCCCTTCTCTCTCACCAAAACATCCTAAAAGCCTTTTGCTCAAACAGTACCAAAACCATGGAGTTTTGCTGTAATTCTCCATTTATGCACGAAATATCTGGTTTTTCCTAATTCAACAGCTTGCATTATTTTGCTCCAAATACATAAAAACACCATAAACTTGAAAAATCAGTTTAGGCTGCTTAGACTTCCATCTCACATCCTGAACCCTCTATATCTTCCAGGGGCTTTCTTGTTATGCATACTGGGTACTAGGCATTATTGACAGTGCCGTATTAGTGTTAAATGTGATTCAGACCCGCTTCCTGATGGATTGAGGTTGAGAAAAAAAATACCAAAAGTCTGAAGCTCACCACATAAATCAGAAACTGCTTCATGTTGTGACCATGATAAATAGATCTGAAAATATCTACCAGGAAAAGTTAAGTCTTGGGGCTTTGTGTTATACCTGAATTAACAAGCCGTTTTGCAAAAAATGAACTTTTCTCAAGGCCAGTATGCTTGTTGTTTTATGTTTATAAATGGAATATAGCAAAAACTCTATAAGGCATTAAAGAGATCTTGCAGTTCAAACCCAGGATGCATTTTGCTAAGGGGTGGCCATTGTGTTAGGCAGAAAGAACAGATGGGTTATTTTTCTTAGAGCTAATAGATAAAGGCCCTGAGTGTCTGTCAACTTCTTGCTTTCATGAACTTTACCAATTTTCTTTTTTCTTTTCATTTTGACTGATACCCCTTCTCTGTCAGATTCTAACAATAACCTACTAAGGATTATTACTCAGTATTATTCAATATCTGGGAATTTAAACATTGTATTCTTTGAAGTTATTATTAGGAAGTGCCAAGATACTTGGAATAGGTTCTGACAACCTAAAATTATGATGACAAAAAATGGGTTAACTAAAATGACATAATAGTTGAATTTCACTGTCACAAAATCATAGGTCTGTTTCTCCATCGATATTATTTTGAAATCGTTTCATATTTTGGTTTCAAATTGGTCACTTTTTTAGACAAGCTGAAGTCATTGTGTTCTTCAAATTACTCATTTTATTTTATTTTTTTTAAATTTTATTTTATTTTTAAACTTTACATAACTGAATTAGTTTTGCCAAATATCAAAATGAATCCGCCACAGGTATTACTCATTTTAAATTCATGGATGGACCTGGTAGGTTAGGATGTCTGTAAAGAACAAAATGGTCCCTTCTGTGATAACAGAGAAAGAATGTATCATGTTAGAAACACACATATCCTGGACTGTAAATATTTCCTTACCAAACTTAAGGAGTATTTTTAACTCTCTTATTTGTTAATACTAGCATAACAGTAATAGAAAAAAACACAGGCCTTCAGACAATGAAGTTATGTTCTTAATTACCATGCAGTACTGAGTCAGCTTCCTGTACATAAAAAGTGGAGCTGTGTTATAAATAAGGTTAGTAACTAAATAGAAACTCTATAGAAGTATAGCAATGTGGCTAAATGGTCCAGCTCTGGAGTCAATGTAATCAAGGCTAAGCTCTTTCAACTTACTAACCCTCTTTCTTTTATGGAGACAGAGATGCAAATAGGAATTTTTTTCATATGGTTTTAGGAGTCAAATAATGTATATAAAATTATTTTAATTCTTGGTATAATGTTAGAGCTCAGAAAGTGGCATATTACATTAACATTATTATTATAGCATATACAGCATGTAGAAAAAAAGGTAAAAGCATAACACAGAAGGGTCAAGTTAATACTCAGTGGTGGCATGATTGAAGACTATCACTCATCCTTTCTGGTTCTAGCTCCTGAAAACATTGAGAAGAATGTGCCACTCTATAGTTGGGAAAACGCCAAAGCAAAACTGAGAAGTCAAGCAGTCTGAAGGTAGATGCCAAGAAATTACATCTCCTGTCTATTAGGTGTTAATTACAACACACACACACACACACACACACATACTGAAAAACATTTAATAAAATAAAATTTTATACAAATTGCTTAAATAATTCAGAGACTTTTAATGTTTATGTCACTTTGGGGCAAGGAGGGACACATCAAGATAGAAAATCAAGACAAGGAATGCCTAAATCTGTGAGAAGACTTGAATTCAAGATGCAGTATTATAGAGGAGAAAACGTATCTTGACTAAGTGAATTAAAAAGCACAAATTTGCTCCAAAAGACAGGTGCAAATGCAGGTAATGTTAGGCAATAAACTAAATTCACATGGAAAAGTGTTGGAAAATTAAAATATTTTTGAAATATAAACACTTCAATGTTGTTTAATTTTGTTTATTATGTATATGTGCTTGGAGAAACACCCTATCCTTCCCAACACACTACTACTACTGTACTATCTTCATTCCTACTGAATTTTGAAAAGAAAAGCCTCAAAAAATCATGATGCTAAGGGTTTGAGATCTGTTTTAATTGGTTATTAACTGTCTTTGAAGTCATTTGACATCACTTGTGGAATAAAGACAGATGCTAGTCTTGAGTGAAAAGATCCAGAAGTCTGGAAACCAATCCAGGAGAGTTTTCCTGAAATAAAGTCCACAGCTTGGTAAGTGCCTAGACAAGTAGATGGAGTGGATGTGAAAGGTTGTTGTTGAATCACGCGAAGACACCGGGATTCTTGGCCCCTGGAGGAGAAGAATTCAATCCGGGGCCAGAGACGAGGCTTGATTGCTCAGAGCTTTTGTGTACTTCTGACATAGGCATCAGAAGGGGGCAGAAAGAGTGCCCACTTGCTAGTGTTAACAATGAGGTTATATAATCCAAAGAATGTCTGGAGGCTGTAAAGACCTCATCAGACCTACTCCCATAATTTACATTTTAAGATAACATTGTCCTCAGGCAAGATACATCCTTGTAAAGACCAGGTCTACTCCCATAATTAACATTTTAAGATAACAGAAGGTTGAATCCAAAGACTGTCCTTAGGCAGGATACATTATTGTTATATAATCCTAAGGAATGTGGAGAAAGAAAAAAAGTTTGTCCTTTCTTCCTCCCTGAGATTTCCAGACCCCTCTCTCCTTGGGGACCCCTAGACTCCCTATCAACCTGCCTAGGAAATGACTCTCTCAGATGTCACATATACTGCTGCTAAGTCATGTCAGTCGTGTCTGACTCTGTGTGACCCCATAGACCGCAGCCCACCAGGTTTCTCCATCCCTGGGATTCTCCAGGCAAGAACACTGCAGTGGGTTGCCATTTCCTTCTCCAATGCATGAAAGTGAAAAGTGAAAGTGAAGTCGCTCAGTCGTGTCCTACTCTTAGAGGTCCCATGGACTGCAGCCTACCAGGCTCCTCCATCCATGGGATTTTCCAGGCAAGAGTACTAGAGTGGGTCGCCAGTGCATTCTCCATGTCACATATGAGGGACATTTTAAAAGTGTCCATGGAAGGGATCAAATTGAGGACAGGTTGCTAGTCAGTACTGCCATTTTCACTTAGGTGAAAATTAGTGCCTCCACCCAGGATTTTCCCGAGTCAGCCAAGAGTCCCATTTCGGTGGGAGTAAGAAAAGTGCCTACTCCGACCCGAATTGTTTCTTACTACCTTATTTCATCATATAATGAAGATGTTTCCTCACAGAGCCCCAAAGTTACATGCTAAATAGCTGGGGAAATTATTAATTAAAAATAAAATTTTCTCCCAACCCAGAAAACCTCTCCAGAATAGTTACAGAGAAAGAAAATAGCTTATTGAATAATCATTAAACCAGAAGGTCATGGACATCACAGGCAGTCCTCTGTGAGACTGAAAAACAGAAAGAAGTCTTATCCATTTATAACCAGGTAGATAATACCCACTACCTACATGTTCTCTAAATAAACAGTAGTTAGTCCTCAAATAGGAGAAGACAATGACTATATTGACTATGCCAAAGGCTTTGACTGTGTGGATCACAATAAACTGTGGAAAATTCTGAAAGAGATGGGAATACCAGACCACCTGAACTACCTCTTGAGAAACCTGTATGCAAGTCAGGAAGTAACAGTTAGAACTGGACATGGAACAACAGACTGGTTCCAAATAGGAAAAGGCGTACATCAAGGCTGCATATTGTCACCCTGCTTATTTAACTTCTATGCAGAGTACATCATGAGAAACACTGGGCTGGAAGAAGCACAAGGTGGAATCAAAATTGCCAGGAGAAATCTCAATAACCTCAGATATGCAGATAACACTACCCTTATGGCAGAAAGTGAAGAGGAACTAAAAAACCTCTTGATGAAAGTGAAAGAGGAGAGTGGAAAAGTTGGCTTAAAGCTCAACATTCAGAAAACAAAGATCATGGCATCTGGTCCCATCACTTCATGGCAAATAGATGGGGAAACAGTGTCAGACTTTATTTTGGGGGGCTCCCAAATCACTGCAGATGGTGACTGCAGCCATGAAATTAAAAGACACTTACTCCTTGGAAGAAAAGCTATGATCAACCTAGATAGCATATTTAAAAGCAGAGACATTACTTTGCCAACAAAGGTTCATCTAGTCAAGGCTATGGTTTTTCCTGTGGTCATGTATGGATGGGAGAGTTGGACTGTGAAGAAAACTGAGCACCGAAGAATTGATGCTTTTGAACTGGGGTGTTGGAGAAGACTTGAGAGTCCCTTGGACTGCAAGGAGATCCAACCAGTCCATTCTAAAGGAGACCAGTCCTGGGTGTTCTTTGGAAGGACTGATGCTAAAGCTGAAACTCCAATACTTTGGCCACCTCATGTGAAGAGTTGACTGATTGGAAAAGACTCTGATGCTGGGAGGGATTGGGGGCAGGAGGAGAAGGGGATGACAGAGGATGAGATGGCTGGATGGCATCACTGACTCGATGGACGTGAGTCTGAGTGAACTCCAGGAGCTGGTGATGGACAGGGAGGCCTGGTATGCTGCGATTCATGGGGTCGCAAAGAGTCGGACACGACTGAGAGGCTGAACTGAACTGAATGGCAACCCACTTCAGTACTCTTGCCTGGAAAATCCCATGGACGAAGGAGCCTGGTAGGCTGCCGTCTATGGGGTTGCACAGAGTCGGACACAACTGAAGCGACTTAGCAGCAGCAGTCCTCAAATAAGAGAATACAATAGCACCATTTATTACACACATGTTTACCGTAAATTTACCTGGTAATTGGAGTGACCATTTATGTTATTTAATTGGTTTATACAAAGGAAAAGCAAATGTCTCCTATCTTTTGGGCAAGAGGGATTTTTTCAACGTGGAGCCAGGTACCCACTGAAGTTAGGCTCTTACTGTCCCACAGAAACTGCAAAATAGGGGTACTATTTCAATTGATGTTTGCTTTTCAAAGAGATGTCTCCCAGACCCTTAAGAAAAGCATCCCTAAGTTATAAAGCTGGCAAGAGGCTTATTTAGTTTCTAGAAAGATGTACATACGTTTTAAAGAGAAAGTGAAAGAACTTACAAGTTTTCTAAAGTAAATATTCTAATAAAAGGGAAGAATGAGAAGACTCTTATTTACAACAGGGAGAATAAAGCCTCTTTAAAAAAAAAAGAAAAGTATTTAAATGGGGACCTTGGACTCCAGTGCAGTGGTGGAGAGATGTCCCCATGCTGTTTGCTGTGAGTGAAATGATCTGCCAATGCAGGGCTCTCCCACTTGGAAGAGCAGCACAGGCGGTGGCCATTTCAGTGAGGAGAGTATTAACTATAATAATTATCAAAGTGTTGTTGAAAAATAATAACATAAAGAAAACCTAACATGTAACTTAAAGAAGACATGTATAACTCATTTTACTGCCCAATGTCATTGTTCTAGGTCACTTAGAATGGTAATGCTGTAACTATTTCTCTCTGACTAGCCAAAACATGCCTTTTTCTCACCTGGTGGATGTTTAAACACTCCTTTCTTGTCTATGCTGAATTTAGAAACTCTTTTTTTGTTTATTTGTTTGATTTTTCACCAGTGCATGGGAATTATAACTGTATCCCACAGTACCTCAAGTTATCTTATAAAACTTCATGAAAGCAAGGATGGGAAATGCTCCTAAAGTTAGAATGAAGTATTGTCATTGTTGGAAGTTAAATGACTTGGAATAAATCAAAGAATGGTCACTCCAAAAGACATATTAGGCTTTTTAATTTATTATACAGAACTTGTATTTAAACTGAATATCTGAATAAGTTCCTTGAAAATGATTTTTGTATGAGGCACGAGGGAAGAAAGCAGGAGAAGCATTTCCTGTTGTAAGGCCTCTCTCTTCCTTATTGCTAATATACAAAACAGCAACAATTCTTTTCACTGGTTTCTGTCTTTGGAAAAAATTATGTTTATTATCTTTCATAAACACATGTGACCATCAAAGAATACAGTTTCTCATATTTTGTTTTAGGGCTTCCAAATCACCTATATCTTAAGATAAACCCGAATTTTTCTCACACCAATATATCTACTTGAACCAGAGTTCAGATATCTGATTTTGTTCTTATATAACTTAGCTTTTACAATCAAGTCCCAAACTTGATCTGACAAATACATTAGGGGAAATAGAAAACTTTCAGAATATGTCCTAAAATAAATGAATACAACCCAACTCCCATAACTTTCTTATTTCTATCTAACAGTCTGTGTAATTAAATTTATCTTTAGAATGATCCTAAAGCTTTGGAAAAGTGTTCAGTTTGCTAAACATGTTTATGATATTCCATAGCATTTTAGTATTTTAGTGGACATTGATTTCAAAACTGACAATCTAAGTATAAAATGGTTAATTTTGATTAAGCAGACTATTCATGTGATTGGACTATTGCTTTGTAAACACATTTCTGGAAAAATAGAGATTGACTATTCTTAATATGCTTTTGTTAAAATAAGAAAATATATAGATGTTGATGGCTGACTCTTCATCAAACTGATGTCTGGGCATCATATAGGTGGATCCAAAAAGGTCCCTAGGACCCAGACACTATACATAAATGCTAAAGTGCTGTGATTACACTCAGTTTGGCTATTGCATACAAACTGTAAATACTTATATATCAGCCACCAGGAACAACTTAAATATTTTTCTATTCATTCTTTACACCAAGTGTTTACCAAGTAGAATACCATATTACCCAAAATGTTTCATATAAATAATCAAAAAAGATATATATATATATAATTATTATTATTCTTAAAATATATACTGGTGATAAAGAATGTATGAGGTAGTTTGTAAACACATCGGCAGTGATCCTTCTTCTAACAGATGGTGCAAACTGGGCTGTACTTAGCTCCATTTTAATAATAAGCTCTTTGAAAACAGAAGGCTGGCTTCAGAAAGGAGCAGCTGGCAAAGGCAAAAGAAATAGAATATATTCAAGGTTGGCCTAAATAGGTTTTCTAGAGCATTACTGCATGAATTGCTTTGTGGATTCCCACTAGACCTTATCCCACAGATAAACTGTAATGTTTCACATAATCCATCACATTCCTGAGATGAATGCATAGACAATGTCCTGGGAATAAAAGTCCTCTTGTGACAGCTGCCCTTTCCAACTTGTGTTTCAAACATGAAGGGAAAAAAAATAAATGCATTCCACTGAATATTGTATTCATTCCTTGTTAACAAAAATATGCTCAGAAGAGAAAGGCACTTGTCTTAATTCAGGAAGGGCTCCTGTGGAAAAAGAATGATATTCAGGCTCATGATTATTTTTAAATAAGCTTATTGTATACCTGTTATCGATTGCCAACTTAAAAAATAAAAATGCACAATGTGAGAGTTGAGAGTTAAGTTTTATTTGAGAGCAGAATGAGAACTATTGCCCAAGAGACAGCATTTCAGTTAATTCTAAGAAACTGCTCCAAAGAGGAAAGGTAAGCATATATGTGAATTTGGTGAAGGGGGAGTACATGCAATTAAACATATATTTTTCCAGAAGATTTCTGCTATTCATGAAGAACAGTCATCACTATGAAGGATTTTATTGTTTTTCTGGATATGAGGAGATAAAAAAAATTGGACTCATAAAATCAGTTCATAAAAATATCTATCTGAAGACCTGTTCTGCCAATTTTCCCCAGAGCACAAAGTGCCTCATTTCTGCTTTCCATCCTGAACTCCTTTCAGGGTTTGTTCAAAATCAGCAGCTGCAGCAGCATGTGATTTAATCCATGTAGAAGTAGATGGCAAGTGCCAATTTGAAGTTGACAGATAACGCTGCTTTTATGTTTAGTTTACTTTTGATATTCAACTTAAACGTAAACTTAAGCAGATTGATCAAATCAAATGTCACTGAGAGAATTATGGAGCAATCCCTGCAATGTTTCTACTGATACCTGGGAGTGCTACAATCCTAGATATCAACTCTAACTAAAGATCAGACAACACTGGTAAAGAAAGAGATTCCTACACCTACTTTGATGTCTTTTCCTCTAAAGAATGCTATGTCCTAACGAAAGGTTGTTGCTGAATCACGCAAAGACTCTGGGATCCTTGGCCTCCAGAGGAGAAGAATTCAATCCAGGGCCAGAGATGAGGCTTGATTGCTCAGAGATTTTGTGTAATAAAGTTTTATTAAAGTATAAAGGAGATAGAGAAAGCTTCTGACATAAACATCAGAAGGGGGTAGAAAGAGTACCCCCTTGCTAGTGTTAGCAATGGAGTCATATACTCTCCAATGAATCCAAAGAAAGTCTGGAAATTTTAAAGATCTCACCAGACCTACTCTCATAATTTACATTTTAAGATAACAGAATTAGCCAGAAGGTTTAATCCAGAGACTGCCTTCAGGCAGGATACATTATTGCTATATAATCCTTGTAAACTGAAAGTGAAGTCGCTCAGTCGTGCCTCTTTGTGACCCCATGGGCTGTAGCTCACCAGTCTCCTCCATCCATGGGATCCTCCAGGCAAGAATACTAGAGTGGATGGCCATTTCCTTCTCCAGGGGATCTTCCCAACCCAGGGATTGAACCCAGGTCTCCCACATTGTAGGCAGACGCTTTAACCTCAGAGAAACCAGGGAAGCCCCTTGTAAAGATCAGACCTATTCCCATAATTGGGAAAGACTAGAGATCTCTTTACTTTCTACCATAAGAGATCTCTTTAAGAAAATAAGAGATACCAAGGGAACATTTCATGCAAAGATGGGCTCGATAAAGGACAGAAATTGTATGGACCTAACAGAAGCAGAAGATATTAAGAAGAGGTGGCAAGGATACACAGAAGAACTGTACAAAAAAAATATCTTCATGACCCAGATAATCATGATGGTGTGATCACTCATCTAGAGCCAGATATCCTGGAATGTGAAGTCAAGTGGGCCTTAGAAAGCATCACTACAAACAAAGCCAGTGCTGTGAAAGTGCTGCACTCAATATGCCAGCAACTTTGGGAAACTCAGCAGTGGCCACAGGACTGGAAAAGGTCAGTTTTCATTCCATTCCCAAAGAAAGGCAATGCCGAAGAATGCTCAAACTACTGCACAATTGCACTCATCTCACATGCTAGTAAAGCAATGCTCAAAATTCTCCAAGCCAGGCTTCAGCAATACATGAACCGTGAACTTCCTGATGTTCAAGCTGGTTTTAGAAAAGGCAGAGGAACCAGAGATCAAATTTCCAACATCTGCTGGATCATAGAAAAAGCAAGAGAGTTCCAGAAAAACATCTATTTCTGCTTTATTGACTATGCCAAAGCCTTTGACTGTGTGGATCACAATAAACTGTGGAAAATGCTGAAAGAAATGGGAATACCAGACCATTTGACCTGCCTCTAGAGAAATCTGTAAGCAGGTCAGGAAGCAACAGTTAGAACTGGACATGGAACAACAGACTGGTTCCAAATAGGAAAACGAGTACATCAAGGCTGTATATTGTCACTCTGCTTATTTAACTTATATGTAAAGTACATCATGAGAAACGCTGGACTGGAAGAAACACAAGCTGGAATTGCCAGGAGAAATATCAATAACCTCAGATATGCAGATGACACCACCCTTATGGCAGAAAGTGAAGAAGAACTAAAAAGCCTCTTGATGAAGGTGAAAGTGGAGAGTGAAAAAGTTGGCTTAAAGCTCAACATTCAGAAAACGAAGATCATGGCATCTGGTCTCATCACTTCATGGGAAATAGATGGGGAAACAGTGGAAAAGTGTCAGACTTTATTTTTTTGGGCTCCAAAATCACTGCAGATGGTGACTGCAGCCATGAAATTAAAAGACACTTACTCATTGGAAGGAAAGTTATGACCACCCTAGATAGCATATTCAAAAGCAGACATATTACTTTGCCAACAAAGATCCGTCTAGTCAAGGCTATGGTTTTTCCTGTGGTCATGTATGGATGTGAGAGTTGGACTGTGAAGAAAGCTGAGCGCAGAAGAATTGATGCTTTTGAACTGTGGTGTTGGAGAAGACTCTTGAGAGTCCCTTGGACTGCAAGGAGATCCAACCAGTCCATTCTGAAGGAGATCAGCCCTGGGATTTCTTTGGAAGGAATGATGCTAAAGCTGAAACTCCAGTACTTTGGCCACCTCATGCGAAGAGTTGACTCATTGGAAAAGACTCTGATGCTGGGAGGGATTGGGGGCAGGAGGAGAAGGGGACAACAGAGGATGAGATGACTGGATGGCATCACTGACTCAATGGACATGAGTCTGAGTGAACTCCGGGAGTTGGTGATGAACAGGGAGGCCTGGCATGCTGCGATTCATGGGGTCGCAAAGAGTCAGACACGACTGAGCAACTGAACTGAACTGAACTGAACTGAACTGAACATACTGCTAGAGAATGGAAGCTTGTTCAGTGAATTTAGAGCCTATTGTGTCCAAGAGAACTGCATGTGAATCCTAGCCACATACTAGATGGCTGATGCTGCATAAATAATTAGTATGACGGAGCCATAAATTTTTTTCCTTTGTGAGATTGCTATAGTAATTATAATTATGTTCATGATTAACATTTCAATGAATTTATGATTTGACCACATCTTTATATACTGTATCCTCCAGAAATGTGGGAATACTTACTATTATTATGCAAATGTTTTAAAAGGAGAGTCTAGAGTTAGAAATAGCTGTGAAAAAAACGTAAAGAAACCTTGAACCATTGGGGCCTGAATAACATTTATATTGTATATTCATTTACTGTCACAGAAAAGAGGGGATGTTACTGAGTCCCAGCTCCCTTGCTTACCACACAATAGGCCAGTGAATCCGAGACAAGGTGTTGAGGCCAGGAATTTGACTTTATTCAAAGTCAGCTGACTGAGAAAATGGCAAACTGGTGTCTCAGAGTAACCATCTCGTCAGGGTCTGGATTCCAAGTTCTTTTGTAGAGTCGGAAAGAAGCAATGAGGAACTAAAGTCAAAAGGCAGAATAGAGAGTAGAGGCAATGGGGGAAATACAGTAAAATAGTCTTCAATCTTGCAAAACATCTCTAAGGGAATGGCCAGACTTGGGAAGGTGTGTATTAATCTCTTGTATTCACAGGTGGGCAGGGTCACATTATCTCTCTATGAACTGAACAAAAGCACTTTAATTTACAGTCAGGCAGAGGGGTAGGGTCCTCTGAGTCAAGTTATTAAGTATGATTATAATAACAAAAGCAATGAAAAGCAAGTCAAACAGTTTCCAACATGGAGTCAGAATTGATTTCTTCTCTGCAATGGGGATAGTCACTCCTGCTGTTATTTCCACTTCATAGAAAGGCTGCTTAGAAACAAAGAGTTCTCAAGTCAACTATCCCACAAGTTAGGGATATTTGCTTTTGCCTGCTTCCAAATTACTACCATTGTAAAACATCTTACCATGAGTCAAGTATTTAACAATTTAACAGGGCAATTAAATGTCATTATGATAAAATCTCTTTAGCTCTTAACCCTGAGACATCTGGAATAAATGAGGACAACAATGAGAAAGAATTGGTCAATTTTAAGGCAAGAGTGAAGACTCTAGGGTTGATGTTTTTAGTAGTATTTTCCCCTATAATAAATCCATTTTACTAGATAGTTCTGTGAGATCTGCTTTCCAAAATAGTTTAAAAAAAAAAAAATCTATAAAAGCACCTTGGTGTTTTTATTTCTCTCATTATCCCCAGAAAAATAATCAGAAAATCCTGAGCCTGTAGTGGCCTGCTACTAAATCCAACTTTATCTACTGATGATAGTTTCTTCTTTATTTTCATCGTTTTTTTAAATTTTATTTTTTTAATACCAAAAACATTTTGCATTGGGGTATAGGAGATTAACAATATTGTAGTAGCTTCAGGTGAACAGTGAAGGTACTCAGCCATACATATACATGTAACCATCTCCCCCAAGGAGCCCTCCCATTCAGACAGACACATAACATTAAGCAGAGTTCCATGTGCTACACAATAGGTCTTTGTTGGCTATCCATTTTAAATACAGAAGTGTGTATATCACCTGAGGGCTTCCCTGGTGACTCAACTGGTAAAGAATCCACCTGCAAAGGAGGAGCTTCAGGAGGTAACAGGTTCGATCCCTGTGTCAGGAAGATCCCCTGGAGGAGGGCACAGCAATCCATTCCAGTATTCTTCCTAGAGAATCCCATGGACAGAGGAGCCTGATGAGTTACAATCCATGGGGTTGCAAAGAGTCGAACATGGCTGAAGCAACTTGGCAAGCAGGGCACATACATCACCTTCCTGAAGTCCCTAACTATCCCTTCCCCCTGGCAATGATAAGTTTTCTAAGTCTGCGAGCATCTTTCTGCTTTGTAATATCAATTGTATAATTTCTTTTTAGATTTCACATATAAGGAATGTCATATAAATTTCTTCTTCTCTGTCTGACTTACTTCACTCAGTATGACACTCTATGGATCCATCTGTGTTGCTGCAAATGGCATTATTTCATTCTTTTTAATGGCTGAGTAACATTCCATTGTATTTAAGTACCATATCTCCTTTATCTATTCCTCTGTTGATGGACATTTAGGACACTTCAATGTCTTAGCTACTGTAAACAATGCTGTGATGAACATTGGGGTGCATGGATCTTTTTGGACTGTCGGGACCCAGGTTAGGCATTACTGACAAAATGGAGGCACAGCCCCAACCCCCTTTCCTCATCTTGCAGGCACAGCCCCAGGATGAATGAGTTAAGCCTTGTGATTCTGACTTGTTCTTTCCTTTCTTTGGTTGAGTTGGCTGGAAAGAATGTTAAGGTGCTTGAGAGAAGCATGAGAAAGCACAAAGCCTTCTGCAGTTGTGCCCAGAAAATAATCTGTAGAATAACCATTGACAGTTTTTCAAGGATCTTTACAAAGAATGTCCCAGGATGAGCACGTAGACCACAGCTTGAGGCCATGGGAAGAATTGTTATCTGAGACCTGTTTGTGGGGGAAATATATATGACAAAAGAAGTTTGCTGAGTTTAGGGTTTAGGAATAATTAAGAATAGCTAGCAATGGCACCCCACTCCAGTACTCTTGCCTGGAAAATCCCATGGACAGGGGAGCCTGGTAGGCTACAGTCCATGGGGTCGCTAAGAGTCGGACACGACTGAACGACTTCCCTTTGACTTTTCACTTTCACGCATTGGAGAAGGAAATGGCAACCCACTCCAGTGTTCTTGCCTGGAGAATCCCAGGGACGGGGGAGCCTGATGGGCTTCTGTTTATGGGGTCACACAGAGTCGGACATGACTGAAGTGACTTAGCAGCAGCAGCAGCAGAAGCCTTTTTAGGAGATAGTGATCTTAAGATGCTAGGGGCAAACAGGATTTAGAAAGATAAGACATAAACTGAGGAATGTAGCATGAGTTATAACGTAATCACAAGTTAAGTATAGGACACATAAGAGAAAGTAGATAATAGATATTAAAGCCGATTCTGAAAGAATCGCTGAAGCAGGAACTCTATTTGAAGGACAACAATGATTTCTGGAGACAGTAAATCTGGGTGGGGGAAACGAAAAATGTCAAACCTCTGACCTAATCCTTTTGTCAAAGTATAAAAGAAAACCTGAAGCTTGAAACAAACATGTAGTTCTGCACTATGAGTTAGAGGCTACATCATCCTCCGCCGACACCGCTCACCACTTTGGGCTGATTCCCTGGCTGCTGGAGCTGGACTCTGGCATTGGACCACGTTTTTCTCTGGATATATGCACAGGAGTAGGATTTTCAGGGTTATATGGTAGCTCTATTTTAGCTTTTTAAGGAATCCCCATATTGTTCTCCATTAAGTTTGGTCTTGGAATACAAAATGAAGCAGGACAAAGGTTAACAGTTTTCCCAAGAGAATGAGCTTGTCATAGCAAACACCATGTTCCAATGACACAAGAGATGACTCTACACATGGACATCACCATATGGTCAATGCTAGAATCAGACTGATTATATTCTTTGCCACCAGAGATGGAGAAGCTCTATACAGTCAGCATAAACTAGACTGGGAGCTGACTGTGGCTCAGATCATGAACTCCTTAGTGCAAAATTCAGACTTAAATTGAAGAAATTAGGGAAAACCACTAGGTAATTCAGGCATGACCTAAATCAAACCCCTAAATCAAAGCCCATGGGGTCCAAAGAGTCAGAGACAACTTCATAATTGAACAATATACTGTTCTCCATAGTGGCTGTACCAATCTACATTCCTACCAACAATGCAAGAGGATTCCATTCTTTCCACACCCTCTCCAGCATTTGTTGTTTGTGGATTTTTTGATGATAGCCATTCTGACCGGTGTGAGTTGATATCTCATTGTAGTGTGATTTGAATTTCTCTAATAACTAGTGATGTTGAGCACCTTTTCATGTGCCTATTGGCCATCTGCCCATTTTTTGAGTGAGCTGTTTGTTTTGATGTTATTAAGCATCACAAGCTGTTTGTAAATTTTGAAGACTAATCCCTTATTGGTCATATCATTTACAAATATTTTCCCCCAATCTCTGGGTTGTCTTTTAGATTTGTTTATTGTTTCCTTTGCTGTGCAAAAACTTTGAGTTGGAGTGAATGAATGAGTGAAGTTGCTCAGTTGTGTCTGACTCTTTGCGACACCACAGAATGTAGTCTATCAGGCTCCTCCATCCACCGGATTTTCCAGGCAATAGTACTGGAGTGGGTTGCCATTTCCTTCTCCAGGGTATCTTTCCAACCCAGGGATCGAACCTGGATCTCCCTCATTGTAGACAGATGCTTTACCATCTGAGCCACCAGGGAAGTCCTTGGAGTAGGTCTATTTATTTATTTTTTCCTTTATTTCCATTATTCTTGGAGATAAATCCAAAAAAATGTTGGTATGATTTACGTCAGAGAGGGTTCTGCCTATGTTTTCTCTAGGGGTTTTCTATTGTCCAGTCCCACTTGTAGGTCTTGAATCAATTTTGAGCTTATTTTTGTGTATGGAGTTAAAGAATAATGTAATTTCATGTCTTTTATATGTGGCTGTCCAGTTTTCCCACTACCATTTGTTGAAGAGACTGTCTTTCCAACATTGTGTAGTCTTGCCTCCTTAGTCATAGATTACTTGACCATGATGCATGGGTTTATTTATGGGTTTTATATTCTGTTCCATTGGTCTATATTTCTATGTGAGTACCATGCTGTTTTGATGACTGTAGCTTTGCAGTATAGTCTGAAGTCAGGGAGCCTGATCCCTCCAGTTCTGTTTTTCTTTTTCAAATTGCTTTGCTTGTTCAGGGTTTTTTGTATCTCCATAGAAATTTTAAGGTTTTTTTTTTTTTTCTTGTTGTTGTTCTTGTTATGTGAAAAATAGCATTGGTAATTAGATAAGAATTGCATTGAATTTGTAGATTGACTTGGATAGTAAAGTCATTTTGACAATATTGATTCTTTGAACCACAAACATAGAATACCTTTCCACTGTTTATATCTTCTTCAATTTCTTTCATTAATATCTTATAGTTTTCAAAGTACAGCTCTTTAACTCCTTCCATTCAGTTCAGTTCAGCTGCTCAGTTGTGTCCGACTCTTTGCGACCCCATGAAGTGCAGCGCGCCAGGTCTCCCTGCCCATCACCAACTCCCGGAGTTCACCCAAACTCATGTCCATCGAGTCAGTCATGCCATCCAGCCATCTCATCCTCTGTCATCCTCTTCTCCTCCTGCCCCCAATCCCTCCCAGCATCAGAGACTTTTCCAATGAGTCAGCTCTTCACATGAGGTGGCCTGAGTATTGGAGTTTCAGCTTTAGCATCATTCCTTCCAAAGAAATCCCAGGGCTGATCTCCTTTAGATGAGACCGGTTGGATCTCCCTGCAGTCCAAGGGACTCTCAAGAGTCTTCTCCAACACCACAGCTCAAAAGCATCAATTCTTCGGTGCTCAGCTTTCTTCACAGTTCAACTCTCACATCCATACATGACCACAGGAAAAACCATAGCCTTGACTAGACAGACTTTTGTTGGCAAAGTAATGTCTCTGCTTTTCAATATGCTATATAGGTTGGTCATAACTTTTATTCCGAGGAGTAAGCGTCTTTTAATTTCCTGGCTGCAATCACCATCTGCACTGATTTTGGAGGCCAAAAAAATAAAGTCTGCACTGTTTCCACTGTTTCCCCACCTATTTCCCATGAAGTGATGGGACAAGATGCCATGATCTTCATTTTCTGAATGCTGAACTTTAAGTCAACTTTTTCACTCTCCTCTTTCACCTTCATCAAGAGGCTTTTTAGTTCTTCTTCACTTTCTGCCATAAGGGTGGTGTCATCTGCATATCTGAGGTTATTGATATTTCTCCCGGCAATCTTGATTCCAGCTTGTGCTTCATTCAGCCCAGAGTTTCTCATGATGTACTCTGTATAGAAGTTAAACAAGCAGGGTGACAATATATAGCCTTGACATACTCCTTTTCCAATTGGAACCAGTCCGTTTGTCTCCGTAGGTAGGTTAATTTCTAGGTATTTTGTTTTTCACCATGCAATGGTAAATGGAATTGCTTCTTACATTTCTCTTTCTAATCTTTCATTGTTAGTGTATAGAAATCCAACCGATTTCTGTGTATTCATTTTGCAACCTGTACCTTTACAAAATTCATTGATGAGTTCTCTGGTGGCATCTTCAGGTTCTTCCATGTGTGGTATCATGTCATCTTCAATCAATGGCAGCTTGACTTCTTCTCCAGTTTGGATTTGCTTTACTTCTGTTTCTTCTCTGATTGCTGTAGCTAGGACTTCCAAAACTATGTTGAATAAAAGTGGTGAGAGTAGATATATTATCCTGTTCTAGGTCTTACAGGAAATGCTTTCAGCTTTTCATCAGTGAGCATGATGCTAGTTGTAGGTCTGTCATATATGTTCCTTATTAGGTTTAGGTGAAGCTGAGAGGACCCCATGCCCGAGGGACGGCAGCCAAGAGGAGCAACCCCACGTCTGAGATCAGGGGCAGCGGCCGAGAGTGCCAGGCTGCAACAGGACAGGAACAGCCAAGAGGAGCTACCCCATGTCCGAGGCCAGGGGCGGTGGCTGGGAGGAGCTATGCCACGTCCAAGGAGCAGTGGCTGTGCGGGCGCAGGAAGGCCTAGAGGAGCTACTTCACGTTCAAGGTCAGGAGGGGCGGCTGTGAAGATATACCCCTTGTCCAAGGTAAGGAGCAGTGGGTGTGCTTTGCTGGAACAGCCATGAAGAGATACCCCATGTCCAAGGTAAAGAAACCCAAGTAAGATGGTAGGTGTTCAGAGGGCAGACACAGTGAAACCATACTCACAGAAAACTAGTTAATCTAATCACACTAGGACCACAGCCTTGTCTAACTCAATGAAACTAAGCCATGCCCTGTGGGGCCACGCATGGTGGACAGGTCTGACACATGTGGTTCACTAGAGAAGGGAATGGCAAACCACTTCAGTATTCTTGCCTTGAGAACCCCATGAACAGTATGAAAAGGCAAAATGATAGGATACTGAAAGAGGAACTCCCCAGGTCAGTAGGTGCCCAATAAGCTACTGGAGATCAATGGAGAAATAACTCCAGAAAAAATGAAGGGATGGAGCCAAAGCAGAAACAGTTGTGACTGTGGGTGTGACTGATGATAGAAGCAAGGCCCACTTGTCTTCACATTCCAGGATGTCTGGCTCTAGGTGAGTGATCATACCATCGTGATTATCTTGGTTGTGAAGATATTTTTTGTACAGGTCTTCTGTGTATTCTTGCCACCTCTTCTTAATATCTTCTGCTTCTGTTAGGTCCATACCATTTCTGTCCTTTATCAAGTCCATCTTTGCATGAAATATTCCCTTAGTATCTCTAATTTTCTTGAAGAGATCTTTAGTCTTTCCCATTCTGTTGTTTTCCTCTATTTCTTTGTATTGATTGCTGAGGAAGGCTTTCTTCTTTCTTTCTACGCAGTTGTGGGTGTGACTGGTGATAGAAGCAAGGTCAGATGCTATAAAGAGCAATATTGCATAGGAACCTGGAATGTCAGGTCCATGAATCAAGGCAAATTGGAAGTGGTCAAACAGGAGATGGCAAGAGTGAACGTCAACATTCTAGGAATCAGCGAACTAAAATGGACTGGAATGGGTGAATTTAACTCAGATGACCATTATATCTACTACTGTGGGCAGGAATCCCTCAGAAGAAATGGAGTAGCCACCATGGTCAACAAAAGAGTCTGAAATGCAGTATTTAGATGCAATCTCAAAAACGACAATGATCTCTGTTCATTTCCAAGGCAAACCATTCAATATCACAGTAATCCAAGTCTATGCCCCAACCAGTAATGCTGAAGAAGCTGAAGTTGAACGATTCTATGAAGACCTACAAGACCTTTTAGAACTAACACCCAAAAAAGATGTCCTTTTCCTTAGAGGGGACTAGAATGCAAAAGTAGGAAGTCAAGAAACACCTGGAGTAACGGGCAAATTTGGCCTTGGAATATGGAATAAAGCAGGGCAAAGGCTAATAGAATTTTGCCAAGATAACACACTGATCATGGCAAATACCCTCTTCCAACAACACAAGAGAAGACTCTACACATGGACATCACCAGATGGTCAACACCAAAATCAGATTGATTATATTCTTTGCAGCCGAAGATGGAGAAGTTCTATAGAGTCAGCACAAACAAGACCAGGAGTTGACTGTGGCTCAGATCATGAGCTCCTTACTGCCAAATTCAGACTTAAATTGAAGAAAGTAGGGAAAACCACAAGACCATTCAGGTAAGACCTAAATCAAATCCCTTATGATTATACAGTGGAAGTGAGAAATAGATTTAAGGGACTAAATCTGATAGAGTGCCTGATGAACTATGGATGGAGGTTCGGGACATTGTACAGGAGACAGGGATCAAGACCATCTCCATGGGAAAAAAAAATGAAAAGAGGCAAAATGGCTGTTTGGGGAGGCCTTACAAACAGCTGTGAAAAGAAGAGAAGTGAAAAGCAAAGGAGAAAAAAAAAGATATAAGCATCTGAATGCAGAGTTCCAAAGAATAGCAAGAAGAGATAGGAAAGCCTTCCTCAGCGATCAATGCAAAGAAATAGAGGAAAACAATAGAATGGAAAAGACTAAAGATCTCTTCAAGAAAATTAGAGATACTAAGGGAATATTTCATGCAAAGATGGACTTGATAAAGGACAGAAATGGTATGGACCTAATAGAAGCAGAAGATATTAAGAAGAGGTGGTAAGAGTACACAGAAGACCTGTACAAAAAATATCTTCACAACCAAGATAATCACGATAGTATGATCACTCACCTAGAGCCAGACATCCTGGAATGTGAAGACAAGTGGGCCTTAGAAATAATCACTACAAACAAAGCTAGAAGTGGTGATGGCATTCCAGTTAAGCTATTTCAAATACTGAAAGATGATGCTGTTGAAAGTGCTGCACTCAATATGCCAGCAACTTTGGAAAACTCAGCAGTGGCCACAGGACTGGAAAAGGTCAGTTTTCATTCCAAACCCAAAGAAAGGCAATGACAAAGAATGCTCAAACTACCGCCCAGTTGCACTCATCTCATATGCTAGTAAAGTAATGCTCAAAATTCTCCAAGCCAGGTTTCAGCAATACGTGAACTGTGAACTTCCAGATGTTCAAGCTGGTTCTAGAAAGGCAGAGGAACCAGAGATCAAATTGCCAACATCTGCTGGATCATGGAAAAAAGCAAGAGAGTTCCAGAAAAACATCTATTTCTGCTTTATTGACTATGCCAAAGCCTCTGACTGTGTGGATCACAAGAAACTGTGGAAAATTATGAAAGAGATGGGAATACCAGACCACCTGATCTGCCTCTTGAGAAACCTGTATGCAAGTCAGGAAGCAACAGTTAGAACTGGACATGGAACAACAGACTGGTTCCAAATAGGAAAAGGAGCATGTCAAGGCTGTATATTGTCACCCTGCTCATTTAACTTATATGCAGAGTACATCATGGGAAACCCTGGGCTGGAGGAAGCACAAGCTGGAATCAAGATTGCCGGGAGAAATATCAATAACCTCAGATATGCAGATGACACCACCCTTATGGCAGAAAGTGAAGAGGAACTCAAAAGCCTCTTGATGAAAGTGAAAGAGGAGACTGAAAAAGTTGGCTTAACGCTCAACATTCAGAAAATGAAGATCATGGCATCTGGTCCCATCACTTCATGGGAAATAGTTGGAGAAACAGTGGAAACAGTGTCAGACTTTATCTTTTTGTGCTCCAAAATCACTGCAGATAGTGACTGCAGCCATGAAATTAAAAGACGCTTACTTCTTGGAAGAAAAGTTTTGACCAACCTAGATAGCATATTGAAAAGCAGAGACATTACTTTGCCAACAAAAGTCTGTTTAGTCAAGGCTATGGTTTTTCCAGTGGTCATGTATGGATGTGAGAGTTGAACTGTGAAGAAAGCTGAGCACCAAAGAATTGATGCTTTTGAAGTGTGGTGTTGGATAAGACTCTTGAAAGTCTCTGAGTTTGAGTGAACTTTGGGAGATGGTGATGGACAGGGAGGCCTGGCATGCTGCGATTCATGGGGTCACAAAGAGTTAGACACGACTGAGCAATTGAACTGAACTGAAGTGATGTACCCTCTTTGCTCACTTTCCGAAGAGCTTTTTTTTTTTTTTTTTTTCCCATAAATGGGCTCTATATTTTGTTAAAAGCTTTTTCTGTATCTATTGAAATGATCATATGGTTTTTATTCTTAATTTGTTGATATGGTATATCACATTTATTGATTTGTATATATTGAAGCATCCTTGGGATGAGTCTCACTTGATCATGGTGTGTGATCCCTCTAATGTATTTTTAGGTATGGAATAGTGGTATTTTGTTGAAGATTTTTGCATCTATGTTCATTAGTGATATTGGCCTGTAATTTTCTTTTTTTGTGTGGACTGGTTTTGGTGTCAGGGTGATGGTGGCCTCATAAAATGAATTGGGAAGTTGTCCTTCCTCTGTGACATTTTGAAACAGTTTCAGAAGAATAGGCACTAACTCTTTCTCTAAATGTTCAGTAAAATTCACCTTTGAAGTCTTCAGGTCCTGGACTTTTGTTTGTTGGGAGATTTTTAGTCAAGATTTCAATTTCAGTGTTTGTGTTTGACCTGTACATATTTTCTTTTCTTCCTACTTCAGTCTAGGGATATTGTATCTTTCTATGAATTGCTTTGAGGTTGCCCATTTTATTGTTATACAGTTGTTCATTGTAATCTCTTATGATTATTGGTACTTTGGTGAGGTCAGTTGTAACTTCTCTTTTTTCATTTCTGATTTTACTGATTTGAGTCCTCTCCCTTTTTTCTTGATGAGTCTGGCTAAAGGTTTATCAGTTTTGTTTATCTTTCCAAAGAACCAGTTTTTAGTTTCCTTGATCTTTGTCATTGTTTTCTTTGTCACTTGTTCATTTATTTCTGCTCCGATCTTTATGATTTCTTTCCTTCTACTGACTTTAGGTTTTGTTTGTTCTTCTTTCTCTGGTTGCTTTAGGTGTAAGGTAAGGTGGTTTATTTGAGATTTTTCTTGTTTCTTGAGGTAAGATTGTATTGTTCTAAACTTCCCTCTTAGAACTGCTTTTTCTGCATACCATAAGTTTTGGACCATTGTGCTTTCATTTTCATTTGCCTCTAGGTATATTTTTTTTTTCTTCTTTGATTTCTTCAATGATCCAATGGTTGTTTAGTAGCATACTGTTTAGCTGTCAAATGTTTGGGTTTCTAAAAATATTTTCCTTGTAGTTTATATCTAATCTCATAGCTTTGAGGCCAAGTTTCTTCTATTTTACAATAGAAGAGAGAGCTTTGATGATCATGATCACACAGTACAAACATAAAGGCCACATGCTGTCTCCTGCCACACTCAGGAGTTCATTTTTTCATAGCTGACATCTTTGCAACATCTGATTATTTCAACTATTGGCAGTGATTCTCAGACAGAGGTGTTCTTCTATTAACATCTGAAGGAAGTAGCTTGCTGATAAGCTCCATCCATATATCAATCATAATGATCCAGATATCTTTTCAAAAGCATTCCTGCAGTGAGAATTCATTCACGTGTCAAAGCACAGTTGTAATTAAAAAGTTGATTTTTACCTCAGTGGTTTTGAAATCTAAGAATTAAACTTGGTTATCCAGATCCTAATAAAATGTAAAAGGTCAGAATGTTTCATGAATTGTAGAGCAATCCCCTAGATGGGCTGGGAGTTAGGGTAGTGTCTAACATATTAGAAGATCCCCAAGTCAGTCATAAGAGAATCTTAAAAAAATCCTTGATACACTGTCAGGGAACGTTTAATTTTAAGGAATCCTATACGTTGTTTTCTGTTTCTCAAAGGCCCTCTGTTCCTTATCAGTTCCTGGAAAACAGGAACAAGCAGAGCTGCAGGCAGTTCTCAGGACTGAAGTCATGAGACGGAACGCATACGTGGATTCCTTTCAATAACCTTTTACTTTTCTGTAAAACTACTTAGTCATGTTCCTATTTCTCAAGATATGGATTGTCTTCTGGCCCCGTGACGTTATTCCCCTAGTTACTGTTGTTATGGCCATAAGATGATTGTTATTTCCTTAGTTACTGTAGTTATGAGTCTGGTTTTGGTGTTTTTGCTCAACTTTATTTTCTGCCTAAAGCTTCCTTGTATAACAATATATAAGCACACGCTGCCTAAAATAAAACATCCTTGTTTCACTCGAGACTTGGTTCCCCTGCGTCCTTCTTTTCGTTGCTTTCTCTTCATTGACTCTCGTCCCCAGGTCCTGGTTTGCAAAGACCATAACAATACACTTTCAAAGAGAGGGATTAGAGAATTAATTATAGGGAAGGTGGCTGATAATAACAGTAGAACTGTCCTCTGTACCCCCAAGAATGATAAGTATGGAGCCCTATACCAAGGTCACAGGGCAAAAATCTCTCAAACTGACCAAGCCCAAGAGCAACTGTTGCCATGAGCCTCCAGATTGAATCAAGCCATTTCCCTGATCCCATATTAGATAAAATGCCCACCACAGAGCATCCTAACAAAACACCTAACCTCATCATTTCAGTAGGAATTTTCTTTGTCTTGAAGCTATAAAGATTGGCTCCTAGCCAGTGAAAGTGGTTGTCAGCTCTCCTTTGAGCCGATACACTGTTCTAACAGTATCTACCACTCTAATAAACTTTATTCTCCTGTAATTCATCCTCATGTCTGGAAATTATTTTTCAACATGTGCACAGGCCATAACAATAAGGAATATTTACATCCTCACAGTAAAAGAATATATGGGAAAAAAAAATCTACTCAGAGTAAAACAGCAGAGTCACATAAACAGGTTGCAAACTGCAGTGTGGATTTTCCTAGGAGTTTTTAATCTCATCTCAGTAAGGAGAGAAGTCATGGTGTGGATAATCAGTCATACTTGCTCGGGGAAGAAGTGAAGCCAGGCCTGGAAAAGTACCTGTGAAAGAGAAAATAAGCTACAAGGCTGACCAAAAGTTCAGGGGCAAGGGTAGGTTATGGTTGCCTCCCCTTAATTCTGCCCATCACTTCAGTCCCCAACCTTGCCTGCAGTCTTAGGAGGGTATCAGTGCCACCATCAGAAATAAAACCACCTGTTTTGATGGGATTCAGAATATGTTACCCCAAAATAGCATACCTTGGCATACTGAATATTTCAGGCTGAAGGAATTTAACAAATGGCATGTGTAGGAAGGAGTTGCAGACTTTCACCTGAAGCAGGTGTTAAAACTCTCATTTGAGAGGTACCCTCCTTCCCTATATCTGAAACAAAGGAACATCTTTAGGTGGGCAAAAAGGTTTTGACAACCATTTCAACACACAAACAGCAAATATTGCCAGCCACCAAGTCATCAGCCACTGAAACCACTCCAATGGTACCCTGAAGGGAATAAGGGGGATTTCAGTTCAGTACAGTTCAGTCACTCAGTCATGTACGACTCTTTGCGACCCCATGAATTGCAGCACGCCAGGCCTCCCTGTCCATCAGCAACTCCCGGAGTTCACCCAAACTCATGTCCATCGAGTGGGTGATGCCATCCAGCCATCTCATCCTCCGTCATCCTCTTCTCCTCCTGCCCCCAATCCCTCTCAGCATCAGAGTCTTTTCCAATGAGTCAACTCTTCGCATGAGGTGGCCACAGTACTGGAGTTTCAGCTTTAGCATCATTCCTTCCAAAGAAATCCCAAGGCTGATCTCCTTCAGAATGGACTTGTTGGATCTCCTGTAAGTCCAAGGAACTCTCAAAAGTCTTCTCCAACACCACAGTTCAAAAGCATCAATTCTTCGGCGCTCAGCTTTCTTCACAGTCCAACTCTCACATCCATACATGACCACTGGAAAAACCATAGCTTTGACTAGACGGACCTTTGTGGGCAAAGTATTATCTCTGCTTTTGAATATGCTATCTAGGTTGGTCATAACTTTCCTTCCAAGGAGTAAGCGTCTTTGAATTTCATGGCTGCAGTCACCATCTGCAGTGATTTTGGAGCCCAGAAAAATAAAGTCTGACACTGTTGCCACTGTTTCCCCATCTATTTCCCATGAAGTGATGAGACCGGATGACATGATCTTCATTTTCTGAATGTTGAGCTTTAAGCCACCTTTTTCACTCTTCTCTTTCACTTTCATCAAGAGGATTTTGAGTTCCTCTTCACTTTCTGCCATAAGAGTGGTGTCATCTGCATATCTGAGGTGATTGATATTTCTCCCGGCAATCTTGATTCCAGTTTGTGCTTCCTCCAGCCCAGGGTTTCCCATGATGTACTTTGCATATTAGTTAAATGAGCAGGGTGACAATATACAGCCTTGACGTACTCCTTTTCCTATTTGGAACCAGTCTGTTGTTCCATGTCCAGTTCTAACTGTTGCTTCCTGACTTGCATACAGGTTTCTCAAGAGGCAGGTCAGGTGGCCTGGTATTCCCATCTCTTTCAGAATTTTCCACAGTTTCTTGTGATCCACACAGTCAGAGGCTTTGGCATAGTCAATAAAGCAGAAATAGATGTTTTTCTGGAACTCCTTTGCTTTTTCCATGATCCAGCAGATGTCGGCAATTTGATCTCTGGTTCCTCTGCCTTTTCTAAAACCAGCTTGAACATCTGGAAGTTTACAGTTCATGTATATTTAAGATGGAGAAAGAAAGGATACTGGCCCTAAATAGTTAAGATGCTTTGACCAATGACAATTTGTGAACATTTTGCTCAGTTGCCTAGTCATATCCAGCTTTTTGTGGCCCATGAACTCTAACCCACTAGGCTCCTCTATCCATGAAATTTTCCAGGCAATAATTCTGGAGTAGAGTGCCATGCTCTACTCCAGGGGATCCTCTGACCCAGGGATAAAACCCACATCTCTTGTGTCTCCTGCATTAGCTTTATTATTAGTCCTAGTTAAGATGCATATCAAAAGAATAATTTCAATGAGCCCAGGATCTTGGATCTTCCTATGCATAGAAAACCACTAAAATTATGAAGTTGAGATGTCTATTGTTTTGATTAGCAGTATTAATTTCATGTTTGACTTTTTTTTTTTTTTTCCAGTAAACTCCTATATATCCTGATATCTCCCTTACATCTTTGGAAGAATTCCTCAGAGCTATCTGAGAAGCTGGGCTATGGTCCTCAGTAAAGTCCAGGAATAAACATAACTCTCAACTTTAAGATTGCACTTTGTTGCCTGGTTAATTGTTTTGGTGGCCAACAAAGAGATGCTGAGCAGACTTTTCTCCTTCAGCTGAATTCTACAAGGAACCAGACCTTTGGTACCAGCAGAGGCTTCTTGTGCCTGTCCACCTTCTTGGATAGTCCAAATACATTTGGGTGAGTGTCTTCTGGGTCTTGGATCTCCCATTACTGGCTGATAATCCTAAATTTTATTTGGTTATGTTAAACTACTCTTTTGAGGAGTGATTTTCCTTGAAACATACTTTCAAGAAGAGCTGCTTGGGTTATCCTCAGTTGAAAGACACTGGAAAGATTTTGTTCAGTTGAAAGACATTCTGTTAGGGGAACCACTGACCAAAACTTCCCTCTCTGGCCAGGTAAGGTAGCAATCACTTGAATGATTTATCTTATGACTCGAGTCCTGGTAAGGAACGTAGAACTAAAAAACTACCACCAACTAGAAGAATTTGAGAAAGGTCAAAATGAGAGAGGGGCTTCCCAGGTGGCTCAGTGGTAAGAATCTGTCTGCCAATGCAGGGCACCTTGGTTGGGGAGATCCCATGGAGCAGGAAATGGCAAACCAATCCAGTATTCGTGCCTGGAAAATTCCATGGACAGAGAAGCCTGGTGGGCTAGTCCATGGGGTTGCAAAGAGTTAGAAATGACTGAGCACATATGCATGCAAAATGAGAGATGAAATGCCAGTCCATATGTCCTACCAACCTTCCAGAATCCTTCTCACTGGAATGCATCTTGACTGTGTGATGTGTGCACCATCAGGAAGGATCTTGAGTTAGAATGATTGGCCAGAGACAATCTGGAAACTAATCCCATTATGATAAAACTTGAGACTGCAAGCCACTTGGCAAAGCAGTTCCTAGATTCACTTACTCTGTTGCTTTCTGCCTGGGCGCCCCTTCCCAGTGCTGCAACAAAAATAAAAATGAGCTTTAAAAAAAAAAAAAAAAAAAAAACTAGGAAAATAAAAGGAACAATGAACAAGCTAGAGAAGAAACATAAACTGGCCTGAAAGAGCTAAGGAATCCTAGTTTTACTTTAACTGTTACTAGTCTGTAATGTCTATCCTTCACAAAGCTTACCTATCACCCTCTACTACTGTGTAAATTACCTCCTGAGCCAGGTATTTACTCTCCCTGCACTCTTTTATAGCATATCACCCCTTATAGCTGCTTGCATTTCAGAAAGAAGCTCAAAGGCCAATAATTCAGAAATGAGTGGACCTAATTACTGAGCTGTTGGACCCACTCCTGCCTGATGCCAGCAGTGACTTTTATAATAATGCAAGCAGAAGAAAAATGCAAATCCTTCACCACTTTGATCCTCATCACTTACTCTGGACTATGCGTTTCACCTATAAAACACCCTGTAGTTCCCCAAGAAATGGGGTACAGTTCTTAAGGTTTTAGTCTACTGTGTTTCCTTTTTGCCAAGAAAATAAAGCTACTATTTTCTCCAAACTCTGTCTGTGGTATTTCCATTTGACATCAGTAGACAAGGATCTAAGATTTTTAGCAGTACCAATAAAGTCTCTAGCTGCATCAGCATGTATATCTCCATGGACAATTCATTTCTGAGTGATAGATAAGAGCCCACTCTTGGGCCCCTTCCTGCAACAACCCAGTGGTTTATTCTTAGTTGAAAGACACAAAGAAGAGAGTTTTGGGGAATACATTTTATATTGATAGATCTTGTGAAGGCTATATTCTTGGTACTATCTTGTGGGAATACCCCTTGTGTCTTCTTGGTTTGACTTACTATTAAGATACTACTCACCAATAGCCAGACAGATCCTTTAAATTAGAGAAACTTTTAAATTGGTAAATTTTTAGAGAACTCTCATTGTTAACAGGCTTCTCTGGTGGCTCATTTGTAAAGAATTTGCCTGCCAAAGCAGGAGATGCAGGTTCAATTCTTGGGTCAGGAAGATTCCCCTGGATGAAGAAATGGGAGCCCACTCTAGTATTCTTGCCTGGAAAATCCCATGGACAGAGTAGCCTGGAAGGCTTACAGTCTGTGGAGTCACAAAGAGTCAGACATGACTGAGAGACTGAACACACATACACATTATTACAAACTGTTTTATTGGTACTTATTAAAAAACCAAAATAGCAATAGAGTGTGGAGATATATATATATATATATATATATATATATATATATATATGAACTCTCTTAGTTTAAAACAAGCAAATGAAACATGGATTGAGAAGGCTTATTTGTGATCATCATTTCCCTCAATGGGTCTTACACATCATAATAAAACATCAGATTGTTAATTAGGTTGATTGGTTTTTCCAGTGGTCATGTATGGATGTGAGAGTTGAACTGTGAAGAAAGCTGAGCGCCAAAGAATTTATTCTTTTGAACTGTGGTGTTGGAGAAGACTCTTGAGAGTCCCTTGGACTGCAAGGAGATCCAACCAGTCCATTCTGAAGGAGATCAGCCCTGGGATTTCTTTGGAAAGAATGATGCTAAAGCTGAAACTCCAGTACTTTGGCCACCTCATGTGAAGAGTTGACTCATTGGAAAAGACTCTGATGCTGGGAGGGATTGGGGGCAGGAGGAGAAGAGTATGACGGAGGATGAGATGGCTGGATGGCATCACTGACTCAATGGACGTGAGTCTCAGTGAACTCCAGGAGTTGGTGATGGACAGGGAGGCCTGGCGTGCTGCAATTCATGGGGTTGCAAAGAGTTGGACACGACTGAGCGACTGAACTGAACTGAACTGAAGAAAAAGCTAAGGGAAAAATCAAGAAACGTCTTCCCAAAAAGGTAAAAAGTTTAGAGACTCATGTCAACTGGATAGAAATCTTTAGATAATTATTAAGAAATGAAATGAATAAAACTGATATTAACAGGAGTAAAACAAAAGGTTTTGATGGAATACTACATAAGGTTGGATGGGCTAAAGGGATCCCTTATCAGTCCATAACATTAAAGGACCTCAAACAAGTGTGCTCTATTTATCCCATTATATGTGTTTCTGTATATATATAATTTGACATTATATATACAGTCAATTACATAAAATAAATTATATATATATATATATATATATATATATATATATATATATATTCTACATATGTTAAGCTGGAAGAAAATTATACTAAAGTACCTAACGAGAAGTGGTTTGGGGAAACAGTTAGGCCAATTAAACAAGTTGAAAGATTTAGCAAAAGGCCTGGGTTCCTTGGCTCAAACCCTCACTGAGGACCTCAAAGCATTTATACAAAAAAATAGATAAAATGGTGGGGGAATAAAAAGGAAATATTCTGGGACTTCTTAACATGAGGAGGTTCTAAAGGAAAGGAAAGTTAAAGGTATAAAGGTTGATAGAATTGAGATTAAAGTCTATAAACATTGGTGTATTTAAATGGACTTTTTGTAAGATGGCTATATCACTTTTGCCTAATTATACTGTGAAATAGACATAGCTCACTGGGGAATATTTGTGTGCCTGGTATTATAAGACAGAGTATATAAATCTGCCCCTCAGGGAATGTTAATTCAACATACTAAAAGAATGATCAGAATGATGTCAGTTCATTTCCAAGGCAAAGCATTCAACAACACAGTAATCCGTGTCTATGCCCCAAACACTAATGCCAAAAAAGCTGGAGCTGTACAGGTCTATGAAGACCTATAAGAACTTCTAGAACTAACACCAAAAAAAAAAAAAAAAAAGATGTCCTTTTCATTATACAGGATTGGAATGCAAAAGTAAGAAGTCAAGAGATACCTAGAGTAAAAGACAAGATTGGCCTTGAGTATAAAATGAAGCAGGGCAAAGGCTAACAAAGTTCTGCCAAGAGAATGCATTGGTCATGGTATGGTCATCCATTTCCAATAACACAAGAGACGACTCTACACATAGACATCACCAACTGGTCAACACCGAAATCTGACTGATTATATTCTTCACAGCCAAAGATGGAGAAGCTTTATACAGTCAGAAAAAAATAAGACCTGGAGCTGACTGTGGCTCAGACCATGAGAGCCATACTGTAAAATTCACGATTAAGTGGAAGAAAGTAGGAAAAACCACTAGGCCATTCAGGTATGATACAAACCAAATCCCTTATGATACAGTGGAGGTGATGAATAGATTCATGGGATTAGATCAGAGGCCTGAAGAACTATGGACAGAGATTCATAATGTGCAGGAGATGGTGACCAAAATTATTCCAAAGAAAAAGAAATGCAAAGTGGTTGTCTGAAGAGGCCTTACAAATAGCTGAGAAATGAAGAGAAGCAAAAAGAAAAGGAAAAAAAGAAAGATATACACAACTGAATGCAGAGTTCCAGAAAATAGCAAGAAGAGATAAGAAAGCCTTCTTAAGTGAATGATGCAAAAAATAGAGGAAAACAATAGAATGTTATAGAGATAGAAGGATTAGAGATCTCTTCTAGAAAATTAGACATACCAAGGGAATGTTTCATGCAAAGATGGGCATAGTAAAGGACAGAAAATGCAAGGACCTATCAGAAGCAGATGAGACTAAGAAGAAGTGGCAAGAATACACAGAAGAGCTATACAAAAAATGTCTTAATGACCCAGATAACCATAATGGTATGGTCACTCACCTAGAGCCATACATCCTGGAGTGTGAAGTCAAGTGGGCCTTAGGAAGCATTACTATGAACAAAATAAGTGGAGGTAGTCCTAAAAGATGACATTGTGAAAGTGCTGTACTCAATATGTCAACAAATTTGCAAAACTAACAGTGGCCAAAGGACTGGGAAAATTCAGTTTTCATTTCAATCCCAAAGAAGGGCAATGCCAAAGAAAGTTCAAACTACTTCACGATTACACTCATTTCACGTGCTAGCAAAGCAATGTTCAAAATCTTTCAAGATAGGCTTCAACAATTCAACTGAGAATTTCCAGATGTACAAGCTGGATTTAGAAAAGGCAGAGGAACCAGAAATCAAATTGCCAACATCTGTTGGATCATAGAAAACACAAGGGAATTCCAGAAAAATATCTAGTTATGCCTCATTGAACATGCTAAAGCCTTTGAGTGGATCACAGCAAACTGGAAAATTCTTCAAGAGGTGGGACCACCAGACCACCTTACCTGCCTCCTGAGAAACCTGTATGCAGGTCAAGAAGCAACAGTTAGAATCGGACATGGAACAGTGGACTTATTCACAATGGGGAAAGGAGTACATCATGGCTTTATATTATCATCCTGCTTATTTAACTAATATGTATAGTACATCATGTGAAATGCTGGACAGATGACTTGCGAGCTGGAATCAAGGTTGTTTGGAGAAATATCAACAACCTCAGTTATGAAGATTATACCACTCTAATGGCAGAAAGTGAAGAGGAACTAAAGAGCCTCTTGATGAAGGTGAAAGGAGAGGGTGAAAAAGTTGGCTTAAAACTTAACATTCAAAACACTAAGATTGATTTGTGGGAGAAGCTGGCAGAGGAATAAGAGACGGAACTCACTTGCCTGCCCACAAATATATTAAAGACTCATCAAAATACAGAATAATTCTAATAGAGCTATTTCTAAATGAGAGAAGAAAACCCAGGAATGCAAAAAGGTAAGCTAATCTTCCTCGAATGATATAGGACAAAGATAAGGACATTAAAAAAAAAAAAAAAATACAGCGGACTTCAGAAAGCAAGTTTGTGCACAAACAGAGGGAGGGAGTAGTGAAAGAGGAAAAGTTTGTGGGCACTGGAAACCCTCTAACAGGCGGGACCAAAGGGTAGTTGTGGAGCCTCAGACTACATTGCAACAGTGGGGACTCAGAAGGTGATATACAGAGAAAGCTCTGGAACAGCACTTCTCAGTCCATAAGTAGCTCACAAACCTCAGCCAAGACCAGAGGGTGTGGGTGGGGAGTGAAGCGAAGTGGCTACAAGCCCCAGCCTGTCCAGAAGGAGAGGACAAGAAGCTGAGGAAAGCAGCACATAAGCCTCCATCAAGCAGAGGCTGGGACTAGGAGCTGAGAGAAGCAGCTAGAAGTGACAGCCTGGCCCAGAAAGAGGGGACAGGGAGCCAGGAAAAGCGGCACACAAGCATCCACCCCAGCAGAGTGTGGGCACATGGAACTGAAAGAAGTGAGTATTAAGATTCAGCCTGCAGTAAAGGAAGTGATCTGGGGGCAGAGGGTCCAGCAAAGGTCCTAGGGACAGGTAGAGGGCTGGCGGCTATGCGGATGTGCTGAGAGGCCTCTTCCACAGGGCTGCAGAAATAGACATGACTACCACTAGTGGAGGTGACGGAATTCCAATTGAGCTACTTCAAATCCCAAAAGATGATGCTGTGAAAGTGCTGCACTCAATATGCCACTACATTTGGAAAACTCAGCAGTGGCCACAGGACTGGAAAAGGTCAGTTTTCATTCCAATCCCAAAGAAAGGCAATGCCAAAGAATGCTCAAACTACTGCATAATTGCACTCATCTCACACGCTAGTAAAGTAATGCTCAAAATTCTCCAAGCCAGGCTTCAGCAATACATGAACCATGAACTTCCAGATGTTCAAGCTGGTTTTAGAAAAGGCAGAGGAACCAGAGATCAAATTGCCAACATCTGCTGGATCATCGAAAAAGCAAGAGAGTTCCAGAAAAACATCTATTTCTGCTTTATTGACTATGCCAAAGCCTTTGACTGCGTGGATCACAATAAACTGTGGAAAATACTTCAAGAGATGGGCATACCAGAGCACCTGACCTGCCTCTTGAGAAACCTGTATGCAAGTCAGGAGGCAACAATTGGAACTGGACATGAAACAACAAACTGGTTCCAAATAGGAAAAGGAGTACATCAAGGCTGTATATTGTCATCCTGCTTATTTAACTTATATGCAGAGTACATCATGAGAAATGCTGGGCTGGAAGAAGCACAAGCTGGATTCAAGATTGCTGGGAGAAATATCAATCACCTCAGATATGCAGATGACACCACCCTTATGGCAGAAAGGGAAGAAGAACTAAAGAGCCTCTTGATGAAAGTGAAAGAGGAGAGTGAAAAAGTTGGCTTAAAGCTCAACAGTCAGAGAACTAGGATCATGGCATCTGGTCCCATCAGTTCATGGGAAATAGATGGGGAAACAGTGGAAACAGTGTCAGAGTTTATTTTAGGGGGGCTCCAAAATAACTGCAGATGGTGAGTGCAGCCATGAAATTAAAAGATGCTTACTCCTTGGAAGGAAAGTTATGACCGAACTAGATGGCATATTCAAAAGCAGAGACATTACTTTGCCAACAAAGGTCCATCTAGTCAAAGCTATGGTTTTTCCAGTGGTCATGTATGGATGTGAGAGTTGGACTGTGAAGAAAGCTGAGCGCTGAAGAATTGATGCTTTTGAACTGTGGTGTTCGAGAAGACTCTTGAAAGCCCCTTGGACTGCAAAGAGTTCCAACCAGTCCATTCTAAAGGAGATCAGTCCTGACTGTTCATTGGAAGGACTGATGCTAAAGCTGAAACTCCAGTACTTTGGCCACCTCATGCGAAGAGTTGACTCATTGGAAAAGATTCTGATGCTTGGAGGGATTGGGGGTAGGCAGAGAAGGGGACGACAGAGGTTGATGTGGCTGGATGGCATCACCAACTCGATGGACATGTGTTTGAGTAAACTCCGGGAGTTGGCGATGAACAGGGAGGCCTGGCATGCTGCAATTCATGGCATCGCAAAGAGTCAGACACAACTGAGCGACTGAACTGAACTGAACTGCTAGGCAGAAAACACAAGAGAAGAAAAAGACCTCAAAACAAACCCCAAACAAATAAGAAAATGGCAACATCATACATATGATACATATGTATCATACATATGTATGAATCATACATATGAATAATTACTTTAAATGTAAATGTATCAAATGCTCCAACCAAAAGATACAGACTGGCTAAATGGATACAAAAACAAGACCCATATGCATGCTGTCTACAAGAGACCCACTTCAGATCTACCCACTACAAGAGACACATGCACACTGAAAGTAAAAGAATGGAAAAAGATATCCATGCAAATGGAAATCAAAGGAAAGCCAGAAAGGCCATTCTCATTCCAGACAAAATAGACTTTTAAAAAAAGAATATTACAATAGATAAGAAGGACAGTACATAATGAGCAAGGGATCAATCCAAGAAGAAGAAGTAATAATTGTAAATATTTATGCACCAAACATAAGAACACCTCAATACAAAAGGCAAGCACTAACAGACATAAAAGGGGAAACTGACACTAACACAATAATAATAGGGGACTTTAGTACCACATTTACACCAATGGACAGATCATCAAAACAGAAAAGTAATTAGGAAACACAAACCTTAAATGACATATTAGATCAGATGGACATGATTGATATCTTCAGGACTTTCCACCCGAATGCAGAAGAATACACTTTCTTCTCAAGTGCACATGGAACATTCTCCAGGATAGACAATGTCTTGGGTCACAAATCAAGCCTCAGTAAAGTTGAGAAAATTGAAATCATATCAAGCACCTTTTTTGACCAAAGCACTATAAGAGTAGATATCAATATAGAAAGAAAATGTAAAATACACAATCACATAGAGATTAAACAATACATTTCTAAGTAATGAAAATATTACTGAAGAAATAAGAAGGGAAATCAAAAATTTCCTAGAGACAAATGACAACAAAAACACAACAACCAAAACCTATGAGAAGCAGTTCTATGAGGGAAGTTTACAGCATTACAATTCTATCTCAAGAATCAGTAATCAAATAGACAACCTAACTGTACACCTAAAACAGCTGGAAATAGAAGAACAAAAACCCCCAAAGTTAGTAGAAGGAAAGAAGTCATAAAGTTCAGAGCAGAAATAAATTAAAAAGAAATGAAGGAAACAATTACAAGGTTAAAAAACTGAAAACGGGTTATTTGAGAAGATAAACAAAATGACAAACCATTAGCCAAACTCATAAAGAAAAAAAAAGGGAGGGGGAGGGGGGAGAAAAATCAAACAAATTAGGAATGAGAAAGGAGAGGTTACAACAGACAACACAGAAATACAAAGGATTGTAAGATATTATTACAAGCAACTATCTGTTAATAAAAAGGACAACCTAGAGGAAGTGAACATATTTTTAGAAAAGTTCAACCTTCCAAGAATAAATCAGAAAGAAATAGAAATTATGAGCAACCCAATTACAAACAATGAAATTACAAATGTGATATTAAAAAAAAAAAAAAAAACCTCCCCAAAAAAAGCCCAGGGCAAGATGGCTTCACAAGTGAATTCTACCAAATATTTGGAGAAGAGCTAATGCCTATCCTTCTGAAACATTTACCAAAAAAGATGGCAGAGGAAGGAACACTTCCAAACTCATTCTAGGGAGCCATCACCACCCTGACACGAAAACCAAACAAAGGCAACACAAAAAAAAGAAAATTTCAGGTCAATATAACTGATGAACATAGATGTGAAATCCTCAAAAAAATTTCAGCAAATTGATTTCAAAAGCACATTGAAAAGATCATACACCATGATCAAGTCAGGTGTATCCCAGGAATGCAAGATTTCTTCAATATACATAAATCAATCTGTTTGATACATCATATTAACAAACTGAAAGACAAAAACCATATGATCATCTCAATAGAGGCAGAAAAATCTTTTGACAAAATTCAATACCCATTTATGATAAAACTCTTCACAAAGTGGTCATAGAAGGAACCTACCTTAACATAATAATTACCATGTATAGCAAACCCACAGCAAACATTATTCTCACTTGTGAGAATTTGAAAGGATCCCCTCTAAGATTAGGAATAATAAAAGGGTGCCCATTCTCACCATTATTCAACATAGTTTTGGAAGTTTTAGCTATGGCAGAGAGAAAAAAAAAAAAAAAAAGAAAGAAAGAAAAGGAATCCAGATTGAAAAAGATGCAATAAAAATCTCACTGTTACAGATGACATGATACTATACATTGAAAACCCTAAAGATATTATCAGAAAATTACTAGAGCTAATCAGTGAATTTAGTAAAGTTGCAAGATACAAAATCAAGAAACAGAAATCACTTGCATTCCTATATACCAACAATGAAAAATCATAAAAGCAAATTAAAGGAAAAAAACAGAATATGAACCTAAAATGAACCTGGAGCCTTTTATACAGAATGAAGTAAGTCAGAAAGAGAAAGATAAATAGGGAATACTAACGTAAATATATGGAATCTGGAAAGATGGTACCGAAGAATTTATTTGCAGGGCAGCAGTGGAGAAGCAGACATAGATTATAGACATATGGACATTGGGAGAGAGGAGGAAAGGGTGAGATGTATGGAGAGAATAACATGGAAACTTATATTACCATATGTAAAATAGAAAGCCAGGAAACTCAAACAGCGGTTCTGTATCAACTTAGAGGGGTGGGATGGGAGGAGATGGGAGGTAGGTTCAAGAGGGAAGGGATAAACATATACCTATGACTGATTCATGCTGAGGTTTGACAGAAAACAACAAAATTCTGTAAAGCAAGTATCCTTCAATTTAAAAAAACAAACCTAGGAATAAACCTAACTAAGAGACAAAAGTTTTGTATACAGAAAACTATAAGACACTGATTAAATAAATCAAAGATGACATAAGCAGATGGAGAGATATTCCATGCTCCTGGGTTGGCAGAATCAATATTGTGAAGATGACTATATTACCAAAGGCAATCTATAGATTCAATGCAATGTCTATCAAATTACCACTGCATTTTTTTTTCCACAGAACTAGGAAAAAAAAAAAACCTCACAATTTGTATGGAAACACAGAAAACCCCAAATAGCCAAAGCAATCTTGGAAAAGAAGATTGCAGCTGGAATAATCAACTTACCTGATTAAATACTATACTACAAAACTACAGTCTTTCAGACAATATAGTACTTGCACAAAAACAGAAATATAGACCAATGGAGCAAGACAGAAAGCCCAAAGATAAATACACACACCAGTGGGCACCCTATCTTTCAAAAAGGAGGCAAGCATATACAATGGGGCAAGGATAATCTCTTTAATAAGTGGTTCTGGGAGAACTGCACAACTACGTGTAAAAGAATAAAATCAGAACACTTCCTAATACCATACACAAAGATAAACTCAAAATGGATTAAAGACCTAAAAGTAAGACCAGAAACTATGAAAGTTAGAAGAAAATATAGTCAGAACATAGAAGAGAGCATATACATCTTAGAAAAATCCTCTATGATCCACCTCCTAGAATAATGGAAATAAAACCAAAAATAAACATGTGAAACCTAATTAAACTTAAAAGCTTTTACACAGCAAAAGAAACTATAAACACTGTGAAAAGGCAGAACTCTGAATGGGAGAAAATAATAGCATAACAAATGAAACAACCATCAAAGGGTTCATTCCCAAAATATACAATCAGCTTATACAACACAATACCAGAAAAACAAACAACCCAATCAAAAAGTGGTCAAAGACCTAAACAGATATTTATCAAAAAAAGACATCAATTCAGTTCAGTTCAGTCATGTCTGGCTTTTTGTGACCCCATGGACTGCAGCACCCCAGGCTTCCTTTGTCCTTCACCATCTCCTGGAGCTTGCTTAAACACATGTCCATTGAGTCAGTGATACCGTTCCAACCATTTCATCCTAGGTCGTCTGCTTCTCCTCCTGCCTTCAATCTTTCCCAGAATCAGGGTCTTTTCAAATGAGTCAGTTCTTCGCAGCAGGTGGCCAAAGTACTGGAACTTCAGCTTCAGAATCAGTTTTTCCAGTGAATATTTAGGGTTGATTTTCTTTGGTGTTGACTGGCTTGATCTCTTTGCAGTCCAAGGGACTCTCAAGAGTCTCCTCCAACACCACAGTTCAAAAGCATAAATTCTTTGGCGTTCAGCTTTCTTCACAGTCCAACTCTCACATCCATACATGACTACTGAAAAAGCCATAGCTTTGACTATATGCACATTTGTTGATAAACTAATGTTTGCTTTTAATATGCTTTCTAGTTTGGTCATAACTTTTCTTCTGAGGAGCAAGCATCTTTTAATTTTATGGCTGCAGTAACCATCTGCAGTGATTCTGAAGCCCACGTCTGTTGCTGTTTCCATTGTTTCCCCATCTATTTGCCATGAAGTGATGGGGCTGGATGTCATGGCCTTAGGTTTTTGAATGTTGAGCTTTGAGCCAACTTTGTCACTCTCCTTTTACACTATAATCAAGAGGCTCTTTAGTTTTTCTTTGCTTTAGGCCATAACAGTATCATCTGAGTATCTGAGGTTATTGATATTTGTCCGTGCAAACTTGCTTCCAGCCAGTGCTTCATGCAGTCTGTCATTTCACATGATATACTCTGCATATAAGTTAAATAAGCAAGGTGAATTGCCAAATTCAGACTTAAAGAAAATAGGAAAAACTCCTAGACCATTCAGTTGTGACCTAAATCAAACCCCTTATGACTCTACAGTTGAAGTGACAAATAGATTCAAGGGAATAGATCTGATACAGAGCCTGAAGAACTATGGATGGAGGTTCAAAACATTGTACAGGAGGCAGTGATCAACCATCCCCAAGAAAAATATTTGCAAAAAGCCAAAATGGTTGTCTGAGGAAGCCTTACAAATAGCTGATTAAAAAAAAAAAAAAAGAGAGAGAGAGAGAGAGAGAAGCTAAAAGCAAGGAGAAAAGGAGATATATACTCATCTGAATGCAGAGCTCCAAGGAAGAGAAAAGAGAGATAAGAAAGCCTTCCTCAGTGATTAATGCAAAGAAATAGTAGAAAGCAACAGAATGGGAAAGACTAAAGATCTCATCAAGAAAATTATATATATCAAGGACTGATGCTGAAACTGAAACTCCAATACTTGGCCACCTAATGCAAATAACTGAATCACTGGGAAAGACCCTGATGCTGGGAAAGAGTGAAGGCAGGAGAAGGGGACAACAGAGGATGAGATGGTTGAATGGCATCACCGACTCTATGACCATGAGTTTGAGCAAGCTCCAGGAGCTCATGATGGACAGGGAAACCTGGCATGCTGCAGTCCATGGGGTCAGACACAACTGAGCTACTGAACTGAATTGAACTGAAGGAAACATTTCATGCAAAGATGGGCTCGATAAAGGACAGAAATGGTATGAACCTAACAGAAGCAGAAGATATTAAGAAGAGGTGGCAAGAAGATACAAAAGAACTATACAAAAAAAAAAAAATATATATATATATATATATGTATATTCATAACCCAGATAACCACGATGGTGTGATCACTCACCTAGAGCCAGACATCCTGGAATGTGAATTTGAGTGGGCCTTAGAAAGCATCACTACAAAAAAAAAAAAAAAAAAAAAAAAAAGCTAGTAGAGGTGATGGAATTACAGTTGAGCTGTTTTAAATTCTAAAAGATGCTGTGAAAGTGCTGCACTCAATATGTCAGAAAATTTGGAAAACTCAGCAGTGGCCACAGTACTGGAAACTGTTAGTTTTCATTCCAATCCCAAAGAAAGGCAATATCAATGAATGTTTAAACTACCACACAATTCACTCATCTCACATGCTAGCAAAGTAATGCTCAAAATTCTCCAACCCAGGCTTCAACAGTATGTGAAGTATGAACTTCTAAATGTCCAAGCTGGATTTAGAAAAGCCAGAGGAACCACAGAACAAATTGCCAATGTGCATTGGATCATAGAAAAAGCAAGAGAGTTCCAGAAAAACATCTATTTCTGCTTTATTGACTATGCCAAAGTCTTTGACAGTGTTGATCACAACAAACTGTAGAAACTTCTTCAAGAGATGGCGATACCAGGACACCTTACCTGACTCCTGAGAAATCTGTTTTCAGGTCAAGAAGCAGCAGTTACAACTGGACATGGAACAACAGACTGGTTCTAAATTGGGAAAGGAGTAGGTCAAGGTTGGGTATTGTCACCCTATTTAACTTATACACAGAGTACATCATGAGAAATGCTGGGCTGGATGAAGGACAAGCTGGAAACCAGATTGCTTGGAGAAATAATAAACTCAGATTCGCAGATGACACCACCCTTATGGCAGAAAGTGAAGAAGAACTAAAGAGCCTGTTGATGAAAGAGAAAGAGGAGAGTGAAAAATTTGGCTTAAAGCTCAACATTCAGAAAACTGAGATCATGGCATCTAGTCCCATCACTTCAAGGCAAATAGACAGGGAAACAATGGAAACATTGACAGCCTTTCTATTTTTGAGCTACAAAATCACTGCAAATGGTGACCGAAGCCATGATATTAAGAGACTCTTGCTCTTTGGAACAAAAGTTATGACCAACCTAGACAGAATATTAAAAAGCAGAGATATTGCTTTGCCAACAAAGGTTCGTCTAGTCAGCTATGATTTTTCCAGTGGTCATGTATAGATGTGAGAGTTGGACTAAAAAGAAAGCTGAGCACCAAAGAATTGATGCTTTTGAACTGTGGTGTTGGAGAAGACTCTTGAGAGTCCCCTGAACTGCAAGGAGATCCAACCAGTCCACCCTAAATGAGATCAGTCCTGGGTGTTCATTGGAAGGACTGACGCTGAAGCTGAAACTCCAATACTTTGGCCACCTCATGTGAAGAGTTGACTCATTGGAAAAGACCCTGATGCTCAGAGGGATTGGGGTCAGGAGGAGAATGGGACGACAGAGGATGAGATGGCTGGATGTCATCACTGACTGGATGGACATGAGTTTGACTGAACTCCAGGAGTTGGTGATGGACAGAGAGGCCTGGCGTGCTGTGATTCATGGGGTTGCAAAGAGTTGGATTTGACTTAGCGACTGAACTGAACTGATGCAATATTGTTCTTTACAGCGTTGGACTTTTCTTTCATTACCAGTCACATCCACAACTGGGCATTAAGTTTTGTTTTTCTCTTCATTCTTTCTGGAGCTATTTCTCCATTCTTCTCCAGTAGCATATTGGGCATCTATCAAGGAGATCCAACCAGTCCATTCTAAAGGAGATCAGTCCTGGGTGTTCTTTGGAAGGAATGATGCTGAAGCTGAAACTCCAGTACTTTGGCCACCTCATGTGAAGAGTTGACTCTTTGGAAAAGACTCTGATGCTGTGAGGGATTGGGGGCAGGAGGAAAAGGGGACGACAAGAGGATGAGATGGCTGGATGGCATCACCGACTCGATGGACGTGAGTTTGAGTGAACTCCGGGAGTTGCTAATGGACAGGGAAGCCTGGCGTGCTGCAATTCATGGGGTCACAAAGAGCCAGACACAACTGAGCAACTGAACTGAACCAACCTGGGGAGTTCATCTTTCAGTGTTATATCTTTTTGATATAAGTTTGGACGTGAATTTGTTCAAATTCTTGGAGATAGTGAAGGACAGTTTAGCCTGGAGTACTGCATTCAATGGGGTCACCAACAGTTGGACACCACTGAGCGACTGAACAGCCACCTGGGAAGAAAAGATATGACAAACCTAGACAGAGTATTAAAAAGCAGAGACATCACTTGGCTGATACATGTCTGTTTAGCCAAAGCTGTGTTTTGTTTTGTTTTGTTTTAGTAGTCATGTAAGGATGTGATAGTTGGGCCATAAAGAAAACTGAGCATTGAATAACTGATGCTCTCAAATTGTGGTGCTGGAGAAGTCTCTTGAGAATCCCTTGGACAGCAAGGTGATCAAGCCCATCAATCCAATATGAAATCAACACTGAATATTCACTGGAAGGACAGATGCTGAAGCTGAAGTTCCATTACTTTGCCTACTTGATGTAAAAGGCCAATTCTCTGAATACACCCTGATACTAGGAAAAACTTAGGGCAGGAGGAGAAGGTGGCAACAAAGGATGAGATGGTTGAATGGTATCATAAACTCAATGGACATGAGTTTGAGCAAAATCTGGGAGAATGTAAACTATAGGGAAGTCTGGTATGCTGCAGTCCATGGGGTCACAAAGAGTAGGGCATGACTTAACTGAGCAACAAAGGAAAACAATAGGTTCAAATAAGCCCCAAAACATGAAATACAACCTGGGAGCTAATATTCAGGAGTGATAAAACAAAATAAAGATTTTTTCTGCACCTCCAGAAAGAGGGCCTCTATGGAATGACTTTTGCTATGTGTTGAAAGTGAAAGTCGCTAAGTCGTGTCCTACTCTTTGCATCCTAATGGACTATACAGTTCATGGAATTCTCCAGGCCAGAAAACTGGAGTGGGCAGCCTATCCCTTCTCCATTGGATCTTCCCAACTCAGGAATCGAACCAGGGTCTCCTGTATTGCATGCTGATTCTTTACCAACTGAGCCATCAGGGAAGCCCGCTAAGTTTTGAAGGCATGATAAATTGAACCCTAAGGTTCTAGAATCTAGAACTGTTGATTTTTAGTTTAGTTGCAAATCTTCTCACTGATGCAAAAGAGCAAATTAAAGAAAATGTAGGTGAGCAGATCAATCTTTTAATCTTATTTAGTCAGCAAATCATTTATTTGGGGAATTAAAAGCATTTGTCTTGTCTTGCAAATCTCTACGTATCAGAAATATAAATATTGCTCACAATACCTGAGATTTAGCTAAATCTAAACCTAATTAGCTAAATCTGTTCCAACCTGAAACAAAAGGAAATAAAGAGAGGTGGGACTTTTTAAGTAGAAACCTTGGTAAGGGTCCCTCACCCAAAATCTAATTCAATACCTCTTTAAGAGTTTATCAAGGACAAGCAGAAAACTTAAAAGACTTTTCCACAAGTAATAAAGTGTTTAGTCACCTGAGCAAATGAATATAACTTATTCCCATGTTATTTATAAACTAGTATTAAGTATTTATATTATAATATTTAAGTTTTAAGTGAAGCTACAAGATCTCTAGTTATGTATGTTTTATGTCTGTGTGAACATTATACATATGATGTGGCTCTACATTCAGATAGATTTAAATTATTTTTAATTTTGGTTTTGAATTAAATTATAAAACAGCTTTATTTAATTGACTTAAATAAAGAAATAAGCACTTACAAATAAAATATTAATAATTATAAACTGGCCAGAATGAATTTCAGGTTTACATGATCTGGAAATTTATATTTGGTATTAAACTTAGCTTAGACTTCAGCTCGATTTCCCAGTTTGGCTAGTGATAAAGAGCATGCCTGCCAACACCAGAGACATAAGAAACACGGGTTCGATCCTTGGGTTGAGAAGGTCCCTTGGAGAAGGTAATGACGACCCACTCACTCCAGTATTCTTCCTGGAGAATCCCATGGACAGAGGAGCCTGGTGGTTTACAGTCCATAGGGTTACAAAGAGTCAGACACAACTGAAGCGACTTGACATGCACACACGGTTAGGATGTGTCTTTGGAGTCATCAATATTATGTTATCTGTATTATACCTAGGTTTGCTGAAGGTCAATAAGTTAGTATTATTTCTGTTGCAGAATTCATCAGTGGAAAAAAATTGTTATGATTATATTCCCATAAGTTATAAAAACAGGATACTGCCCTAGATAGTTAAGATGAACATCAAAGGAATAATTTCAGTGAACCTAGCCTCTTATATTTTCTCAAACAAGGAAAAGAACTAAACGAAGTTGAGATTTCTGTATTTTGTCATTGTTCTTGTTGTTGATTAGTCGCTAAATTGTGTTGGACTCTTTGTGACACCATGGACTGCAGCAGGCCAGGCTTCTCTGTCTTTCACTGTCTCCTGCAGTTTGCTTAAACTCCTGTCCATTGAGTTGGTGATGCTATCCAAACATCTCATTCTCTGTCACCTCCTTCTCCTCTTGCCCTCGTCTTTCCCAGCATCAGGTCTTTTCCAATGTCAGTTTTGTTTTCAACAAAAATTCCTATATATCCTGACTCCTCACTTACTTCTTTGGAATAGTTCCTAAGAGATATTTGAAAGGCTTTCTCCCAGGCCATAGTCACAGTAAGGTCCCCAAATAAAACATAAATTTCAACATATGTGTTCTTTACTTTTTCTTTAGTGGATACTTTTGTCTGAAGACAAAGGGATACAGAGAAAAATCTGAACAAACAGGCCTTGCTAAGCTTCCCTGAGTGTATTACACTTGCTCATACACTTTGCCCTATTATATCTTTTTACAACTTTCCACTATTCCTCAAACCTAACATAAAACACACATGTTTAACCATTTCTTTGGGTCTTCATTTCCTTATGAAATCTCTTGTGTTAATGTAAAATTTGTATGCCTTTGTTCTTGTAAATCTGTCCTTATCAGTTTAATTTTCAGACCCAGTTAGGAACGGTAAGCAGATCAGAGTAAAGAAAACCTTTCCCTCCTTTCATGATCATCTTCCCTATCAACTCCCTAGCCCCTGTGACCACTCCCTGATTTCTCCTATAATCCCAAGCACTGCTTGTTGTTTCCTAGCTAAATACATCACTTCATACTCTGCCTTTTGAGTCACAATAGTCCCCCAATTCTACATCTCTGGCATATTTTCTGCTACCCTTCTTCCCTTAGCAAACTATTTTTTAAGCTTCCACACACAAATTTACCAACATCTCCTTACACCTGAACACCATGGTTAGATCTCTGTGCATAGCCAATAAAGCAGAAGTAAATGTTTTTCTGGAACTCTCTAGCTTTTTCAATAATCCAACAGATGTTGGCAATTTGATCTCTGGCTCCCCTGCCTTTTCTAAATCCAGCAGAGGTTCACAGTTCATGTTCTGTTGAAACCTTGCTTGGAGAATTTTGAGCGTTACTTTGCTAACATGAGATGAGTGCAATTGTGCAGTAGTTTGAACATTCTTTGGTATTGCCTTTCTTTGAGATTGGAATGAAAAAGGACCTTTATGAGTCCTGTGGCCACTGCTCAGTTTTCCAAATTTGCTGGCATATTGAGTGTAACACTTTCACAGTATCATCTTTTAGGATTTGAAATAGCTCAACTGGAATTCCATCACTTCCACTAGCTTTGTTCATAGTGATGCTTCCTAAGGCCCACTTGACTTTGCATTCCAGGATGTATGGCTTTAGGTGAGTGATCACACCATCATGGTTATCTGGGCCATGAAGATATTTTTTGTACAATTCTTCTATGTATTCTTAATATCATCTTCTGTTAGGTCCATAACATTTCTGTCCTTTATTGTGGCCATCTTTGCATGAAATGTTCCTTTTGTATCTGTAATTTTCTTGAAGAGATCTCTAGTCTTTCCCATTCTATTTTCCTCTATTTCTTTGCACTGATCACTGAGAAAGGCTCTCTTAATCTCTCATTGCTATTCCTTGGAACTCTGCATTCAAATGGGTATACCTTTCCTTTTCTCCTTTGCCTTCAGCTTCTCTTATTTTATGGACACTTATTTTTCTACAAACCCCTTCTAATACAACTTGGGAACTGTGTCAGGGTCAAAGTGGTTACTGCCCATAGAAATGCCCGCCAAGACTGGCTTCTGATTCATGAAGCCAGCCCAAATGCTTGCTAAGCATGTGTGTGCACTACAGTTAGTGATTTCTATGAATAATATTTAGGTTTATTTTAAATATATTTTAAATTATACTGGTTGGAATTCTTTGGATGATGATATTGTCACATCTAAACACATCATTTGTTCAAGTACAAGCACATGTACACACACAAGCTCAGGCTACTTATCTATAATAGTACTCTGTGTGCACCATATCACCAGATACTGATGTGATTATTGGTTACAGATGTAAGAAGTGGAAACATTTTTTAAAAGTCTTCATGGAAGTGTCAGTTTTTTGATGAGCCTTGAGGTAAGCACTCTCCAGAAAAATGAGGGGAAAGTGTTGGTAGAACTGCAAGAAATGTAACATAGAAAGAATAACAAACTGGAGGACAAAGATAATAAAGGTAAAAACTAGAAAGTGTGGTGAGAATCAGATAATGAAGACTGCTAAGAATTTGGACTTTAAACTGTGGGTAACTGAAGGTCTTTAAACAGAAGTTACATAAAGACTAATATTATTGTAGCAAGGTATATATTTTAGAGTACAAGGAAACTGCAAACAGAGTTGACCAACTTAAGAAAATCAATATTTAAACTACAGTGGTAACAATGGGAACACCAAAGGGAGGAGAGCGGAGAACAGCTCTAAACTGTACCGGCCATTCTAGCAAACATTAAAGAGCTGGCTAACTCTTCTGTGCAACACAGTCTGGGGCAGGGATTGTTTGCTAACTTTTCCTTTAATTTCCACAGCTAGCACAAGATGGATCACAAAAGAGATGCTCCATAAATAACTATCGATTGGTTAACATGAAAAGAAACTCTCCTGTATTAGCCTTTTCAATGAGCAACAACAAAGAATTCCCTGAATCCACCCAAGTCAGAGAATGGGCTAGAGCCACAGTCTCATTTGTCACATCAAGAGTCAGAACCAAAAACGTCCCTCCATGAAAAATCCAAAGCAGTGGCCCATGTAAACAGCATCCATTACCCCCGCTTCCTCCTCTGTGTGCAAGTAGAATGTCAGGATTGTCTGCAGCATAGAAAACTTCTAAATTAACTTTCAGAGCAAACTATGGTTTCCCATTCATGACTGTCCTCACATAGCACCAACATTTTCAGATATCCCATGAACAACTTGCAAGAGGAAGAATTTCATCTCTGAATTATTGAAAATAGTGCTTTAGGCCATATTTGTGAAAGTAATTCTAGTCTGAGCCTCCATGAAAATATGCAACAACCACACTTCATGTTCATTTCCTCTTTGGGCTTCATTACTCTCCTGAAATATAATTTATAAACCCATTTTATAGATTTTTCTTACAAGATAAAAACATTGCTTAAGGTCTCAGGAAAAACTGCTGTGAAAGACAAGACTACACTGAGGGAAGTTTTAAAGACTGTCAAAATCTAGTGTTCACAGTGTCATAGGAAAGGTATCATAAATTGATACAGCTTTTCAGGAGGCAATACAGTATTATTTATCAATGTTACTTATGAACTTATTATTTGACCCTGAAATTCTACTTCTAGAAATCTACCAAAATTCTTGTACATATACACAAAGACAAATGTGTGAGAATGTCCATTACTGCATTGTTTGTTGAGCTCAATGGTTTAAATCATGTTTCATCTGCACTATGTAATATTACCCATTTTTTAATGGAGAAAAGATTGTAACTTTTTTATTGTATATATCTTTTCTGTAGCTTATTTTCTTATAATGAGTATGTATTCATATATTAATTAAAATTTTTTAATGTAAAAAGAATCTGGGCTACAATTCCAAACTCTGTACTCATAGTGCCTACTGTCTGTCACCCATAAGATGAATAAGATACTATCCTTTTTGTCTTTTCCTTTTTTCTCTGGGGAACATGGAACAGGATATAGCAATTATTCAATGAAGGCAGTGATAGGAGCCTATGCTTCCTTTCCTTCCATCATGGTACCCAGATTGATTTCAGTTATAAATTGACAGTCTATACCCATACAAAGGCAGAAGACATGTGACAGAATAAGAAGCTAGTCTGGGGAATCAGAAGCTGGGTATACTAGGCAGTTTCCAATGATGTAACTATTTAATTTCTGAGACTCAATTTCTTTATTGCTATTTATAAGGAAACATTCTGCGTCCCATAGTGATTTTATTTAGAGAAAATAGTCACTATACTTGGGGCTTCCCCAATGGCTCAGCAAGCAAAGAATCCATCTGTAATGAAGGAGACACAGATGTGGATTCGATCCCTTGGTCAGAAAGATCCCTGGGGAGGGAAATGTCAATCCACTCCAGTATTGTTGCCTAGGAAACCCCAGGGATAGAGGAGGCTGGTGGGCTGCAGTCCTTGGATTGCAAAGTATAGGACACAACTAACAGACTAAACAACAAAACAGTGAATCTCTTTCCAAATCCCTATGTCATTTGCTTGCTCTGCCCTCTGTATTCTCTGATGTTCAGGCATAACTTCTACCATTCTGGGTCATGTGTATGTGTATGTGTGTGTGTTTAGTAGCTTCAATCATGTCTGACTCTTTGTGACCCTATGGACTGTAGCCCACCAGGCTTCTCTGTCCATGGGATTTTCCAGGCAAGAATGCTAGAATGGGTCGCCATTCCCTTTTCCAGGGGATCTATTGCTTATTAATCTGGATGTGACAATAGTCCAATGGGTTGCAAAGAGTTGGACATGACTGAGCCACTAAGCACATACTAGCACTAGTCACTATACTATACAGGAAAGCACTGTGTAAGCTAGAAGTTATATATAGAAAAATAAATTCATTTAAATAAAGTCTCTTGCTGTGGTTTAGAGGACTATGTGAAAAAAATCTTCAGGCTGTACAGACTTTCGCTTCTTCTGCCATGACACATTTTAAAGATGCCACCTCTGTGTCAAGAGTGCAATAGAAATAACACAGAGTAATATATGTAGAATTTTAAGATATAAAACTATTTGTGTTATTAGTCAGAATCTGTTTATTATATGTAACTATGTGTGTGCATCTCTGAAATAAGGATCACCTCTATAAACAACCAAAATTACATAAGAAGATGCTAGCCAAAATGTTAAGCTGAGATTAGACCCCAAGACAAAATTATCTGTGGTATTAAATACAAACTACCTGTGAATTCAAAGAACCCATAACACCAACCAAAAAGAATGAAGATGGGTCTTCAAAGACAGATGGGAGAAGGAAAGACACCTGGTCAGGCTTTGTCAGCTGGAAGTGATCATTCAAGCTCCTGGTTATTGCTTTATACAGCGATCAACACTAAGAGGAGGAGATAAAGTTTTCAGCAAGCCACTCAGATGGAACACCACAAGAGAGACTTTCTCTCTTTTTGAGCCCCCAAATATCTTCTTGTTTCTGCCTATTATATTATCAGTTCAATAATCAAAATTACAAGTGACATAACACTACCTCCTCCTCCCAATCTCTGTTGCCCTGTTCTAGATAAAAAGAGCAGAAATAACCATCTGGAAGTTTTTTTTCTGTCTCTTGCTACTGGGAACTAGGTACTATGGGGGAAAAACTATCCATATTACTAAAACTGAAAATTAAAAAATAAAATTAAACAAAAATTTCAGTGCTTTAAAATCCAAACCTCAGATATTTCCAAAGCTGAGACGATATGACCTACAAGACATTCTAGAACTAATACCAAAAAAATATGTCCTTTTCACTATAGGGGACTGGAATGAAAAAGTAGGAAATCAAGAGATACCTGGAGTAACAGGCAAATATGGCCTTGAACTACAAAATGCAGCAGGTTAAATGCTAACAGAGTTTTATCAAGAGAACACACTGGTCATAACAAACACCCTCTTCAAACAACACAAGAGAAGACTCTACACATGAACATCACCAGATGGTCAATATAGAAATCAGACTGATTATATTCTTTGCAGACAAAAATAGAGAAGCTCTATACAGTCAGCACAAAGAAGACCAGGAGCTGACTGTGACTAAGCTCATGAATTCCTTATTGCCAAATTCAGACTTAAATTGAAAAAAAGTAGGGAAAACCACTAGAAAATTTAGGTATGACCTAAATCAAATCCCTTATGATTATACAGTGGAAGTGACAAATAGATTCCAGGGATTAGATCTGATATACAGAGTGCCTGAAGAACTATGGATGGAAGTTTGAGACATTGTACAAGAGGCAGGGATCAAGACCATACCTAAGAAAAAGAAGTGGAAAAAGGCAAAATGGTTGTCTGAAGAGGCCTTACAAACACCTGAGAAAAGAAGATAAGTGAAAAGCAAAGGGAAAAAGGAAAGATATAAGCATCTGAATACAGAGTTAAGAGATAAGAAAGCCTTCCTCAGTGATCAGTGCAAAGAAATAGAGGAAAACAGTAGAATGGGAAAGACTAGAGATCTCTTCAAGAAAATTAGAAATACTAAGGGAACATTTCATGCAAATATGGGCACAATAAAGAACAAAAATGTTATGGACCTAACAGAAACAGATATTAAGAAGAGGTGGCAAAAATACACAGAAGAATTATACAAAAAAAGATCTTCATGACCCAGATAACCATGACGGTGCGATCACTCACCTAGAGCCAGACATCCTGAAATGCAAAGTCAAGTGGGTCTTCCGAAGCATCCCTATGAACAAAGCTAGTGGAGGTGATGGAATTCCAGTTGAGCTCTTTCAAATCCTAAAAGATTTTAAATAACTGGTTATTTGAATAACTCAAATAACCAGCAAATTTGGAAAACTCAGCAGTGGCCACAGGACTGGAAAAGGTCAGTTTTCATTCCAGTTCCAAAGAAAGCTAATATCAAAGAATGTTCAAACTTCCACAAAATCACACTCATCTCACACACTAGCAAAGTATTGCTCAAAATTCTCCAAGCCAGGCTTCAACAGTACGTGAATCTCCAGATGTTTGAGCTGGATTTAGAAAAAGCAGAGGAACAAGAGATCAAATTGCCAGCATCTGGTGGATCATAAAAAAAGCAAGAGAGTTCCAGAAAAACATCTACTTCTGCTTTAATGACTACATCAAAGCCTTTGACTGTGTGGATCACAACAAACTTTGGAAACTTCTTCAAGAGATGGGAATACCAGACCACATTACCTGCCTCCTGAGAAATCTGTATGCAGGTCAAGAAGCAACAGTTAGAACTGGACATGAAACAACAGACTGGTTCCAATTTGGAAAGGAGTATGTCAAGGCTGTGTATTGTCACCCTGCTTATTTAACTAATATGCAGAGTACATCATGAGAAATGCCAGACTAGATGAAGCACAAGATGGAATCAAGATTGCCAGGAGAAATATCAATAACCTCAGATATGCAGATGACACCACCCTTATGGCAGAAAGTGAAGAGGAACTAATGATGAAAGTGAAAGAGGAGAGTGAAAAAGTTGGCTTAAAACTCAACATTCAGAAAACTAAGATCATGGCACCTGGTCCTATCACTTCATGGCAAATAGATGGGGAAACAATGGAAACAGTGACAGACTTTATTTTTTGGAGCTCCAAAATGACTGCATATGATGACTGTAGCAATGAAATTAAAAGGCACTTGCTCCTTGGAAGAAAAGCTATGACCAACCTGCAGAGCATATTAAAAAGCAGAGACATAACTTTGCCAACAATAATCCGTCTAGTCAAAGCTATTCTTTTTCCAGTAGTCATGTATGAATGTGAGAGTTGGACTATAAAGAAAGTTGAGTACCGAAAAATTTATCCTTTTGTACTGTTGTGTTGTAGAAGACTCTTGAGAGTCCCTTGGCCTGCAAGGAGATCAAACCAGTCAATCCTAAACCAATGAATATTGATTGGAAGGACTGATGCTGAAGCTGAAACTCCAGTGCTTTGGCCACCTGATGGAAAGAACTGACTCATTGGAAAAGACTCTGATGCTAGGAAAGATTGAAGGCAGGAGAAGAGGGTGACAGAGGTTTAGATGGTTGGATGGCATCACTGACTCAATGGACATGAGTTTGAGTAAGCTGTGGGATTTGGTGATGGACATGGAAGCCTGAAGAGCTGCAGTCCATGGGGTCTCACAGAGTCAGACACAACTGAGTGACTGAACTGATGATGCATTTCCTTTGTCCTGCCATGAGAAAGGTGTATTAAGGAGTCAGAGGAGGCCCTGCAGATCATCTCTTCTTGGTGTCTGCAGCCCTACAGCACCTCAGAGAGGTCCCCTTCCTCTCTGCTTCTGGAACTGGTACAGTGACCATCCCCAGAGCACCATGTCCTTGCTCTTCAAAACCTAGAGTCAATCTTGATTATCCTTCAGTTTAAAATAGAGAACAAAGACATACACACAAATTAAGCGCAAATCCCTCATCACATATGAATTTGATTTTACCTACATAAGTTATATTGTTTTATTTGCTTATTTATCTTATGGTTTTTCTTTTCTTTTTCTTAAGCATAGGAAGCTGAAGGAACTCTGTCTCCTGATAAGAAAGAAGTATACCATAAACGCATTAATTTCCAGTCAGGCTGCCCAAGGACTCTCTCTCTTCTTAGAGGAAAAGACAATGGAAGCAGATTTCCATTTATCATGTAATGAACTAGACAGGACAAGGTGCTGGGCTTCGTACTTCAAGAGAATGAGCAGATGTGTGCTTCAGGGCTGGCTGTGAGGTACTCCACTGCCATCACTTTCTTTTCTCAGTAGGAGAACTCTTGGAAGCCTGAGGTAACAGTTCAATATTTGAAGAAATATCACACTGGAGTGACTGTCACTTCTTCAAAGAGTGAAGCTGTTTTGTCTTCTTTTTAAACCTAGGAGATGCAACTGACCTAAAGGCTGAAGTGATCACAGAGTGATGTTACCTGCAGAAGGGATGAGGCAGAGTGAAGGAATACAATAATTTACCCCAGATTCTATGTTTATCTATTGATTTATTACTTTAAATGTTTTAATTGAAATATAGTTGAGATATCAGGTGCACTACATAATAATTTGATACTTACATACATTATGAAATGATTACCAAGTTAAGTCTGGTGATCATCTGTCCACATACAGAGTTATTACAGTATTATTGACCATATTCTTTATGCTATATATTATATCCCTGTGATTTATTAATTGTATACCTAGAGGTGTATAACTCTTAATCCCCTCAAATTACTTCCATCACTTCTCAGCTCCCTCCCTTCTAGAAACCACCAATTTATTCTCTATGAGTGTGTTTTCATTTAGTTTTCTTTGTTTTTAGATTTCATATGTAAGTGCGATCATACAGTATTTTTCTTTTTCTGACTTTTCCCCTTAGCATAAATTCCATCCATGTGTCATGAATGACAAGGTTTCATTCTTTTTTTTATATACATGAGTAATACTCCATTGCATGTTTAATACCACAACTTTACCATACTAGCAAGGTAATGATAATCCCCCAAACTAGGCTTTAACAGTACATGAACTGAGAACTTCCAGATGTACAAGCTGGATTTAGAAAAGGCAGGGGGACCAGTGATCAAATAGCCAACAAGTGTTGGATCAAAGAAACAGCGAAAGAATTTCAGAAAAATATCTACTTCTGCTTCATTGACTATGCTAAAGCTTTTGACTGTGTGGATCACAACAAACTGTGGAAAATTCTTCAAGAGATGGGTATATCAGACCACCTTACCTGCCTCCTCAGAAACTTGTATGTAGGTCAAGAAGCAACAGTTAGAACCAGACTTGAAACAATGAACTGATTCAAAATGGGGAAAGGAGTACATCGAGGCTGTATACTGTCACCCTGCTAATTTAAATTCTATGAAGAGTACATCATGCAAAATGCCGGGCTGGATGAAGCAGAAGCTGGAATCAAGATTGCTGGGAGAAATATCAATAACCTCAGATATGCAGTAGATACCACCATAATGACAGAAATGGAAGAAGAACTAAAGACTCTCTTGATGAAGGTGAAAGAGAAGATTGGAACAGCTGGCTTAAAACTCAACATTCAAAAAACTAAGATCATGGCATCTGGTCCCATCACTTCATGACAAACAGATGCGGGAAAAATGGAAACAATGTGAGACTATTTTCTTGGGTTCCAAAATCACTACAGATGTTGACTGCAGCTGACGTTGTCTGCTTTTTGTGTTAGGGCAGTGCTTCCTTAATGCAATGAATTTAGAAGCTAGAAGCATTCCTTGAAAAGGATATGCTAACTTTTAAAAAAATATTTGGTAGTATTCATCTATGAAGGCTTCTTTTCCTGGACTTTTGCTTGTTGGGAGTTATCATTATTATTGTTATTATTATTATATTACTGATTGCATTTCATTATTGGTAATCTATCTGTTTATATGTCCTATTTCTGATTCAATCTTGGAAGACTATACATTTCTTGGATTTATCCATCTCTTCCAGGTTGTTCATTTTGTTGGCATATAATTGTTTGTAGTCCTTTGTGTTTCTGTGACACCATTTGTAACTTCTCATCTTTCATTTCTGATTTTATTTATTTGGGTCTCTTTTTTATTGATGAATCTGGCTAAAGTTTTATCAATTTGGCTCATCTTATCAAAGATCAGCTTGGTTTCACTGATTTTTTCTGCTGTTTTGTTTGGCTAAGCATTTATTTAGTTTATTTCTGCTCTGATCTTTTTTCATTTCTTTCCTTGTACTAACTTTGATCTTCCTTATTTTTTTCCCTAGTTTCTTCAAGTTAAGGTTAGGTGGTTTGAGATTTCTTTTGTTTCCTGAGATAAGCTTATACTGTTTTAAACTTCTTCTTACAACTGCTTTTGCTACATCCCATAGATTTTTGGAACATTGTGCTTCCATTTTCATTTTTCTCTAAGTGTTTTTTTATTTTTTATTTGATTTCTTTGGTGATCTGTTGGTTGGTTAGCATGTTTTTTACCCTCCATGTGTTTGTGTTTTGGACAGTTTATTTTTTCCTTGTAGTTGATTTGTAGTTTCATACCATTTTAGTCAGAAAAGATGTTTGATATTTTATCTCCTTTATTCTATTGAGTGTTGTTTGTGGCCTAATATGTGTCTTATGCTAGGAAATGTCTTACATGCACTTGAAAAGAATGTGTATTCTACTCATTTGGGATGGAATGTTCTTTATATGTCTATTAAGTTCACATGATCTAATGTGTTATTTAGAGCCAGTGTCTCCTTATGGATTTTCTGTTTGGATGATCTGCCAGTTTATACACATGGGTGTTAAAATGCCCTATTTTGTTATGTTGCTGTCAATTTTTCTCTTATGTTTCTTAACATTTGCTTCATGTATTTATTTGTTGCCATATTGGATGCATGTGCATGCATGTTCATTCACTCAGTGGTGTCAGACTCCACTGCATATGGAGTGGTGCATCCCCATGGACTGTAGCCCACCAGGTTTCTCCATCTGTGGAATTTTCCATGCAAGAAAACTGGAGTGGATTTCCATCTCCTCCTACAGGGAATCATCCTGACTCAGGAGTCATAGCCACACCTCCTGCTTCTTCTGCATTGGCAGGCAGATTCTTTACCACTTAGCCACCTGGGAAGCCATTGGGTGCACATACATTTAAAATTGTCACATATTCTTGCTGAATTAATATGTTTATCATTATATAATACCCTTTTTTGTCACTTATTCATTCCTCTTGCATTAAAGACTTTTTTTTTCAATCCCCTCACTTTCACTTTGTGTGTGTATTTATATCTGAAGTGAGTCTCTTGTAGACAGCATACATATGGATCTTGTTTTTGTATCCATTCAGCCACTTTGAACCTTTTAATTGGAGTCATAACTACATTTCAAGTAATTATTGATAGGTGTGTACTTATTGCCATTCTGAATTGCCAAATTGCCAGATATTCTTGTTTTTTTGTTTTTCTTTTTACTTTGAACACTTTGAATATATCAATATATCATGACACTCCTGGTCTGCAAAATTTCTGAGGAAAAGTCCACTCCTAATCTTTTGGGAGTTACTTAATATATAACCAGTTGCTTTTCCCTGCAGCTTTTAAGATTCTTTACCTTTAATTGTTGCTATTTTAATTATGGGCTTCCCTGATAGCTCAGTTGGTAAAGAATGCACCTGCAATGCAAGAGACCCCAGTTTGCTTCCTGGGTCAGGAAGATCAGAAGAAGGGATAGGCTACACTGCAGTGTTCTTGAGCTTCCCATATGTCTCAGCTGATAAAGAATCCATTTGCAATGCGGGAGACTGGGGTTCGATCCCTAGGTTGGGAATGTCCCCTGGAGAAGGGAAAGGCATTTTAATTATGTGTCTTGGTGTGGACCTCTTTCAGTCAGTTCAGTTCAGTCTCTCATGTCCGACTCTTTGCAACCCCATGAATCACAGCACGCCAGGCCTCCCTGTCCATCACCAACTCCGGGAGTTCACTCAAACTTACATCCATCGAGTCGGTGATGCCATTCAGCCGTCTCATCCTCTGTCTTCCCCTTCTCCTCCTGCCCCCAATCCCTCCCAGCATCAGAGTCTTTTCCAATGAGTCAACTCTTCACATGAGGTGGCCAAAGTATTATAGCTTCAGCTTCAGCATCAGTCCTTCCAAAGAACACCCAGTACTGATCTCCTTTAGAATAGACATGTTGGATCTCCTTGCAGTCCGAGGGACTCTCAAGAGTCTTCTCCAACACCACAGTTCAAAAGCATCAATTCTTCGGCGCTCAGCTTTCTTCACAGTCCAACTCTCACATCCATACCTGACTACTGGAAAAACCATAGCTTTGATTAGATGGACCTTTGTTGGCAAAGTAATGTCTCTGCTTTTGAATATGCTATCTAGTTTGGTCATAACTTTCCTTCCAAGGAATAAGCGTCTTTTAATTTCATGGCTTCAATCACCATCTGCAGTGATTTTGGAGCCCCAAAAAATAAAGTCTGACACTGTTGCCACTGTTTCCCCATCTATTTCCCATGAAGTGATGGGACCAGATGCCATGATCTTAGTTTTCTGAATGTTGAGCTTTAAGCCAACTTTTTCACTCTCCTCTTTCACTTTCATCGTCTTATTTATGACTATGCTTCCTGGAAATGGGTGGCTGTTTCCTTCTTAGAAATGGATGTCTGTTTTCTTTCCTTTCGTTTCTCAGTTCTTATTTCTTCAAATAACTTCTCAGCCCCATTCTCGTTCTCTCTCTTCTCCTTCTTGGACCCCTATTATGTGAATGTTAGTGTTCTTGATATTGTCTCAGAGGACTGAAATTATCCTCATTAAAAAAAAAAAAATCTTTCTATTTCTGTTCAACATGGATGATTTCCACTACTCTGGTCTCCAGCCTGCTGATCTATTTCATTGTATAATATAATCTACTGCTAATTTCTTCTAGTGTATTTTTTATTTTGAGTTGAAGTTATTCTTCAGCTCTGTTTGGTTACTCTTTATATTGCCCTAAATTTCTCACTGTGTTTGTCTATTCTTCTTCCAAATTTGTTGAGGATATTTATGATCATTACTTTGAACTGTTTATTGGGCAAATTGCTTATCTCCACTTCACGTAGTTCTTTTGGGGTTTTGTCTCGTTCCCTTATTTGGAATATATTTCTCTGCTTCTTCATTTTGCCTAATTTTCTGTGTTTATTTATTTGTATTTGATATATTAGTTATTCTTCCTAATCTTGAAGAAATGGCCTTTATGTTGGAATTATCCTATGGTGCTCAGAGCACTCATCCTCTAAACTATATGCTTTAGGGTACTCTTTATCTAAGATTGGGTCCTTCTGTTGTGGTGGGGCTGACTACTATGGGAACACCAGTAGGTGGAGTCAGGTCTCTGCCCGGCTGACTGCCATAGCAGTGGATGCCTGGTGGTGGATAAGGATGGGTCCTGGATTGGTTAGTTGCAGGGTCCCATGATTGGTGCCAGTCTGCTGGTAGCTGTGAAAGCCTTCAGAATTAGTAAGCTATAGGAAGGATTTTCATAACGGGAATTTCCCAGCACCAATGACTTTATGATAGAAGTAGCCTGCCAAAATGGCTGCTATGGTATTTATGCCCCTAAGGGGATTCTTAGTTACTTGCTGCTTCTCCAGGAAGCTCTCCAAGATCAGAAAATTGGTCTCACCTAGGCTCTTTTCAGATCATCGCCTCTGTACTAGGACCTGGAGTGTGTGAACCTCTTAAGATCAGACTCTCTGTTGTCACATTCCTCCAGCTCTGCCGCATGTACATCCCACTGGCTTTCAAAGCAAGATGTTTTGGGGTCTTGTCTTCCTGGTTCAGGATCCCTGGGAAAGGAACCTAGTGAAATGGGCTTCTCACTCCTGCACTTGTGATTATTCTCTTGTTTGTGTTTCACCTGCCCAGAGGTGTCAGTCTTGATTATACTGTGTTTCTGCCCCTCCAACCCATCTTGTTGTGCTATCTTCTTCATATCTTTAACTATGGAAAATCTTTTATTATGGTCTTCGTGTTTTTCTTATAGATAGTTACATAAATAGCTGTGACTTTTGTGTGCTCATGGGAGGAAGCGAGCTCAGGGTCCTCTTATTCCACCATTGAATCAACACCTTCTGCCTGTGGATATCTTTAAAAATGGACTTCTTATAAGGCTCTAGCAAAAACAAAACAAAACACTTATGAAGCATAAGCTTGCCTGTTGTTCAGTCGTGTTTGACTCTTTGTGACCACATGGACTGCAGTACACCAGGCTTCTTTGTCCTTCACTCTCTTCTTAAGTTTCTTCAAGCTCATGTCCGTTGAGTCAGTGATGCCATCCAACCATCTCATCCTCTCTCACCCACTTTTCCACCTGCCTTCAAACTTTCCTAGCATCAAGGTCTTTTCCAATGAGTCAACTCTCTTCATTATGTGCCCTAAGTATTGGAGCTTTCAGTGTCAGTCACTCTAATGAATACTCAGGGTTTATTTCCTTTAGCTTAGACTGGTTTGATCTCTTTGCTGTCCAAGGGACTCTCAGAAGTCTTCTCAAACATTACAGTTAGAAAGAATCAGTTTCTCATTGCTCAATCTTCTTTATGGTTGAACTCTCACATCTGTACACGACTACTGGAAAAACCATAGCATTTACTATACGGAACTTTGCCAGCAAAGTGATGTCTCTACTTTTTTATACAGTGTCCAGGTTTGTCATAGAATGTCTCCCAAGGAACAGGTATCCTTTAATTTTGCAGCTGCAGTCACAGTTCACAGTGATTTTTGGAGCCCAAGAAAATAAAAAGTCTGTCACTATTTCCATTGTTTCCCTATCTATTTGCCATGAAGTGATGGGACCAGATGCCATGATCTTAGTTTTTGGAATTCTGAGTTTTAAGCCAGCTTTTCCAATCTCCTCTTTCACCTTCATCAAGACAGTCTTTAGTTCCTCTTCCATTTCTGTCATTATGGTGGTATCATCTGCATATCTCAGGTTGTTGATATTTCCCCCAGAAATCCTGATTAATACTTGTGCTTCATCCAGCCTGGAATTTCACCTGATGTACTCTGCATATAAGTTAAACAAGCAAAGGGAAAATATACTGCCTTGAGGTACCCATTTCCAAATTTTGAACCAGTCCATTGTTCCATGTCCTGTTGCAACTGTTACTTCTTGACCTGCATACAAGTTTCTCAGGAGACAGATAAAGTGGTCTGCCATTTCCAAATCTTTAAGAATTTTCCACACTTTGTTGTGATTCACAGTCAAATTCTTTAGCATACTCCATGAATCAGAAGGAGATGTTTTTCTGGAATTCCCTTCTTTTTCTATGATCCAGCAGATGTTGGCAATTTGATCTCTGGTTCCTCTGCCTTTTTAAAATCCACTTGTACATCTGGAAGTTCTTGGTTCATGTACTATTGAAACCTAGCTTGAAGGATTTTGAGAATTACCTTGCTAGCATATGACATGAGTGCAATTGTGTGGTAGTTTGAACATTCTTAGGCATTACCCTTCTTGGGGGTTGGAATGAAAAATTACCTTTTCCAGTACTGTGGCCATTACTGACTTTTTCAAATTTGCTAGTGTATTGAGTACAGCACTTTCAGAACATGACCTTTTAGGGTTTTAAATAACTCAGCTGGAATTCCATCACCTCCACTAGCTTTTTCATAGTAATGCTTCCTAAGGCCCACTGGACTTCACACTCCAGGAAGTCTGGCTGTAGGTGAATGACCACATCATTCTGGTTATCTGGGTCATTAAGACCTCTTTTGTGCAGTTCTTCTGTGTATTCTTGCCACCTCTTCTTAATCTCTTCTGCTTCTATTAGGTCCTTTCCTTTTCTGTCCTTTATTTACCCATCTTTGCATGAAATGTTTAGTCTTTCCTAGTCTATTTTTTTTCCCTCTGTTTCTTTGCATTATTTGCTCAACAAGGCTTTCTTTCCTCTCCTTGCTATCTTCAGAAACTGCATTCAGTTGCATATATCTTTCTCTTTCTCATTTGCCTATCACTTCTCTTTTCTCAGCTATTTGTAAGGCCTCTTCAGACACCATTTTAGCTTCTTCCAATTTTTTTTTTTTTAAATGAACCAGTCCATTGTTCCATGTAAATTTCTAACTGTTGCTTTTTGACCCATATATGGAATTCTCTAGAGACAGGTAAAATGGCCTAGTAATCCCATATGTTTACAGGTTTTCCACAGTTTGTCATGACCTACACAGTTAAAGGCTTTAGTGTAGCCAATGAGGCAGAAGTCATTTCTGGAATCCCCTTGCTTTCTCCATGATCCAAAAAATATTGGCAATTTGATCCCTTGTTCCTCTGCCTCTTCAAAATCCAATTTGTATATCTAGAAGTTTTCAGTTCACATACTTGTAAGGCCTAGTTTGAAGAACTTTGAGCATTACCTTAATTGAGAATTACCTCACTGGAGAGGGAATGGCAAACCACTTCAGTATTCTTGCCTTGAGAACCCCATGAACAGTATGAAAAGGCAAAAATATGGGACACTGAAAGATGAACTCCCCAGGTTGGTAGGTGCCCAATATGCTACTGGAGATCAGTGGAGAAATAACTCCAGAAAGAACGAAGAGACAGAGCCAAAGCGAAAACAATGCACAGTTGTAGATGTGATTGGTGATGAAAGTAGTCTGATGCTATAAAGGGCAATATTGCATAGGAAACTGGAATGTAAGGTCCATGAATCAAGGCAGATTGGCAGTGGTCAAACAGGAGATGGCAAGAGTGAACAACATTTCAACATTTCAGGAATCAGCAAACTAAGATGGACTGGAATGGGTGAATTTAACTCAGATGACCATTGTATCTACTATTGTGGCAAGAATACCTTAGAAGAAATGGAGTAGCCATCATAGTCAACAAAAGAGTCAAAAATGCAGTACTTGGATGCAATCTCAAAAACAACAGAATGATCTCTGTTCGTTTCCAAGGCAAACCATTCAATATCACAGTAATCCAAGTCTAATGCCCCAACCAATAATCTGAAGAATCTGAAGTTGAATGGATACTTGAAGAGCTATGAAGATCTTCAAGACCTTTTAGAACTAGCACCAAAAAAAAAGATGTCCTTTTCATTATAGGGGACTGGAATGCAAAAGTAGGAAGTCAAGAAACACCTGGAATAACAGGCAAATTTAGCCCTGGAGTACAGAATGAAGCAGGGCAAAGGTTAATAGAGTTTTGCCAAGAGAACACACTGGTCATAGCAAACATCCTCTTCTAACAACACAAGAGAAGACTCTACACATGGACATCACCAGATGGTCAATACCAAAATCAGATTGATTACATTCTTTGCAGCCAAAGTTGGGCAAGCGCTATGCAGTCAACAAAACAAGACCTGGAGCTGACTGTGGCTCAGATCATGAACTCCTTATTGCCAAATTCAGACTTAAGTTGAAGAAAGAAGGGAAAACCACTAGACAATTCAGGTATGACCTAAATCAAATTCCTTATGATTATACAGTGGAAGTGACAAATAGATTCAAGGGATTGGATCTGATAGACAGAATGCCTGAAGAACTATGGATGGAAGTTCATGACATTATACAGGAGGAAAGGATCAAGATCATACCCAAGAAAAAGAAATGCAAAAAGACAAAATGGTTGTCTGAGGAAGCCTTACAAATAGCTGTGAAAAGAAGAGAAGAAAAAGGCAAAGGAGAAAAGGAAAGATGTACCAATTTAAAGACAGAGTTCCAAAGAATAGCAAGGAGAGATAAGAAACCCTTTCTCAGTGATCAATGCAAAGAAATAGAGGAAAACAATAGAATGGGAAAAACTAGAAATCTCTTCAAGAAAATTAGAGATACCAAGGGTTAATTTCATGCAAAGATGGGCACAATAAAGGACAGAAATGGTATGAATGTAACAGAGGCAGAAGATATTAAGAAGAGGTGGCAAGAATACACAGAAGAATTATTCAAAAAAGATCTTCATGACCCAGATAATCACGATGGTGTGATTAGACTCACTTAGACCCAGACATCCTTGAATGCAAAGTCAAGTGGGCCTTAGGAAGCATCACTATGAACGAGGGTCGTAGAGGTGATGGAATTCCAGTTGAGCTCTTTCAAATCCTAAAAGATGATACTGTGAAAGTGCTGCACTCAATATGCCAGAAAATATGGAAAACTCATCAGTGGCCACAGGACTGGAAAAGGTCAGTGTTCATTCCAACCCCAAAGAAAGGCAATGCCAAAGAATGCCCAAACTACCACACAATTGCACTCATCTCACATGCCAGTAAAGTAATACTCAAAAATCTCCAAGCCACGCTTCAGCAGTACATGAACTGTGAACTTCCAGATGTTCAGGTTGCATTTAGAAAGGCAGAGGAAACAGAGATCAAATTGCCAATATCCTCTGGATCATCAAAAATGCAAGAGAGTTCCAGAAAAACACCTACTTCTGCTTTATTGACTATACCAAAGCATTTGACTGTGTGGACCACAACAGACTGGAAAATTCTTAAAGAAATGGAAATACCAGACCACCTGACCTGCCTCCAGAGAAATCTGTATACAGGTAAAGAAGCAATAGTTAGAACTGGACATGGAACAACAGACTGGTTCTAAACTGGGAAAGGAGTATGTCAGGGCTATATATTGTCACCCTGATTATTTAACTTATATGCAGAGTACATCGTGGGAAATGTGAGGCTGGATGAAGCACAAGCTAGAATCAAGATCACCAGGAGAAATAACAATAACCTCAGATATGCAGATGACACCACATTCATGGCAGAAAACGAAGAACTAAAGAGCTTCTTGATGAAAGTGAAAGAGGAGAGTGAAATGCTGGGCTTAAAACTCAGCATTCAGAAAACTAAGATCATGGCATCTGGTCCCATCACTTCATGGAAAATAGGTGGGAAACAATGGAACCAATTTCAGACATTTTTTGGGCTCCAAAATCACTGCAGATGGTGATTGTAGCCATGAAATTAAAAGATGCTTGCTCCTTGGAAGAAAAGTTATGAGCAACCTAGACTGCATATTAAAAAGGAGAGACATTACTTTGGCAACAAAGGTCTATCTAGTCAAAGCTATGGTTTTTCCAGTAGTCATGTATGGATGTGAGAGTTGGACTAAAAGAAAGCTGAGAGCAGAAGAATTGATGCTTTTGAACTGTGGTGTTGGAGAAGACTCTTGAGAGTCCCTTGGACTGCATGGAGATCCAACCAATCCATCCTAACAGAAATCATTCCTGAATATTCTTTGTAAGGACTGATGCTGAAGCTTAAACTCCAATACTTTGGACACCTCCTGGGAAGAACTGACTCATTTGAAAAGACCCTGGTTCTGGGAAAGAGTGAAGGCAGGAGGAGAAGATGATGACAGAGGATTAGATGGTTGAATGGCATCACTGACTCCATGGACATGAGTTAGAGTAATGGAGTTGGTGATGGTTAGGGGAGCCTGGCATGCTGCAGTCCATGGGGTTGCAAAGAATCAGACATAAGTGAGTGACTGAACTGAACATTAATGACATGTGAAATAAGAGCAAATGAATGGTAATTTGAACATTTTTTGGCATTGCCCTTGTTTTAGAAAGAAAATGATCTTTTTCCAGTCTTGTGGGTGGTGCTGTTTTTCAAGTTTGCTGGCACACTGATGGCAGCACTTTAATAGCATCATCTCTAAGTCTTTAAATAGCTCAGCTGGAATTCAGTCCTCTCCAAAAGCTTTGTTTGAAGTAATATTTCCTAAGGCCCATTTGACTTTATATTCCAGGATATCTGGCTCCAGGTGAGTTATTACACCATTGTGGTTATCCAGGTCATTAACACCTTTTTTGTATAGTTCTGTGTATTCTTGACACCTCTTTTTGATCTCTTCTGCTTCTGCTAAATCCCTACCATTTCTGACTTTTATGGTGCCCATCCTTGCATGAAATATTTCCTTAATACCTCTAATTTTCTTGAAGATATCTATAATCTTTCCCATCTATTGTTTTCCTCTATTTATTTTTATTGTTCATTTAAGAAGGCCTTCTTATATCTCCTTGCTATTCTCTGGAACTTTGTATTCAGTTGGGTATATATTTGTTTTTCTTACTCGCCTTTTGCTTTTCTTATGTCCTCAGCTACTTCTACAGCCTCTTCAAACAAACACTTTTTCTTCTTGCACATCTTTTTGTTGGAGATGATTTTTGTCTTTGCCTCCTGTACAATGTTATGAACCTCTGCTCATATTTCTTCAGGCAGTCTCTCTGCCAGATATAATCTCTTGAATATATTTTTCACCTCCACTGAATAATCATAAGGGATTTGATTGAGTTCATACCTGAAAGGTCGAGTGGTTTTTCCTACTTTTCTCAATTTAAGCCTGAGTTTTACAATAATGCACTTACGATCAGATCCACAATCAGCTCTAGGTTTTGTTTTTACTTATTGTGCAGAGCTTCTTCATCTTTTGTTGCAAACAACATAAGAAGTCTGGTTTGGTATTGATCATCTGGTGATGTCCATGTGTGGAATTTTCTCTTGTGCTGTTTAGAAAGAGTGTTTGCCAAGACCAGCATGATCTCTTGACAAAGCTGTGTTAGCCTTTGCTCTGTTTCATTTTGTACTCCAAGGTCTAAGTTGCCTGTTTTTCTAGGTATCTCTTGATTTTCCCCTATGATGAAAAGGATAGCTTTTTTTTGGTCTTTTTCTAGCAATGTTACAGGTCTTCATAAAACCAGTCAACTTCAGCCTCTTTGACATCAGAGGTTGGGGCACAGACTTCGATTACTGTGATGGTGAATGTTGTGCCTTGGGAACAAACAGATCATTCTGTCATTTTTGAGGCTGCACCCAAGTACTACATTTTGGACCCTATTATTGACTGTTTGGGCTACTTCATTTATTTTAAGGAATTCTTGCTCACATTAGTAGATATAACAGTTATTTAAATTAAATTTTCCCATTCTTGTTTATTTTAAATCACTGATTCTTAAGATATCAATGCTCAGTCTTGCCATCTCCTGATTGACTACATCCAATTTATTATGATTCATGGACTCAACATTCCAGGCTCCTATGCAAAATTGTTCTTTACAGCATGGGACTTTACTTTCACCACCAGACGCATCCACAACTGAGCATCATTTCCACTTTTGTCCAGTCACAAGGTAACATTAATTTCTAGATTCTGCCAGTCTTCATGATTGCAGTGTTTTCAAAGGAGCATTTCAGGAGGGTTGGCTCTAGTACTCAGTGGAGAGTCAAGGTCATGCTCTTGAAGACAAAGAAGACCAGATGAACAGGAAACAACCTCCTGTTACTGAAGTAAGGAAAGACACACATCACAATATTTAGTCCTGCTCAAGCAGATGACCCAACCAATGCCCTCAGGGAAGAATATAGATCCACTGGCATTGCCAAGTGAGAAGTCTCACTGAACATCACAAATCACATTTAATGATTAGGAACACTGAATTGCAATGAATGATCAGTAATCAGCCATTGATGTCACTGCACAACAGCAGCTGAAGTAAGCCAGGTCTTGTTGCAAATTCTTCTTCCATGTCCATCCTATTAAATTGGCTCAGGCAGTAAAGAATCCAGTGTTTCTGGTCTCCCTGGAGGCTGTGCTGGTGTATGCAAAGAACTGACTCATTAGAAAAAATCTTGGTACTGGGAAAGATTGAAGGCAGGAGGAGAAGAGGATGACAGAGGATGAGATGGTTGAATGGCATCACTGACTCAGTGGACGTGAGTTTGAGCAAGCTCCAGGAGCTGGTGGTGGACAGGGAAGCCTGGAATGCTGTATTTCATGGGGTGGCAAAGAGTTGGATGTGACTGAGTGACTGAACTGAAATGAACTGATCTAGAACAAAGAATCCACCTACAATGCAGGAGACGTGGGTTCTATCCCTGGGTTGGGAAGATCCCCTGGAGAAGGGCATGGCAACCCACTCCAGTATTCTTGCCTGGAGAATCCCATGGACAGAGGAGCCTGGCCATCTACAGTCCATAGGGTTGCAAAGAGTCAGACATGATTGAGCAACTGAGGACATATGCACACAGAAAAAGTCAAACTATACTAATTTTAAAATTAATTTTCAAGTTTTTCTTTTTATAATAACTTCATAAGGGCTTTCCTGGTGACATAGATGGTAAAGAAATTACCTGCAATGTGGGAAACCTCGTTTCTATCCTTGGGTTGGGAAGATCCCCTGGAGGAGGATGTGGCAACCCCCTCAAGTATTCTTGCCTGGAGAATCCCCATGGACAGAGGAGCCTGGCAGGCTACAGTCCACGGGGTCACAAAGAGTCCAACACGACTGAGTGACTAAGCACAACACAGCACATTAAACTGAAACTAACACTTATATATGAAGAATACAGCCTTAATCCACCAAAAAAATGAAAATTGTATTGTGTCCCAGGAGAGAGAGTCAACTGGTAGTTTATATAGCTATATCTCCATTGTTTGGGATTTTTTTCTCTCATTAGACCAGTAGTGCATATTTTTAAGTAAGTAGATAAGGAAATAATTGGAAATTATTCTTTTGTGAGAAAAAAAAAAAAAAAAAAAAAAACAAGAAAATCAAACCCAAGGCATTGGTCTAATTCAGTTCAGTTCAGTTCAGTTGCTCAGTCGTATTCAACTCTTCACGACCCCATGGATCACAGCACGCCAGGCACCCCTGTCCATCACCAACTTCCGGAGTTTACTCAAACTCATCTTCATTGAGTCAATGATGCCATCTAATCATCTCATCATCTGTCGTCCCCTTCTCCTCCCACCTTCAATCTTTCCCAGCATCAGGGTCTTTTCAAATGAGTCAATTCTTCACATCAGGTGGCCAAAATATTGGAGTTTCAGCTTCAACATCAGTCCTTCCAATGAATACTCAGGACTATTCTCTTTTAGGGTGGACTGGTTGGATCTCTTTTCAGTCCAAGGAACTTGCAAGAGTCTTCTCCAACACGACAGTTCAAAAGCATCAATTCTTCAGTGCTCTGCTTTCTTTATAGTCCAGCTCTCACATCCATATATGACTACTGGAAAAACCATAGCCCGACGAGATGTACCTTTGTTGGCAAAGTAATGTCTCTGCTTTTTAATATGCTGTCTAGGTTGGTCATAACTTTCCTTCCAAGGAGTAAGCATCTTTTAATTTCATGGCTGCAATCACCATCTGCAGCTATTTTGGAGCCCCAAAAAATAAGTCTGACATTGTTTCTACTGTTTCTCCATCTATTTCTCATGAAGTGATGGGACCAGATGCCATGATCTTAGTTTTCTGAGTATTGAGCTTTAAGTCAACCTTTTCATTCTCCTCTTTCACTTTCATCAAGAGGCATTTTAGTTCCTCTTCACTTTCTGCCATAAGGGTGGTGTCATCTGCATATCTGAGGTTATTGATATTTCTCCCAGAAATCTTGATTCCAGCTTGTGCTTCATCCAGCCCAGCGTTTCTCATGATTCACTCTGCATATAGGAAATACCTGGAGTAACAGGGAAATTTGGCCTTGGAGTACAGAACGATGCAGGGTAACAGCTAATAGAGTTTTGCCAAGAGAATGCACTGGTCATAGCAAACACCCTCTTCCAACAACACAGGAGAAGACTCTACACATGGACATCACCAGATGGTCAACACTGAAATCAGACTGATTACATTCTTTGCATCCAAGGATGGAGACACTCGATACAGTCAGCAAAAATAAGACCTGGAGCTGACTGTGGCTCAGATCATGAGCTCCTTATTGGTCTAATTATCCTCAATGAATAAGCCACACACATTGCATCTAACTGAGTTAACCAGTTCATACAGGGACTGGTCATTAGGAAGGCCCCAGGGAGTAGCTGATTGACCTCCTGAATTATTTCCAGTGGGTGGATTTCTAATCTGACAGGATTCCAAGACACATGTGGAAAGCCCTGGGATGCAGCAACAATTCTAAAAAGCCATGTCTAAACAATAAGGTAAAAATGGCTTTCTCTTTCTATGAAATATCACTTCACATTTTATCATGGTCAAATATTCAAATGCCTGTGTTGCATTCAGTGCTAACATTAGCCATCTTAGACATTTTGACATCTTCTGTAGTTTCTGGATTAATGTGCAAATAGGCTACTTTTTAGATTGCATTAAAGAACACTCAGAAGTATGTAAAGGACAGCCAGTGTTATCTATTAATGCATAGGAAAGGAGGGAGGGAAAAGAGGGAGGGAGATGGAATAAGATAGGACATCCAGCCTGTCACAGGAAATTGCAGTGGCTGAGAATGTTGGGAGAAATACTGAAAATCAAATTTAAGTGTTCACTAAATGTAAAAATCAAAAGTAGGACATTTCATTCATCACTACTGACCTGATTCTTTCATTCCTTGCCTGTCATTTGACTTTATGATTGTTTTTCTCTTTTTTGTCAAATTGTTTCCTTCTTGACTAAAATAGAGGGGAAAAAAGCTGACTGGAAGTGGATTCCAGCCAGAAATTTTTCTGTGGAAGAATCTCACAGGTTGTGCCTTTATCAGGAATCCCAGGGCCAGGCAGATATTAATACATGTATATAGAAAGTATTATGTCTGAGTTACAAGGATGTTGAGTGTGAAGGGGATCAAGCAATTAATCAAGGACATGTTCTTTCTGTTCTCTGTGGAGGATCATTGAAATATAATTTTTTACAATTTAGAATTCATTTTTCACAGCAATTTTAGTTTCACAACAACAATGAGCAGAAAATAGAGAATTCCCGTATTATCTCTTTTCCCACATGTGCACAACCTCACCAGTTATCAACATCCCCCATCAGAGCAGTGTATTTGTTACAATTAATGAACCTACATTGAAGAAGGCAATGGAACCCCACTCCAGTACTCTTGCCTGGAAAATCCCAGGGACGGAGGAGCCTGGTAGGCTGTAGTCCACTGGGTCGCTAAGAGTCAGACACGACTGAACGACTTCACTTTCACTTTCATGCATTGGAGAAGGAAATGGCAACCCACTCCAGTGTTCTTGCCTGGAGAATCCCAGGGATGCAGGAGCCTGGTGGGCTGCTGTCTATGGGGTCACACAGAGTCAGACACAACTGAAGTGACTTAGCAGCAGTAGCAGCAATGAACCTACATTAACACAGCACTATCATATAAAGTGCACAGTTAAACATTCAGGTTCACTCTTGGTGTTATACATTCAGTGGGTTCTGACAAACTTACAATGGCATGGATCCATTATTAGTGTCACAGAGTATTTTTGCTTCTCTAAAATTTTTTTGCACTCTGCCTAGTCATCCTTTCTCCCCCTCAGTTCCTGGCTACCACTGATCTATTTACTGTCTTCATCATTTTGCCTTTTCCACAATGCAATATAGTCAGAATCATGAAAAATGTAGCCTTTTCAGACTGGCTTATTTTACTTAGTAAAATGTATTTAAATTTCTTGCATGTCTTTTCATTGATGGATATCTCATTTCTTATTAGTTCTAAATAATATCCCATTGTCTGGGCTATCCATTCTCCTACTCAAAGACATTGTGATTGCTTCCAAGTTTTGGCAATCATTAACAAAACTACTATAAACACCTGTGTATAATGTGTAGACAAAAGTTTTTAATTCATTTGGGCAAATATCAGAAGAGTAATTGCTAGATCATATGGTAGAGTATGTATAGTTTTATAAGAAACAGCCAAACTGCCTTCTAATGTGACTGTACCATTTTGCAGCAATGCATTAAAGTTTCTTCCTCCTCATGTTGTCACCAGCATTTTATGTTGCCAGCTGTTTTGGCCATTCTAATAGCTGAGTAGTAGTTCCTCATTGTTTTAATTTCCATTTCTCTGATGACATAAGATGTGGAACATCTTTTCATATGCTTATTTGCAATCTCTATATCTTCTCTGGTGAGATTTCTATTAAAGTTTTTGGCTCAATTTTTAAATCAGGTTGTCAATATTTTTGGTTTCTGAGTTTTAAGAATTCTTTTATATTTTGCAAAATAGTCCTTTAACAAATATATATTTTGCAAATGTTTTCTCCCAAAATGTGGCCTGTCTTTTTATTCTCTTGACAGTGTCTTTGGCAGAATAGAAATTTTAAATTTTATTGAATTCAAGCCTATCAATTATTTCTTTCATGGATCATGCCTTTGGTGATATGTCTAAAAAATCACTGCTACATCCGAGGTCATCTAGATATTCTCCTGTCATACTCTATGAATTTTTAATTTTTTGTTTTATTAGGTCTATAATCCATTCTGAGTTAATATTTGTGAAGAAAGTAGAGTATGTGTCTACATTCCTTGTTTTGTATGTGTATGTTCCACTTTTCCAGAACTATTTGTTGAAGAGACTATTTTTTTTCTACTGTATTGTCTTTACTTTGTCAAATTTCCATTGACTATGAGTGAAAGTCGCTCGTTCAAGTCTGACTCTTTGCAACCCCATGGACAGTAGACTCCAAGCTCCTCTGTCCATGGGGATACTCCAGGCAAGGATACAAGAGGGGATTGCCATACCCTCTTCCATAGGCTCTTCCTGACCCAGGGATCAAACCCAGGTCTTCTGCATTACAGGCAGACTTTTTATGAACTGAGTCACCAGGGAAGCCCATTGACTTTCATTGACTATAAGTGGGCCTATTTCTGGGTACTCTATTTTGTTCCATTGATTTGTCTACTTTTTTTTGCCAATATAGTACTGTATTGATTACTGTTGTTGTTCAGTTGCTCAGTCGTGTCTGACTCTGCAACCCCATGGACTGCAGCATGCCAAGCTTCTCTGTCCTTCACTACCTCCCAGTTTGCTCAAACTCATGTCCATTGAGTCAGTGATGCCATCCAACCATCTCATCCTCAGTCCTCCCCTTCTCTTCCTGTCTTTAATCTCTGCCTTCAATCTTCCCCAACATCAGGGTATTTTCCAATGAGTCAACTTTTTGCATCAGGTGGTCAAAGTATTGGAGCTTCCGCTTCAGCATCAGTCCTTCCAATGAATATTTAGGTTTGATTTCATTCAGGATTGACTGGTTTGATCTCTTTGCTGTCCAAGGGACTCTCAAGAGTCTTCTCCAGCACCACAGTTTGAAAGCATCAATTATTCAGTGCTCAGCCTTCTTTATTATCCAACTCTCAAATCCATACATGAATACTGGGAAAACCATAGCTTTGACTAGTGTCTCTGCTTTTTAATACACTGTCTAGTTTGGTCATAGCTTTTCTTCCAAGAAACAAGCATCTTTTAATTTCATGGCTGCAGTTACTGTCCTCAGTGATTTTGGAGCCCAAAAAAGTAAAGTCTGTCAGTGGTTCCATTTTTTCCCCATCTATTTGCCATAAATTGATGCCATGATCTTATTTGTGAAGAGTGTATAATATAGTAAGTGGTTAAGTTGAGAAGTGTCAGTCTGTCAGTTTTGTTCTATTTCAATATCATCTCAACTGTTCTAAGTCTTTTGCCTCTCCATACAAACTTTAAAATCAGTTTGCTGAAATCTGCAAAATAGCCTTCTGGAATTTTGATTGAGATTGCAATGAATCTAAAAATCAAGCTTATTACAGAATATAAAGATCAAACATTATAATTTGCATACTTATCTAAAACTATTCTCATTTTACAAGATTATATGACTTACTTTTGGAGAAGGCAATGGCACCCCACTCCAGTACTCTTGCCTGGAAAATCCCACAGATGGAGGAGCCTGGTAGGCTGCAGTCTATGGGGTCGCTAAGAGTCGGACACGACTGAGCAACTTCACTTTCAATTTTCACTTTTCACTTTCATGCATTAGAGAAGGAAATGGCAACCCACTCCAGTGTTCTTGCCTGGAGAATCCCAGGGACAGGAGAGCCTGGTAGGAGGCCATCTATGGGGTTGCACAGAGTGAGACACGACTGACGCGACTTAGCAGCAGCAGCAGCAGCACATGCTAGCACAGTAATGCTCAAAATTCTCCAAGCTAGATTTCAACAGTATATGAACTGAGAACATCCAGATATACAAACTGAATTTAGAAAAGGTAGAGAAACCAGAGATCAAATTGCCAACAGCTGCTGTATCAGAAATAGCAAGGGAATTTCAATAAAACATCTACTTCATTGAGTATGCTAAAGCCTTTGACTGTGGGGATCACAACAAACTCTAGAAAATTCTGAAAGAGATGGGAATACCAGAGCACCTCACCTGCTTCTTGAGTAACCCATGTGCCGGTCAAGAAGCAACTGTTAGAACTGGAACAGTTAGAACATGGAACAAAAGACTGGTTCTAAATTAGGAAAGGAGTACATCAAGGCTGTATATTGTCACTCTGCTTATTTAACTTATATGCAGAATAAATCATGAGAAATGCTAGGCTGGATGAATCACAAGCTGGAATCAAGTTTGCCAGGAGGAATATCAATAACCTCTGATATACAGATCACACCACTCTAATGGCAGAAAGTGAAGAGGAACTAAAGAAGTTCTGGATGAAGATGAAAAAAGAGAATGAAAAATCTGGCTTAAAACTCAACATTCAAAAAGATAAGATCATGGCATCCAGGCCCATCAATTCATGGCAAATAGTTGGGGAGAAAATGGAAACAGTGACAGACTATTTTCTTGGGCTCCAAAATCACTGCGGATGGTGACTGCAGCCATGAAATTAAAAGACAGTTGCACCTTGGAAGAAAATCTATGATAAATGTAGACAGCATGTTAAAAAGTAGAGACATTACTTTGCTGACTAAGGTCCATATATTCAAATATATGATTTTTCCAGTAGTCATGTGTGGATGTGAGAGTTGGACTATAAAGAAGGCTGAGCACTGAAGAACTGATGCTTTCAAACTGTTGTGTTGGAGAAGACTTCTGAGAGCCCCTTTGACTGTAAGGAGATCAAACCAGTCAATCCTAAAGGAAATCACTCCTGAATATTCATTGGAAAGACTGATATGAAGCTGAAGCTCCAATACTTTGGCCACCTGATGCAAATAACTGATTTATTAGAAAAGACCCTGATGCTGGTAAAGTTTGAAGCCAGGTGGAGAAGAGGACAACAGAGGATGAAATGATTGCATGACATCACTGATTCAATGGACATGAATTTTAGCAAACTCTGGGACATAGTAAAGGGAATCCTGGTGTGCTGTAGTCCATGGGGTCTCAAAGGGTTGGACATGACTGCTTGATTAAACAACAACAAAGACAGTGCCTACAGAAAGTTGTCCCTACTGCCCAAGAGAAGGTGAAGGAATTAAAGAAGTTCAAGAGTAGGAACATCTACTAACATCTGTAAATATTATCATAATATATGTGATAAAATACATTTTGGTCATTAAAACAACACAAGCTGTCACACTGCCTACACAGACATATCCCAGTATCACCTCTTCACAACTGTTCTCTAACCCCTATTGCTTTTATACCTCCTCCATGGCTTTTTAAAATTTTCATTGTTATTTCATAAACACCACAGCTTCCTGTTACATGTACTCAGGAAGAAAAATATCTATTAATAATTTTCTGTGTAATTCTAGATTTTTAGATAATGTCAAATTTATCAGTGTCACAAAATGTTAGATAAAGAGTAGATCTCTAGATTTTGTTGGATGGTTGGTTTAAAAGCTGAGAAAGCCACTGATATTTAACTGATATTTCTTATAAGAGGGGTCAATGTGATAGACAGCCTTAGTTATTTCCACCTATAATGACTTTTTTCTGTCATTTTAGAGAAGAAGGAAGGTCATGAAGGAATTAAAAAACATATACTTCAGACTTAGATATCATGTTCTACTTATTAGGGTGCTGTAAATGAGCATAATTTTGCAAAATTATGTAAATCATAACATTTTATTATTATATTGTCCTCTCAGACCAGGATTTAAACTCCTCTTCATCAAAATCCATTTTCTCTTTTGAGGTGTGCACATATATGCTCTCGCATAATATTTCCTAATAGGAAACTGGGAAATACCATAATAAGGCAGAGCAGGTTTCTCAGGTGGCTCAGTGGTTAAGAATTTGCCTGTGATGCTGAAGATACAGAAAACACCACAGGACCGATCCCTGGGTTGGGAAGATCCCCTGGAGGAGGGCATAACAACTCAATCCAGTATTCTTGCCTTGGCTAGCCCATGGACAGAGGATCCTGGCAGGCTACAGTCCACAGGGCTCACAGAGTCTGACACAACTGAAGGACTGGGTCCAAGTTAACCTTGAAGTGAACTTCTAGCATTCTGCTTATGGAGTGATGCAGAATTTTGGAAGGACTGATGCTGGAGTTGAAACTCCAATGTTTTGGCTACCTAATGCGAAGAGCTGACCCATTGAAAAGGCCCTGATTTGGAGAAAGGTTAAGAGCAAGAGAAGGGGGCAACAGAGGATGAGATGGTTGAATGGCATCACTGACTCAATGGATATGAGTTTGAGCAAACTACAGGAGAGAGTGAAGGACAGCAAAGCCTCACATGTTTCATGGGGTCACAAAGAGTCAGATATGACTTAGCAACTGAACAACTCTGAAAACTGTAGAAGCTAGAAATGATCCAGTTGGGTGGGGAAGGGGCAATGAAGTAGGTAGACATTTTATTCCTCCTCCTACTCTGGAGGGGAATAAAAAAGGACATTACTTTTTTTGGCTTTAGAGAATTCAGTTCAAAGTTTTGAGAAGAACCTTGTTCAAAAGATACCTACTGGATGTTAGTCCCTACAGTAAGCCAGAAATAAGGAGAAGGGACTCATTGGAGATTCCACTGAGGTGGTCCATAGCGAATGGACTTTGAGAAGAACCATATCATTTTCCAGATTTTAGTTTCTGCATGGTTCCTTTAGCTTTTTGTAAGTTTTATAAGCACTAGAAGCTATATTCATCCATTACTGTATGGAATTATGGGCAAGGCCTGGCATACACTTTAAGTTAAAAGTGCAAAGGAAATAGCAGTTGTCTAAAAAGAAGTGGTTTCCCAGTGGTAGAAATGACTACAGAATAACAGTACAGCAGTCTGAAGCCACTAGTAGCTGCAGTTGACTACCACAACATGAAGGGATCCATGGAACTAAGCCTTTCAGCCATCCTGAACACGTCAAAAGACATTTGAGGGCATGGAGAATTGTCATAATGATTTGAATGTCAAAAGGAGACATGACTTTAGTCACAGCCCGCAGAAGTTTGAGATATCTGAGTTCTAGCAACAATAATCCTCTTTCATACTAGGGTTAAAAGTCCACCTAAGATTCTGAAATAATCCCAATCTGATTTGTGACTACTCTGGCCCCAGTGCAAGCATCTCCTAGATATTCCCACAATCCACCAACTAAAGTGTCCACATCTGACAAAATTGAGGGTCTCTATAGCCTGTTCCATTGCCACAACACACTGATTATTAGGTTATCTGGCGATTTTCTTTGCCTACATGGAGCTGAGCTTGACTGTAAGGGACAGAAGAAGATATTTTTAAATGATATTGTTCTTAAAGAGTTTATTTGAGAGAAAAATAAAGACCAGCTCACTTAGGCTAAGGAACACTGTAGTAAATGCCTTATGAATACAGAGCCAAGGGGAAGTGTAGAAGCTGGAGTAATCGGTAAGTCTGAGGGAGGTCAGGTGAAGGAAAAACATCATTTTCTTAAAGGAGTGTTGGCTTCTGTCCTAGACTGGTTTAATACGTGTATATTACCCTCCCTCTAACAATATATATCTTTTGCTACATGATAAAATGTAATTGTCTCTGGGCTGTTCAATTCAAGGTTCCTTGTTATTTGCTAAACTCTCAGGAGACACAGGTTTGATCCCTGGGTCAGGAAGATTGCTTGGAGAAGGAAATGGCAACCCACTCCAGTATTCTTGCCTGGGAAATCCCATGGACAAAGGAGCCTAGTGGGCAGTCCACAGTGTCACAAAACAGACGTGATTTAGCAACTAAACAACAACAACATTACCATGCTGATTTTTCTATGAAGTAGTAATTAAAGACATTATTAGGATGCAACATAAAGACAATGGCAATGGCACTCCACTCCAGTACTTTTGCCTGGAAAATCCCATGGGCGGAGGAGCCTGGTGGGCTGCAGACTATGGGGTCGCTAGGAGTTGGACATGACTGAGCAACTTCACTTTCACTTTTCACTTTTCACTTTTATGCATTGGAGAAGGAAATGGCAACCCACTCCAGTGTTCTTGTCTGGAGAATCCCAGGGACAGGGGAGCCTGGTGGGCTGCAGTCTCTGGAGTTGCAGAGTTGGACACAACTGAAGCGACTTAGCAGCAGCAACATAAAGACAGAAAAAATGGTCCATCTCTTCTCCTAAGTTATGGAGATGCCAAAATCACTAGGGCCAAATCTTGGATTATGTTATTCTCAATAAAATTTGGAATCAAATATATATAAATAATGACCCAATTAATTCATTTAAATGAATTTACTAGTGTAAAATGAATTGTTATCAAGCATTAGGAGCAGTGTCTTGTATATTAATTCCATACACATGTATATTTAACTCATAATGAATGCAGCAAAAAACAAAGCCATGAAATATAGAATATATGGGAATAAAACTAGAGAGTGTAAGAAAACCCAATAATGTACTACATTTTTTAAAAGCTTAATGGTTTCTAAAATTCAGTGTTATCATCCCAGTATTTAAAAAAAATTATCAGAGTAATAATACCTCTTGTCAAATAACTGATGAAAAGGAGTTATAATGGAAGAAAAATAAGCAAGTTTTTACATTATCTTCAGTGGACCAAGCCAAAATATTTGCTTAATTGGGTACCACAGTTGAACCTTTCACTATTTTACTGCCCTATAAATAAGAGCTATTTTCAAAAGTCAGATAATTGTCAGAGCATGTCAAATACACAAGAGAAAAACATTAAGAACCCCCCTGCATTCCCCCTCCATGAAACCACAGATAATTTTCTTGAAGAAAAATGTCCTCTAGAAAGTTTTTTGAAGCATGTCTTAGGAATAAGGGCATAGCTGTGTTAGTGAAAATTTGGGCAGAATTTTTTAAATTGAATAAAAAGATGAATTCCAGGAAAAGTGAGGCTTCTGGTAATACATGACTCACAGGAAAGACTTTGGACATTTTCTATCAACCATTATAGTCTTTACAATGCGTGAATTTCAGCAGGCTCCTCATTACCCTACTATGAGCTCATGCCCATGAATGGTGCAATGAAATGTTAATCAGGCTTTTCTGTGATGGCATTAAGAGGACACTAGCAACAAGAACCTCCTCTCTTCTATTCTAGTAGTAAATGTATTGTATGAAAACCTTTCTTCCTAAATTCCTAATAGTCCAAGATAGCACCCTAATCTTCAAGCTGGGTGAGTACAATAGCTTTATGACTCAAATATATTTTTTCTTCCATTTTTCTACCCCCGCCACCCCTCCAGTGTTTACGGTTACTTTTAAGCTTTCTTCTAGAACCCAGCCATGCTAAAATCTTTAGCTTCTTTTGAATAAGCGCTGCTGACATGGCTGTTTAGTAAACCCCCTGCTTTCCTTCAAGTTTCCAGGGTCTTTGCAAAAAGAGAGTGCTGACTCACATCTTTGCTAAAACCTCATTTCTCCAAAAGTCTTTCTTTAGACCCCTATCTGGGTTAGTCCTCATCATCCCACAGACACTCCCACAAAACCCAGAGCTTCCTCATTTATCACAGATTGTTGATACTAATCTCCCACACTGGACCACGAGATAGTTGCCAGCACTGAGTCCCTGCTTAACTACAGTCTCAGACAAGTGCCTGGACATAGAGTGCTTGTATGTGAGCTAAGTGTCAGGTAGAGTATATCCTTTATTACACACTTTTAAATGTTATTTAATATATGCAAGTTATATCACATTACTTCATATGTTTTTATATATTTCATAAATTATATAATATACTTTATACCTTAATTTCAGCTATCACAGGAAATTTCTAATCAGATTTCTATCCTGGAAATATTTATTTTTCTATCTGAAACTTTCTTCTCCAGAAAAACTTAAAATCACAAAAGAAATACTTGGTTTTTAATATAAACAATTTAAAGCTAAGACCATAAGTTTTTAAAAATAAATATTTCATTCTCCCTCATTTCACTGTATTCTAAGCACTGAAATCTGTTTTAAGAACTAAAGAAACTGCTAGGTTGTAGAGCCATGACAGGCTATAGAAAGGTTTTCTGCACAGTGGGGTCATCACGTGTAAGGATGATGTTCCCGAGAAAAGCTATGCCCTCCCTCACATTACTTTCATCTCTAGAAGCTCTCCAAGGACAAGGATGTGGAACCTGTCCTGCCACTAAGACTTAATCACTGGTTTAAAAGATTTATTGAATCACATCTGCTTATTCATTAGCTTCACTCTGGAAAGAATATATTTGAAAGCAGGGAGAGAGAGAGAGGGCATAAAATAGTTCACATGGGGTAGAAAGTGTGCATTGTGAAGAGAATAAATTTCTCTAGCACAGGCCAAGTTTTGCAAGACTTCATGACACCTAGGAATTTTTCCATTTAATAAATTCTGCTCAAGCTTACAGTTTGTAGCACCATCCTAAATTCATTTTCACCAGATAAGAACTGACAGAAACCTTTCCAACACTTGGGAGGCTGTATTGTCCAGGAGTAAGCCCTGCATGATGCTCTAATGAGGTTAAGACAGAGCCTGTTTGTTCAGTCAACCAGACCAGCATTTACTCTGCTGACTCCTAATAATGATTAAGGAAACAAGATTTACCTCAGAATCTGTGCTTCTTGACAAAAGATATCCTGGAGAGGTTGGCACTCATTGTTTCTGTCTGAGGCTCAAGGAGTTTCTTTCTTTTTTTTTTTTTCTCACTACGAAGAAAGAAATATAGAACTAATGATTATAAACTGAGAATTAGAGCTTGTAATAGTCATAATCCCAGAGAATTTGATGATTAAGATAGACAATGACCAGTTTGTTAGTACATTAATTGCTCTTAGCTCCATCCTGGGCTACAGAATTGTCAAGCCAGTCATTAAATACTAGTAATGACTAGTTATTCCAGAATTAAAAGCTTAAATGCAAATAAAAATGAGATTGATGCTCTTTAATAGATTCATGTATCTTCTCTTTACCATGGTTATACCATATGTTATATTCTTATGAACAGTGTTATTTCTAGAGGGGATATGGCTGTTTCTAAGTGAGATTCTATTTACTTCTGTAGCAGTTATTTAGTCTATCACATATTGGCTATTGTTTTATAAATCCCCATACTTCCTTTTAATGAAATCTCCTTAACTCACATATTCCTGGAGTCTTTGGGAGGTTGTTTTGAGGTCTTCAGGTTTGTATTCTTTTGTTGCTGTGTTTTTTACTTTGCCCTCACACTCTAACTTTAGAACTTTATTCTTCACTAGCCCCAGGATAACACATACACAGACATCTTTGCTGCATTGTCAATATCATTATTGTCAACCAAAATCAATTCCGCATTAGCTTGGTCCATGGCTTTCTCAATAAGAAATAAGATTTACCTCAGAATCTGTGCTTCTTGACAAAAGATATCCTGGAAAGGTTGGCACTCATTGTTTCTGTCTGAGGCTCAAGGAGTTTTGTTGTTTTTTTTTTTTTTCCCTGTATTACCTTTGGATAGAATCTTATTATATGAAAGTGATTTTTAGGTCTGGTTGTGAAATGTGAATTCATATGTCTTTTCTGATTCAGAAAGCACATCTGAAACAGAAGCAGAGAAACGTATACAGGCCCTATTTTATTTTTAATGAGAAAGCCAAGGCAAAGGGAGGCCACAGAAACTGCCTGCGGCTTACACAGCAGGTTTATGTCAGAGCAAGAGTTGAGAGTAAGTGGTGGGGTGGAAGGAGCCCAAGGCTGGGATCAGGGGACCTTATTGTTCTCCTAGTTCTGTCAAGCTGGAAATAGGTGTAAACTTTGAGAATTCCGACTTTCTAGATTGCAGCTTTCTTGTGAGTAAAATGAGGTTTTAAACTTGATATGCTTTGAAGCTTCTTGCAGTTCTGGCCTCTTAATTCAAAGATCTGCCTGATATTACACAAAAAGGCAATTTAACTTAAAAAATACATTAGGGTGAACTGAATTACTTAGGAGAAAGATTATAAGGACAAGAAAACATGACCTATGTCCTAAAAGACAGGTTTGGGGAACAGAATATTTTAACAAAGAATGTTAAAATATGGTCATGGAAACAGGACAAATTCTGAACATATAAGCAAGACAACTATATTTTTTGTGAAGTTGCTCAGTCGTGTCTGACTCTTTGCAATCCCGTGGACTGTAGCCTACCAGCCTCCTCCATCCATGGAATTTTCCAGGCAAGAGTACTGGAGTGGGTTGCCATTTCCTTCTCCAGGGGAATCTTCCTGACCCAGGGATCGAACCCAGGTCTCCCACATTGCAGGCAGACTCTTTACCATCTGAGCCACCAGGGAAGCCCAGACAATTATTTAAGGTGATGAAAAAAGATCAAAATTATATTTCAGTAGTTTAAATTCTGGGAGTCTTCAGAAAAAGGAGGCATCAGCAGTAGTTTATTTGATAGCCTCTGGTATTTTCTTTTTGTCCATCTTGGTTTGAGTGAATATCTCTTTCAATGTTTCCCTCTCCCTTCCTTCTCTGTTGGGATCTCAGCAAAGCAATCTAAAGCTTTGAGCCCTATTACTGGTTTCAAGCCAAACTGATTATTTAAATAAAGTTTCTATGGTCTTCCAATATGCCACACACTCATAAACTCTGCCCACTAGAGTCATATGCATACACATAGACACACGTTCTTTTCCTTATTTTCTCAGGGAAATTCAGGATATAAATACACAGGCAAAATAAAGTTCAGTTGACATATTGTAACCAAAAGTGGGATCTGGATGCTTGTTGTTCAAAAGCCAATCAAGAGGCAGTGTTGGTGGAAAATTTGCTTTATTTTGGATGCTGGCAACTGGGTAGAGGGAGGGCAGATACCTGTCCAAAGGCCAATCCTAGCCACTGAAAATCAGTGGGCAACAGATTTTATAGGCCAAGGAAGAGGGTTATATACAAAAACAGCATGGTCAGCTCTGACAGTCATCTTCAAATTAGTCACCCATGGTCTGGTCAGCAACATCTTGATTTTTTTAAGTAAAATTAGTTTTCAGTTCCATAGTGGAAGTAATAGAAGCAGTGACAGATTTAATTTTATTGGGTTCCCAAATCACTGTGGACTGTGACTGCAGCCATGAAATTAAACGACACTTGCTCCTGGGAAGGAAAGCTATGACAAATCTTGTTGTTCAGTCAAGCAACAATGTCCAACTCTTTGCAACCCCATGGACTGTAGCACTCCAGGTTTCCCTGTCCTTCACCATCTCCCAGAGCTTGCTCAAACTCATGCCCATTGACTCAGTGATACATCCAACCATCTCATCCTCTGTCATCCCCTTCTCCTCCTGCCTTCAATCTTTCCCAGAATCAAGGCCTTTTCTAATGAGTTGGTTCCTTGAATCAGGTGGCCAAAGTATTGGAGCTTCAACTTCAGCATCAATCCTTCTAATGAATATTCAGGTCTGATTTCCTTTAAGATTGACTCCTTGCAGTCCAAGGGACTCTCAAGAGTCTTCTCCAACACCACAGTTCAAAAGCATCAATTCTTCAGTGCTCAGCCTTCTTTATGGTCCAACGCTGCTGCTGCTAAGTCACTTCAGTCATATCCGACTCTGTGCAACCCCATAGACCGCACCCCACCAGGCTCCCCCGTCCCTGGGATTCTCCAGACAAGAACATTAGAGTGGGTTGCCATTTCCTTCTCCAATGCATGAAAGTGAAAAGTGAAAGGGAAGTCGCTCAGTTGTGTCGCTCTTAGTGACCTCATGGACTGCAGCCTACCAGGCTCCTCCATCCATGGGATTTAACTGTAGACAGTGTATTAAAAAGCAGAGACATCACTTTGCTGGCAAAGGACCATCTAGTCAAAACTAGTTTTTCAAGTAGTCATGTATTGATGTAAGAGTTGGACCATAAAGAAAGCTGAGTGCTAAAGAATTGGTGCTTTCAAATTGTGGTGCTAGAGCAGATACTTGAGAGTCCCTTGGACTGCAAGATCAAACCAATCTATCCTAAAGGAAATCCACCCTGAGTATTCATTAGAAGGACTGATGCTGAAGCTGAAGCTCCAATATTTGGCCACCTGATGCGAAGAGCTAGCTCATTAGAAAAAACCCTGCTGCTGGGAAATATTGAAGGCAAAAAGAGAAGGGGGTGGCAGAGGATGAGATGATTATGTAGCATCACCAACTCAATGGACATGAATCTAGGTAAATTCCAGGAGACAATGGAGGACACAGAAGCCTTGCATGCTATAGTCTTTGGAGTCACAAAGAACTAGATACCACTTACCAACTGAACAATAGCAACAAAAGTCTTCAGTTCCAGGGTCAGTTTGTTCCCATTTCCTTGAGGCCAATTTTGGGATTGTGGTAGCTTTTGTCATGGCAATAGTCTCATTATTGTGTAGTTAAACTTCCTCCACCTGATTGAAGTTGCAGTATCAATAAGATAGTTTATAGGATATGGCTCAAAATATTATCTATAACCCTTGTGTGTATGCATGCAGGCTCAGTCAGTCATGTCTGACTATTTGTGACTCCTTGGACAGTAGCCCACCAGGCTCCTCCATCCATGAGATTTTCCAGGCAAAAATACTAGAGTGGGTTGCTCCTTCTTAAGGTCCCTACTATGGACCTTAAGAAGGAACTAAATGTCCTCGACTATGCTTAATGTCTAAACTAGTATTGTTTGATCTCCTTTGACAGTTTTCCTTTGTTTCTGAATGTTCTCACATCTGTGATTAATCTTATCCTTTGGCTAAAGTTTTTCCACAGACAAAAGGCAGGCTGAGGACTTGAAGGCAGGGAGGACCACAGGTGCTTGCTTCATTTCAGTATGAGAACAGCCCCTGGGTTCAACAGGTTGAGAACATTACCAAGAAATGAGAGAAACACAATCATTTCTAAGTTGTCTGGTCAATACTGACAAATTATTCCCTACACTTCAGTTCATCTTGGTCACCAGGATTAGCCATGATGCATTCCTAAAATGCATTATGCCTTTTAAAGCTTTTTTTTTTTCATCTAGGTATTATTAAATAAATACAAAGCCCTGTGAGGTTCATAGATTTAGGATCATGCCTCCGTTTATAGATAAACTTCTCAAAAACAAGAAGAGTTGGATGCTGTATTAGAGATACACATATGTGTTCTTCTCATCACTGATATAGAAGGAATCCAGTCAAAAAGGTTATTTACTGAACTTTCAATAAATATAAACTTATACTTTAAGTGTCGCTCAGTTGTGTCCTACTCTTTGTGACTCCATGGACTGTAGCCCACCAGGCTCCTCTTGTACCTTTAGCCAAACTAAAAATAATAATAATAATAATAAATGTTTGAGTAGGTTTTCAGTGAGGCCATTCTGACTAAACCTAACCAAACCTATAACTTTTTTAAACTGTTGAACTAGAATAAAACTGAAATATTGTAATACCTTTGAATCTGAACTCAAAAGGGTACTGAGAATCTACGTTTGTAATAATCCACTCTAATGTTGTGATTATTATGATTTTGGTCTTGGAAACTAAATAAAGTAGTTTTGATCATGCATGGGAAGTGAGATAGTTGCTGAAACTAATGAGATGAAATGAGAGCAGTGTAAAGGCAAAATGATAAATGATGAACTGGGAAAATATAGCTGTAATTAATATAGCAGAAAAATAATTAAAGTCCTTGATATATTAATAAGTTCTAAAGTCCAACAACCCTACAGTAAAAATGGACTGTAGAAGTGAACATATAGCCAAACTAATAGAAATTCAAGGAGTCCTTAGCTAAATAAAAAGTTGCTCACAGTAAGAGAAATACAAATGGAAAATACACACCATCACTTCTTATATATATTAGGTTAACAAAACACCAAAGTTGACATCATACATGTAGGGGAAGCTCTGGGGAAACAAGTATTCTCCTACACTTTTGGTGGGAAGAAAAAAATAGCAAAACCAGGACAGGTTTTGCCAAAATATGCATTAACCTTTTGACCTAGCAATTCCAATTTTCTAATCTATTTGTAATAAAAAGAAACTAGACACTATATCCAAGGCAACTGTCTACCAGTAGGAGATTGGTTGAATAAACTTTCAAACACCCAGTCACATGATGGCGTAATTGTTGCTCTGAAAAGAAATGATAATGACCTCTATGTTCTACTATGTAATGATATCCAGGTAATATTGTAAATAAAGAAAAAGGGGGAGGAAAAGTATGATTTAACTTATATAAGAAAGAGTTGACACAAATATTAAATTATATACATGCATAGGTCTGCATGTGTATATACATATAAGCTCAAAATGATATGCTTTTTAAAAAGCTCATTAGAATCCATTAGAAGATGACAGTAGTTTTGAATCACTTTGAAAACTGGTCAATAAAGGGAAAGAGTTAAATATCTATCCTGACTTTCTTATACACACTGAACCACTAGGCTACCAAATAGTTGAAAGAGAAATTCCTCCTTTTAGAAGTATCCTGAATAGTAAATGAAAAGAAAATATAGAATATTATTATTATGAAAGCCCCAATGAATCAATGAATCAAAATGATTGCTGACATCATAAAAAGAGACAGTCAAACAGTAAATGTTTTCTGATGGAAGAAAAAAATCACCCTCTGTGAGTTTATTCGCAAAAAAATAAAAAATAAAAAAATAAACTGAATCTGATCAAACATCCTTCACATTTACCAATTTCAAGAAAAACAGGAAAAGGAAGATGTTAAATGACATCACAGTGTTACAATCAGCAAAATCTTGACTGTGGAAAGTTCTACAAAGCAAATGACCAAATTTCTCCCACAAATGATATGCAAAGGAAATAGAAAAAGAACTTATAAACTAAAAGGGAGCTCATGAGATATAGCTATCATTAACAAATGCATGAACCTTGGAAAAGTGAAAGTCACTCAGTGTTGTTGGACTTTTTGAGACCCCATGGACTGTACAGTCCATGGAAATCTCCAGGCTAGAACACTGGAGTGGGTAGCCTTTCTTTCTCCAGGGGATCTTCCCAACCCAGGAAGTGAACCAGGGTCTCCTGCATTGCAGGAAGATTCCTTACCAACTGAGCTATCAGGGAAGCCCAATAACAATGCATGGACTTTATGTAAATCTAATTCAAAGAAATAAATGGTAAAAATGATATTATGACATTATTATAAATTTGAATACTTATTTTAACTTCTTTTATATATGATAATAATAGTGTGGTTATGTTTTCTGAAAGTTATTATATCTTAGAGATGAATAATAAAATATTTACAGAGGAGATAATATGATTTCTCTGGAAGAAGTAAGTCAAGACACAGATGAAACAAGATTGTCCATGAGTCTATACATTTTGAACCAAAGTGATATATGCAAGAATATTCATTATACTATTTCTGTGCATTTTGGAATGTGTTTTAAACTTCCATAATAGAATACTTTTCAAAATGTGGGGGATGAGAAGGTATACAGAGTAGATTTTTTGTGGTTAATAAAATGTCTACCATTTCACTGATAAATGAAGTGATTTGTGGTCATAGGGACACAATCCTAGGTTCTTATAAGATGGAATCTTCATAAAATACAAATATCTGAGCTTTTCATGCTTCTATATAAATCACATAGCTTTCAGCCAAAAACTAGTAGAAAATACACAAATAAACCTCTGTACATTCATGTAGTTTCCTAAGTCTCACACTTGAAATACTCTAAAAGTATAGCTGCAACCGCAAGTTCTCCTACAGCCATTGCTGAACTTTGTTTAGAATTCCCAGTAAAAGGATTTCCAAAAAGAAGATCTTGATAACATTGAACTTGAGAGCATGCTTGATTTCTTTCTTTCTTTTTTTTTTTTTAACCAGTGGACCCATAACACCTACCACCTAAGTGTCTAATAAACATCTGTTGAATGAATGATTGAATGACAGACCTCGTGGTACAGTGATAAGAATATGTTATATTTAGACTGCGTTTTTTTATATGTTTTTATTTAGGCTTATGATTCATGATTTACCTAGCATATTTAGATTATGGTTGTTTGAATCTGAGCTGTGCTATTAGTAGGTAATAAAATAATTCTCTTGAATCAGTTCTGAGAGTGGTATTACATGATGAAATACATGTAGAATGCTAGTACAGTCTGGCACATAGTGAACATTCAGTAAATAACAGTGATACAGATGTTTCAGAAAATATCCAATGCAACAAGATAAATAGCTATAAATATATATAGGTATATATATATATATGCATACATATATATGCATGAATGGATAGATGGACAACTTGGACAATATCATAATAAGATCTAACTTGCACACTCGGCAGAGAACTAGATTAGAACTTGACTCTGTCATTGAATTACAAGTTTGCTATCAGGCAAAGCACTTAACCTCACTGAGCCTGACAAAGTTAAAAGCACAATAACAGGGTTTATTTAAATACCATGGCTCGTTCAGCAGTTCAGTCTTTTGATATGAAATAATTAGCATAAGGCAGATATAGATCACTAGAGCATGGGAAAATAGCTACTATTTATGTCTTATCCTTACTCCTTGGAAGAAAAGTTATGACCAACCTAGATAGCATATGCAAAAGCAGAGACCTTACTTTGCCAACAAAGGTCCGTCTAGTCAAGGCTATGGTTTTTCCAGTGGTCACTAATGGATGTGAGAGTTGGACTGTGAAGAAGGCTGAGAGCTGAAGAATTGATGCTTTTGAACTGTGATGTTGGAGAAGACTCCTGAGAGTCCCTTGGACTGCAAGGACATCCAACCAGTCCATTCTAAAGGAGATCAGTCCTGGGTGTTCATTGGAAGGACTGATGCTAAAGCTGAAACTCCAGTACTTTGGCCACCTCATGCGAAGAGTTGACTTATTGGAAAAGACTCTGATGCTGGGAGGGATTGGGGGCAGGAGGAGAAGGGCATGACAGAGGATGAGATGGCCGGATGGCATCACCAATTCGATGGGCGTGAGTTTGAGTGAACTCCGGGAGTTGGTGATGGACAGGGAGGTTTGCTGCTGCTGCTGCTGCTAAGTAGCTTCAGTCGTGTCTGACTCTGTGCTGGTGTGCTGCAATTCATGGGGTCACAAAGAGTCGGACACGACTACGGGACTGAACTGAACTGAAGCAATAAAAATACACAGTTAGTGACAGATGTGGAACTAGAATCTCCTAACTCCATTTTATACTTTTCTGTGTGAGATGTTCCTTTCCTATTAATCATTAGGCCAGCTGACCTACCTACCATGCATGTCAGCTCCTGTATTGCAATGAGGCTAAAGACTGCAGAAAAATATAAATTAATTAGCATCTGAAAGGCAAGGTAGGATGGACAGAAGTATTTACTATAGAAGTCAAGAATAATCCAGGACTGTGATTGCCTCAGCTGTGATATCCTTAGGCTTAAGCTGTCTTTGCACCATCCCATTTGTAAACAGAGTTGCTTTCAGTGTTCATATGCACATACATGTGTTTCTTTTGCATATTGCTGTGTCTCCAAGGTCAGAGACATCAGATCCATAGAACTCAGTGCTAGAAGAGACTTTAAAGATAATCTCACAAAGTCCAGAGATGAAGTGGCTTGCCTAAGGAGGTTGACCATGGTGGAGCTATTCTAGAACGTGAGCCTCCTGACCACACCTCCTCACAGTACACTGCTCTTTTTCCCCTAGCTAACGTTGCCCCAGAATGTTGATCTCAGCTATGCAAAAGTACAGTAAGGACAAGAATAACACATGTTAGTTCCTAGATATCTTCCTGATAGCCTTCAATATCAAAGAGTCAAAATTCTATGCCAGTGACTATATCAACAGATACTGTTGCCAGGGTGAGCTAGGGTTTCTGTAATTCTCATTTTGTGATTTTTTTTTTTATGCATAAAGCCACATGCTTCCCCAGGGAAGGCAGTATTAGGTAGGAAATGTTGGTTTTGCAGCATTAACAATGGTTTTACAAAACAATGACTCTGGTGACTAGGCACCCTAGATGTTTAGGGAAAAAATTGTTATAGGGCCTGGAAACCATGGTGACCTTTCCAACTTCCACTTAAATTAATTAGGTTATAATAAGTGGGCAATGGAATCAGTCAATGTCCTCCAGGAAGTATAATTTTTTTTCTCTATGCATGTGTACATGCTAAGCTGCTTCAGTCTTGTCCGACTTTTTGTAAACCCTATGGCTCCTCCATCCATGAGATTCTCCAGGCAAGAATACTAGAGTGGGTTGCCATGCCCTCCTGCAGGGAATCTCCTGACCCAGGGATCATACCCACATCTCTTACATCTCCTGCACTGGAAGGAAGGTTCGTTATCACTAGCATACCTGGGAAACCCTTCCTCATCTATAATATCCTGGAAAAACTGAAATATTTTGTAAAGTCCTCAGCATCAAATAAAGAGACAAACTCACATTAGAGCCTCAATTCTGAGTCTGGGCAGAGTATTGTTAAACATTTGTGGAAGAACCAAGATTATTTTCTGACCCTGGTAAATTCCGAGAACTGTGGGACTCCAAAATTGCAAACAGAGAAAGACACACACACCCAGGCACAAAGGTAGACTTCTACTCAGTACAGCAGACAGAACCATGCTCCACTGCCCAACCCCTAGAGTTTCCCAGTTAGTCCAGATATTAGCAACTTCCACACTATACTAAACTACATTATACTATGCTCCACCATCCTATGCTACACTACACTATGTTATAGGATACTATACTACCCTACCCTACCCTACACTGCACTACACTACACTATTCTCTACTCTACTATACCTAAGAATCCCACATCAGTAACTCCTTGACATGGGTTTGAGGAGTTACTTGTGTGGCTGGTGAGGTTAGAAATAAGGAACTGAGAAGAGCAGACTCCTGGGATCTCTCACAAGTCAGCCTGCACGCCCGACGAATGTTTGTTGTGCCCCTGCCCTCCATGGGGTGAACTCAACCAGACAATGGCTCAAGTCTGCCTTCTCACAGGGAGTTCTCTTGCTGTCTCTACTGCCAGGACTCGCAGGGATGAGGCAGGGCTGCCGCACAAGACCATTTTCTTTGCACACACTCTCCTTTACAGAGAACAAGAGTGTGTTGGGGGTGGGGGTGGGCGGGCAGTCCTGGGAGTAATACCAGGATCAAAGTATGAGGAATGCTGCTAAGATACTCTGTTTCAACCACAAGTCTGCACTGCATTCTTCAGTCTAGCTTTACCAATAATATCCATCTCTCTGACTCTTGTCCCATTCTCAACTGGTTCATGAACCTGTGGAGGGAAAGAGAGGGACATAATTTATTCCCTCTCCTACAAAAAATCAAACAGCAACAAATATTCTTCAACAGACCTAGAAAGGCCCACATCTTCAGTGAAAACTTCCCATCACTTCTGTCATCACATATCAAATGAAGTTTATGGGAAGTAGCCAGCACTGAATTCCTGGATCCAAGGAAAGTTTCACTGTTTAAGGTTGTCTGGCGTATATCCCTGGACAAGTCATTGATCTGTCTGTGTCCTGGGTTTCTCTTTTGAATAATAAAGGGTCAGGACTGTGAACATATGTAAAGTCCTTCTCTGTTGGAACATTTCCAATATTCACAAATGGGGTAAGACAACAGTGTTAGCATGGCGAATTAGAAAACATAATACACAGTCAGCCACGGAGGAGCCAAGAAAATCTTCAGAGAGAACTGGAGCTGAAGCTGAAGAGGATAGAATTTGGACATGCAGAAATCATGGGAAGGCATTTAAAATAGGATCAGAGTTTGAGACAGATCTCTATATGAATACAAAAGGCAGCCTTATAGTTGTGTACAACTCCAGTTTACAAATGTCAAAAATGATCAAATTTGTCATTTTGCATAGGTTTATTAGGGAATTCATGCCCAGATAAGTTAAAGGAATGATCGTGTAGCTAGCAAAGTGCAGGGTATGAATTCACTCTACCAGCTGCTCTACAGCTGTTTGTGTGTGGGGGGTGCACGTGCAAGTGTGAACGCACACATGCAGAGCTCATGTTTAGAGGGCTTATGGGGAATGAGATGGTTGAATGGAGCAGAGAATTCATGTAGAGCAAAACAGACATTGATTGCTTCTCAGTCAATCATCAAATAAAGATTTGGTATGCCTTAGGGTCGATCTAAAACTCTCATTAAGATGACTGAAATAACAGCCCACTGAATAGTCAATATGGTTATTTCAGTCATCTTAATGACCCAATCAGATCAACTCTTGGGAGATCTTCAACACAGCTCCAGAGGGAAAAATTCTTACACAGACATAATAGCAGCTTTTGTTGAGCCCTCCTAACTAAATGATGGATTAAGTCACAGAGAGCTCCCTAGAGGAATGAGAGTTGAGCATTTATTGTTTATAAACAAAGTGCCAAGGGTCCTATCTTAATGGGGCAAATAAAGACATTGTAATATTGAGCAAATGGACAAAGATAGGAATGAGCAAGATATACATAAAGGATCAGAGGCACATTTTTTTTTGACCAAAGCTGTACTTCCATGTCAGAGGCATATACAAATATGATGATGGAAAGTTCAAGTCAGAAAAGATGAGCAAACTGATGGGGAATGGTCAAATGTATAATGTTTTGATCACTGTAACTTAGCTCAGGCTCTAGCAACATAGCAAAGTATCAGTGAGTATTGGTTATGATGAAAACATTAATGATGGTGATGATTTTGATGACAACAATCTGTTGGCAATTAGGAAAAATGATGATCAAGAAAAGATCAGTTTAAAAATGACAAAGGTCTGAGAAATTTTCTATTAAGAGATAATGAGGTAGGGCTTGGATATAATCAGACCTGTGAACAGTCTTTATAGGATAATAGATATAAATTTGTAAAAAAAAAAAAAAAAGAGAGAGAGAGAAGAAGCAATGAGGAGAAAACTTGTTATGAACTGAATTGTATGTCCCTAAACTTCCAGTACTTTGGCCACCTCATGTGAAGAGTTGACTCATTGGAAAAGACTCTGATGCTGGGAGGGATTGGGGGCAGGAGGAGAAGGGGACGACAGAGGATGAGATGGCTGGATGGCATCACTGACTCAATGGACGTGAGTCTGAGTGAACTCCGGGAGTTGGTGATGGACAAGGAGGCCTGGTGTGCTATGATTCATGGGGTCGCAAAGAGTCGGACACAACTGAGCGACTGAACTGAACTGAACTGAAACTTCATGTTTAAGTACTAACCCTTCGTGTGACTATGTTTGAAGATAGGGCCTCTAAGCAAATACAACTGGCTTTCCGTATCCACAGAGGCTGAACCCCAGATACAGAGGGCTGACTGTACTACCATTTTATACAAGGAATTTGGCTATCTTCAGGTATTGGTATACACAGGGTCCCCAGAACCAGTCACTCCTTGGATACAGAGATGACTGTAATTAAGGTTAAATGAGGTTGTATGGGTGGGACTGTAACACTACCTTATAAGAGGATGAGGAAGAAAAACCAAGAATGTACACACAAAGAGAAGGCAAGTGTCAGTGAGCCAAGGAGAGAGGCCTCAGGAGAAACCAACTTTGCCATCGTCTTGTTCTTAGACCTTTAGTTTCCAGAACTGTCAGAAAACAGATTCTATTATTAAGTCACCCCATCTTTGGTATTTTGTTATAAATACCCAAGCAGACTAGTACAAAGACCAATCCCAAAGACACTTGCTTCAGTGAAAGAACACAATTTTTTACAGTTTTTGTCACTTAGAGACAAAATAATCTGTCAGGAAAGTGTTTAAGATAAGGAGATTGCCCTTCAAGATTTGGACTCTTACAATGGATGAAAAACAATACCAAATTCCTAATGTCACCGTGACTATCCAGAGATTTAAGAAAAAGTTTAAAGGCTGCAAACACAGAACCCAATATTTGGACACAATAGTACCAAAAATAGGTTCTTTGATACCTCAGAATATGAGGCGGAATTATTTTTTTCAATTTTATTCCCTTTTCTGTAATGTGTGAATCTGACCCAGATATCAAAACATTTCTAAAATTTTAGACCTAAAATATATCCTCTCAGCAAAAATGTGAAACTGATAAAGTTTGAAAACTCTAGGGATGGGGGTCCTGTTTGCATTCTACCTCTTTCTCATGATCTGCTCCAACTTTCTCTCCAGATAATAGGCCTTTCTTTGTGCACCCCCTAAGTTGTAACACCTTTTCCACAGTCTGATAATTCCATTCAAAGTAATTAAACATAGCATAAGAGATAGGAAGCCCTTTCTCTTCCTTTTAGCAACAACCCAACCAAACAGTTGGAACTACAGCATGAATAATTGTATTAATCAGAAAGGACAGAGTATAAGGCAGTAAACAGCTACAAAATTTCAATCACTTAATATATCAAAGTTTTCTGTTGTCTTTTTCTCATTCACAAGGCACTTATCTAGCAACACAGGGGTCCAAACTAACAGGGAGGCCCACGTGCTGCATCCTGGCTGTTAGAATCACATAACTTAGGGGGTTGAGAAAATGAAAGGTCAAGTGCCAGCAATAAAAATCTCAGGCTAGAAAATTATATAGAACATCTGTGTTCACAGCCAACTCCCATAGTACTCACTGGTACCCCCTAACTGCAAAAACGTGGGGAAACCCCATCCTCCCAAATGCAACAATAGGTTTCCAACTTCAGCTTGTATCACAGCCACTTGGAGAGCTTGTTAAAACATGAATCTTTAGAGTTTCTGGTTCTGATCATTTTCATTTCTAGTAAGTTCTTGGGTGAAGCTGAGGCTGCCAGTCCTGGGACTTTCCTTTGAGAATCCCTGGTTAGAGTGACAGTTCCCAACACTTGGCTTTCCATTAGAATCACTTGGACAGCTTGTCAAATAGATTCATGCTGAGGCCCCATCCATAGAAATTCTTATATAGATGGGTGAGAGTGGAGCCTTGGCATCTAAAAATTGCCCTGTACACCCAGCACTGCTAGTTTAGAAAAATATAATTTAGATATGGTTGGAGATTTTTCTTCAAGGAGTTCATATTACAGATGAGAAAACAAGTTTAATATCATACAGTGGGATAATGGTATCTCCAGACCTTAAAAAAAAAAAAAAAAAAAAGCCTCTGGATCCCAGGGGGTACCATTTCCCTTAATGGAACAGCACACAGAACGGGCAATATTTTAAGACCAATTTACTCTGCAAATTTCCCTCACTCTGCTTAAAACAGACCTGTCTCTCTTCAGGCACAGCCTGGCTCTCAATGCTATATCTGCTGTGCTAGGCAGGGCAGGGGGAGTCCACCTCCAGTTCTCCTGCGCAGCTGAGGGTGCCACCCAGGAGGAGCCGCCTGAGCGCCCTCCCTTCCCATCCTCACCCCAGCAGCCTTGCTCTGCGTCAGACCCAGCCCCACACAGATTCTGACTCCACGCCAGGAGCCAGGGCCAACGTGGCTGATGCTGGGGGAGGAGCCCACCTCTAAAGAAATGGAAAAGAAACGAACCAGCTGCTGTCAGGTGCCCTTTGGTCCCACATCGACTAAATCCAGGCTGCCAGAAGGCAGCGCAAAAGGAATCTCATTTTAAAAAGCAACTGACGGAGATAAAATCGAACTGCTCAACCATCACAAATTCAGAGATTTAAGTCCTCCTCTGGTCCTGTCCCCAACACAAACACACAGTGATCATTTTCCCATTATGGAATTTTACTGAATTCATCAACTCTAAGTAAAAATAAATAAACAAGGGGTGATCTGCTGCCCTTTTACAAATTTTGAGCTGATTTAACAGCCATCTAATAAACACACCCTGCATCACTCATGGCCTCTGGCCCATTAGTCTTGGTGTAAAACTGAGAAACATCGCCATCTGCTGGCCCGGGGGCACACGTGAGTGGAAATTTCCACCTCTTGTTATCTTCAAACAAGAGGAAGGCAACATTAGGCCTGGAAATTTTGCAAACTAGTTGAAATTCAGAGCAAATCACTAAGTCCTTTCAGCAGAGTACAAACTGCATTAAATTTTGGTTGACTTTCTGGTGTGTTATGTATGTGTATGAATGGGTTGAGGAAGGAAGGTCTTTTGCATGTCTCTTCATATTCTTTATTTTGTTGCCTTTGTCTTTTCTTGAAATGCTCAATGTTGAGATTTACATAGGTCCGTTCAGCCAACACTGAACTTCTTCCATGCTTTTGCGTATCCATTCAATGATAGACGCTGAGGAGAGGGAAATAGAACACAGTTTCCTTCTCACGGCCTGCATTGATTAGAAATCTGAGTTTCTGTGGTTTTGATTTCTGTGCATCTTGACAGTGAAATACGTGAATATCATATTGGAACCAGATGATTTATTCTTAAAATTGCCAAAATAATGCACTCTAATGGCTTCCTCTGGACTATATCCTTCTGGAAAATAGGAGAGGAAGATTCTTGTGACCTGAAAAAGGGTTATCTTGGCCCCTGATCGGTGTGATTGTTTACTCCTCCTTTCCCTTTCTCTTCCATCTTCAGAAAACTCCCGCTCCAAACCCACCTCAACATCCCCCACCAATTTCCACAGTGCTGATGAACCCTAAGCAAATTGTATAGTGTGGTTTCTTACTTTAATACTTAAAATTGTGAAACTTATTTAAAATGTACAGAATGATTAATAGACGAAAAAATAGGGGAGGGACTGCCAAGACAGAATGTAAATTTTCGAAGTGGGAGCTATTTTTGTCTTTGGTGATGAGACCTGATGATGAGTGATGGTTTTTAAGATGATGATAATTGTATTCTCTTTTATTCCATAGAGCAGCATTGCATTCACTCTTCCTAACTGTGGAGTAGGCTCTTTGCTTTATCCAGCTTTTTTAAAGGAGAGATGCCCTTATGGGAACCCAAGATAATCAATTCAGGCTGTGCAGAGACCTGGAGACAGCTCAGGTAACTCTTTCTCCTTCCTGTCACCTTCCCCCATCCTCCCCACACCTTCTCTACCCAAATAGGCCAATGGGGAACCTCTGTCCCTTATGACTAAGAGTTGAGAAGTGAAGAATCAAAGGAAATGGGTAGGAGTAATGCCAGGCACTATAATGATTTCTTGCCAATGATGAGCTGGCTTGGAGGCACTCCTGCCTGCTTTGATGCTTGAAAAGGACTCACCATAAAAACAAGAGAAGAGTGTTCACTTGGAACATGTAGCCTACACTGTTATCTGCAGATGAATTAACTAGTCTACTTTCATAGAACACTGGTCCTGCAGGAAAAACAATCTCTAAATTTCTAAATGGTTAGAACAAGAAGAAAACATAAAGAGGATTACACAGATGATAAACCCAAAGGAAAAACATGAAGGATAAATCCCTGGAAGGACAAAGGAAGTTTGTTGAAGGTCACACAGGACAAGAATGGCAGAATTGCACCTCCAGCATTTTAGACAAGATTTCTTACTATAATCCACTTCCTCACAAAATAGAGTGTTGCCACTGGCCACTGAGCAGTGGCCACAGGACTGGAAGAGCTCAGTTTTTATTTCAATCCCAAAGAAAGGCAATGCCAAAGAATGCTCAAACTACCACACAATTGCACTCATCTCCCACACTGGCAAAGTAATGCTCAAAACTCTCCAAGGCAGGCTTCAACCGTACTTGAACCATGAACTTCCAGCTGTTCAAGCTGGATTTAGAAAAGGTAGAGGAACCAGAGATCAAATTGCCGACATGCGTTGGATCATCGAAAAAGCACGAGAGTTCCAGACAAACATCTACTTCTGCTTTATTGACTATGCCAAAGCCTTTGACTGTATGGATCACAATAACCTGTGGAAAATTCTTCAAGAGATGGGAACACCAGACCACCTGACCTGCTTCCTGAGAAATCTGTATGCAGGTCAAGAAGCAACAGTTAGAACTGGACACAGAAGAACAGACTGGTTCCAAATTGGGAAAGGAGTATGTCAAGGCTGTATATTGTCACCCTGCTTATTTAACTCATATGCAGAGTACATCATGAAAAATGCTGGACTGGATGAATCACAAGCTGGAATCAAGATTGCTGGGAGAAATATCAATAACCTCAGATATGCAGATGACACCACACTCATGGCAGAAAATGAAGAATTAAGAGCCTGTTGATCAAAGTGAAAGAAGAGAGTGAAAAAGTTGACTTAAAACTCAACATTCAGAAAACTAAGATCATAGCATCTGGTCCCATCACTTCGTGGCAAATAGATGGGGAACAATGGAAACAGTGAGACACTAGTTTTGTGCTCCAAAATCACTGCAGATGGTGACTGCAGCCATGAAATTAAAAGATGCTTGCTCCTTGGAAGAAAAGTTATGACCATTTTAGAGAGCATATTAAAAAGCAGAGACATTACTTTGCCAACAGAGGTCTAGTCAAAGCTATGATTTTTCCAGTAGTCATGTATGGGTGTGAGAGTTGGACTATAAAGAAAGCTGAGTGCCAAATAATTGATGCTTTTGAACTGTGGTGTTGGAGAAGACTCTTGAGAGTCCCTTGGACTGCAAGGAGATCAAACCAGTCCATCCTAAAGGAAATCAGTCCTGAATATTGATTGGAAGGACTGATGCTGAAGCTAAAACTCCAATATTATGGCCACCTGATGCAAAGAACTTACTCATTGGAAAAGACCCTGATGCTGGGAAAGATTGAAGGTGCAAGGAGAAGAGCACAACAGAGGATGAGATGGTTGGATGGCATCACTGACTCAATGGACATGAGTTTGAGTAAGCTCCAGGAGTTGGTGATGGACAGGGAAGCCTGGTGTGCTGCAGTCCATGGGGTCACAAAGAGTCAGACTGAGTGACTGAACTGAACTGGCCATAGGAAAATTTTTAACATTTTCCTAATTAATTTTGAGAAGTTCTATACTTTACATCACCCTAGTTTAGTCAAACCTCAAACACCAGGACCTCCTTTATTAGAGTATCTCCTTACATTGCAGGAAAACAATTAATATAAGTGACTCATACTAAAGTGTTAGCAATTCAGGTCACACAAATGTGAGGGTGGAAACTCTAATAATGAGCACCCAAGAAGAGAGTGTAGGAAAGAAGCTTTGTTCTATAAAAGGGTCTGTATTGTTTAATGCATTGGATTCTGAAAGCAAAATGCTAGAGATGGAATCCTGAATGTGAGCTGTAATATCTGGGCAAATTACTCAAACTCTGGTAGTATCACAGTAAAGATAAAAGAAGTAAAATCAAATAATGTGTTTTGAACAGCGTGAGTTACATTATAATCAGTCATAAGCATTAGCTTTTGTTTTTATTGATGTTATAACTCAGTGAGTGACCAATCATGACCTTTAGGAGAAAACCACTCTTTTCTCATCATTAAATTTTCATTATGTACCATTATTCTCTCTATTCTTTCCAAAAAGTCCTAAATCTTTCTTAAATCATTCCCCATGTTAAAGTTGGAGAAGGCAATGGCACCCCACTCCAGTACTCTTGCCTGGAAAATCCCATGGATGGAGGAGCCTGGTAGGCTGCAGTCCATGGGGTCGCTAGGAGTCTGATACGACTGAGCGACTTCACTTTCACTTTTCACTTTCATTCATTGGAGAAGGAAATGGCAACCCAGTCCAGTGTTCTTGCCTGGAGAATCCCAGGGATGGTGGAGCCTGGTGGGCTGCTGTCTATGGGGTCGCACAGAGTCGGACACGACTGAAGCGACTTAGCAGCAGCAGCAGCATGGTAAAGTACATCCAGAGTAGGTGCATCTTACTACTACACCCAACAGCAGACCCCTCAGTAAAAATCTCATTGCTACTTCTTTAGATAATAGTGTTTGCTTTCAGCAATAACTAGAAACATGAATAAATAACCTCCTTGATGTGTCTCGAGAAACGATCCTCAAATCAAAACCATGACTGCACAGAAAGGGAATTGAAGTCAAATTACTTGAAGTGAAGTGAAGTGAAAGTCATTCAGTTGTGTCTGACTCTCTGTGACCCCATGGATGACACGTGGGTAGCCTTTCCCTTCTCCATGGGATCTTCCCAACCCAGGGATCGAACCCAGGTCTCCCACACTACAGGTGGATTCTTTACCAACAAGTGAAGCCCCAAATTACTTGAAAGTTGGTAAATATATAATATGGCAGAAAAGCCTAGAAATGAGTCCTGGTACTAGAATCACAGTGAATGTCCTATCCGACACCACATGACCTCTCTGTGCCTCAGTTTCCTCTTCTATAAAGTGAAACACTGGAATAAATCACACCTAAGGGCCTTAGGTGATCTTTCTATCCTGTCTTTTCCAGATGTATGTTTATTACATATATTATAAGTATTTTTGCTCCCAGGGAGATGAAATATATGTGGTAAACGTTCAGTTTTCAGTAGAGCAGATGGTCAGAGATAGGGGTTATCGCAGCTCACATCACATTTTTGTTACTATGTGATCACTCTCTTGGCCACATTTTAATATGAGTAGTAAGAATTATTCCTCCCTGCATAAACATTTTAGGATGGATAATCACTGATAATTAACAATAAAATAAATTCACCCAATAATTATTTATTAAGGATTAATGTAACACAGTTAAGCCTTTAAGCAATAACTTTAAAAAGTAAAAGAAACTTAGCAAACAGAAACCCTACTTGTTTACCAAAAACAGGACATTCTCTTGTAGGTCTTCCAGGATCCCTTTCTTGAACAACATTCTCTCGGACCTGTCTTCTAAGCCTCTCCACACTTCCACACACCTCATTGTCTCCATAGTTATTGATTTCTTCCACTCTTCAGTAGAGGTTCTTGAACCTTCCTTCTTTAATTGTCCAGTGAAATCCATGTACAATCTAAGTACACACAAGCCCCTAAAGGTAGAATGTAACAAGAATTGTAGAGTCGTGGATTTAATTTCCCTGGATGTTATTGCTCTTTTTGAGGTCAACACACAAAAACTCACCACTCGATTATTACTTTTAATGCACAATATAGATCTGATTTGATATTTGTTTGACATCACAACCAGATAATACTTTTCAAATGACAACTGCTCTTTAACATGATTTTAAGCCACTAGAATTTTCTTTAACTAAATCGAGAGAGTTTGGGGTGAGAGGTACCTAGTGCTTCAAAGCCTATTTCTTTGTAGGTCAAATTGATCTACCCAAGCTCTTCTATGTGACAGTTAGGCTTGACCACCTGACCCTGATTATTGTGGTTCTGTCATACTTGACTAGGGGGAGAAAGTGATGCTTACATATTTTGCCACTGCCATGAATTTTAATTTAATCCAATTGTGGAATATGCTATTCAAGTCGATCTCAAATTCAGTTCTCACTGAACCATGGGGAATATGTGTGTGAAAGCTGATTTATATCCTTTTCGTTTTGAAGCATTTCTTCTTTTCCCTTTGAAAGAGGTCAGTGTGCATCTGCCCACATTTTGGTCTCAGAGAACACAAGCCTTCTGGATTTTTATGAGCTCCAGATGGAGTTGTAGGAGCTGTCCATTGCAACATCAGTGTGATTTGTATAGCATTAATAGCCCTTTTGTTCCTCGAACTTCAACTCCCTTCAAAATATAAGAGTATTGAGTGCATCATTTCATGTGGAGTATGAAGAGGAATGTGCACTTGGATGTGAGCTTATGTGCTATGGTTTTTGGTACTGACTTTAAAATCACACTCCACTCTGATCCTCATGCACTACCAGCTCAGTGCCCTGGTTTGTGGATGCTGAGGGTGTTGTGGGTCAGACTGAAGAGCACTAAGTTATCAACTCTGTGAGTTGATACTATGCTGAGAAATTTGTTCCTTTAACCAGAAAGAATGAAATTATGCAGACATATTAAGGTCTTGTATGTGAATAAGTGCTGTAGCAACAAAGTGGCTTTCAATTTCCAGCACATGTTATTTTTAAAAAAATAAAAAGCAATATCTAGTCTGGGTCAATATTTTAAAGGATTTTTTTTAAATTAATGCTGACTCTCAAACCAATTATAGCAGAACAGCATGGAAGTCCATGAGAAAAAATGATGTGGCCCCATGAGGGGGAAAAAAAAAAAAATGTGGCCTTGTTACAAAACATGCTGTAGAGGAACTTTACAAAAAAAAAAAAAAAAAAATCAGCCTCTTCAAATTAATGCCAAAGGAAAAGTGCAAAGAGTCAAACGATTTCCAGGAAGCAGAATTTGAAGTAAGGCAAAAAATCACCAGATACTCAATAAAAATGAACTGAGCTTTATATGTGTAACAAAAAAAAAAAAGGAAAAAAAATCATGTGTTAATTGATGCCAAACTCTCCTCTAACAAACTAACCATCACAGGCTGTATAGCAAGAAAAGCAACTAAAATGAGATGCTGGTGTGCTGCAAGGAAAAGTAGCCCCCTCACACTGCAACTAGAGAGAGTCTTCTCGTAGCAACAAAGACCCAGTGAAACCAATAAATAAATATTTTTTTAAATGTACACTGAAATAGATTTTTTTTTTGAAAGTTAAAAGAGTTTTACATTTCTGAAAACATGACACAAATTTATTGCTACCACGAATACAAGAGAAAACATAGTCCCCAACACAACTTTCAAAATAAGGAAAATCAAAGCCAGAAAATATCAGCATAGTGCCCAAGTTCACACAGTCAACCAGCAGGAACCAGTCTTACGACTCTGATCTCCACTGTATCCGATATGAACACCCCTCAATTTGAGGTTACACAGAGAGTTGGGATTCTCTGAGGATGGTTTTCAGGTCTTTTGCCATTTCTAGGCAAATTACTTAACTCTCTCTTTCTCTTCTTCTATTTATCAATAAGGATAATGCAGGTATTATCTGGGAAGAACTTTGAGTCAGTCTGATTAAAAATCCTATTTAAAGTGCCAGGTGCCATTCCACAAATAAGTGAAAAAATAGCAAAGGGAAATCTGCGTTCAAACATCCCAGTCTCTTTTGCTCCCTAGTCTCTCTCACTCTCCAGCACCCAGCAGGCACTTACCCCTTGGAAGGATGAAGCTAAACAGAAGATGATTAATCTTGTATCAAACCTCCTCAGCACAAGGCAATAATTGAAACATTCCATTGCAATCTCCCCACCTACTTTTTCCTAGAACACATGATTACATCCAGATTATTATTTTGCCTTTTCTTTTTGAATTGGGGAAATGTAACTGAACCATTTTGAACAGTATGTAGTTTGTTGGAGATTTGGCAATGACCTTGGACTGTGTTGGCGGAAAGCTGCATGGTGCACTGATGAGGACAACTGGGCTGCTACTGGATTATTTTTAATGCTGCCAGGATACACAGAAGGAATGATCACTAATACAGTTCAGTTAGGGGCAGGTGAATTCTCTTTCTACAAAACTCCAGAGAGAATAAACAGGTCAGTTTACTTCTGCTGCTGCTGCTGCTAAATCACTTCAGTCATGTCTGACTCTGTGCAACCCCATAGACGGCAGCCCACCCAGGCTCTGCCGTCCCTGGGATTCTCCAGGCAAGAACACTGGAGTGGGTTGCCCTGTCCTCTGCTAAAACAAAATAAGTGTGACATTGTAACAACTATTATCCTGAATGGTTAAAATAAATGTTAGATCAGTTCAGTTCAGTCACTCAGTCCTGTCAGATTCTTTGCAACCCCATGGGCTGCAGCATGCCAGTCGCTGTGCATCACCAGCTCCCGGAACTTGCTCAAGCTCATGTCCATCGAGTTGGTGATGCCATCCAACCATCTCATCCTCTGTCGTCCCCTACTCCTCCTGCCTTCAATCTTTCCCAGCATCAGGGTCTTTTCCAAGGAGTCAGTTCTTCACATCAAGTGGCCAACGTTAGATAGATTCACATATAAATTCAATAAATGTGGCTAACCAAGTTTTGACTTTTTCTTTCCCATATCTTTAGTCAGTACAATGCTAAGCTCAATAATGGAATGGAAAACTCTCATTTCAGAGGCTTTCAAAATATGAAAGTAAAATATATGTTTTGAGTGGTTTTCCTAAAGGAAAAGTAGAATTTCCCTACATTATAATTTATATCACAAAGGATGGAAGAGGGGCCCCTCTAGAAGAAGAGAAAGAAGGCATTCTGACAAGGAAGAAGAGAGATGAGCTGTGGAGTTGTACCCTCACCTTTATGAGGGATGGCCTTTGTACTTCTTCACTTGTTCTCTGAAAATAATTACTTTTCTATGTTGCATTTCCCTCTGGCTATGGCTAATCTTTCAGTCAAATCTGTTACATAAGGAAGTCTTGGGTGAATGGTGCTTTGGGGAACTGAGGCTAGTGTTCCCATTTTCTTCCCAAGGAAGCCAATATGGAAATAGCCGTAGGGAGAATGGAAACCTCCAAATAACAAGAAATAGTCAGCAAAAAGGTGAATGGAGTGCTCAGGGGAAGCTAAAAGTGATCCTAAAGACACTAATAAGCAAAAAGGAGATGGCATCAGTATACATTGACTCTAAAACTGATGCGAGGAAAGTCCTGTCTATTTCAGAGGTAGGTGACTTTTATGAAGATGAGAACAAACAAAAGATTCTCATACTAATAAAATGGGCATTATTCAGATACTAATAAAATGGGCATTATTCCAGATAGCAGACCCTGAAATCAGTACACTTCAAATAGTGCTGGGTTCATAAAACCTAAATTCTTTTGAATTTATTAAAGAAAATCTCTGTAAAATGATACAGAGTAAGGGTATGCAAACTACGACCATGGGCCAAATCCAGCCCACAGCCAAATTTGTAAAGAAAGTTTAAATTCATAGCTTTTCCACACTCATTTGTTTTTGTATTGTTTTTGACTGTGTTCATGCTACAACAGCAGAGGTGAAAGGTTGTGGCAGAGATCATATGGCCCACAAAACCTAAGATATGTATTATCTGGGCTTTTATAGAAAAAGTTTGCTGACCCTTGTTGTAGAAAAAGGAGCAAATGTGTTTAACCAGTACTCAGAAGATCTGGACCCAGTCTCAGCTCTAGCCCAATATGTTCTTAGCAAAGTCATTTAATATTTCAAAGTCTACATTTTCTAACCTGAAAATGAAGCTAATAGTTAATGCACGGGCACAACAAGGTTTTGGTGAAGTTCATGATGTGATTTATACTTGGAATACTTGGAAAACTATAAAGGTATAATGGTCTATACACATTGTTTCTATTTAACTACACCAGAGTGTATTCTGTTAGAAATTAAATTACTCAGTGTTTGGGGGGCAAACAAGATGTTGAAATGGTCAGGTAGGGTGCTATAATTCATGAGGTGTTGGGTTGCAATTTTGATTGTGTATAAATATTTGGAATTTGGGATTCATATCTCCCCAGAAATAGAATCATAAAGAAATCTTGCCACACCCTGCCTTTGCCTCTGACTCCAGTCACATGGGCCACCAATGTAGAAACTACAATTCTGTGCATCACTTGTGCCTTTGCTCTTACTGAGGCTTGTTCTGGACCCCTCCTCTCACCTGCTGCTGCTGCTAAGTCACTTCAGTCGTGTCCGACTCTGTGCGACCCCATAGATGGCAGCCCACCAGGCTCCCCCATCCCTGGGATTCTCCAGGCAAGAACCCTGGAGTGGGTTGCCATTTCCTTCTCCAATGCATGAAAGTGAAAAGTGAAAGTGAAGTCATGTTGAACCCTCAGCGACTCCATGGACCGCAGCCTTCCAGGCTCCTCTATCCATGGGATTTTCCAGGCAAGCTACTGGAGTGGGGTACCATTGCCTTCTCCGCCTCCTCTCACCAGCCCCTCTCTATGATCTTTATAACTAAGACATCAGTTCAGGTGTGAGCCCAGCAAGATGCCTTCCCTGACTCTCTTGTTCCAGATAACTTGTTCCTCTTTATTGGGCCGAATTGTTGACTGCCCACAGCATATGCCTGTCATTGCTATTCCCCAGGTATATTATAATTAAGCATACATCTTTACATGTTTCTGTCCCTCTGCCAGCCCCCACCCTAAAAAGAAGCTTCTGGAGGACAGGGACTGAGTCTAAACCAAATAGCTTCCATTGCTGGGAAAACACCAGTACCAGGTAATTTCCACTTTCTCCAGCTACATAATAGGAAGGATATTGTTGTCTTCATCTTAAACTTTTGAAGAAAGTGCAGACTGGAGCAGAAAAGCTACTTATCCAGAAGGAAATTGCAAATGATTAGTGGAGCCACATTTAATTCTGTAAGGAATTCCCCCTGCCCAAAATACTCCATTCTTAATCACTATGTTATTCAGAGGCCTTCAGTTTCTTAAAATTATCTGATTCTCAACAGTTTTGACATATTAAGGCAAAGCAAAATTCTTCAAACTATGGAAATATTTGTTAACAAGCCAATTGCCTACACAATTATCCTCTCCTACCTTCTCATATTTCCTCAACTTAGTCTCTATCCCATATTTTCTGATGTACAACTCCAGCATTTGTGTCTCATCTATTCACACTGCGTATGAATGTGCAATGCAAAATTATTGCAAAGTGAAATCACACATTTTGCAAAAGTCTCAAGTTTTTATGACATCGATGAAAATGATTTTGGAAAAACCACTTAAAACATACACAGATCCTTGAAAACTGAGAATGCAGTATAGAGCTAGATTAATTAACAACAAAAAAGAAAAAAAGGAAATTAATGATGACAGATTAGGTCATTCAAAAGAGAATGATTTAAATATCAAAGAACCAAGGGAACCTCTTAGGAAATCTGAGAATCCTTAAATATTTATACAAAAAGAACTTTCTTAATCATGGTGATATGAAAGCCAAATATAAAGTAAAGGATGCCTTTTTGTATTATCTTAAAAGATCTATTAATATTCTTTCTTTATTTTTCCTGTAAGAATAGCTCCTGCTGTACTGCTGCTAAGTCACTTCAGCCGTGTCTGACTCTGTGTGACCCCATAGACGGAAGCCACCCAGGCTCCCCCGTCCCTGGGATTCTCCAGGCAAGAACACTGGAGTGGGTTGCCATTTCCTTCTCCAATGCATGAAAGTGAAAAGTGAAAGTGTAGTCACTCAGTCGTGTCCGACTCTTAGCAACCCCATGGACTGCAGCCTACCAGGCTCCTCCGCCCATGGGATTTTCCAGGCAAGAGTACTGGAGTGGGGTGCCATTGCTTTCTTCGAAGAATAGCTCCTAGTTGTAATCAAAATATGAAGTTTATTTTTCATTATTTTATTTTCAAATTTTTCCTCAAAAAACTTCATTTAATTATTTGCCATGGAAATCTCTGTGGATGATAGTATCGAATTACTCTGTCTACAGTTAGATAAGTTGAGGACAAGTAACATGACTCAAGAAGAGTCAAGTCATTGCCCTAGAAATTTAGAATGAGAAAGAAAAGCATCCTTTTGGTTGCCCAGACTGACACATGCACAGCTAAGAACAGTCTGTGCCCAGATTTCCTGACATGTGAAGCACAAAAGCTGAAAAAGCAGGTCTGCAAGAAGAAAGACTAATGCAGTAGAGATGCAGTAACAAGAGAATAAAGAGGACCTATCTTTGGTCCCAACACCCAACAAATTTGTGCCCTTGACCCTTCCAAGTAAACTTGAAATGAATTCTTCTTTTGATTTCTATTTGTAGGGTTCCTTGGGTTACAGTCTGAAGCAAGCCAGAGATGCCTCTGTACCCACAATAACCCTCCTCTAACCAGACCCTCCTCAGAAATCCTAAAGAATGTGTCCACAGGAAGCCTGAAACCCTCCAAATCCCTTGTATGTGCCTCTTCTTCAGACTATTGTCTGGAGCATAAACCAAGTCACTGCTGTGAACACCCCATCCCCAAGGGATGGACTCAGGGGAGCTGCAGCAATGTTGTAGGTAAAGCTTGAACTGGGGCATTCACTCATGCCACATAAGATCTCTCACAGTGTAGAACAAAAGCTTGGATGGGAAGAGAAAGTGTGTGGCCTTAGACCAAGGCAGGTGGTATGTCCGAGATTTAAACTCAAACTTGTCATTCCAGATTATTATGTATTATACAAGGAGAATGTATTAGAATTAACAGTTTACTAGCTTAAGGTATGGACCTCCTGAATAGTTCAATTGGCAAAGAATCTGCCTGCAATGCAGGAGACCCCACTTCGATTCCTGGGTTGGAAAGATCCCCTGGAGAAGGGATAGGCTACCCACTCTAGTATTCTCGGGCTTCCCTTGTGGCTCAGATGGTGAAGAATTCTCCTGCAATGTGGGAGACCTACGTTCACTCCCTTGGTTGGAAAGACCCCCTGGAGGAGGGCATGGCAACCCACTCCAGTATTCTTGCCTGGAGAATCGTTATGGACAGAGGAGCCTGGAGGGCTACAGTCCATGAGGTCATGAAGAGTCAGATATGACTGAGTGACTAACACAGCACACCACAGCTTGATGTATAACTGTTAAATATTTAGACACACAGAATATAAGCCTCTATTTTTTTATTCTTTTCCAGATACTGTAAATATAAAAAGCAGGCCTGACATCTCGTGATAACGTTGATTCAACTACACTAGGCTCCATACAGTTTTTATAATTGCATGTCATGAATGATGCTGAATTTTATGAGTTACCCTCCCAGGAATAGTGAGATTCTGGATTGCTCTAAACTGTGTCAGATATAGAAAGATTCAGAGTAAAACTAATTCTTTATGATTATAGAGTAAAACTGAGAAATGGATTTAAGGGACTAGATCTGACAGATAGAGTGCCTGATGAACTACGGAATGAGGTTTGTGACATTGTACAGGAGACCAAGACCATCACCATGGAAAAGAAATGCAAAAAAGCAAAATGGCTGTCTAAGGAGGACTTACAAATAGCTGTGAAAAGAAGAGAAGCGAAAATCAAAGGAGAAAAGGAAAGATATAAGCATCTGAATGCAGAGTTCCAAAGAATAGCAAGAAGAGATAAGAAAGACTTCCCAGTAATCAATGCAAAGAAATAGAGGAAAACCACAGAATGGGAAAGACTAGAGATCTCTTCAAGAAAATTAGAGATACCAAGGGAACATTTCATGCAAAGATGGGCTTGATAAAGGACAGAAATGGTATGACCTAACAGAAGCAGAAGATATTAAGAAGAGGTAGCAAGAATAGACAGAAGAACTGTACAAAAAAGAGCTTCACGACCAAGATAATCACGATGGTGTGATCACTGACCTAGAGCCAGACATCCTGGAATGTGAAGTCAAGTAGGCCTTAAAAAGCATCACTATGAACAAAGCTAGTGGAGGTGGTAGAATTCCAGTTGAGCTATTTCAAATCCTGAAAGATGATGCTGTTGAAAGTGCTGCACTCAATATGCCAGCAACTTTGGACGACTCAGCAGTGGCCACAGGACTGGAAAAGGTCAGTTTTCATTCCAATCCCAAAGAAAGGCAATGCCAAAGAATGCTCAAACTACCACACAATTGCACTCATCTCACATGCTAATAAAGTAATGCTCAAAAGTCTCCAAGCCAGGCTTCAGCAATATGTGAACTGTGAACTTCCAGATGTTCAAGCTGGCTTTAGAAAAGGCAGAGGAACCAGAGATCAAATTGCCAACATCTGCTGGATCATCAAAAAAGCAAGAGAGTTCCAGAAAAACATCTATTTCTGTTTTATTGACTATGCCAAAGACTTTGACTGTGTGGGTCACAATAAACTGTGAAAAATTCTGAAAGAGATGGGAATACCAGACCACCTGACCAGCCTCTTGAGAAACCTATATGCAGGTCAGGAAGCAACAGTTAGAACTGGACATGGAACAACAGACTGGTTCCAAATAGGAAAAGGAGTTCGTCAAGGCTGTATATTGTCACCCTGATTATTTTACTTAAAGCAGAGTATATCATTAGAAACGCTGGGCTGGAAGAAGCACAAGCTGGAATCAAGATTTCTGGGAGAAATATAAATAACCTCAGATATGCAGATGACACCACCCTTATGGCAAATACTGAAGAGGAACTCAAAAGCCTCTTGATGAAAGTGAAAGAGGAGAGTGAAAACATTGGCTTAAAGCTCAACATTCAGAGAACGAAGATCATGGCATCTGGCCCCATCACTTCATGGGAAATAGATGGGGAAACAGTGTCAGACTTTATTTTTGGGGGCTCTAAAATCACTGCAGATGGTGACTGCAGCCATGAAATTAAAAGACGCTTACTCCTTGGAAGGAAAGTTATGACCAACCTAGATAGCATATTCAAAAGCAGAGACATTACTTTGCCAACAAAGATCCGTCTAGTCAAGGCTATGGTTTTTCCAGTTATCATGTATGGATGTGAGAGTTGAACTGTGAAGAAAGCTGAGTGCTGAAGAATTGCTGCTTTTGAACTGTGGTGTTGGAGAAGACTCTTGCAAGTCCCTTGGACTGCAAGGAGATCCATCCAGTCCATTCTAAAGGAGATCAGTCCTGGGTCTTCTTTGGAAGGACTGATGCTAAAGCTGAAACTCCAATAGTTTGGCCACCTCATGCAAAGAGTTGACTCATTGGAAAAGACTCTGATACTGGGAGGGATTGGGGGCAGGAGAGGAAGGGGATGACAGAGGATGAGATGGCTGGATGGCAACACCAACTCGATGAACATGAGATTGTGTGAACTCCAGGAGTTGGTGATGGACAGGGAGGCCTAGCATGCTGCAATTCATGAGGTCACAAAGAGTAGGACACGACTGAGTGACTGAACTGAACTGAACTGAACTGAAGAAGGTAAGTTATCACCTTGTGTATGGATAAAGAAAGGCCTGACAGGATAAATCAAGTAATCTGGTTTCATACTTTAACAATTATGGTTGGCCCTTCCTATCCATATATTCTTCATCCAGCTGTACTCTGCAATTTTATATAAGGGATTTTAGCATGGAGGATTTGGGTATCCTTGGGAGTTCTGGAATCAATATTCCATAGATATTAAGGAAAAACTGTATTTCTATAATCCTTATTTATGGGCGGGAACTATGAACTTTGGAACCTAAAAATCCAAGCTATCTTTATCTGAAGAATCTGATCCTATTAATTTTGTCTCTGTTTTAGACTTCATCTATATAAGAATATGGAATCTACCATCATACTTTAGTTGAATTATAGGAATAACTACCCATAATTTGGACCTCACTTGTGGCTCAGCGGTTAAGAATCCACCTGCAATGCGAGAGACCTGGATTCAATCCCTGGGTTGGGAAGATCCCCTGCAGAAGGGAAAGGTTACCACTCCAGTATTCTGGCCTGGAGAATTCCATGGACTCTCTAGTCCATGGGGTTGCAAAGAGAAACAACTGAGCAACTTTAATTTCACCTGTACTTTGTACTTGCCTGGTGAGTCAGTGGTAAAGAATCCAGTGCAGGAGACATTGGTTCAACCCTTGGGTCAGGAAGGCCCCCTAGAGAAGAAAATGGCAACCCACTCCAGTATTCTTACCTGGGAAATCCCATCGGAAGAGGAGCCTTGTGAGCTACAGTCCATGAGGTTGCAATAGAATCAGACATGACTTAGTGACTAAAAAACACCTGCAGTTCAACTCACATTTGACAAAAACCAGTGAATTTCATTTAGTCAAGGCCTAAAATACCAACTGACTAATTTTTTTAGTATTTTCCCTTAAAAACTTTGATTTATGATAGACATAAAATCCAATTATAGATATAAAAGTAAAATAAAACCAAAATCTATTAGGATAAGAAGATGAAATACTAGGATCCTATGGCTCAACTTTAATACCACCACTTCACAGAGAACAAAGTTGAGTACCAAAGTAGTGAAGCAATTGGACCAAAGTTACTGTACTTTTCTTAAATCAATCTCTAAATTACACAGGTCTATTTTAAAACAGTTCCTTTCTAGGTTTAAAAACAAAACTTGTCATCTAAAAATAATTCTTCAACACTAAAAAGATAGTATAAGCAGGCTGAAAATCAGCTTTTTGCTAAATGACTTTTCAACAAATACTTCTATAATATTCTCATTTCTGCGAACACTTAGCATGGAAAATTTCCTTGGGGTTAATTGTTTGCTTCAGTGTGTATAAGTAGTATTTAACTGTCTTTCTAAAGTAACACTCTTTATCCCTAGTTAAGACTATGCCTAACTTTAATTGACTTCAGAATAAGTAAGAGTGACTCAATTTTAATGATCCTATCAGCCTTTCTTTGTAATTTATGAACACATATAAAAAAACATTTGATGGCCACCACACCAAAAGGGTATGATGTCCATTTCATCATCGGGGACTGGAATGCAAAACTAGGAAATCAAGAGATACCTGGAGTAACAGGCAAGTTTGGTCTTGGAGTACAAACTGAGACAGGGCAAAGACTAACAGAGTTTTGCCAAGAGAATGCACTGGCATAGCAAACACTCTCTTCCAAAAACACAAGAGATGACTCTACATATGACCATTATCAAATGGTCAATACCAAAATCAAATTAATTATATTTTTTGTAGCCAAAGATGGAGAAACTCTATAAAGTAAGAAAAACAAAATTGGGAGCTGACTGTGGCTCAGGTCATGAACTCCTTATTACCGAATACAGACTTAAATTGAAGAAAGTAGGGAAAATCACTAGACCATTCAGGAATGACCTAAATCAAATCCTTTACAAATATGAATATATGGTGGAAGTGGCAAATAGATTCAAGGCATTAGATCTGATAGGGTGCCTGAAGAACTATGGATGGAGGTCCATAACTTTGTACAGAAGGCAATGATCGAAACCATCCCCCCCCCCCCCAAAAAAAAAAAACTCAAAAAGGCAAGATGGTTGTCTGAGGAGGCCTTACAGATACCTGAGAAAACAAGAGAAACTAAAAGCAAAGGAGAAAAGGAAAGATATGTCCATCCAAATGTAGAGTTCCAAAGAAGAGCAAGGAAAGATAAGAAAGCCTTCCTAAGTGAACAATGCAAAGAAATAGAGGAAACAACAGAATAGGAAAAGCTAAAGATCTCTTCAAGAAAATTAGAGATACCAAGGGAACATTTCAAGCAAAGATGGGCACAACAAAGGACAGAAAATGTATTGACCTAAAAGAAGTAGAAGATATTAAGAAGAGGTGGCAAGATACACAGAAGAACTGTACAAAAAAAGGTCTTAGTGACCCAGATAACCATGATGGTGTGATCACTCACCTAGAGCCAGGCATACTGCTACGTGAAGTCAAGTGGGCCTTATGAAGCATCCCTATGAACAAAGTAGAGGTGATGGAATTCTGGTAGAGCTATTTCAAGTCCTAAAAGATGATGTTGTTAAATTGCTGCACTCAATACACCAGCAAATTTGGAAAACTCAGCAATGGCCACAGGACTGGAAAAGGTCAGTTTTCATTCCAATCCCAAAGAAAGGCAATGCCAAAGGATGGTCAAACTACTGCACAGTTGCACTCACCTTACACACTAGCAAAGTAATGCTGAAAATTCTCCAAGCTAGGCTTCAACAGTATGTAAAACAAGAACTTCCAGATGTTCAAGCTGGATATACAAAAGGCAGAGAAACCAGAGATCAACTTTCCAACATCTGCTGAATCATAGAAAAAAGAAAGAGAATTCCAGAATTCCAGAAAAACAGTTTACTTCTCCTTCATTGACAACACTAAAGCCTTTGAATGTGTGGACAACAAATTGTGGGAAATTCTTAAAGAGATGGGAATACCAGACCACCTTACCTGTCTCCTGAAATCTATGCTGGTTAAGAAGCAACAGTTAGAACCGGACATGGAACACTGGACTGGTTCCAAATTGGGAAAGAAGTACTTCAAAACAGTATATTTTCACCCTGCTTATTTAACTTATTTGCAGAATATATCATGCAAAATGTGAATTGGATGAAGTACTAGCTGGAATCAAGATTGTTTGGAGAAATATCAATAACCTCAGATAGGCAGATGATACCACCTGTATGGCAAAAAGCTAAGAGACACTAAAGAGCCTCTTGATGAATGTGAAAGAGGAGAATGAAAAAGCTGGCTTAAAACTCAGCATTCAAATAACAAAGATCATGGCATCTGGTCACATCATTTCATGACAATTAGATGGGTAAAAAATGGAAACAATGATAGACTTTATTTCCTTGAACTCCAAAATCACTGCAGATGGTGACTGCAGCCATAAATTTAAAAGACACTTGCTTCTTGAAAGAAAAGCTAAGACTAACCTAGATAGCATGTTCAAAAGCAGAGACATTACTTTGCCAACTAAGGCCCATATAGTCAAAGCTGTGGTTTTTCCAGTAGTCATGTATGGATGTGAGAGTTGGACTACAAAGAATGCTGAGCACCAAAGAATTGGTGTTTTTGAACTGTGGTGGTGGAGAAGACTCTTGAGAGTCCCTTGGACTGCAAGGATCCCTTGGACTGCAAGGAGATCAAACCAGTCAATCCTAAAGGAAATCAATCCTGAATATTCATTGGAAGGACTAATGATGAAGCTGAGGTTCCAATACTTTGGCCATCTGATGTGAAGAACTGACTCACTGGAAAAGACTCAGATGGTGGGAAGGATTGAAGGCAGGAGGAGAAGGGGATGACAAAGGATGAGATGGTTGGATAGCATCACTGACTCAATGGACATGAATTTGAGCAAGCTCTGGGAGATGGTGAAGGACAGAGTAGCCTTGTGTGCTGCAGTCCATGGGGTCATAAAGAGTCAGATACAACTGAGGGACTGAACAACAACAACATCCAAGAGGAAAAATTCTAAAAATAAAAATTATCTTAAATTTAAAAGTTGCTAAATTTCAACAACATTTAAGTTTAGTAAACACACACATATATGCATGAAAAAAAAAAAAAAAAACTGGTACAAGGTTAAAAAAATCCAGAGAGTCACAACGTAATACATCAGATGAAAAATTGATTAATAATCAGGATATTCAAAGAGATTGACCATGCATCATCTGCCTTCAAAGAGGTTATAGTAGAAGCGTATTGAGAAGACACCATTTTTAATACAAGAAAGCATACGATAACAAAAACGTAATTGAAAACAAAACTTAGTACTCTAGAAGTTCAAGAGGAAAAAGGATGAGCATGGTATGGAGTGTTCATGTGCTCAGTCACACAGTTATGTCTGACTCTTTGCCACCTCATGGACTGTAGCCCGCCAGGTCCTCTGTCCATGGCATTTTCCAGGCAAGAATACTGGAGTAGGCTTCCTTCTCCGTGGAGTGTTCATAGACAGTATTCAAAACAAGCAAGACTATAAAACTAGAACTTGGGTCTTTTTTTAATATAAATATATTTATTTTAATTGGAGGCTAATTTCTTTACAATATTGTACTGGTTTTGCTATACATCAACAGGAATCCGCCAGGGGTGTACACGTGTTCCCTACCCTGACCCCACCTCCCACCTCCCTCCCCATACCATCCCTCTGCGTCATCCCAGTGCACCAGTCTCAAGCATCCTCTATCATGCATCAAACCTGGACTGGCTATTCATTTCACATATGATATTATACATGTTTCAATGCCATCCTCCCAAATCATCCCACCCTCGCCCTCTCCCACAGAGCCCAAAACACTGTTCTATACATCCGTGGCTCTTTTGCTGTCTCGCATACAGGGTTATCATTACCATCTTTCTAAATTCCATATATATGCGTTAGTATACTGTATTGGTGTTTTTCTTTCTGGCTTACTTCACTCTGTATAATAGGCTCCAGGTTCATCAACCCCATTAGAACTGACTTAAATGTACTATTTTTAATGACTGAATAATATTCCATTGTGTATAGGTAGCACAGCTTTCTTATCCATTCATCTGCTGATGAACATCTAGGTTGCTTCCATGTCCTGGCTATTATAAACAGTGCTGCGATGAACATTGGGGTACACATGTCTCTTTCCCTTCTGGTTTCCTCAGTGTGAATGCCCAGCAGTGGGATTGCTGGGTCATACAGCAGTTCTATTTCCAGTGTTTAAGGAATTTCCGCACTATTATCCATAGTGGTTGTACTAGTTTGCATTCCACCAACAGTGTAAGAGGGTTCCCTTTTCTCCAAACCCTCTCCAGCATTGATTGCTTGTACACTTTTGGATCGCAGCCATTCTGACTAGCGTGAAATGGTACCTCATTGTGATTTTGATTTTCTTTCCTCTGATAATGAGTGATGCTGAGCATCTTTTCCTGTGTTTGTTAGCCATCTGTATGTCTTCTTTGGAGAAATGTCTATTTAGTTCTTTGGCCCATTTTTTGATTGGGTCATTTATTTTTCTGGAATTGAGCTGCAGAGGTTGCTTGTATATTTTTTAGGTTAATCCTTTGTCAGTTGCTTCATTTGCTATTATTTTCTCCCATTCTGAAGTCTGTCTTTTCACCTTGCTTATAGTTTCCTTTGATGTGCAGAAGCTTTTAATTTTAATTAGGTCCCATTTGTTTATTTTTACTTTTATTTCCAATATTCTGGGAGGTGGGTCATAGAGGGTCCTGCTGTGATTTATGTCACAGAGTGTTTTGCCTATGTTCTCCTCTAGGAGTTTGATAGTTTCTGGCCTTATGTTTAGATCTTTAATCCATTTTGAGTTTATTTTTGTGTATGGTGTTAGAAAGTGTTCTAGTCTCATTCTTTTACAAGTGGTTGACCAGTTTTCCCAACACCACTTGTTAAAGAGATTGTCTTTTCTCCATTGTATATTCTTGCCTCTTTTGTCAAAGATAAGGTTTCCATAGGTGTGTGGATTTACCTCTGGGCTTTCTATTTTGATCCATTGGTCTATATTTCTCTTTGTGCCAGTACCATACTGTCTTGATGACTGTGGCTTTGTAGTAGAGCCTGAAGTCAGGCAGGTTGATTCCTCCAGTTCCATTCTTCTTTCTCATGATTGCTTTGGCTATTCGAGGTTTTTTGTATTTCCATACAAATTGTGAAATTATTTGTTTTAGCTCTGTGAAAAATACCGTTAGTAGCTTGATAAGGATTGCATTGAATCTATAGATTGCTTTGGGTAGTATACTCATTTTCACTATATTGATTCTTCCGATCCACAAACATGGTATATTTCTCCATCTATTAGTGTCCTCTTTGATTTCTTTCACCAGTGTTTTATAGTTTTCTATATATAGGTCCTTTGTTTCTTTAGGTAGATATATTCCTAAGTATTTTATTCTTTTCGTTGCAATGGTGAATAGAATTGTTTCCTTAATTTGCTTTCTATTTTCTCATTGTTAGTGTATAGGAAATGCAAGGGATTTCTGTGTGTTGATTTTATATCCTGCAACTTTACTATATTCATTGATTAGCTCTAGCAATTTTCTGGAGGAGTCTTTACGGTTTTCTCTGTGGAGGATCATGTCCTCTGCAAACAGTGAGAGTTTTACTTCGTTTTTTCCTATTTGGACTCCTTTTATTTCTCTTTCTGCTCTGATTGCTGTGGTCAAAACTTCCAAAACTATGTTGAATAGTAGTGGTGAAAGTCAGCACCCTTGTCTTGTTTCTGACTTTAGGGAAAATGCTTTCAACCTATCACCTTTGAGGATGATGTTTGCTGTGGGTTTGTCATCTATAGCTTTTATTATGTTGAGGTATGTTCCTTCTATTCTTGCTTTCTGGAGAGTTTTTATCATAAATGGATGTTGAATCTGTCAAAGGCTTTCTCTGCATCTATTGAGATAATCATATGGCTTTTATTTTTCAATTTGTTAATGTGGTGTATTACATTGATTGATTTGCGGATATTGAAGCATCCTTGCATCCCTGGGATAAAGCCCATTTGGTCATGATGTATGATCTTTTTAATGTGTTGTTGGATTCTGATTGCTAGAATTTTGTTAAGGATTTTTGCATCTATGTTCATCAGTGATATTGGCCTGTAGTTTTCTTTTTTTTTTTTTTTTTTCTTTTTTTTGTTTTTTTGTTTTGGCATCTTTGTCATGTTTTGGTATTAGGGTGATGGTGGCCTCATAGAATGAGTTTGGAAATTGACCTTCCTCTGCAATTTTCTGGAAGAGTTTGAGTAGGATAGGTGTTAGCTCTTCTCTAAATTTTTGGTAGAATTCAGCTGTGAAGCCGTCTGGACCTGGGCTTTTGTTTGCTGGAAGATTTTGATTACAGTTTCAATTTCCGTGTTTGTGATGGGTCTGTTAAGATTTTCTATTTCTTCCCGGTTCAGTTTTGGAAAGTTGAAATTTTCTAAGAATTTGTCCACTTCTTCCAAGTTGTCCATTTCATTGGCATATAATTACTGATAGTAGTCTCTTATGATCCTTTGTATTTCTGTGTTGTCTGTTGTGATCTCTCCATTATCATTTCTAATTTTATTGATTTGATTTTTCTCCCTTTGTTTCTTGATGATTCTGACTAATGGCTTGTCAATTTTATTTATCCTCTCAAAGAACCAGCTTTTGGTTTTGTTGATTTTTGCTATGGTCTCTTTTGTTTCTTTTGCATTTATTTCTGCCCAATTTTTAAGATTTCTTTCCTTCCACTAACCCTGGGGTTGTTCATTTCTTCCTTTTCTAGTTGCTTTAGGTGTAGAGTTAGGTTATTTATTTGACTTTTTTGTTTCTTGAGGTATGCCTCTATTGCTATGAACCTTCCCATTAGCACTGCTTTTACAGTGTCCCACAGGTTTTGGGTTGTTGTGTTTTCATTTTCATTCATTTCTATGCATATTTTTATTTCTTTTTTGATTTCTTCTCTGATTTGTTGGTTATTTAGCAGCGTGTTGTTCAGCCTCCATATGTTGGAATTTTTAATAGTTTTTCTCCTGTAATTGAGATCTAATCTTACTTCATTATGGTCAGAAAAGATGCTTGGGATGATTTCAATTTTTTTGAATTTGCCAAGGCTCAATTTATGGCCCAGGATGTGATCTATCCTGGAGAAGGTTCCGTGTGCATTTGAGAAAAAGGTGAAATTCATTGTTTTAGGGCAAAATGTCCTATGGATATCAATTAGGTCTAACTGGTCTATTGTATCATTTAAAGTTTGTGTTTCCTTGTTAATTTTCTGAGATTCTTGCTGGGTACAGTAATACGGGCTGTAGGTTATTTTCTTTCATCACTTTAAGTATATCCTGCCATTCCCTCCTGGCCTGAAGAGTTTCTATTGAAAGATCAGCTGGTATCCTTATGGGAATCCCCTTGTGTGTTATTTGTTGTTTTTCCCTTGCTGCTTTTAATATTTGTTCCTAGTGTTCGATCTTTGTTAATTTGATTAATATGTGTCTTGGGGTGTTTCACCTTGGGTTTATCCTGTTTGGGACTCTCTGGGTTTCTTGGACTTGAGTGATTATTTCCTTCCCCATTTTAGGGAAGCTTTCAACTATTATCTCATCTAGTATTCTCTCATGGTCTTTCTTTTTGTCTTCTTCTTCTGGGACTCCTATGACTTGAATGTTGGGGCATTTAACATTGTCCCAGAGGTCTCTGAGATTGTCTTCATTTCTTTTAATTCGTTTTTCTTTTTTCCTCTCTGATTCATTTATTTCTACCATTCTATCTTCTACCTCACTAATCCTTCTTCTGCCTCTGTTATTCTACTATTCTACTATTCTACCTCCAGAGTGTTTTTGATCTCATTTATTGCATTATTCATTATATATTGACTCTTTTTTATCTCTTCTCAGTTCAGTTCAGTTCAGTTCAGTCGCTCAGTCGTGTCTGACTCTTTGCAACCCCATGAATCGCAGCATGCCAGGCCTCCCTGTCATATAAGTTAAATAAGCAGGGTGACAATATACAGCCTTGACGGACTCCTTTTCCTATTTGGAACCAGTCTGTTGTTCCATGTCCAATTCTAACTGTTGCTCCTTGTTTATTTCTTCTAGATCCTTGTTAAACCTTTCTTGCATCTTCTCAATCCTTATCTCCAGGCTGTTTGTCTGTGATTCTATTTTGTTTTCAAGATTTTGGATCATTTTCACTATCATTATTCGGAATTCTTTATGAGGTAGATACCCTATCTCTTCCTCTTTTTTTGGTTTGGTGGGCATTTATCCTGTTCCTTTACCTGCTAGGCATTCCTCTGTCTCTTCATCTTGTTTATATTGCTGTGTTTGGGGTGGCCTTTCTGTATTCTGGCAGTTTGTGGAGTTCTCTTTATTGTGGAGTTTCCTCACTGTGGGTGGGGTTCTATGGGTGGCTTCTCAAGGTTTCCTGGCTAGGGAAGCTAGTGTCGGTGTTCTAGTGGGTGGAGCTGGGTTTCTTCTCTCTGAAGTGCAATGAAGTGTCCAGTAATGAGTTCTGAGATGTCAATGGGTTTGGAGTAACTTTCAATTCAGTTCAGTCGCCTCAATCGTGTCCGACTCTTTGCGACCCCATGAATCACAGCACACCAGGCTTCCCTGTCCATCACCAACTCCCAGAGTCCACTCAGACTCACGTCCATCGAGTCAGTGATGCCATCCAACCATCTCATCCTCTGTCGTCCCCTTCTCCTCATGCCCCCAATCCCTCCCAGCATCAGAGTCTTCTCCAATGAGTCAACTCTTTGCATGAGGTGGCCAAAGTACTGGAGTTTCAGCTTTAGCATCTTTCCTTCCAAAGAAATCCCAGGGCTGATCTCCTTCAGAATGGACTGGTTGGATCTCCTTGCAATCCAAGGGACTCTCAAGAGTCTTCTCCAACACCACAGTTCAAAAGCATCAATTTGCGGATATTGAAGAATCCTTGCATCCCTGGGATAAAGCCCACTTGGTCATGGTGTATGATCTTTTTAATGTGTTGTTGGATTCTGATTTCTAGAATTTTGTTAAGGATTTTTGCATCTATGTTCACCAGTGATATTGACCTGTAGTTTTCTTTTTTTGTGGGATCTTTGTCATGTTTTGGTATTAGGGTGATGGTGGCCTCATAGAATGAGTTTGGAAGTTTACCTTCCTCTGCAATTTTCTGGAAGAGTTTGAGCAGGATAAGTGTTAGCTCTTCTCTAAATTTTTGGTAGAATTCAGCTGTGAAGCCGTCTGGACCTGGGCTTTTGTTTGCTGGAAGATTTTTGATTACAGTTTCAATTTCCGTGCTTGTGATGGCTCTGTTAAGATTTTCTATTTCTTCCTGGTCCAGTTTTGGAAAGTTGTACTTTTCTAAGAATTTGTCCATTTCTTCCACTTTGTCCATTTTATTGGCATATAGTTGCTGATAGTAGTCTCTTATGATCCTTTGTATTTCTGTGTTGTCTGTTGTGATCTCTCCATTTTCATTTCTAATTTTATTGATTTGATTTTTCTCCCTTTGTTTCTTGACAAGTCTGGCTAATGGTTTGTCAATTTTATTTATCCTTTCAAAGAACCAGCTTTTGGCTTTGTTGATTTTTGCTATGTTCTCTTTTGTTTCTTTTGCATTTATTTCTGCTCTAATTTTTAAGATTTCTTTCCTCCTACTAACCCTGGGATTCTTCATTTCTTCCTTTTCTAGTTGCTTTAGGTGTAGAGTTAGGTTACTTATTTGACTTTTTTCTTGTTTCTTGAGGTATGCCTGTATTGCTATGAACTTTCCCCTTAGGACTGCTTTTACAATGTCCCACAGGTTTTGGGTTGTTGTGTTTTCATTTTCATTCATTTCTATGCAAATTTTTATTTCTTTTTGATTTCCTCTGTGATTTGTTGGTTATTCAGCAGCGTGTTGTTCAGCCTCCATATGTTGGAATTTTTAATAGTTTTTCTCCTGTAATTGAGATCTAATCTTACTGCATTGTGGTCAGAAAAGATGCTTGGAATGATTTCTATTTTTTTGAATTTACCAAGGCTAGCTTTTCATATGATTATCTCAATAGATGCAGAGAAAGCCTTTGACAAAATTCAACATCCATTTATGATAAAAACTCTCCAGAAAGCAGGAATAGAAGGAACATACCTCAACATAATCAAAGCTATATATGACAAACCCACAGCAAACATTATCCTCAATGGTGAAAAATTGAAAGCATTTCCTCTAAAGTCAGGAACAAGACAAGGGTGCCCATTTTCACCATTACTATTCAACATAGTTTTGGAAGTTTTGGCCACATTAATCAGAACAGAAAAAGAAATAAAAGGAATACAAATTGGAAAAGAAGAAGTAAGACTCTCACTGTTTGCAGATGACATGATCCTCTACATAGAAAACCCTAAAGACTCCACCAGAAAATTATTAGAACCAATCAATGACTATAGTAAAGTTGCAGGATATAAAGTCAACACACAGAAATCCCTTGCATTCCTATACAATAATAATGAGAAAACAGAAAGAGAAATTAAGGAAACAATTCCATTCACCATTGCAAAGGAAAGAATAAAATACTTAGGAATGTATCTACCTAAAGAAACTAAAGACCTATATATAGAAAACTATAAAACACTGGTGAAAGAAATCAAAAAGGACACTAACAGATGGAGAAATATACCATGTTCATGGATTGGAAGAATCAATATAGTGAAAATGAGTATACTACCCAAAGCAATCTATAGATTCAATGCAATCCCTATCAAGCTACCAACAGTATTCTTTACAGAGCTAGAACAAATAATTTCACAATTTGTATGGAAATACAAAAAACCTCGAATAGCCAAAGCAATCTTGAGAAAGAAGAATGGAACTGGAGGAATCAACCTACCCGACTTCTGGCTCTACTACAAAGCCACAGTTATCAAGACAGTATGGTACTGGCACAAAGACAGGAATATAGATCAATGGAACAAAATAGAAAGCCCAGAGATAAATCCACGCACATATGGACACCTTATCTTTGACAAAGGAGGCAAGAATATACAATGGATTAAAGACAATCTCTTTAACAAGTGGTGCTGGGAAAACTGGTCAACCACTTGTAAAAGAATGAAACTAGAACACTTTCTAACACCATACACAAAAATAAACTCAAAATGGATTAAAGATCTAAATGTAAGACCAGAAACTATCAAACTCCTAGAGGAGAACATAGGCAAAACACTCTCTGACATACATCACAGCAGGATCCTCTATAACCCACCTCCAAGAATATTGGAAATAGAAACAAAAATAAACAAAAAAAACTAATTAAACTTAAAAGCTTCTGCACATCAAAGGAAACTATTAGCAAGGTAAAAAGACAGCCTTCAGAATGGGAGAAAATAATAGCAAATGAAACAACTGACAAACAACTAATCTCAAAAATATACAAGCAACACCTACAGCTCAACTCCAGAAAAATAAATGACTCAATCAAAAAATGGGCCAAAGAACTAAATAGACATTTCTCCAAAGAAGACATACAGATGGCTCACAAACACATGAAAAGATGCTCAACATCACTCATTATCAGAGAAATGCAAATCAAAACCACAATAAGGTACCATTTCACGCCAGTCAGAATGGATGCTATCCAAAAGTCTACAAGCAATAAATGCTGGAGAGGATGTGGAGAAAAGGGAACCCTCTTACACTCTTGGTGGGAATGCAAACTAGTACAGCCACTATGGAGAACAGTGTGGAGATTCCTTAAAAAACTGGACATAGAACTGCCTTATGATCCAGCAATCCCACTGCTGGGCATACACACTGAGGAAACCAGAAGGGAAAGAGACACGTGTACCCCAATGTTCATCACAGCACTGTTTATAATAGCCAGGACATGGACGCAACCTAGATGTCCATCAGCAGATGAATGGATAAGAAAGCGGTGGTACATATACACAATGGAGTATTACTCAGCCATTAAAAAGAATACATTTGAATCAGTTCTAATGAGGTGGATGAAACTGGAGCCTATTATACAGAGTGAAGTAAGCCAGAAAGAAAAACACCAATACAGTATACTAACGCATATATATGGAATTTAGAAAGATGGTAACAATAACCCTGTGTACGAGACAGCAAAAGAGACACTGATGTATAGAACAGTCTTATGGACTCTGTTGGAGAGGGAGAGGGTGGGAAGATTTGGGAGAATGGCATTGAAACATGTAAAATATCATGTATGAAACAAGTTGCCAGTCCAGGTTCAATGCACGATACTGGATGCTTGGGACTAGTGCACTGGAACGACCCAGAGGGATGGTATGGGGAGGGAGAAGGGAGGAGGGTTCAGGATGGGGAACACATGTATACCTGTGGCGGATTCATTTTGATATTTGGCAAAACTAATACAATTATGTAAAGTTTAAAAATAAAATACAATTTAAAAAAAAAAAAAAGCATCAATTCTTTGGCACTCAGCCTTCTTCACAGTTCACTCTAACATCCATACATGACTACTGGAAAAACCATAGCCTTGACTAGATGAACCTTTGTTGGCAAAGTAATATCTCTGCTTTTGAATATGCTGTCTAGTTTAGTCATAACTTTCCTTCCAAGGAATAAGCGTCTTTTAATTTCATGGCTGCAATCACCATCTGCAGTGATTTTGGAGCCCAAAAAAATAAAGTCTGACACTGATTCCACTGTTTCCCCATCTATTTGCCATGGAGTGATGGGGCCAGATGCCATGATCTTCCTTTTCTGAATGTTGAGCTTTAAGCCAACTTTTTCACTCTCCACTTTCACTTTCTTCAAGAGGCTTTTTAGTTCCTCTTCACTTTCTGCCAGAAGGGTGGTGTCATCTGCATATCTGATAGAGTTTTGCCAAGAAAATGCACTGGTCATAACAAACACCTCTTTAAACAACACAAGAGAAGACTCTACACATGGACATCACCAGATGGTCAACACCAAAATCAGATCGATTATATTCTTTGCAGCCAAAGATGGAGAAGCTCTATACAGTCAGCAAAAACAAGACCAGGAGCTGACTGTGGCTCAGATCATGAACTCCTTATTGCCAGATTCAGACTTAAATTGAAGAAAGTAGGGAAAACCACTAGACCATTCAGGTATGACCTAAATCATATCCCTTATGATTATACAGTAGAAGTGAGAAAAAGATTTAAGGGCCTAGATCTAATAGATAGAGTGCCTGATGAACTATGGGCAGAGGTTTGTGACATTGTACAGGAGACAGGGATCAAGACCATCCACATGGAAAAGAAATGCAAAAAAGCAAAATGGCTGTCTGGGGAAGCCTTACAAATAGCTGTAAAAAGAAGAGAAGCGAAAAGCAAAGGAGAAAAGGAAAGATATAAGCATCTGAATGCAGAGTTCCAAAGAATAGCAAGAAGAGATAAGAAAGCCTTCCTCAGCCGGTCAACGCAAAGAAATAGAGGAAAACAACAGAATGGGAAAGACTAGAGATCTCTTCAAGAAAATTAGAGATACCAAGGGAACATTTCATGCAAAGATGGGCTCGATAAAGGACAGAAATGATATGGACCTAACAGAAGCAGAAGATATTAAGAAGAGATGGCAAGAATACACAGAAGAACTGTACAAAAAAGATATTCATGACCCAGATGATCACAATGGTGTGATCACTGACCTAGAGCCAGACATCCTGGAATGTGAAGTCAAGTGGGCCTTAGAAAGCATCACTACGAAGAAAGCTATTGGAGGTGATGGAATTCCAGTTGAGCTATTTCAAATCCTGAAAGATGATGCTGTGAAAGTGCTGCACTCAGTATGCCAGCAAATTTGGAAAACTCAGCAATGGCCAAAGGACTGGAAAAGGTCAGTTTTCATTCTGATCCCAAAGAAAGGCAATGCCAAAGAATGCTCAAACTACTGCACAATTGCCCTCATCTCACATGCTAGTAGAGTAATGCTCAAAATTCTCCCAGTCAGGCTTCAGCAATATGTGAACCGTGAACATCCTGATGTTCAAGCTGGTTTTAGAAAAGGCAGAGGAACCAGAGATCAAATTGCCAACATCTGCTGGATCATGGAAAAAGCAAGAAAGTTCCAGAACAACATCTATTTCTGCTTTATTGACTATGCCAAGGCCTTTGATTGTGTGGATCACAATAAACTGTGGAAAATGCTGAAAGAGATGGGAATACCAGACCACCTGACCTGCCTCCTGAGACATTTGTATGCAGGTCAAGAAGCAACAGTTAGAACTGGACATGAACCAACAGACTGGTTCCAAATAGGAAAAGGATTTCATCAAGGCTGTATATTGTCACCCTGCTTGTTTAACTTATATGCAGAATACATCATGAGAAATGCTGGACTGGAAGAAACACAAGCAGGAATCAAGATTGCCGGTAGAAATATCAATAACTGGAGAAGGGAATGGCAAACCACTTCAATATTCTTACCTTGAGAACCCCATGAACAGCATGAAAAGGCAAAATGATAGGATACTGAAAGAGGAACTCCCCAGGTCAGTAGGTGCCCGATATGCTACTGGAGATCAGTGGAGAAATAACTCCAGAAAGAATGAAGGGATGGAGCCAAAGCAGAAACAATACCCAGCTGTGGATGTGACTGGTGATAGAAGCAAGGTCCGATGCTCTAAAGAGCAATATTGCATAGGAACCTGGAATGTCATGTCCATGAATCAAGGCAAATTGGAAGTGGTCAAACAAGAGATGGCAAGAGTGAATGTTGACATTCTAGGAATCAGCGAACTCAAATGGACTGGAATGGGTGAATTTAACTCAGATGACCATTATATCTACTACTGCGGGCAGGAATCCCTCAGAAGAAATGGAGTAGCCATCATGGTCAACAAAAGAGTCTGAAATGCAGTACTTGGATGAATCTCAAAAATGACAGAATGATCTCTGTTTCCAAGGCAAACCATTCAATATCACAGTAATCCAAGTCTATGCCCCAACCAGTAATGCTGAAGAAGCTGAAGTTGAACAGTTCTATGAAGACCGACAAGAACTTTTAGAACTAACACCAAAAAAAGATGTTCTTTTCATTATAGGGGACTGGAATGCAAAAGTTAGAGTAACTTTAGGCAGCCTGTATATTGAAGCTCAGGGCTGTGTTCCTGTGTTGCTGGAGAATTTGTGTGGTATGTCTTGCTCTGGAACTTGTTGGCCCTTGGGTGGTGCTTGGTTTCAGTGTAGGGATGGAGGCGTTTGATGAGCTCCTGTCAATTAATGTTCCCTGAAGTCAGGAGTTCTCTGGTGTTCTCAGGATTTGGATTTAAACCTCCTGCTTCTGGTTTTCAGTTTTATCTTTACAGTAGCCTCAAGACTTCTCCATCTCCTTTTGAAGACAATCGGCTGCTTTTCTAGGTGCCTGATGTCCTCTGCTGGCATTCAGAAGTTGTTTTGTGGAATTTACTCAGCATTCAAATTTTATTTTGATGAATTTGTGGGGGAGAAAGTGGTCTCCCCGTCCTATTCCTCTGCCATCTTAGGACCGCCCCAGAACTTGGGTCTTAAAGGAATCAAGCAAACCATCTGTGAGGACATTTTAGATTTCACTTGTGGGTTTCATTACCTCCTGAAGACTCAGTTTCCTGTCATTGGTAAGAAGTAACTTAGATGCAGTGCTCAGCATCGTATCTAATACTAATTGCAGTGAATGTTAGGTTTGCCTATATCTCTCCCCGGGCAAGTGTCAGAATGTAACATGCCATCACATTACCCAATCTGCCTCTCTTGCCTCAGTGAGATGCGCCCTTCAGTGGCATCTGATCTAAGCTAGTTTAATCATAGTACCTCACTCCCCAGCCACAGTGACTGATTCTCAAGCATGGATACATAACCCAATTGAGACCAAATTAGAGTACTCTTTGACCTAGAGCCTGAGGAAAGAGCCTCTTTCCCCTCTGGTGATCAGCCAGGCTTGAGGGTTTTGCCATATGCAGAACTTTGAGCACTAAAATTGGGAAGCTATCAGGAAAACTGGGAATGCAGTAGCTGGGAAGAATGATTCCCAAACAACCTATGGAAGAAGCAAGTCTACAGTAGGAAAAATGGAGCAATTATACAGAGAGAACAGAAATGGGGAGAAAGACAGTGCTGGTGAGCTTCCAGCCTTTGATCTGAATTGTTTTCAAAGCTAGACACTCTTGGTTTTACTCACTTTGGATTACATGTTGCAATTAATTTCCCTTGATTAGGGTAACTAAGTTAGGGTTTCTGTCACTTGTAATCAAAAAATCCTAGTCACTACTTTGACCCATAGAAAGTGCTTCATATATATTAGCCATTATCATTATAATTGTGGTAACTATTGTTAAATTCTACCAAGAAACTTTATTTCTCCTGGTTTATTAGTTAAGATGTAGTGTTGTTTAGTCACTATGTCATGTTTGACTCTGCAACCCCATGTAGCACTGCAGAATGCCAGGCTTCCCTGTCCTTCACTGTCCCAGAGTTTGCTCAAACTCATATCTATTGATACCACCCAACCATCTCATCTTCTGTCACCTTCTTCTCATCCTGCCCTCAATCTTTCCCAGCATCAGAGTCTTTTTCCAATGGGTCATCTCTTCCCATCAGGTGGCTCAAATATTGGCACTTTAGCTTCAGCATCAGTCCTTCTGATAAATATTCAGGACTGATTTTCTTTAGGATTGACTGGTTGGATCTCCTTCCTTGCAGTCCAAGGGACTCTCAAGAGTCTTCTCCAACACCACAATTCAAAAGCATCAAAGATGAACAAATAACATAAAAATAAATAATTCTGCTCTCATGGAGACATAGCCAGAGACCACTTGGGCTAATTTGAATGACATGGTTCCTACTACTGGCCCAGAAATCATCTCCAACATCCAAGGAAACTTGGGAGCAGAAATGCTGCATAAGGTCCAGACAGTTATTTGGATATAGAGCAGCACTGAACGACTCTCCTTCCACTACTTGCATCTAGGCAAGCTCCCCAGTCTCAGCTACTATTCGAATTTCTGGTGAAAGATTTGGATGTGTAGACTGATAAAATTCTGCTTGGTAGGACAAAATATGGTTTTCTCAAGATGAAAATACTATATGAATGAAACTCCATACTGTTTCAAAAACAGGAATTTTCCCTGATTGTTCTTAAAATTCAATGTTGTTAAGAGATAAACAACAATGCATCATTGGCCAAACACGACTGAGCGACTTCACTTTCACTTTTCACTTTCATGCATTGGAGAAGGAAATGGCAACCCACTCCAGTATTCTTGCCTGGAGAATCTCAGGGACAGAGGAGCTTGGTAGGCTGCCATCTATGGGGTCGCACAGAGTCGGACACGACTGAAGCAACTTAGCAGCAGCAGCAGCAGCCCAAACAGTTATTGACTACTTTGGTTACTTTCCATTTCAGAATCTATTGAATAATAATAATTTACTTTCCATGTAATCTATAGCTTGAAGTAGAATATTTTTTAAAAAATGTTCTTAATGTATGAGAAAACACCATTCTTTAATTAAATCCTTCTCCTGAGATCAACCTGAAGCAAGAGATTCACATGGAACTTGCTAGGCTTATATCAAAAAGCAAAGACCAACAGAGAAATCCCATAATGGTTTTTAGATTTTAGAACTGAAACTCTAAGAAGAAACTTTGCTTCTGTTCACATTTCACTAGCCAAAGTAAGTTGTACAAAAAAGGCAATGGAGCGGGAAAGGAAATTATAATTATCGTTTGCTCACTGGGGTGGGGGAAGGAGGAAATTGTTTGGAACAATGGTACAATTTAATACAAGTTTTATTACCCTGCTGGACCCCCTCTTTTCATTTATCTTCCTTCTTTCTGGCAAGTTCCCTCCCAGTACTTTCTTGCAGCTCAACTCTCATCTACACCCCCAAGGTCTCTCTTCTCTGATTCCCCAAGCTATTTTGTTTCTTATTACTCATGACTGTGCATCCCTTCTTAAATTTCTTGAATTTATATGATAAAATATATTATCAGTCTAACAGCTGGTAATGGCTCAGAATATCACACCTCTTAGATAACTTCATTCCTGACTTTAAAGTATCTCCACAAATATTTTTAATCATTGAGTCTAAAAGAGTATGCTAGGTATTATACACTAAGTTATTTCTCTTTAAAAGCCTATTAAATAGTTGGGTGTAAAAGATGCAAAACAAAAACATTAGGCAAAAAAAAAAAATCTAAATGGTAACTCACTCCAATATTCTTGCCTGGAAAATTATATGGATAGAGGAGCCCAGCAGGCTGCAGTTCATGGGATTGCAAAGCGTCAGACACGACTGAGTGACTGAGCACACAGGCGCGCGCGCGCACACACACACACACACAATAAAAACAAAACAGTGAGTGATTATTCCAAGTGACTTTCACATTCAAATGCTTCTACTAAGGTATAAAACCAGATTGCTTTCCTTTTTTCCATTCAATCAACTATTCAATTAATAAATCCAATAGTAATAAGCTACATAGGTGTTTCCAGTTTTCTTACCATGAAAACTAAGAAGGTTTGGGCTTTGAATGTGCAGTTTCTTTCACTTCTCACACCTTCTATACCTTGTCAGACAAACTTCTGGGGGTTTACAGTCCAAAATGGAAAAATAAAAAGAAGTAGATGAAAAAACACTTTAGTAATGAAGGAAGCTCAGCTTGAGAAATTTGGGGAAAGTACAGGAGTTGTTCTTTTTGAGAGAAATTAATTGAGAGGAAAATTAGCATTTTAAGAAGCACTGTTGAGGACTTTGTACCACTTTGCATGTGCTGAAGAAGTGCATGTAAAGACCTTGAGTTATTTTGTAAATAACTGAGGATTTGGCACTTCTTTAACTCTGACACCACTCTGAGATTAGACCACTTGTATCACGGCTTTCATAAAATTACTAAACACACATTTACTGAACACAACTATGTGTTGAGGACAGTTTGAGGGGCTGGCTGTCCAATGACAAGCAAAATAGATGTCAATTTTTACTTGGAATATGTATCATTTAAAATAAGCACCACTACAATGAGATAGAGAAATTAAGAACTGTAACAATTTGCTTAAAGATTAACAAAACATCAAGAAAGTGACTTGCCATCCAAATTTATATACAGGTGCATACTAAGTGTCTTCATTGTGTCTGACTCTTTGTGACCCCATAGACTGTACCCTGCCAGGCTTCTCTGTCCATGGGATTCTCCAGGCAAGAATACTGGAGTGGGTTGCCATTCCCTGCTTCAGGAGATCTTCCCAACCCAGGGATCAAATCCACGTCTCTTATGTCTCCTGCATTGGCAGGCAGGTTCTTTATCACTAGCACCACCACAGATAAGAAGTAGCAAAGCACAGGTTATATCCCAGTTCAGCCTTCTGCCCAACCTACATACCAAATCCAATATCAGCTCATACAATTGTCCTCAAATTGTATGAGGACATATCTAAATACCTATTCCCCCAAATATTCTTCCTCCACTGCATATAGCACACTCAGCAGATTCAAATTCTCTGTCTTCCACCACAGATCTCCATGTAAAATTCAGACTGAGAGTTGAAGAAGGTTTGATAGATGAGCTACTGCAAATCTACTTTGTGCCTTAGAGATGCTGCCCAGGAGTGATCTCAGCTGCTTTTTCCATCTTCCTTTTTCCCATGAGTTACAATAGTGCCATAAAAACAATTACTATCTGAGTAGAGTGGGAAATAGCAATTTAAAATGATTAAAAAAGAGAATCATTTTTAAAGTAATTACTATCATTATTTCTTTATTTGAGAAAGAGAGAGAGAGAGAGATAAATATATTGTGAATCAATAGAAGCCTTGGCCCACAATCTCTAAGCCTTATTTACCTGGGTATTGTTTATCTCCCAGAGTTTCCCCTCAGAGGAAAGAATAATAAAGCAGAATGACTCATAGCTTTTTATTTACAGAGAAATGCCTTTTGGAGGGAAATAATATTTAAAAGCCATCAAGTGTGAAAGGGGCTCAAAGACTTCTCTGTGGGACGGAAACATAGTACATGGCTCCAGTAAATGAAAACAGAGCCATTACCACCTGACTCTGTCTCACAAGTAATGCTCACACCTCTCAGAAATGAAGTCAAGAGATACATCTTTCAGCAGAGACCTTCCTTCTGCTTCTTATGACTGCAGAGGCAAGGAGAAATCCCTCCAGAGGAAATCACATGTCTCTCAAAATGCTTCAAACTAAGCTATCCTATTATGGGCTATAACTATCCTCAGAGCAATAAACGGGCCATCAGTATATATTTGATTCTACAGTTAACTCTGCTGTTGTTCCAGCTGATGACAATTTCTGCTTGCTCATCTATGAACCTGAAATTCAGTCACTTGAACTCTGTAGTCTCAATTTCTAACTCCAGTGGGGTCCCTTAGCCCCAGTTGATATTCAAGTCCCTGTTTTCTCTCCCCCAGCCTTCTCAGGAAAACTTAAATTTCAGCCTGCTCCATTTTAGCCCCAAATCTTTAGATTCAGTATGAGGATATCATAATTTCACCTTCATTCATTTCCAAGGAAATGGGCAACCACTTAAAATAAAGAAGAACTCAGAAGGGAACCATGAATTTGGTTGTACTATTTTATGACCATCTTACTTGCAGGAAATATTGTTGTTGGTGTATTATGTTATACTTAACCTTACTATAACTGCTTCTAATTTGAAATGTAGACTCTGAGTCTGATGAGATACTTTTCCACTTGTCCAGTTGTCAGGATGCCTAGAGTGGGGAAAATATGGAGGCAGTTAAAAGGAAAACCAGTGGGAAGATTCTGATCTCATAGAAGAGAACTGCTTTGATATGAAGTTCAAGAGTTTTATATAACATCCCTTTTTGTGATTCATTAAGAAGGCAGATAGGACTTTATTTTGTGTGTGAAGGTAACAGTGTCTATTATGTTGAGGGGTACAAGTGGTCATTTTACAGTGTTGGGTAGGAAGGATTCTCAGATCAGTAGAATTGTTACCCGGCTGTTGCCCCAGAATCATACCCTTGCCCCTGGATGGAGGTGAACTATTCTTAACTGAGTTTCAGGCTTAACCACAAAAGATAGAGCTACAAAGAGAAAAATAAGAACTGATTAGGAGAAGGCAATGGCACCCACTCCAGTATTCTTGCCTGGAAAATCCCATGGCCGGAGGAGCCTAGTGGGCTGCAGTCCATGAGGTCGTTAAGAGTCAGACACGACTGAAGCGACTTAGCAGCAGCAGAACCAGCTAGGTCCAAGACGTTGTAAGACTTGACTTCCAACAGACCTTCAACCTCACTATATTATTATTGCAATACATGAGCATGCTAAATGATACACCCAGCAGCACCATGACAGTTGAAAATTGCCATGACAACAACCAGAAAATTCCATACAAGAACTGAAAAGGAGTGTGGTTGGAGTTCTGAACAAACCACACTCCTCTTCCTCTTCTCCAGTAAATCATGAATATTCCTCCCTCTATTCACTCCCTTTTTTACCTTTACTCGAAGCTAAGCTTTGGCTACATACTCTTATGCTTTAATACATAACTGCATTGGATGTGAAAGAAACATACCTGTATAGTCACTGTTCTATATATTAACATTTAACACTGCTGTGATCCCTCAAGGACATTTTGTGTTATGGCTTTAAAGCAAAGGCATGATTATTAGAAACTATTTAAACTGTTTCAGTCCAAGTCAGGTTGAGAAGTTTATGTTTGAACTAAGTTTCCACTTCTCCATTCTCTGGCCATTGAATAAAGCTTCTGCTGTTTTGGTCTCAATATTGGTTTCATTATTGGCTGTATTAATCTGAGCTGGAAAAGAACCTTCCCCACCAAGGTAGGGGACCTCAACTGGGCTAAGGCCCAAGTTGAGATTCATACAACCAATTTGGTAACAGAATCAACATACCCATCAAACACAGTATCTGACAGTCTGCTCTTAGTGCTTTGGGATAAGTATTACTAACCTAAGAATATTAATGAATATCATAGCAAAACTAATTGTTTTGTAAATTTAGAAAATAAGACAAACATGACTAGGAAAAGTATATGTCATGCCAGTAATATCATCCTGTGAATTAATGTAAATAAAGAAAAATAGGTACCTGTAAAACAATGTGAGGAAAGGAAGGCATTAGATTATAGAGCTGATGGAAAGTCCAACATATTTTACCAAGGACCTGGCTTGCCTAAAGATATATAAGGCACTCTTCCCTCCAAAGCCAACACAAACCACATCTTGCCCTATTGAACCCACATCTTTAGTCAGTTCTTTTCTAACAATCAAAGCTTTTGGTAGCTGGAAAAAAAAAAATGCTTTTAACACTGATCTCGTGGTCTGTGGCAGGTCTAATTTAATAGCATTTTCTGAAGAGAATAATAATCTTTCATTTTCTCCCTTGACCTTTTTAGCATATTCTGCATCTCTTAGTATTTTCCTTCTTTTCATTCTCCCTCCTGCATGTTATGCAAATGAGCTGCTGAGCTGGAGAAAATAAACTGCATTTGTCTTCCTGACACACTCCCTGAAGGGTGGTGTGGAAACCTGAACACATTCATTGATCACGTCTCCACTCTCATGGACTGACCTGCATAAGGCACCCATGCATGTTACAGAAAACTTGTGGGACTCAGGAAGACACAGAAAGAGATTTCAAATGGCCCACCCCTACCATCTTCCTTAGGAATTTGCACCTCTGAATCCATGTAGGCCTGTCCCAACTAGACTTAGTCTCAAAATATTCATGAAAGCACATAACACATGTTTAGTTCTGTCCCCTCCACTACTTGGTTAATGCTCACAGGAGACAGGCTGGGTTGACATTCTCATCCTTCCAATGAAGTTCAGATTAAGTGTTTATAGTTGGTAAAGTGTAGCCCAGCAGTGTTAATATCACCTGGGAGCTTGTCAGAAATGAAGAGTCTCAAACCCCACCCAGAAATACCAAATCAGAGCCTACATTTTAATAAGGCCCACAGGCTATTAGCTTGAAAAGCCTTGATGAAGTTGCTCATAAACACTCTCTCCTTGTTTCTCCGAACCACTTCAATGAAAAGTTACTGTGAGAGGTCACTCAGGGAACATATTCCTCTCACCACAAGTCCTATCAGGTTTCAGAAGGAGAGGAGTTTGAACTTTGTCATTCTAACAAAGGAAGGCCGCTGGCATCTGCATCCAGCAGAACTCTTTCTAAGAAACATCATGGCTTTTAAATAGCATGATGTTTTAACCCTACGATTTTCAAACCTTCTCTGTCAACACCTATTTGATTGAGTATAGTCATCTTCACGTGGCTATCTACTCGGCATTTCACCATTCCTGAGGCCCAAGCCACTTTTTGATGGAACAAGTAAAACAGTGTTTCTAAAAATATAACTAAGAACATTCTCTAATCTTTACAAAGTAAATCACTAGTACAGTTTGGTGCTGTGTTATTCCTAGTGAAGACACAATTTCAACACATGTCACATCCAGTCACAACACATTTGGGGACCTACCTCCTAAGACATAAAACTGTTTTCTTCATCCCAGAGTGTTCAACTACAGCAGCTGGAAGGGTAGATATTTGGGAAATCAAAAGTGGCATCGATCATGGAACCTATCTGACTACAAATAGGACTCAGCTAACCTGAGTTACTTCAATCAAAATCTAAAGAGGAGACACTGTCCTTTATCACAACTCATTGGGATAAATTCAAGTTGACTAACTTAGAGAGAGATTTAAGGAAGAGGTAGCCAAAACAGAGTAATTTAACAATAGGGAACACCAGCTGTCCCAAGCCGGGAAGCCTCACGGTCAGGGAGAGGAGCAGTTAAAATGCTCTTCAGACAGACCTATTGATTGAAATCCAGGACTTTTGACCTCAGTTGGCAAGTTAGATACAGTTGTAAGCTAGTTACAGCTGGTCTTTGAAACCTTCTTTTCTCTTGCTTTGCTCACCATACTCCATTTAGTTTTTTATTCATGCCCTTGATCCTCTCTGTCCTTTTAAGGGTTACATATCCAACTTCTTGCTCCTGCCTCCTCAGAAAAACTCTCAGGAAAGAAAAAAAAAAATCTTATCCCATTCACTTATGTTAGCTACTGTCATTGAAATTCTGACATTTTAAAGCTGAAACTCAAACAAAGAAATGTTGGGGACAAGAAACTTCTCTTCAGAGCCCCTGGACACCCCCTTCCCCTGAGATTACCTAAGTGGCCCTATCTGGGAAGCCTAGTCTGAATAGGATTATGTACTCCCTAACCTTTGACTTCAGTTCAGTCACTCAGTTGTGTCCGACTCTTTGTGACCCCATGGGCTGCAGCAGGCCAGGCTTCCCTACCGCTAACTCCCATAGCTTACTTGAACTCATGTCCATCAAGTTGGTGATGCCATCCAACCATCTCATCCTCTGTTGTGCCTTTCTCCTCCAGCCTTCAATCTTTCCAAGCATCAGTGTCTTTTCCAATTAGTCAATTCTTTGCATCAGGTGCCCATAATATTGGAGTTTCAGCTTCACTATTCAGGACTGATTTCCTTAAGGATTGACTGGTTGGATCTCCTTGCAGTCCAAGGGACTCTCAAGAGTCTTCTCCAACAACACAGTTCAAAAGTATCAGTTCTTCAGTGCTCAGCCTTCTTTATACTCAAACTCTCACATACATACATGACTACTGGAAAATCCATAGCTTTGACTAGATGGACCTTTGTTGGCAAAGTAATGTCTGTGCTTTTTAATATGCTGTCTAGGTTGGTCATAGCTTTTCTTCCAAGGAGCAAGAGTCTTTTAATTTCATGGCTGAAGTCACCATCTGCAGTGATTTTTGGAATGCAAAAAATAGAGTCTGTCACTGTTTCCATTGTTTCCCCATCTATTTGCCATGAAGCGATGAGACCGGATGCCATGATCTTAGTTTTCCGAATGTTGAGTTTTAAGCCAAATTTTTCACTCTCCCCTTTCACTTTCATCAAGAGGCTCTTTAGGTCCTCTTCTCTTCCTGCCATAAGGGTGGTGTCATCTGCATATCTGAGGTTATTGATGTTTCCCCCAGCAATCTTGATTCCAGGTTGTGCTTCATCCAGCCCAATACACATGATGTACTCTGCATCATGACAGACATATCATCATTGACAGGGTGACAATATACAGCCTTGATATACTTCTTTCCCTATTTGGAACCAGCCTGTTGGTCCATGTTCAGTTCTAACTGTTTCTTTTTGACCTGCATACAGATTTCTCAGGAGGCAGGTCAGGTGGTCTAGTATTTCCATCTCCTGACGAATTTTCCAGTTTGTTGTGATCCATACAGTCAAGGGCTTTCATATAGTCAATAAAGCAGAAGTAGATGTTTGTCTGGAACTCTCTTGCTTTTTCAGTGATCCAGCAGATGTTGAGAATTTGCTTTCTGGTTCCTCTCCACCTTTTCTAAATCCAGCTTGAACATCTGGAAGTTCACATACTGTTGAAGCCTGGCTTGGAGAATTTTGAGCATTATTTTGCTAGTGTGTGAGATGAGTGCAATTGTGTGGTAGTTTGAGCATTCTTTGGCATTGCCTTTCTTTGGGATTGGAATGAAAATTGACCTTTACCAGTCCTGTGGCCACTGTTGAGGTTTCCAAATTTGCTGGCATATTGAGTGCAGCACTTTCACAGCATCATCTTTTAGGACTTGAAATAGCTCAACTGGAATTCCATCACTTCCACTAGCTTTGTTCATAAGGATGCTTCCTAAGGCCCACTTGACTTCACATTCCAGGATGTTGGGCTCTAAGTGAGTGATCACACTGTCATAGTTGCCTGGATCCTGAAGATCTTTTTTTGTATAATTCTGTGTATTCTTGCCACCTCTTCTTGATATCTTCTGCTTCTGTTAGGTCCATACCATTTCTATCCCATATTGTACCCATCTTTGCATGAAACATTCCCTTGGATCTCTAATTTTCTTGAACAGATCTCTAGTCTTTCTCAGGAAGTGAAGTGACCACTCTGGGTGAGTGACTACACCATCATGATTATCTGAGTCATTAAGATCTTTTTTGTATAGTTCTTCTGTATATTCTTGCCTCCTCTTCTTAATCCCTTCTACTTCTGTTAGGTTCTTGTTGTTTCTGTCCTTTGTTGTGCCAATTTTGCATGAAATATTCCCTTGGTATCTCCAATTTTCTTGAACAGATCTCTAGTCTTTCTCATTCATTTTCCTGTGTGTGTGTTTTTTTTTTGTTTTTGTTGTTGTTTTGCATTGTTCATTTAAGAAGGTTTTCTTATCTCCAGAACTCTGAATTCAGTTGTGTTTATGTTTCCCTTTTGCCTTTGCCTTTTGCTTCTCTTTTCTCTGCTATTTGTAAGGCCTCCTCAGTCAACCATTTTGCCTTCTTGCATTTCTTTTTCTTGGGGATGGTTTTGGTCACTGTACCATGTACAATGTTATGAATCTTTCTCCATAGTTCTTCATGCACTGTGTCTACCAGATCTAACCCCTTGAATCTATTTGTCACCTGCACTGTATAATCATAAGGGATTTGGGTTCATAGGGAACATTAAAAGAGATAATGTATATAATAATCTTGGCAGACTTCCTTGCACTTAAATCTCAACAAGTAAGTTATTTATTCTTTATCATTATTATTAACAATATTAACTGCAAAAAGAAATACTTTTTAATATGTCTCACTATATAATTTTTCTTTTCCTGTGTATTTCTTCTAATTTTTGCTTTATGTATCTTTGTTTCTTTGCTGTTAGGTGTCTAATGGTCTATGATGTCTATCTTCTTTGTGAATTTTACTTTTTATAGTTAAAAATATTCATCTTTGTTTCATTTAAAAATAAGTAAATAACTTTTAAAAAAAGAAATACTAGATCATGAAATCTTGAATTAAGTTTCATGCTTTCTTGAAAGACTGTTTCTCTGCATATGTAAGTAAGAATCTAGAGTACCTTAGAAGCATTTTGAATATGTTTTAAGCTCTGATCCTAGGGATAGTCTATTTTGAAAAAGAGAGCCTGGGTATGGGAAGTAGTTGAAATAGCAAGTGGTGGCCCAATCAAGACAAGCAATTGCCACATGCCCTTCAAAGCTCAGAGGACAATGACCTAGGCAGCGTGAGGGTCAGAGAGGAGGGATTGCTCCAGTTGTGGAAAGTGGGGTGATACACAGAGTATAGGCAGAGTTTATTCCTGAGTATCAGGATATATTGATTTGTCTGTGTTAAATTAAAAAACAAGGCAGCCATTAGACTGAGGTGGCTCTAATGCCATGACAGTTTCATAAGCAAACCAAAATCTAAGCATGTAAATGCTTCGGGTTTACAAAATCAAAACACTAAAGACAGCTAATCACAAACACCAAGTAGGCTTTAAGCTATGGTCAATCAATAATTTCCTTATTTTGCTTCCTCTTCTCTGCAGAAGTCTCCCCTGAGTTCCTACCAACAGAAGCAATCCTAACCACTTCTGGTTAGAGGCTAATCAACTCAGGTTGATTTTTTCACAAAAACTCTTAAAATTCTTAATATACCTTGTGTTTATCTAATACAACATAGGTGTGAGTATTTGGAAAAATTATAAATATCAGTCAAAGTAGGAAAATTGTAGATGGCCTTTCTTCCTCCTCCTCCTGTAACCCTTTTTATTTCTACCTCTTCCATCACAGAAATGACAGATTTCAAAGGGGACAAATATTGAATGTTACTACTTTCTCTGACCACTGAACATTTCGAAACATCAAAGTTTTCAGAAAACAAGATAAAAAATACTTTATAAAGAATCATACAGCTCAAATATCCTAACATCTATAGGTAAATTTTGAGAAAAGAGATTCCATTTCTTGATAGATGATACTATTTATTTTTATTACTGCAACACATTTGGATACACATGATTTTACCACACTTTTATAAGAACTGAAGAAATTACACACTCCCCTGACATACCTGGCACCATGACTCGGATTTAACCTGGCTGAAACAACCTCAGTTTGTTTGGCCCCCTCAAGGCAGAGGCCAAGCACAGCAGAAACCCAATTCGGCAAAAGCTCATGCGGTGGAAGCTGAAAGCGAAGAAAAAAACCCAGCACAGTGGAAATGACAAGAAGCTCAGCATGCTAGAAAACACGACAGCAAAAAGAAACTCAGCAGAAAGCTTATGTGGCTCAGTCTTAGATTCCAGAAGACCTCTGGCTAAGGTAGGAGGTCCTTGCTTCTATGGCTGGAAGGACATGTGGCTAACAATATATTAATTCCTTTACAATCTCTCATTTTTTGTTTCCTCAAACATCCTGCAAACAGTGAGCAGCAGTGGGTGCAATTGAGAGACTCTAGCGGAGCTACTCCCCAATGTGTCCCAAAGGCTATACTCTCTGCTGTGTCTTAGTAGATGTTGCCCAAGAGGGTGAGGGTTCTTCTTTCCTTAATATTCTTTGTGCCAAGGGTCAGGCCAATGAAAACTGTGAGCACAGGTCAGGTATTTAGCAGATTTTCCAGCAAGTTATAAAGGGGATTTTTTGGCATGTTTTTTCCCACTGCTTTTTCCTTGTCCTTCAGCTCCTCTCTCCATCTATGCCATTGTTTGATTGGTCAGGTCACCATCTTTCCATTCCTGAAAGTTGTGTTTGAAGCTGTTTACCTAAGACTGGGACTCAAACCAACATGGTAGGGACTCTGTGCTATGCTTAGTCACTCAGTCATACCCGACTGGGACTTGAGCCTGGGCAAAACCCAAGGTGCCTGGTTTCAGGACCTAATGAAGCTCAGGTTCTTGATGTATCATTGCAAAAATTCAGTGAGAGACACAGTGATAGGTAAGAGGTAGATGTGTTTGGATTCAGAGAGGAGCACACTCCACAGAGCATGTGCCATCACAGAGCATGTATGCAGTGGCCATGAAATGTGGTGTGGCTGGTTTTCATGAGCTGGGTGATTTCATATGCTAATGAATGGGCGGATCATTTCAAAAATTGGGGAACCACCCACTCTTTGCTCTTCTGATAGTGTCTTGGAACTGTCCTGGCTCCTCTGGGTGTGTCATTTAGCTTGCAGATTGAGAATCAAGGTTTAGTTGAATTTGATTTGTCTGTCATCTTGGACCCATTTGATTTTAATCGGTTTATGTTATGCCCTTGGGCTATGTCATTCTTTCAAAAGTTGTGCCCTGCCCGCTCCAATCGGGCCCACAATTTGGCTTCTACAGAGGCAATGTTGCTCTAAGATTGTTCCCTCTACAATCTTCTGGAGGGACAACTAGAAAACAGTTGGCCCTTGGGAAGGAAATACTGTATAATATCCAATCCCTCTAGATAGTCAGGCCTTCATCTTCCATGTTTCCTACAACATGTACAAAAACAACATCTCTCAGTGAACCTGCTAGGGTTGGTGACAGGCACACAATGCCTTCTAGAAGTCCATCTGCTGGTGACATCCCTTCAAGGGCAATTGGGCTTCGAGGGATAATGTTTGCCACTTTGAGAATTAGCCCTGAAGGCTGTTTGGGCCCAAACACTTACCACCCTTCTCCTAAGGCTACAAACATATTCCCTGGATTAAATCTCCACTCCACTTTTATGGAATATCTGGTATGTTGACTCTTATTTTGTTCTTAAGCCACTTACTAACTCCTACAACCAGCACCTTGCCCCCTTGTAGGCAACATTACTCCACCCCACTTATTACTAAAATACTCTTAACACCCCTAATGGGACCAAGTAACCCACCCCTTTGTCATTATTTCTGTTATTACCTTAAGTGGGTCTATGACAATAAAATGCATACCACTGGAAACACCCTAAACTGCTCTTAAGGAGGACTAGGGGAAGAAATCAGTGACTTACATTCCCTCTGAGCAATAAGAGGACAAGCCTTATGGCTGTTTTGCCAGGTTCCCAGTCTCAGGGCACAGGCTTGGATTGCTTTACATCTTGGTACCTATTCCCATCCATGGTGAACAAACCATCTATAAGTTAAGATTACACCCCCTTAATCCTACCCAGTACTAGTCACACTAGAGAGCTTGGGGACACACAACTCCAGCCTGGAGTCCCAGGAGATTGACCTGCCTCGACCTGCCTAGGGATCTTTTCTCTGGGAGGTTGTCATGCCTCAACCTGCTTAGGAATCTGCCAGTCCAGGGGTCCCAGGAGGTCGACGTGCCTCGACCTGCATAGGATCTGGTCCTTGGGAGGTTGTCATGCCTCAACCTGCTCAGGGATCCTCCAGTCCAGAGGTCCCAGGAGGTCGACATACCTAGACCTGCCCAGCGACCCAATTCTCGGGAGGACGACATGCCTTGACCTGCCTGGGGACTTGATCTCCACAAGGCTGTCACGCCTCGGCCTGCCTGGGGTTCTGCACCCTGACCCAGCAATACCCAGCTCTGAGGTTGTAACAGTACTAGGTAGGATAAGGTTCAGAAAGGCTTACTTCTAAGGAAGTCCACCCATGGAAATAGAAGGAAGCCTATTAGATGTGGGACTGTGCCTGGTCTCAGCAATAACTTAGGAGCCCAGTGAGAACCCCATTGCCTTTCTGGAAAGTCTAAAAGAGGTCCTCCAAAAGTTTACCAATCTGAACTTTTACAAGGAACAGGAGATTTTAAAGGACAAATTCCTGTCCCACTGTGCATCATATATCAGGATAAAGTTACAACACAGCAGGACTCTGCTGCTTCTTTAGATGAGATGGTCCAGATAGTCACCAATACCTTTTATAACAGAACAGGAGAGGGAGGCCAAGGCCCAGGAAAGAGAGAAAGGGAAAGAGGTAAGTCATGCCCAGATGCTGGCTGCCCTCCAGAAGGCCTATGGCAAACCCCGAGTCCTTAAAGGACGAGGCACAAAGCAAATGCCTAATCTGTAGACAGGCAGGACAATGGGCCAAAGAGTGTCCAAACTGTGGCAAGTATCCTAAAACAGCTTGCTACAAATGCCATCAATTGGGACACTGGGCAGCACTCTGCCCTCGGGACCAAGAGCCTCAAGGTCAAGCACCAAGCCTTTCCTCACGATGGTTCCGCAGGACTGAAGCGGCCGCTCCAGCCAGCCCGCCTGTCACAGATAACCATCATAGGGCTGGAGCCAAGGGTGCAACTGGGTGTGCTAGGTAGGTCCAAGAATTTCTTGGTTGACACAGGGGCTTCCTACTCTGTCCTGACCTCCTATTCTGGAGCCTTCTTCTCCTAAACCTGTACCATTTTGGGTGCTAAAGAGAAAACAATTACAAAAAAGATTCACTGAGCACTTCTTTGTTGCTGGGATGGACAAATATTTTCCCACCAACTTCTGGTGGTCTCTGAGAGTCCTACTCCCTTATTGGGAAGAGACCTTTCCCCGCTTAGATAGAAGGGATACAAGATGCTTGATAACTTTCCCTTGGGGGCAAGCTATTTTTACCAGCTACCAAGTGAAATAACCCCTGAATGGCAGAGGCCATTTATGGATGTTGATCAAAGGATCCTCAGATATCAAGCAGTGCTGATGGAAAATCCAGGACTGACTATATCCCCTTGTGAGGTGCTTAACTCAGATACCCTCATGCCTACCCCTGAGGGCTCTTTCCACTTTAACTCTTGCCTAGAAACCTTGGACTACTGGACAAAACCCCAAGTAGGACTGTCGGAAGATCTTCTGACCAACCCTGAGGAGATATGGTACACTGAAGGGAGAAGCTTTGTCTTGGATGGAAAAAGAAGAGCCAGATATGAAGTAGTCTCCAATTAGAGACCATAGAGGCTAAATCTTTGCCACCAGGTACTATACAAAAAAGATCTTCACGACCCATATAATCATGATGGTATGATCACACGTACAGCCAGACATCTTGGAATGTGAAGTCAAGTGGGCCTTGGGAAGCATTACTATGAACAAAGCTACTGGAAGTGATGGAATACCAGTTGAGCTATTTCAAGTCCTAAAAGATGATGCTGTGAAAGTGCTACACTCAATATGCCAGCAAATTTGGAAAACTCAGCAGTGGCCACAGGACTGGAAAAGGTCATTCTAATTCCAAAGAAAGGCAATGCCAAAGAATGCTCAAACTACCACACAATTGCACTCATCTCACACGCTAGTAAAGTAATGCTCAAAATTCTCCAAGCCAGGCTTCAACAGTTTGTAAACCATGAACTTCCAGATGCTCAAGCTGGTTTTAGAAAAGGCAGAGGAACCAGAGATCAAATTCCCAACATCCTTTGGATTATTGAAAAAGCAAGAGAGTTCCAGAAAAACATCTATTTCTGCTTTATTGACTATGCCAAAGTCTTAGACTGTGTGGATTACTACAAACTGTGGGAAATTCTTAAAGAGATGGGAACACTACAGCACTTGACCTGCCTCTTGAGAAACCTATATGCAGGTCAGGAAGCAACAGTTAGAACTGGACATGGAACAACAGACTGGTTCCTAATAGGGAAAGGAGTACGTCAAGGCTATATATTGTCACCCTGCTTATATAACTTATATGCAGAGGACATCATGAGAAATGCTGGGCTGGGTGAAGTACAAGCTGGAATCAAGATTGCTGAGAGAAATATCAATAATCTCAGATATGCAGTTGATACCACCCTTATGGCAGAAAGTGAAGAAGAACTAAAGAGCCCCTTGATGAAAGTGAAAGAGGAAAGTGGAAAAAGTTGGCTTAAAGCTTAACATTCAGAAAACTAAGATCATGGCATCTGGTCCCATCACTTCATGGCAAATAGATGAGGAAACAGTGACAGACTTTATTTTGGGGGGCTCCAAAATCACTGTAGATGGTGATTGCAGCCATGAAATTAAAAGACACTTGCTCCTGGAAGAAAAGCTATGATCAACCTAGGCAGCATATTAAAAAGCAGAAACATTACTTTGCCAACAAAGGTCCATGTAGTGAAGGCTATGGTTTTCCCAGTAATCATGTATGGATGTGAGAGTTGGACTATAAAGAAAGCTGAGTGCAGAAGAATTGGTGCTTTTGAACTGTGGTGTTTGAGAAGACTCTTGAGAGTACCTTGGACATCAAGGAGATCCAACCAGTCAATTCTAAAGGAAATCAGTCCTGAATATTCATTGGAATGACTGATGCTGAAGCTGAAACTCCAATACTTTGGCCACTTGATGTGAAGAACTGACTCATTTGAAAAGACCCTGATGCTGGGAAAGATAGAAGGCAGGAGGAGAAGGGTATAACAGAGGATGAGATGATTGGATGGCATCACTGACTCAATGGACATGAGTTTGAGTAAGCTCCAGGAGTTGGTGATGGACAAGGAGGCCTGGTGTGCTGCAGTCCACAGAGTCACAAAGAATCAGACACAACTGAGCGACTGAACTGAACTGAACTGAGCTCATAGCCCTGACTCAAGCTTTAGACCTGGGAAAAGGAAAAAAAAGTAGCCATTTGCATTGATTCCAAGTATGCCTTTCTGGTGCTACATGCACATGCTGTTATTTGGAAAGAAAGAGGCCACCTGACCACCCGAGGATCCCCAATCAAATATGGTGATCAGATCCTTAGGCTCTTGGAGGCCGTCCACCTGCCTGCTGAGGTTTCAATCTCCCACTGTAAAGGACATCAAAAGGGAAGCATGGAAGTGTCACAAGGGAACCAAGCAGCTAATCAGGCAGCTAAGGGAACAGCATTACAGAGCTATGACCTAATAGGGGCTGCCACCTTAGTTCCACAGATTAATTTGCCAGAAACTACTTTATATACTGAAGGTGTATAAAGCTCAAGCTTTAAAGCTAAGAGTGAGGGCTTTCAAGAAGATCATATGGGGTGGTTCCAAAAGGAGGGACTCCTTATTCTGCCTGAGAACCTTCAATAGAAGTTGGTTAACTCCTACATGGCACCACCTATTTAGGGCAGAAGGCTCTCCAAAGATTATTAGAAAGGCCCTTCAGAGGATCAGGCCTCCAAACGACTATAAGGCAAGTGTTCTCCTCATGTTCCACTTGCCAATTAAACAACCCCCAAGGAGCTCAAAGACCCCAGCTGGCCGTGGTCATCCAAAGGCATGGGACACACCCAGGAGAAGACTGGCAGATGGACTTCACCCAGATGCCAGTTTCTCAAGGGTATAAATACTTACCAATCATGACAGATACATTCACATGATGGGTTGAAGACTTTCCCACCTGGGCTAGAAGGCTAGGAGGTGGTAAAAAAAAAAAAAAAAAAAAAAATACTGCTCCATGAAATCATTCTGAGATTTGGTCTGCCCAGGTCATTACAAAGTGACAATGGGACATCATTTACTTCTAAAGTCACCCAAGGGGTCTCTAAAGCATTGGGCATTGCTTATTATCTCCATTGTGCCTGGAAGCCTCAGTCTTCAGGAAAAGTAAAAAGAGCCAACCGATTTTTAAAATCAGTGGTAAAAAAGATAACCCAGGAGACCTCCCTGGGATGTAAGGAGGCTTTACCAATAGCTCTCCTTTGCACCTGTATTGCTGCTAAGCAATAGGTTGGTCTTAGTCCTTATGAGATGCTGTATGGGAGACCTTTTGTTTATGCCAATAACCTCTTCTTAGATCCAAAGGCTCAAACCCTTTGGTCTTATACCTTGGCCGTTGGGCAATTCCAACAAGATGTACGCTTGCAGGCTATCAACCAGGACCCAAAAGATTCTAAAGACCCATCACTATATGCTTCAGGGACTCAAGTCCTAATTAAAGTCTGGAAAGATGGGTCCCCAAAGGCTCAACTCAGCCCACATGGAAGGGCCCCTACCCTGTAATACTTTCTACCCCCACAGCAGTCAAGGTACCAGGACACGACTCCTGGATTCACTACTCATGAGTCAAGCTGTGGGAGAAAACAGAAGACAACACTCAATACTCCTGTGAGCCCCTGGGATATCTTGGCTACCTATTCAGAACTACAAATGAGTGCCACTCTAATGAATACCCACAAAATTAAGCTTCTGGGGATAAGATTTCTCAGGATAGCTCTGAAGAGCCAACACAGCTTGACAGGGGTTGAACTCCAAAATAGACAGGAGATCGATCTCTTCATCCCTGAACAAGGAGGGACTTGAGCCATCTTGAATGACATGTGTTGTTTCTGGGTAAATACCTCCAGCTAAGTTAAAGTCTTGCAGTCCTCAAGGAAAACACTCAAATCCTACAAGACCTCAAAGAACGAGCTGGAGAGTCCTCAGAGTGGCTACAATCTCTCTTTGGGAGATCCTTCTCCTGGCGAGGGGGCAATTTGAAGTTAGCTAATGCCCTGACTAATCCCTGTTATCACCATATTGATGCTGCTTAAGATTGTTGCATGTATTATCAATCATCTAACCTGTTTTGTCTCTGCCCAGGTCAACAAGCTACAATATGCAGTGCCAGTTCAACAAGGATATATAAAACTATACCTGACCATGGAAAATATCACTCAACCTTAGATGGACACTGCTATAAGGACTCTGAAGCTTGAGATTAGCAAGAGGGGGAGGCCCAAAGCCCCTTGCCATCCCAGCTAAGCAAGAAATAGCTAGAGAGACCTCGATGCCCCTATTCCCAAAGAACTGGGCCTTCCATCTCTTTAAGGGGAAATGTTAGGTAGTTAGAATAGGAAAAAGGAATCCAAAATAGTGATGACTAAAAGACAAAGAGAGCAAAAAGCCTGCAAAAATAGAACAAGGGAAGGTCCAAGAACTGAGTGAGAAACTCAAGTGAAACAAACAGCCCTCCTGGCTAGCCCAATTTACATAGGGCAGGGTCAGAGGAAGGAGAAAAAACATATAAAAAGAGGAGCCAAAGTTGAGTGGCAAGCCTCTTTCGGGTTGGCCCACCCTCAGGCCTAGAGGATGTATTTTCCTTTGCTTGCCAAATAAAACTGAGCTGTAACACTGGTCTGCCATTTCAAGTTTTTGGGTAGCAAGACATAACTGAGGAAATTACACACTCTCTTGACAGTAATAAAACTCTAGTCCTTTGAATCAAGTCTTTTCTTGATTAAAAAAAATGCAGACAAAAATGCAAAAAAAAAAAAAAAAAGCACAGAAACCCTTTTACAACTCTCTATCCTAGAAAATTTCAAAAACTTCAGATCTCACAAAACTCAATTGGTTTTAATTATTGTTATGCAAACTCTTTATCATTGTAAATGACATTTAAGTCTTCATCCAATAATTAAATTCTATAATTTCTCTAATCCTTAAACTTGGAGGAGTAGCTGTATCCAACCTCTTTCCTCACTCACTTTCTCTCTCTCTTCCCCCCGCGTAGTCTCTCTCCTTTTTTCCTTCTGTTTTTCCAGTTTCATTAGCTGTTTCCTCATTAATCCTTTTCTTCTGCTTGGACATGTCATCAAGAACATGAGGAGTCTAGAAGTCTCATGTTTTAACCTCATGTGAGGTTAAAATTCATGGAAGTAGAATTTGAAAGATAAGATTTATGGAACATGTGATAGCCTCTTTCAAATATCTGTGCACTGAAATGGGAGATACACTTAAGGATGTGCCAGCAACTGCAGGATCTTCTGGTGGTGAAAATGAGACTTTGTAACTGTAATGTGTAAAAATCTGTTGGATGAGGGGGGGAAAATACTGTAATTTTGTTGACAAGTTACTGAAAATGTTTAACTAACAAGAAAGCAACCTGTTATTTTCATGAAAGAAAAATAATTCATTATTTCCTTTTCTTACCAGCAGCTTGCTTCCTTCAAGTTGGGGAAAATAACTATATGATAATCCCCAAATTGAATACTTACCCGGGAAAATAGTGAATCAAAAGGAATACTAATCTGCTGTAGTTAGTGAATATTGAGATGCTAGCAATCACAATAATGTAAAAAGGATTCAAGAAAGACTATGTAATCAGACAGAGCAAAATCTCAACAAATAGGCATTTGATGCCTCCAATTTAACCACATATGTTTGGCAAATAAAAATGTGTGAAAAAGAACTAACAATTTAAGCAGAGTGAGTAATCCACCCAGATATTCCCTTCTGTGAACATATGCCTCAGACACCAGAGGTGAGAGCAATGAATCTGCTGCTCCCCACTCTGGTCTTAGTTTCTTTAAGTTCTGATTTAGTGTGAACTTCTCACAACTTGGGTGAAAATCTAGAGAAAAGATATGCCTTTTACAGCATGACTTTAATGCAACCTGACCACTTCACCCAATACTCCATTAAAGAAACAGCCATGTGTTTCAATGATGGAGGAAATTTTGACAAAACAGGTAGTGTTTCATTCAGCAGGAGACGATCCAATATGGCACCTTCCTGCAGCCCTTCTGTAGGCCTGCATCCCACAGGCCTACAATACCTGCACTTGCCCAGCTTTAAGACTGAAGAAAAAGCCTAGAGTCAGCAACAGAAACATCAATGTCATTAATTTAATAGAGGAAAGGGGACCTTGACCTTATACATCCAAAACAAGGTGTTGGAGAGACACCTCACTGTGTGTGGTGCATGGAGGGCAGGACTGGGTGGTAGTATTTGCTGGCAGGGACTAGGGGAGAGATTGCCCACATCAGGTGGGATCATTAGTTATCAAGGAAACCAGGCGAGGCATACTTTGGTAGTAATAGTCATTAACTGGGGCCTGAGGCAAGTTACCTAGAAAGGTCAGTCATGCACATAAGTTACAGGTGAAGCAAGCACTGGTCAGGCAGGTGATATACAGAGAACAAGAGAACAGGCATCACCAACAGTTATATGGTGACCTGCCCATATACCTTCTGAAATACACTGTTCAAGTTCACATGACACACTTAGGTTTGCTGTCACGTTTTCCATCCTATCAAAACAGTTGGTAAGTTGCTGTCACCATGAAACATTCCACAAAAGAGTAAAAAATGCATTGAATCATCAGGGGGTCTATACAGTTTAAGTTTAAGAAAAGGCAGGTTTAAGTAAAAAAAAAATCAGATCTTATCCTAATTTTGTCTTGGACTTATACTTAGAAGAAAGTCATTTGCCACTCTGGAGGTTGGATTTCTCTTCTATTGGACAATATAAAATTTTCTCTCCTCTGCTTGTCTCTCATGGTCATTGTGTTAAATAAGATCATAACACTGTGAATATCAGAAAAGAGTATCAATACTATATTCACCAAATTGATTAATGTATTAACGTTCAGTTCAGTTCAATCACTCAGTCGTGTTTGACTCTTTGCAAACCTATGAATCGCAGCACGCCATGCCTCCCTGTCCATTACCAACTCGCAGAATTCACTCAAACTCATGTCCATCGAGTCAGTGATGCCATCCAGCCATCTCATCCTCTGTCTTCACCTTCTCCTCCTGCCCCCAATCTGTCTCAGCATCAGGATCTTTTCCAATGAGTCAACTCTTCACATGAGGTAGCCAAAGTATTGGAGTTTCAGCTTCAACATCAGTCCTTCCAATGAACACCCAGGGCTGATCTCCTTTAGAATGGAATGGTTGGACCTCCTTGCAGTCCAAGGGACTCGCAAGAGTCTTCTCCAACACCACAGCTCAAAAGCATCAATTCTTCTGCGCTCAGCTTTCTTCACAGTCCAACTCTCACATCCATACATGACCACAGGAAAAACCATAGCCTTGACTAGATGGACCGTTGTTGGCAAAGTAGTATCTCTGCTGTTTAATATGCTATCTAGATTAGTCATAACTTTCCTTCTAAGGAGTAAGCATCTTTTAATTTCATGGCTGCAATCACCATCTGCAGTGATTTGGGAGCCCCCAAAAAACAAAGTCTGACACTGTTTCCACTGTTTCCCCATCTATTTCCCATGAAGTGATGGGACCAGATGCCATGATCTTGGTTTTCTGAATGTTGAGCTTTAAGCCAACTTTTTCACTCTCCTCTTTCACTTTCATCAAGAGGCTTTTGAGTTCCTCTTCACTTTCTGCCATAAGGGTGGTGTCATCTGCATATCTGAGGTTATTGATATTTCTCCCGGCAATCTTGATTCCAGCTTGTGCTTCTTCCAGCCCAGGGTTTCTCATGATGTACTCTGTGTGTAAGTTAAATAAGCAGGATGACAAAATACAGCCTTGACGTACTCCTTTTCCTATTTGGAACCAGTCTGTTGTTCCATGTTCAGTTCTAACTGTTGCTTCCTGACCTGCATACAAATTTCTCAAGAGGCAGGTCAGGTGGTCTGGTATTCCCATCTCTTTCAGAATTTTCCACAGTTTATTGTGATCCACACAGTCAAAGGCTTTGGCATACTCAATAAAGCAGAAATAGATGTTTTTCTGGAACTCTCTTGCTTTTTTGATGATCCACTGAATGTTGGCAATTTGATCTTTGGTTCTTTTGCCTTTTCTAAAATCAGCTTGAATATCTGGAAGTTCACAGTTCACATATTGCTGAAGCCTGGCTTGGAGAATTTTGAGCATTACTTTACTAGGGTGTGAGATCAGTGTAATTGTGCAGTACTTTGAGCGTTCTTTGCATTGCCTTTCTTTGGGATTGGAATGAAAACTGACCTTTTCCAGTCCTGTGACCACTGCTGAGTTTCCAAATTTGCTGACATATTGAGTGCAGCACTTTCACAGCATCATCTTTCAGGATTTGAAATAGCTCAACTGGAATTCCATCACTTCCACTAGCTTTGTTTGTAGTGATGCTTTCTAAGGCCCACTTGACTTCACATTCTAGGATGTCTGGCTCTAGATGAGTGATCATACCATCGTGATTATCTTGGTCATGAAGATTTTTTTTGTACAGTTCTTCTGTGTATTCTTGCCACCTCTTCTTAATATTTTCTTCTGTTAAGTCCATACCATTTCTGTCCTTTATCAAGCCCATTTTTGCATGAAATGTTCCCTTGACATCTCTAATTTTCTTGAAGAGATCTCTAGTTTTTCCCATTCTGTTGTTTTCCTCTATTTCTTTGCATTGATCGCTGAGGAAGGCTTTCTTATCTCTTCTTGCTATTCTTTGGAACTCTGCATTCAAATGGGAATTTCTTTCCTTTTCTCCTTTGCTTTTCACTTCTCTTCTTTTCACAGCTATTTATAAGGCCTCCCCAGACAACCATTTTGCTTTTTTACATTTATTTTCCATGGGAATGGTCTTGATCCCTGTCTCCTGTACAATGTCACGAACCTCCGTCCATAGTACATCAAGCCCTCGGTCAATCAGATCTAGTCCCTTAAATCTATTTCTCACTTCTACTGTATAATCATAAGGGATTTGATTTAGGTCATACCTGAATGGTCTTGTGGTTTTCCCTACTTTCTTCAAGTCTGAATTTGGCAATTGGTATTAACATTAGGGAGAAGTAAATAGCATTTTTCTAAATATGCCTCAATCAGTAGTTCCAATTAAAAAAAAAGACCAAAGTTTGTTGTTGTTGTTGCTGTTGTTTACCTTAGTCCTTTATTTGTTCATATACACCTACAGCCTGTCAAATTCTACTCAAAAACTTGTTAAAGATTTTTTTTTTAATTACACTAAATCCATGGATGAATTGGGAAGTGACTTTCTTACAGTATTGAGTCCTTCAATACTATAAAATAATCTTGTCTTCCATCTATTTTTGTCAGTAAATAGAAATACAAGAATATTGTATATATTGGCCTTATATAAATACATGAAAAATTCACTTATTAAGTCTAATAGTTTGTAGAGTAATTTAAATTTCACATATACATAGTCATGTCTCCTGTGACAAATGATGATTTTATTTCTTTCTATCTAAACCTCATGCCTTTTATGTTGTCATGTTGCCTTCCTACACTGCCTGAGACCTATAGTAAAATGTTTAATAAAAGTGATCTCCATGTTTGGGGAAAGCTTTCAATATTTTCCGTTAAATAAAAGTGCATGTCTTGTTTAGCCATATTTACTAGTGGTGAACATATGCATATCTTATTATACAGTGACCCCACTCCTAGGTACATATATTCAAAATGTAATATCTATGAGAATTATTACAGCAGCATTATTTATATTAGCCTCAAACTAGACCACTCATATGCTAGTCAACAACAGAATGGATAGAGGCAGATACACCATGAAATACTATATAACAAAGAGAATGACACACTAGAACTGTATATATCAAGTACAATCTTGTAAGAGTGAACAAAAGGTGGATACAAAAGAGTACACTCTGCATGATTCCATTTATATAAAAGATCAAATGAGATAGTTATGATCTTAGAAGTCAGTAGAGGAGTTATCAGTGCAGGAGGTAGTGAGTAAAGATAACAGAAGGAGACTACTTGGTGGGGGGTCTGGTTGTTTCTTAATCAGGGTGCCAATTACATAGGTGTGTCAGTTTGTGAAAAATTTATTGAGCCTAACATTTATGGTTTGGGCATAAGCTCCTTAAATTCCTATTTTAAAATTCAAAATGAGCCTCCATTGATTTCCAGATGAAATGCAGAATCAATGGGCCCACTAGGCCCATTGAGCCTCCCCCCACCACTCACTGTCACCCAGTCTTAAGCTTAATGTTTAAGCCACATGTGTATAGCTCCCTAAGTACTCTCTGTACTTTTCCCATTATTTCCCCTTAATAATTTTCTTTTTTTAAAAAATGTAAATTTATTTATTTTAATTGGAGGGTAATTACTTTACAATATTGTATTGGTTTTGCCATACATTGACACGGGTGTACATATGCTCTCCATCCTGAACCCCTGTCCCACCTCCCTCCCCATACCGTCCCTCTGGGACATCCCAGTGCACCAGTCTCAAGCACCCTGTATCATGCATCGAACCTGGACTGGCGATTCATTTCACATATGATAATATAATGTTTCAATGCAATTCTCCCAAACCATCCCACCCTTGCCCTCTCCCACAGAGTTAAAAAGACTGTTCTATACATCGGTGTGTCTCTTTTGCTGTCTCATATACAGAGTTATCATTACCATCTTTCTGAATTCCATACATATGCGTTAGTATACTGTATTGGTGCTTTTCTTTCTGGCTTACTTCACTCTTATAATAGGCTCCAGTTTCATCCACCTCATTAGAACTGATTCAAATGTATTCTTTTTAATAGCTGAGTAACATTCCATTGTGTATATATACCACTGCCTTCTTATCCATTCATCTACTGATGGACATCTAGGTTGCTTCCATGTCCTGGCTATTATAAACAGTGCTGCGATGAACATTGGGGTACACGTGTCTCTTTCCCTTCTGGTTTCCTTGGTGTGAATGCCCAGCAGTGGGATTGCTGGGTCATATGGCAGTCTATTTCCAGTTTTTTAAGGAATCTCCACACTGTTCTCCATAGTGGCTGTACTAGTTTGCATTCCCACCAACAGTGTAAGAGGGTTCCCCTTTCTCCACACCCTCTCCAGCATTTATTGCTTGTAGACTTTTGGATAGAAGCCATTCTGACTGGCGTGAAATGGTACCTTATAGTGGTTTTGATTTGCATTTCTCTGATAATAAGTGATGTTGAGCATCTTTTCCTGTGTTTGTTAGCCATCTGTATGTCTTCTCTGGAGAAATGTCTGTTTAGTTCTTTGGCCCATTTTTTGATTGGGTCGTTTATTTTTCTGGAATTGAGCTGCAGGAGTTGCTTGTATATTTTTGAGATTAATTGTTTGTCAGTTGCTTCATTTGCTATTATTTTCTCCCATTCTGAAGGCTGTCTTTTCACCTTGCCTATAGTTTCCTTTGTTGTGCAGAAGCTCTTAATTTTAATTAGGTCCCATTTGTTTATTTTTGCTTTTATTTCCAATATTCTGGGAGGTGGGTCATAGAGGATCCTGCTGTGATTTATGTCACAGAGTTTTTTGCCTATGTTCTCCTCTAGGAGTTTGATAGTTTCTGGTCTTATGTTTAGATCTTTAATCCATTTTGAGTTTATTTTTGTGTATGGTGTTAGAAAGTGTTTTAGTTTCATTCTTTTACAAGTGGTTGACCAGTTTTCCCAGCACCACTTGTTAAAGAGATTGTCTTTTCTCCATTGTATATTCTTGCCTCCTTTGTCAGAGAGAAGGTGTCCATAGGTGCGTGGATTTATCTCTGGGCTTTCTATTTTGTTCCATTGGTCTATATGTCTGTCTTTGTGCCAGTACCATACTGTCTTGATGAATGTGGCTTTGTAGTAGAGCCTGAAGTCAGACAGGTTGATTCCTCCAGTTCCATTCTTCTTTCTCAGGATTGCTTTGGCTATTCGAGGTTTCTTGTATTTCCATACAAATTGTGAAATTATTTGTTCTAGCTCTGTGAAAATACCATTGGTAGCTTGATTGGGATTGCATTGAATCTATAAATTGCTTTGGGTAGTATACTCATTTTCACTATATTGATTCTTTGAATCCATGAACACAGTATATTTCTCCATCTATTAGTGTCCTCTTGATTTCTCTCGCCAGTGTTTTATAGTTTTCTATACATAGGTATTTTGTTTCATTAGGTAGATATATTCCTAAGTATTTTATTATTTTCGTTGCAATGGTGAATGGAATTGTTTCCTTAATTTCTCTGTTTTCTTATTGTTAGTGTATAGGAAAGCAAGGGATTTATGTGTGTTGATTTTATATCCTGTAACTTTACTATATTCATTGATTAGGTCTAGTAATTTTCTGGTGGAGTCTTTAGGGTTTTCTGTGTAGAGGATCATGTCATCTGCAAACAGTGAGCGTTTTACTTCTTTTTTTCCAATCTGGATTCCTTTTATTTTTTTTCTGCTCTGATTGCTGTGGCCAAAACTTCCAAAACTATGTTGAATAGTAGTGGTGAGAGTGGGCACCCTTGTCTTGTTCCTGACTTTAGGGAAAATGCTTTCAACTTTTCACGATTGAGGATAATGTTTGCTGTGGGTTTGTCATATATAACTCTTATCATGTTGAGGTATGTTCCTTCTATTCCTGCTTTCTGGAGGGATTTTATCATAAATGGATGTTGAATTTTGTCAAAGGCTTTCTCTGCATCTATTGAGATAATCATATGGCTTTTATTTTTCAATTTGTTAAAGTGGTGTATTACCTTGATTGATTTGTGGATATTGAAGAATCCTTGCAGAGAAGGCGAGGGCACCCCACTTCAGTACTCTTGCTTGGAAAATCCCATGGACAGAGGAGCCTGGTGGGCTGCAGTCCATGGGGTCGCTAAGAGTCGGACACAACTGAGCGACTTCACTTTCACTTTTCACTTTCATGCATTAGAGAAGGAAATGGCAACCCACTCCAGTGTTCTTGCCTGGAGAATCCCAGGGATGGGGGAGCCTGGTGGGCTGCCATCTATGGGGTCACACAGAGTTGGACATGACTGAAGTGACTTAGCAGCAGCAGCAGCAAGAATCCTTGAATCCCTGGAATAAAGCCCATTTGGTCATGATGTATGATTTTTTTAATATGTTGTTGGATTCTGTTTGCTAGAACTTTGTTAAGGATTTTTGCATCGATATTCATCAGTGATATTGGCCTATAGTGTTCTTTTTTTGTGGCATCATTGTCAGGTTTTGGTATTAGGGTGATGGTGGCTAATAATTTTCATCAGAAGCAGCATTATATAGTCATAAAAGCACTGATTGGGAGAATTTGTCTGGGTTTGAATTCAGGCTCTGCCACTTCTTAGCTTTGTAATCTTGTGCAACTTACATGACTGTCTTATGCCTCAGTTTCCTCATCTATAAAGTTTGGATAATAATACAGTTGTCACAGAGATTCTGCCCAGATGCCACCTCTCTGTCTTATCTGAGCACTTAAATTAGGGGCCTCTCCTCTGTGCTTCTTTCTCTAAGGGCTAACTTTCCTGTCACAGCTCTAACTGAACTGTATTAGAGACATATATTAGTTGACTAGGGCTACTATTGCACCCCACTCCAGTACTCTTGCCTGGAAAATCCCATGGAGGAAGGTAGGCTCCAGTCCATGGGGTCGCTAAGAGTCGGGCACGACTGAGCGACTTCACTTTCACTTTTCACTTTCATGCATTGGAGAAGGAAATGGAAACCCACTCCAGTGTTCTTGCCTGGAGAATCCCAGGGACAGAGGAGCCTAGTGGGCTGCCATCTATGGGGTCGCACAGAGTCAGACACTACTGAAGCTACTTACCAGAAGCAGCAGGGCTACTATATAAAAGTACCACAGACTGAGTGGTTTAAATAACAGAAATTTCCTCACAATTCTGGAGGCTAGAAGTCCAAATTCAAAAAGTCCCACAGGGTTGATTTCACTCTGAGGCATGTATCCTTGGTTTGCAGATAATTGTCTTTTCCTTTAGTCTTCACATTAGCTTCCCTGGTAGCTCAGCTGGTAAAGAATCCACCTGCAATGCAGGAGACTCTGGTTCAGTTCCTGGGTCAGGAAGATCCCCTAGAGAATGGATAGGCTACCCAATCCAGTATCTTTGGGATTCCCTGGTGGCTCAGATGGTAAAGAATTTGCCTGCAATGCAGGAGACCTAGGTTCAATCCCTGGGTTGAAGGGCTAGATTACCCATTCCAGTATTCTTAGGTTTCCTGGTGGCTCAGATGGTGAAGAATCTGCCTTCAATGTGTGTTGGGGGCCAGACTGAGGCACTCCGCCCGTGGCAAAGGTCATGAGGAAGGAGGCTTGACATACACAAAGGAGGGATCGAGCCTCAGGAGTCCCCCTGGAAATCCTCAAGCATCTACCCCCATAACCAGAGCCTGCCTGCTTTACTACTTTGTGCTCCCACCTACACCTCTGACTTTACAGGGGGCTGTCCCCCACCACCTCTTTCAGAGAAGGAGTTAACCTAGAGCTCCAGTTAATAAAAACTCCTGGGTGTGACAAGAGTGTTTTAACCTACAAACTCCTCTGAAGTTTCTCTAGCCTGCCTGACAGGCTTGTCCGGCCACATGTGATTGCTCACAGCCTCCCAACTGTGAGAGGCATGAGATGCTTTAAACCTTCTAAAAACAGGTTCCTTAGAAAAGTTAGAAAACTATTAGTATAAGTATAATGGGCTGATTAGAAATTGTATTGGTGAAGGGTTTTTCATTTGTTGAGCCAATGTTTGTTGCTAAGTCTCCACATCCCCTGCCCTTATACACATTAATGAATATATAGAAGAAATAAGTATTAACCTTTGATATTAATCACGTTAGACCTTAGGCTAAGTAAATTCTTTCCTTAACTAAAACCCACTACACCCTCACCCTATAGGAATGTAACTTTATTTGGGTGGCATCTGTTTTAAGAATAATCACCCCTGGAGAAATAAGTGTCCTGGTTGACTGACCGCTGTCACAAGGAGAGGGTCATAAATTGTCAACAGGCCCCCTGGCCAGAAGATGATGTAACACCCCTAAGACCTCTGTATACATTTGTATGAAGCACCTGACTTTGATAAAAGTCAGGACTGCTGACCCCATGTGACTTTTGCATAACATCTCAGTGTATAAAAGTAGACCATGGAAAACAAAGAATTGGGATCAGTTTCTCGAAATACTGGTCTCCCTATGTCTCTCTCTCTCTCTCAAATTCTGGCTGAGTCTCCATCTGGAGCACAGAACCCGCCATGCTTACTAATTATGCCTGGGCTTCTAAGATCCGACCGGGGAGGCCTCAGTGTCTCCTCTCCTTCGGGAGAATGGAAGGACGTCTGTGGCCTACGTAAGTGATGCAAACCTCTTGTCTTGAAGTTTTATTGGTCTCCCGCATAAACCAAGCTACTCAGCCTCTTTTCTCCACTGAATTTTCCTGCTGAGCTATCCTCATTCTAGTACTCTTTATATCTCTAATTAATATCTAATTAAAGCTATTGTGTCCTGATCCTCGCCGACACCGTCCCCGCTTAAAACTCCCTGGATCAGCCGGGGCTGGACCCCGGCAGGTGGCGCCCAACGTGGGGCAGTGTAAGCAAGAGCACACAATCTCCCTAGCAGTTTCTCTGGGAATTTGGAATTGATGTCTTAAAGCAGTAGCATTTTGATGATGAAGTAAGACCTGGGTTCAATCCCTGGGTTGGGAAGATCCCCCGGAGAAGAGAAAGCTACCCACTCCAATATTCTTGCCTGAAGAATTCCATGGACAGAACAACCTGGCAGGCTGCAGTCCATGGGGTCGCAGAGTCAGACTTGATTGAGCGACTTTCACTTTAGCCTTCCCGTGGTCTTTCCTCCCTGCATGTCTGTGTCCCAACCTCCTCTTCTTATAAAGATACCAGTCATATTTTTTTTTTAATTTAAATTTATTTATTTTAATTAGAGGCTAATTACTTTACAGTATTGTATTGAATTAGAGCCCACATCAACAATCTCATTTAACTTTAATTATCTTTTCAAATATAGTTACATTCTGAGGTACTGGAGGTTAGGACTTCAACATATGAATCTGGGGGAATACAGTTCAGCCCATACCAACATATTTATCCCTCTCTCTCTTTTCCTCCCCTCTACTTATGACTTCCTAAAAAAGGAAGTTTGTCTTACAGTCTATATCGCCAGCTCCTAACACAGCATCTGATACATAGTGGACTCCTAATAAATGAAAGCTACAGAGGAAAGGAAGTTTATACAAACAAGCTCCTGGGAGCAAAACTCATCATTTCTTGAAAAGCACTGATGATCTACAGAAAGCAGATGAGCTTCACTCAATCAAGTAAATAATTACAGCTGAAAGCAAAAGTCGATGAATGCAATATACTGACCCAGTTGTAACTGACAGAGGCATAGCTATAATCCTAAATCTATTACTCTGAAGTGAAATTTGAGTTTTCTTTAATAACAGTTCCTTAACATTAATTATTCACTACTTTTGTTTCTTTTCTGAGTAGAAGCCAAAAGGGATGACCTCCATAATATTTTCTCTTTTATTTTAAATTTAATTTTATTTTAATAGGAAGTGAATTATTTTAGATTAATAAAAATATAATAAGGCAATGATTAAGAAATCTTTATCTCATTCCTATTATTATCTATGCTTCTCATATACATGGTTTCTTCATGTATATGCGAGAACATTTAAATGTTCACTTTATCACCCCTCTTTTTTTATACAAATGGTGGCATTCTATAAACTGTCCTGAACTTGTTTCTTCACTTGCCAAAATATCCTGGCAACATTTCTGTATATATAAAAAGAAGCCTACATAGTTCTTTTGTTCAACTATGGAGTATATCATTGTATAGAGATACTTGCAATATTTCCCACATGTTAAAATTTTGCAAAGAATGCCAAAAAGATAATGTAGGAGACAGGCCTACTAAAAGGCCTGGCAAAAGAATTAAACAATCTTACTGAGAGGACATGATTCAGTATGTGACTCCTGAAGGAATCCAAGAAAGAACAAAAAACATCTTGAAAGCAGGATGTATGCCTGGAGATAGAAAGCCATCAACAGATTGTTCCTGTCTTTGGTGCCTGAGAGGCACATAAAGATTAACTGGGTCTTTGTCCCTGATGCAGGAAAATAGGGATTAAAAAATGTTAAATGTTAATTGCACAGGACTATCATTGAAGGCCACCTGGCCTGCTATGCTTCTGCAAACATGAACAAGCAAGTCTCAAAAAGTATAATAAAGCAGACTTGAGATCAGTTTGGGCACCTTCATCTCGTGGTGATATTGGTCCCCTGATCCCCTCTGTAACTTCACTGAGGGTTTCTCATTCTTTCACCACACTGCACTTTTGGGAAACTGTGCTATCGAGCTGGACTTGACAGGATAACTTTGTCCACATGTCATTTCAAACATATACAGGTGTGCCTAAAGTGTAAATTCCAGATGCAGGGTTATCAAGTCAAATGTTAAGTGACTGTGTAAATAATTTTGATAAATATTTCATGTTCTTAATAAGATTGTACCTTTTCTCACTCACAATAGCAATGTATGCGAAAGCTTACTTTTCTGTAGTCTCACCAACAAGAATATTATCACACTTCTGAGTTTTTGTCAATCTGCTAGAAGAAAAAAGTGTTTCTCAGAGATATGTAGATATAGGCAAGGCAATATTGTCTTACAGGGTATTTGATCTGATGGGTAAACTTCAAATGAGTGTAGATCCTTGTTTCTTTATTGTCCTGACTTCCAATTTATTAGTGACCGTAACCCTTGATGAAATAAGACTGGAGAGAAGAGAATGGAGGAAAAAGATTCTGGAACACAGTGTGAGAGGATTCAGATCTGAAAATGGTATCTATACTTTTACCCACATTCAAGGGTCTGGATCCAGTCAGAATTCCCATGGAAATGCAAAAAGAGCTAGACATTGTTGTTCCCAGCTGAGGATCCACCTTCTAGAAACAGATATATGTTATGAAAGGGAAGAAAGAACTTTTGAAAGGCAGTTGGCCCTCTGCTGCTGTTATTTGATTTCAATTGCTTCACCTAAACACTGAACTTAATCACATAAACTACTTTTGTTAAGCTGTGGAGTTATGTTATTTTAAAAAAATATGTAATTACTGCCCAGAACAATTTCTACAAAATTGGTGATCTTCTAAGTTCCTTGACCTCAATGCCCTTATCTGCAAACCAAGAAAATTGAACTAGATAATTTCTAAAGATCTTCCAAGCATCAACTGTGTGAATTTGATATTGTTATAAATTAATGTGACTTGTAGTCCATGAGTTGTTGGCCACAAGCCAAAACTACTACCAAGCTAATTTTTAAGTTACTTCCTCTTTGTGCCTCTTTCTGGGGTTTCTCAAGGATGTGACCTTGTCTTAATAGGAGGCTTATATTTGAGAGGTAATTGGTACATCCCCAATCTCTTTATGCTTCTCAAATCAGACTGCCAATTTACTGCTGATTGAATTATTAGTGAACCATGATCTTACAGATAAAAGTTTCAGTTTAAGCCAAGAAATGTTCATTAAGTTCTATAGTAAGAGTTCATGAAATGTCTAGTCTGTGTCCAATACTCAATTGCTGAGGAAGTACAAAGAAAAAGACAAAATTCAAACCCAGGAGTTTGTGTTCTGATTCAAGAACTCAACATTCCAAAAAAGAGTTATAAAACAGAGCTCATGATCCAAAAGAGCTTATAATTTCTTTCAGTGCACTCACATGAAAAGATAGCAACATGGGATCACAAATGATTTTCTGCCAAGATGAGTAAACAGGAAGAACAAACAGTGAAAATAAGGGCAGTGATAGGCTTGACCTGAGTGGCTTTCCTAACATCAAGATGACAACTGAATTCTTTGTAATGTGAAGCATGAAAGAAACAGATCCCCACTAAGCAATTCCCAACCATGATCTGCTGTCCATGAGGGCTGAGGTCAAGATTTCTTTCATTCCTACCTATAATTAGCACTTTGGTTTATGATGGGAAATATATGCTTGTCAACAATGTGTCTTATCAGGGGAGAGACTAAAACCCATGTAATTTGAGAGACTCTTTTCAGCAATGGATAAAATTCAAACAGATCAAAGATCACCCATGCCGAGAATAGATGGAATTAAGAAAAATGTCATTAACTTCATCTCAGTTCTCCTCTTGTTGACACAGTTGATAGTCCAGAGCATGTAACATAAGATTTCCCATCGTGTGACCCACATTGAAGAAAGTCAATTATGTGTATTTGGGACACTAAGTCTTGTTAAACCCAGGTTTAGGAAACTCTGTCCTACCTGCCCCCATCTGGTCCCCCCTTCCTCAACCCCCATTAAATAACACATGTCCTGGTTATGCATGACTTTCAGAACCAGAGCCATTTCTGAAACTAAAAAGAGTAGCTGTGTAATGTGTAGTTTCCAGTATTTTAAGGAAAGAAAGAGGAAATATTAACTCTGCTTATAAAATGAAGAAACTGAGATGCAACTTGGTTATATTAGTAGGCTAAAATTCAGATGTTCTGAGTGAAGAAGTCAAGACTAGACCCCCAATATTTCAGCTTCTTGTTTGGTGTTTTCTCTATCATATCTCACTATCAGGATAGTCTTTCTTCCAAACTAGAGCAGAGAAATTGATGATCGATGAAACAATATGTACAACAGCTCAGTGTCACAACACGCACATCCAAAGTCTTTGATGAGGCTCATTACTCGATGAGTACCAATCATATCTAAAAGGAATTGAAGCTATCCAACTCCTCATTTTACATATGATGTATTGAGGACACAAAGATTCAGAGATGTTCAGTAACTAATACAAAATCAGAATTAAAAAAAACATTCCTACCTCATAGTCTAGACTGTACTACAGCATGAAGTTGCTGGATATCTTGTCACATATTAATAGCTTGCTGCCACAAATTCTTTGCATTTTTTGCTGATAATTGTTTAAAACAAACTGTATTTCTCTTTTGGATAGTTCATTCTCATTGGCATTTCTCTCTCTTTTTTTTCTACTAACCACTTCTCCAATCTTCTTGCTTCCTCATTCTGAAACTGAATGTGATCCTCAGAGCAAAAACAAATGTGCCCTCAGGCTTGTAGAAAATCAATCTAGGGAGCCCCATGTAGAGGAACTGGTGCTGATAAATAGAAAGTGAAAACAAATGCTTCAAAACTACTGAATAGAGACCAGGGTATACAATAAACAGGTTGGCTTTACCAGAAGTAAGGTGTCTGCAAAGGAAGAACGTTTTAAGAATGTTTATTGACACTGTTGTAGTCAATAGTATAAGACACATTTCTTTCATTACATTCCTAACACACCTGGGATGATTGGAGACATGAGATCGGGGGCCACAAATTATTCATATCTTAGTGGATGCAATTTAATTAAATTGCTGTCCTCCTAACACATGTTTGACTTCAACCCCAGAGGAGTGTCATGGCTATAACTAGAAATGGAAGGATGTAATTTTAAAAGGTGGACAGTTCCGGAAAGGGCAGGCCTCCCCTGGGGAAATGTAGTGTGAGATTTTGGCAATATGAGAACTGTTAATCCATTGGAGGGTAGGACTCAGAGATTAAACAATTGGAAGGGAAAGGATGTCACAGAAGTGGGAAAGGGAATGGGAAGGGAGAGGAAGGCAGCTAAAGGCATGCCCAGGTAGGTCCCCAGTTTTCCAAGATTCAAATCTGAGTTTGTGTTTGTTTGGAGGATTCTTGAATATGATGAAAATTTAAAGCCTCCCGTTTCTTTATTTTCCTGCTGGATAAGGTCTGTCAGGCACTTTACCTTCCCACAAAATAAACAGAAAGTTTTATGAAGGGGCAGTGAAGCAATATACTGCCAATGAAGGCAGAGCTGGCAGACACCCACACTCACAAGTCAATCACAGTGGCTGCCAGCTGGGAATGAACATTCTTAAATTGTGTGACTCACCTTTCTTGGCCTCAAGAGATTTTATTAACTCCCTGTAGCAATGAGCAATGGTTTCCATTTGAGGGCCGTTCCTTTTCGCTGCAAGAAATGTATAGCTGAATCATGGCCATAGGGTCAAGGATCTCAAAACCAGCTGAACTCACCTCAGTCACTTTGTTGACTGATTAATACATGATCATTCTAAAGGCAAGTTTGATCATATTTCTTCCCTGCTTGAGCTTTAAATAGCTTCCAGCTGCTGAGGTGGGGTGCTACTCAGTGTGGCCAGTCAGAACCCAGGCCTCATGGCTGAGCTCCGCTTGCACCTATCAGGGGCAAGGTCACCTCTACCTCAACCCCCTACAGTGAACTTCCTAAAACCTCTCTAAAGGAATTAAGAACTCTACAGCCTCCAAGCCTTTGAACTCTGCTTTAACTCTAGCTAGAATGTTTCTCCCCTACATTCTTCTATTTCAAATATCACATCCTGGGTACAATGAGATGTATAGTAAGACTACTCGAGCTCAAATCTTCACTCCTGTTCACTGCTTGGGAGTTACTTAGCTTCTTACTGCCTCAGTTCCATCATCTGCCAAGTGGGTAGTTATAACAATATATTTATTGTGGCCTTTGATGTTGCTACTGTGATGCACTGAAAACTCAGATGGCATTATTTATTAATAAAATCATTTTAAATTAAGGTATGTACATTTTTTAGACAAAAAACTGTTGCATATTTAATAGACTGTAAACATCTAGTGTAAACATAGCTTGTACCTGCACTGGGAGACCAAAAAATATTTATGTGGCTCACTTTATTTGAGACATTTGCTTTATGTGGTAAGGAACTGAATCCTAATATCTCCAAGGTATGTCTGTACAGATAGGAATTTTGAGAGAAAAATCACATTCACATAAATTTTTACAGTATATTGTTATAATTGTTCTATTACTGCTTATTGTTGTTAATCTATTTCTATGCCTAATTTATAAATGAAACTTCATCATAGATATGCATGTATAGGAAAAAAATAGTTGATATAGGGTTCAATACTCTTCATGGTTTCAAGCATTCAGTGAGGGTCTTCACATTCCCTGTGGATAAGAGGGACTATAGCATACTTAATCTTTTGAAGCCTTATTTCCCTCATATGTGGTTGCACTCTGTTATTTTTAAGATCTTTCTTTTATAATCCTGACAGTGTGCTCTGGCCTTAACACAAAACAATCCCTTTTGCTTTGTTGTGTGTGTGTGTGTGTGTGTGTGTGTGTGTGTGTGTGAACTTGTCTACAAAGCACAAATGGTTAAAAAAAAAAAAAAAAAAAAAAACTTTTTCACCTAAATATCATTTGAGATCATGGCTGTGTAAATTCCTGGAAATGCTCTGAGTTCCACAGGGTAAGGTAATGCCATCCTTGTCATTTTTAAAATGTCTACTTTTCAGGGCTTCCCTGGTGGCTCAGTGGTCAAAAATTGGTCTGCCGGTGCAGGGGACACAGGTTTGATCTCTTTTCCAGGAAGATAGCACATGCTGCAGAGCTATTAAGATCACGCCACAACTGCTGAGCCAGTGCTACAGAAACGACAGTTCTAGCGTTGCCCCAGACATAGTGCTAACATTTACTGGGTCTCAGCAAACGGACGTGTAATAAATTACCAAAAAAAGGGCTATCAGAAGTCCAGACGGAGAGACAAAGAAATGTGGGTGGGGGAAAGAGACAAGGTTGGGAGAGGAAGAAAGAAGGAGAGAGTGAAGCAGGCTGGACCTGTTTCTGACCACACTCAAAGCCGAGACTCACACTGTAAATATTTAGCTACTGCATTTGCCCACCCACATTCTGCTCACCACATTAATGAGAACAGTTGAGAGTTGGTGTATTTGCAAACAGTTCCACCCAAACACAACAAAAACTGGCAAAACTGAAGAGGGTGTCCCAGCATTTCTGTTAGTCATTTACGATGGCTGTCCACAGAGCATTATATTTTTCAGAGACAAGGCACATGATATTCTCATTTACTGTAGTAGAACAAATAAGTTTAACAATTTAATTAGAAGTGGGGAACACGGGATGACAAAGATATCCTTCACGCACACAAACACACTTGCAATAAATTGAGTTATTCAGTAGTATATATATATATATATATATATATACACTAGTATAATATGCTAAGTATACATATATACTTAGTAGATTTTGTAAGATGAAACTGAAATACTCATCATAAAAAATTATTAAAAAAAACCTCACCCACTCTCTTCATCTTTGTCTATACCTCATATATACACACAGTGTCTGGAATATCAGTTCAGCTCAGTTCTGTCATGGAGTCATGTCCAGCTCTTTGTGACTCCATGGACTGCAGCACACCAGGGTTCCCTGTCCATCATCAACTCCCAGAGCTTACTCAAACTCATGTCCATTGAGTCAGTGATGCTATCCAACCATCTCATCCTCTGTTATCCCCTTCTCCTGCTGCTTTCAATCGTTCCCAGAATCAGGGTCTTTTCCAATGAGGTGGCTCTTTGCATCAGGTGGCCAAAGTATTGGAGCTTCAGCTTCAGCATCAGTTCTTCCAATGAATATTCAGGACTGATTTCCTTTAGGATTGACTGGTTTGATCTCCTTGCAGTCCAAGGGACTCTCAAGAGTCTTCTCCAACACCACAGTTCAAAAGTATCAATTCTTCAGCACTCAGCTTTCTTTATAGTCCAACTCTCACATCCATACATGATTACAGGAAAACCATAGCTTTGACTAGATGAACCATTGTAGGCAAAGTAATATCTCTGCTTTTTAATATGCTGTCTAGGTTGGTTATAGCTTTTCTTCCAAGGAGCAAGTGTCTTTTAATATCATGGCTGCAGTCAACATTTGCAGTGATTTTGGAGCCCCCCAAAATAAAGTTTGTCACTGTTTCATTGTTTCCCTATTTATCTGCCATGAAGTGATGGGACCAGATACCATGATCTTAGTTTTCTGACTGTTGAGTTTAAACCAACTTTTTCACTCTCCTCTTTCACTTGCATCAGGAGGATCTTTAGTTCTTCTTTGCTTTCTGCCATAAGGGTGGTGTCATCTGCATATCTGAGGTTATTGATATTTCTCCCAGCAATCTTGATTCCAGCTTGTGCTTCATCCAGCCTGACATTTTGCACGATGTACTCTGCATAGAAGTTAAATAAGCAGGGTGACAATATACAGCCTTGATGTACTCCTTTCCCAGTTTGGAACTAGTCTGCTATTCTATATCCAGTTCTAACTGTTGCTTCTTGACCTGCATACAGGTTTCTCAGGAGGCAGTTAAGGTGATCTGGTATTCCCATCTCTTTAGGAATTTTCCACAGTTTGTTGTGATCCACACAGTCAAAGGCTTTGGTGTAGTCAATAAAGCAGAAGTAGATGTTTTCCTGGAATTCTTTTTCTTTTTCAATGATTCAATGGATATTGGCAATTTGATCTCCGAGTCTAAATCCAGCTTGAATATCTGGGTTTCATGGTTCACGTACTGTTGAAGCCTGGCTTGGAGAATTTTGAGCATTACTTTGCTAGCATGTGTATGAGTGTGGGTAATTGTGTGGCAATTTGAACATCCTTTGGCATTGCCTTTCTTTGAGATTAGAGTGAAAACTGACTGTTTCCAGTCTTGTGGCCACTGCTGGCATATTGAGTGCAGCACTGTAACAACATCATCTTTTAGGATTTGAAATAGCTCAACTGGAATTCCATCACCTCTACTAGCTTTGTTCATAGTGATGCTTCTTAAGATCCACTTGACTTTACATTCCAGGATGTTTGGCTCTAGGTGAGTGATCATACCATTGTGATTATCTGGGTCATGCAGATCTTTTTTGTATAGTTTTTCTGTATATTCTTGCTACTTTTAAAATATATCTTCTGCTTCTGTTAGGTCCATACCATTTCTGTCCCTTATAGTGCCCATCTTTGCATGATATATATCCATATATATCCATATATATATATATGGATATCCATAATATATATGCCTGGTATGTAAAAAAATTTCTGGCATATAGCAGGTGTTTAATAAATATGTGACTGAGTTGAAGAAATAATAACATTAGCTTATTTGAGCAGTTGTTGCCTTGGTCTGGAAAAATAGCATTATTCTTTACACATTTATGCTGAAGTGATGTCTATTTACCCAAAATGATCATCTCTTCTAAGGACAGGTCACCAGTTCATCTGAAAAAGATACAAAAGAAAGCAAACAAAATTTTAGTCAATGCACATTCTCATATACTGTTGAGGAGACTAAATACTTAATTACCTAGATTGCAATTATTTATACTTTAATTGTATCATCACTTTGCATTCACTCAACAATTTTTAAAAATTATATATTGAGAATCTACTATGTGCCAAAGCCCATGGAGGGTGCTAGGGATACAGTAATAAGACAGAGTGATCTCTGCTTCTATTTTAGTGGAGAAGACAGAAAATAGCAATTTATTATAATGTGAGTTTACTACAAAGAAAAAGTACAACATTTAATCCATCTTACATGTCCCTTTGATACTACAAGCATATTGTAAATTCCTATAATTTGTTGCACTTATATAAAAATTAATCATAAATATATCTTAACAATTATAAATACATCTGGTTTTCCTAGGAAGCAAAGAAATTAGGTTATTCAGTCCTTAGCAATCTGGAAGCTTTTACCTAATTGTCAAATGCTATAAAAGTTCCATTATACTCCATTTAACTGGTTTGGATAGGACCTTTCTCTTTTTGTGACTTGATGGGAAATTAAACTTTATCAAACTAAACTACCTAAACATCTAAAAAGTACCTCTCAATCTATGATATCCCAACACACAGAATCACCAAAAAGCATTCCTTTTACAGTGGTCAGTTATCACACAGCATTTATTGTTCAGGTTGTAGACACAGCCAAAGTAATACTCTAGGGAGTTAAGATGAAAATTTACAGAGTTTACACAAAATTTGCACAACTTACTCAAAAATGAGAGCTTCCTAGAAAGCTAAAAAGTTAATTATCTTGTTTTCCAAGTTGGAAATACTAACAAAGAAGAAGGTGTAGGAAGGGAGCAGCCAGAAGTAGGCAAAAACAGAAAGTAAGGTAATAAAGCCTAAAGGATAATCACATTATCAGGCAATGAGTGGTTATCATGTGCCAAGCACCTTACTAAGCCCTTGACTTTTGTTCCTCTCACAAGCCTGTGAGGCAGCTACTGTCATAAGCTACCTACTACCCTAAAGTGAAGTTGCTTAGTCGTATCCAGCTCTTTGCAACCTCATGGACTGTAGTTTACCAGGCTCCTCCGTCCATAGGATTTTTCAGGCAAGAGTACTGGAGTGGGTTGTCATTTCCTTCTCCAGGGGATCTTCCAGACCCAAGGATCAAATCCAGGACCCCTGAATTGCAGGCAGACGCTTTACCATCTGAGCTACCGTGGGTACCCTAGGTAGCTGAGAATTCTATGCAGAGAATTTTACATAAATGTTCTCTAATCCTTCCAACAATTTGGCCCTCTTGTGCCCAATCTGCAACTGAGAAAACTGTGGTTCAAAGGAACTGAGTAACTTTCTGTGGTAAGATTCCTTGTGCCTGCGAGTGTGCATAATTGTTCAGTCATGTCCAACTTTGTGGGACACCATGGATATGTAGCACTCCAGGCTCCTCTGTTCATGAAATTTTCCAGGCAAGAACACAGGAGTGGGTTGCCATTTCCTACTCCAGGGAGTCCTCCTGACCCAGGGATCAAGCCCACATCTCTGTGTCTTCTGCACTGGCAGGTGTGTTCTTTACCACTGTACCCCATGATTCCTTAACTAGCAAGTAACTGGATAAGACCTGATCCAAAGTAAAGTGACCATACATCCCAGTTTGAATGGGGAAGTTGCATTTTATTCCTGTTGTCCTGCTTAATTAGAGTGTCCCATTTCACTCTCAAGAGTGTCCTGGTTTGGATGCAGTGATATTATCCTCTACCCCAAAGGCATAACCTTTCCACTCGGCCATGCCTTCACACAGCAATGGCTTTCAGTACATATCTTTGGCATAAAAGCAAGGGAAACATACTACAAAAAAGAACTTCAACTGCTCTAAATGCATGACGATTCTGAATCATTCAGAGAAAAGGAAAAATGGATTATTCAGTTAAATTACTTTCAAGAGCAAGAATCTATTAAAGGAAAGAATACTTATAAAGTGATGCTGTCCCAAGTAAAAGTTAAATTCAATTAAAACTAAACAGAAGAATGGAATTTTAAAGAAATTTTTATCCCAAACTGTTGAAGTTTTAACTTTTGAGCTTAAAGAGAATGCATCTTAGTTGTCTATAAAATTTGTTTTTGACCCTTTCTTAGTCTCGCCAGAAAAAGGGATTGTGTCATTTTCTCCCAGAAAAATGCTCTCCCCACTACTTGCAAAAAAAAAAAAAAAAAAAAAAAAAAAAAACCTTCCAAACTCAGTGTCAAGTGTGACTTATTCAGTTCAAACACTCACTATGCACCATATGATCTTGGGCAGGTTACTCATTCACCCTGCCATTTTTCTAGAATGCAAAATTAGAACAACAGCAAAATATCACCCACTGGAATGCAGAGAGGGCAGTATAAAATAATGCAGGTTAACACTCAGACGGGTGAATAGTGCTAGGCCCAGAAGAGGTGCTTGTTTACTTGTGACAAATATTATCATTTGGGTTAACCCTAGTTCAAATTCTGTCCCCTTTAGGAAAGTGAAATTCCAAGTTGAAGAAACAAGATCAAATCTAGCCAAAATGAATCACTACTATTAATAAAAATATACCTCACAATACACTTAAAATTTAAAGCTAAAGGAGTCCCTGCTGCTGCTGCTGCTAAGTCACTTCAGTCATGTCCGACTCTGTGCGACCCCATGGACTGTAGCCTACCAGGCTCCTCTGTCCATGGGATTTTCCAGGCAAGAGTACTGGAGTGGGTTGCCAGTTCCTTCTCCTAAAGGAGTCCGTAAAATCACCTAATTCAATTACTTCATCTGACTTCATCTTATACAAAAGGAAAATGGAACCGACGAGATGATACAACTTCTACAAGACATAAAATCAACTAATGGCAAAGCTAGCTATGCATTTTGTGCCTACAAAGGCCTGAGTGTGGGAACAACTGGGCCTGTGTGATGAATAAAACTCATCTTCCACAGTGTAGCTGTATAGTCTCACGCAAGTTTATTTAATATTTCTGAAACTCGTTATTCTCAGTTGATGGAGAGGAGGATTAAAGTTCTTTGTCAGAGTATTGTGAGGATTAAAATAAGTAATATGCAAAGAGACCTGAGTCATACTCATACTCACAATAGTGTGCCCACAGCTGCCCAGCTGCCAGAAGGGAATTTGTCAGTGTCTACCAAACTGCACACATCCTTCAACTTAGAAAGTCCACTTCTAGAAGTGCATCCTATAAGCAAATTTTTGTTCAAGGATGTTCACTGCAGCTTTAACTGTGAAAATGACCAAAAAATATCTATCAAGAGGGAAATGCTGCTAAAAAAGAGAGATTTTCTACAAAGTGACAATGATAAGTCTTTTGAAAATGTCAAATAAATAAAAAGGAATGCCACTGAATAATATATGCAGAAGTTTTGAACCCATTCATACCAAAGCAATATGAAAATATAAATATGTATATACAAATCCAGTTTTTATGAAGCTTCTTATGAGACTAGTAGTGTTTGAGGAAAGAGGGAAATAAAGATAATCATACCTTTTTTCTATATATCCTCCTATCTTTAAAAACTTATCATAAGAATACTTTCATATATTATCTTTAAAATAGAAAAATCGTATACTATCATTGCAGATACTAGTAGATACTAAAAGTTTCCTTCTGTCCATACACCTCAATTCTTAGTGTTACAACTTTTATTATTATAATTGCTATTCCTAGTCATTTTAACTTCAGACACAATTTTAGAAACAAATATTCTTTCAAGGACTACTCTGCCCCCTAGAAAGCTTTTCCACAGGGCTTCTGATATGTCGGTTTGTTTATGACCTGCACTAAAGGTCCACATCCCACAGCCTGAGCCAGGAGATGAACGAAGATTAATAAAAGCAATAAAGGAAAGGCAGGGGCATCTCCTTCATCTCTGTTTTTGGTGTCATTTGTCTCTTTGTTAAATTGCACTCAAGACAATAAAAGGAAATAGGCTGTGAAAAATGAAAGAGTCCTCTATTCATAAAAACAGTTCAAATGAAAGAAGCCTTTTAATGGAAAAGGGACCACTAACATGCAAATCAGTGAGTGGTAGAGGGACACATAAAACCCCTAAGACAATTCATTAACCACAAATTATTGAAAGCAGCTCAAATCTTTTCCCCCAAATCATGTTTATATTCCAGAGTAATGGATACCCTCAAGAAAATTCTCAGACTGATGTTTCTGCTGCAAAGACAATAGGCAAAAGCAATATGTTTGACTATAGGATGTGCCCTACTGATATGAGAGCCCTTAGAAGAAACACAACCCCTATTTAGCATGATGAATGGGATGATATGGTATAGATGGAAAGCCAACAGGCTCACAGACAGGAGATGTGACTTCTCCTTCCACTTCAATTCACCTTCCTGAATGAATAAATCTATGATCTCACAAAAACTAGCAACTTCATCTCTGAACAGCCTCACCTAAAATGAGGATAATAATATACGCCTTACCTATCTTTCATAGCTGTTATGATGCTTACATGATTAAACATGTATACATATGATTATTACAAATTTGTCCCTTTAAATCATGCCAGCCACTCAGATACCACCCAGTCGGTGCCCCATTGTTTCCAGTAATACTTGTAGACCCCTCAGGTAGAGTTAGTGGTAAAGAATCTATTTGCCAACACAAAAGACATAAGAGACACAGTTTGATCCCAGCATCAGGAAGATCCCCTGGAGGAGGGCATGGAAACCCACTCCAGTATTCTTGCCTGAAAAATCCCCATGGACAGAGGAGACTGGTGGGCTACAGTCCATAGGGTCGCAAAGAGTCGCACATGACTGACATTACTTAGCACTCACACACTTTACTACCACTTCTATTTTCCCTCTTTCTTTCCATTCCCGAATTTGCATAATTTCAAATCAAACTGTATGCTGAACAGCTCCGCATTTAATGGGAACGCAACTTTCTATTTTGAATTCCTCTGCCTTAAAGTGCTAGCCTATAGGCAAAAATTTTGGCAGACTCTCTGTTCAAATTGATCCACTGCAAGTCTGCCCTTAGCCTGAGTGTGACTCACAATTACAGGGAATGCCCTTGAAAGCCCTCCAGGCGGTCTCCTTGGGACTTTAGATATCTCACTTTAAGTACTGACAGAAGCAATCTAATTTCTTCACCGTTCTTTTCTCTTCATCCGTGATCTACTCTTCACAAAGTAAATGAGATTTCATATTAAAAAAAAAAAAAAGGATACTGTGACTTGGCACGGGTTTTTGCAAAGAAAGCTTCATTCATGTCCACTACCTTAGATTAATCAAGGTATAAGAGAGGGTTAGTTAGTTGGGGAGGATTCTTACAACAAATCATCAAAGCCAAAAATACGCACAGCAGGTCTCTAAAAGATCTGTTTCAATTTGGCGACCAGCTAGCTTCAAAGAACAAGGGGAAGAGATTACCACTTAGAAACATCACTCTCGCTTTAGGTACAGGGTTTACTCGGAGAAGGCAACGGCAGCCCACTCCAGTACTCTTGCCTGGAAAATCCCATGGATGGAGGAGCCTGGTAGGCTGCAGTGCATGGGGTCACTAAGAGTTGGACACGACTGAGCGACTTCACTTTCACTTTTCACTTTCATGCATTGGAGAAGGAAATGACAACCCACTACAGTGTTCTTGCCTGGAGAATCCCAGGGACAGCGGAGCGTGGTGGGCTGCCGTCTATGGGGTCGCACAGAGTCAGACACGACTGAAGTGACTTAGCAGCTTAGCAGTTACTCAAAGTATTGGACAAAATCTCATGTTTTCACACTGAGTTTCTTCCTAAGGGTATGTTAGGGCCTTCTGTACCATGGGGATTTCATCCACGAGCCAGGTCAGATTTCAGAAATCTTCCTCATTCAGAATCTCATTCTTCTACAACTTTGTTGTTGACCACTGTGAATTGACACCAAAAATATCTAAACCAAAAGGCTTTGTTTGATATGCAATATTACTCAACCTCCATATTTTCTAAAATAGCTAAATAAAGGATATTTATAAATAAAACATTCGAATCATCAGTGAGCTGTCAAAAAGACAGCTATTGGAAAATAAAAATGAAATATAGCAATCACTGCCCTCAGGCATAACTGCTTTATAGATTTAGATAGTACCTGGTTGACTAAATCTGTAATCTACCATGAATGTCAGTTGCCTGTTTGTAAAATAATTAGGTTGAATTTTATCATTTCTAAGATGGCTTCCAGATCTAAAGCTTCATATATCTGTGAAATGTTGATTTACATTTTAAAATTTATCTTGCAGTGTTTTTTTTGTAGTTTAGGGGTTTGTTCATCTTCAGGAAAAAAACAGATTGGTTGCCCCATTTCAGCCTTGGTTGACTGTATATAAGAACTGGGGGTCATTTATGCCATAAACTTGATATTACATTCAAGAAATCTGAAGTCTATTAAAATAGCATGTCATGTCTTTTGCCTTTTAAGGACAATCTGTCCCATTTTCTTGTTGTTATTGAAACTATTAGAGAATTTTACTGGTAATGATCATTACTAGATTATTACTACATTATTACTACTACATAAAAATCTTTATGAAGTCAAAGATTTTTTTTAAATATTTTGTTTCCTGCTATTAATATTTCCTATTTTAAAAACAGCTTTATTGAAACATAACTAATATTCTATAACACTCACTAACTTAAAGTATACAGTTCAGTTTTCCTTAGTTTAAGTCATAGAGCTGCAGACCTATCGTGTGACCTCTATTTGGGGTGATGAGAAAGTTCTGGGTTTTGGTATTATCAGTGGGTATATAATATATATTAATTTACTTAATCTACTGAATTGTACACTTTAAAGTGGTTACAAAAGCAAATTTTATGCGTTTTACTACAATTTTTAAAATTAAAAAAAAAATCACTGAAGTGTTTTTAACATAATTTGCATTCCATTCTGCAGCTCAAGTATCATTGTTTACTGTTTAGTAGACTTTAGAACCCCAAGCAATAGAATAGATACACTTGAAATTGTTGAGATAATGGCTTTCTCCAGGAAATTTAATTAGAGATGATTTCCTGTCTTCTCCATATTTATCTATATTTTTTTTTAATAAGCATGCAGAAGTCTTTGGACAGAAAGCAATTATAAACATTTTTTTAAGTATTATCAACACAAGTGATTATGATTTTTATGTAAAGGATCTCAAAGGGTTTGTGTATGAGGTAAATATTAACTATTTGGAGATACTGTGTGTCTAGTTTTCAACAAAATATTACAGGATATGCAAAAAATCTCCCTTCATAGCTCAGTCAGTAAATAATCTGCCTGAAAGGCAGGAGACCCGGATTTGATTCCTCAGTCAGGAAGATCCCATGGAGAAGGAAATGGCAATCCACTGCAGTATTCTTGCCTGGAGAATCCCATGGACAGAGGAGCCTGGCAGGCTACAGTCCATGTTGCAAGAGTTGGACACAACTTAGCGATTAAACCAACCACCACCATGCAAAAAATAAAAACAGCAATATGTGACCTAGACTTGAGAGAAAGAGCACCAAATGAAACTGACTCAGACTAGATCTAGCATAGGATTTAGCAGCCAAAGACATTCAGGCAGCTATTGTAAAAATTTCCAAAGAATTAACAGAAATTATGAGTCATGATGAAATAGAAAATCTGAACAGAACAATTACTAGTAAGAAGATTGAATCAGTAACCAAAAATCTCCCAAAAAAACAAAAGTCAAGGACCAAATAGCTTCACTGGTGAATTTTACCAAACAGTTAAAGAAGAGTTAATACCTATCCTTCTCAAATGATTCAAAAAAATGAAGAGGAAAGAACACTTCCAAACTCATTCTACAAGGCCAGCACTACCCTGATACCAAACCAGATAAAGACACTACAGAGAAAGAAAATATCCTATAATAGGTGAATAGATAATAAAACTGGTTCCTCAATACGATGGAATACTGAAAAAAAGTCAAAGTGCTATGGGTGTCCTGCATTGCAGGCAGACTGTTTACCATCTGAGCCACTAGTGAAGCCCCACAGTGGAATACTATTCAGTGATTAAAAAAAAAAATGAACTATTAAGACATAAAAAGGCATGGATGAACTATAAATGCATGTTGCTAAGTGAAAGAACTTGAAAAGACTTTGAAAAGACTATATACTATGTAATTCCAACTATTTGACATTCTAGAAGAGATAAAATTATAGAAACAGTGAAAAGATCAGTGGCTGCAGGATTCAGGGAGATGAGTGTGAGGGATGAGTAGGTCAAGCATAGGGAATTGTTAGGATGGTAAAATTATTCTGTATTAAACTGGAATTGTAGCTATATGACACTATGCTCTTGCCAAAATCTACTGAACTTTGGAGTTTGAGTCAGACACAATTCAAGAGTTGGACACAACTGAGTGACTGACACTTCCACTTTTATTGAACTTTAAACACAAAGAGCATACCTTAATGTATGCAAATTTAAAAAAAAATTGGGGATGTTAGGAAAACTCCATATGGAATATAAATGTGATGAAACAATCTAACTGCATTACAAATATGTGATACAATCTCGCTGAATGGGGTCTTGGAAAAGCATGAAGATCTAGGCAACTTTGAAAATGAGTGGAGTCTGCAACTAAACTAAAGTCTATAATTAAACTAAACACAAAAGAGAGTGTACATAAGCACTATACTCCAATTGATAAAGATATATCCTATTGGAGTAGATATTAACTAAGTCGCTTCAGTCGTGTCCGACTCTGTGCAACCCCATAGACGGCAGCCCACCAGGCTCCCCCAAGTAAGCAAATGAAAGGTCAATGGTAGGATCACATTTCTCGTTATTGCAGTCAGTTTACAAATAAACATGTAGAAGAGGCCTGCATGATCCATAAGGTAATGGGTTGAAGTTGGAGATAACAGGATGAGCTTATAATTAGCTTAACAGAGATACAGATGGCTTCCCTGGTGGCTCAGTGGTTAAGAATCCACCTACTAGTGCAGGAAATGTGGGTTCAGTTCCTGGGTCAGGAAAATCCCTTGCAGAAGGAAATGGCAACCCATTCCAGTATTCTTGCTTGGGAAATCCCATGGACAGAGGAGCCTGACGGGCTATAGTCCATGGGGTTGCAAAAGAATCAGACACGACTTAAATGACTAAACAACAACAACATAGTTACAAATGGTTGCATATGGAAATATTTCTAGATAAGTATATATACATGGGCTAGAATATACACATGTATATCCTTGCTCTGGTAACTGAGAGGTCTAAAAAGGTGACACTCAAGTAACAAAGAATATATCTAGCACTCAGATCTTTTCTGAGTTTCTAATCTCACTTTCCAAAAAGAGAACCAGGCCTCCTTGAAGAAATGGCACATTCTAGATCTGAAGCAGGAAATATACAAATGAGCCTTGAATATATTGTCGTACTATAAAGAAAATATTAAAAAAAAATCCTCCAGTGATGGGTTATGTTAAAGGAGACATAGAAACCAAGCGAAAGAGTTTCCAAAGGCCAAAACTGGAACAATATGTGATAGAAAATAAGCAAAGTAGTATCAGATTATAATACAAAATATAAAATAAATATTCATGAGGCCAATCAGATATAAATAGATGACTACCTAAATGATTAGTGGATAACAAACAATTCTTCTATGCAGGAGAATTCCAAATAATTTATATAGGTATTCCTCCTTCAAGGATAGAGACAAAAACTCTTTACTCCTAGGTATGGGCTGTGCATAATAACTTCCTCCCAAAGAATATAGTGTGGAAAGAGAAAAAAAGGTACTGCAGTGGGGAAGACTGACAAAGCTCTTTAGGTAGGTGATCAAATTCAACACCAACAGTGGTAAGTTATGTTAATATTATATGCCATTGATACGTGATGAAAATGAAAATGGCACTTTACTTTTGTAGACTTCTTCCCCAAAAAGCATAACTAAAGTCTCATTATGAGAAAAACAACAGAAAATTCTAATAGAGGGATATTCTAAAAAAAGAAAAGAAAAACAAATCTTGACAAGTACTGCTCAGAACTTTCAAGGTCATCAAAAATAAGGAAAGTCTGAGAAACTATCACAGCTTTGAGGAACCTAAAGAGAAATGCTGATTAAATGCCTTGTGATATCCTGGATGGAGTCATGGAACAGAAAGGGAACATTGGGTAGACAGTTAGGAAGCCTGAAAATCATATGGACTTCAATCAATAATGATGTCTTCTTCTAGATTTATTAATTTTAACAAATGTACCTTAATAATATAAGATATTATAAGGGGAAACAGGGTATTAAAATAAGTGAATTTTCTATATTAATAGTTCTCTGTAAATTTAAAACAGTTCTGGAAAATAAAGTTAATTTAAACAGCAATAAATAATTGTTGAACCTCTCTAATCTGATGAAAAAATATTAATCTACAGATCCAAGAAGTTCAATGAAACCCAGATATGATAAACACAAATATCAATATCTAGACTCATCACAGTCAAAGTGCAAGAAGACAAAGACAAAGAGAAGATCTTGAAAGCTGCATGAGAGAAAAAAAGACTCATCGTGCATAACTTATCAATGGTACAATTTAAAGTTGATTTCTGACTCATAAATAATAGAGACCAGAAGCCCATAGAAGAACATATTTGAAGTGCTATGAAATAAGTCTATATCCAGCCAATCTGTTGTTTTGAAAAATGCAAAAATGAAACATATCCAGACAAACAAAATTTAAAAGAAATTGTGGCTAGCAGATATGCCTTATAAGAAATACCAAAGGAAGTCCTTCACACTGAAAGAAAATAAGGCCTGATAATAATTTAAATCCACAGGAAGAATTAGAGACCCCAAAATGGTAAATATATAGGTAAATTAAAGACTATATGAATATATTTTCTAATTCTCATAATTAAAAAAATAAGATTATGTAAAGAAATAATGAAAACACTGTATTTAAGAGGTTATAACATATAAAGATATGATACATGTGATCATAATAGTACAAATTGGGAAAGCTGAAGAAATTGAGATATTTTAAATCCAAGTCACCATATTTGGTAGATATTAAGTCAGTATTTACCTAAATAAATTAAGATATATATCTTAATTCCTAGCAACTATTAACAAAATAACTCCAAAAACCTAGTTTAAAAAATTCAACAGATATTAATAACAGAAGATATTGTTACAGAACTGTGATACAGTGAGTCAAAGAAGAAATCACAATAATTCAATGATTCAAAAATATCTGAACAGTTGTTAATGGAGATGACTGGAGTTTGGAATAGTAGAGGCCAGGTGGTAACATTTCACTACCATAAGCAAGGTAGTCAAAACTGCCATAATAGGCAGCAAAGTTGAAAAGTAGTCAGTGCAGGACTGACTTAGGAACAGGATGGGCAGTCATTAAGACTGTTGTTTAACAAGTCATAATAAAAGTATATAAAAAATGGAAAAGCAGAAGGTAGAGGTCATTTACTGGATGGAACATCACAATCCTTGGCCAGTTTCCACACCTGAGTCAATTCTCAGAATCATCAACTGAGGGAGAGGTCAGTTCCTAATGAATAAGGATTCAGTAATGCAACAGAAAGTGCACACATTAATGTTCTCTACAGTCCTTCTGAAAGGTGATTATGGTTCTATTTTCAGATAACCATACACTATAGAAAGAATAAAGATGTACAGTGTGTATGACAGTGCTGAGAACCAAGGATCCAGAGTCCTTGTGCTCTCCTGTTAGAGTCACAGCATGGGGCTTAAGTAATAAACGTAGTGACCCGGCTCTGCCTCCCAGTGTGCCCAATACGTATGTGGGCCCACCCAGTAATTACTTTTCAGTTTCAAAATGTATAATTCGAAAAGACACGAATAACAGCTCAGAAACCTCATATTAGCTCCTGGAGCTAGTGTTCTAAGTAAGAGCTAGTGTAGTAGGAAAGGTCAAATGGAAAGACCTGAAACTTCCTTTCAGTTAAGATAATAAATTAAAAAACAATATTGTACTCTGGGGAGAGATATGATTAGTGTCACTTTCAAAGACTCAAATCAGTGATGACATGTGCTATCTTGCCCTATTTAATTCACCAGTATAGCTCTTACAAAAAAACCCAAAGCATCTTAGCAACTGATAGTGGACAAGTGAAAACCTAAGGAAATAGTAGGCCCATGTATAGCTGCTATATCAGATATGGTATCTTTAGTAGAGCAGATTTACACATCCCTGGTAATCTAGTAGTTATATACCTGGCAAATGCAGCTTTTTCGTATTTATAAAGAAGGAGGATTAGAAGCAGTTTATCTTCACTTGTATACAACAATACACATTCATGATCTTGCCTGAGAGTGTTGGAGGAGGTCATTGAAAGGACATGGCTGCTGGTTGACTGATGTAGCTGGAGGCTCCTTATCTTTTTGGCTTCCTACTCTTCCCATACTACCAGCTGTTTCAAGGACATAGGCTTGAAAGAGTATGGTGTTATTGAGACCTTCTGGAATGATCTGCCTCTTTCCTTCCCTCGGTATGCATGGGACTCAGTTTTTATTACACCCAGAGACATCACAAGGTTACAAACCAAAACAGAACCATCTTAAGTCTCTTGCTTTCTGTCAAAATAGAGTTTAAAGAAACGTGAACCATCTGGACATTCTGTGGAATCTCATACTGCCCATTATATAGATGTGATCATGCTTATCAAATGTGATTATCAGTAACTGACAATTACTCAGAACACCTTGATAATATTCATGCTCTCTAGTGAGTGAGAGAAACCTCAAAAGATTCAGGGATTTGATATATTAGTGAAGTTTTCAAGGGTCCAGTGATCCAGAAAATCTTGGAACATCCCCTACAAAGTAAAAGCCAAGTTGTACCTTGCAACTCCTACCATTAAGACGGAAGCACAGTACTTGGTAAGTCCATTTGAGTTTTAGAGACAGCATATCCTACTCTTGGGAATACTGTTCAGTCCCATTCATTAGGTGACACAGAAGACTGTAGAGTTTTATGGAGGCCCAAAGCAAGAGAAGAGGTATCTAGACTAGAAATAAAAAGACATGTGAGACTTTAGCTTTAGTCCTAGTAGGAAGCAAAAACCTCATGGTTTCTGGAGCAACACCATACCAACCTGAGCAGCAAACTAGACATCATTTGAAAAGTAGGTCTTACATGCTACCTGTACTGGTAGAAAGTGAATATCTAACTATGGATTATCAAGTGCTCCTGAGACCAAAACTTCCCATCATATATTCCATACTGTTAGATGTATTAATCATAAATTCACACCGGTCCAGCAATAATTCATCATAAAGTAACAATGATACACCAGAAATTAGGTTTGAGCCTCATTCTTAGGCTTGCCTTGGGCAAGTCTAGAGGGCTCATGCTCACAATCTCAGGTAACATTCTCTATGAATAGCTAATGGAGAGGGAAGAAATACAATCTTGCTTCGTGGATGAATCAGCTTGGTATATGGTTACAAGACCCAAACAGATTGCTTTCTTACTATAGCCACACTCAGGAATGTCTTTGAAAGAAAATGGCAAAGAGAAATCCTCTCAAAGACAGAGGTTCAGGTGAAGCAGCTCACCATTCCTTTTTGTAGAAAGTGAACTGGCCCAAAATAAGAATATGCTTGTCCTTTTGTAGCTGCCATCTATGGGGTCGCACAGAATTGGACATGACTGAAGTGACTTAGCAGCAGCAGCAGCATGTAAAGCAAGAAATGATGTGCCTATCTGGTAGGACGTCTTGAAGTTGCAATATTAGAAAACTGAGTGAAAGAAGGTCTGAGAAAGAGGCAAATGTTGGATTTAGGAGAGTGAGCACAAAATATGGAAATTTTTATTTTGAGCACTAATGCTAAAGAGAAATTATCAACTGCAGAACAGGTCCAAGCGACTAAGCAGAGAGACGGGTTCACCAGGTAGTTAACATCTCCTTTCAGACAAAGGGCTTGTGCAATGGGATCAAGACTGGGCTAACTAAACTGAAAGACATAGGGGATGAGCATGGCCCACAGCATGATCTCACTAAGACTGATACAGTCACTGGTAAATGTCTAATCTCTCAACAATAGAAGCTAATTCTGACCCCCAGTATGACACAAATTCTCAAGCACACCAACCAGTGTCTCAGAGGCAAGTTGATTATATTAGATACCTTCTACCTTGAAAGGTTAGTCACCTAGACCCAGACATTCTGGAGTGTGAAGTCAAGTGGGCCTTAAGAAGCACTGCTGTTAATAAAGCTAGTGGGTGTGATGAAATTTCAGCAGGATTATTCAGATTCCTAAAAGATGATACCTTCAAGGTTTTACACTAATTATGCCAGAAAATGTGGAAGACCCAGCAGTGGCCACAGGGCTGGAAAAGGTCAATCCTCATCCCAATCCCCAAGAAAGGTAGTACCAAAAAATGCATTAACCATTGGACAATTACACTCTTCTCCCATGCTATTTCAGTTCAGTTCAGTTCAGTTGCTCAGTCGTGTCCAACTCTTTGTGACCCCATGAATTGCAGCACGCCAGGCCTCCCTATCCATCACCAACTCCCAGAGTTCACTCAGACTCACGTCCATCTAGTCGGTGATGCCATCCAGCCATCTCATCCTGTCATCCCCTTCTCCTCCTGCCTCCAATACCTCCCAACATCAGAGTCTTTTCCAATGAGTCAACTCTTCGCATGAGGTGGCCAAAGTACTGGAGTTTCAGCTTTAGCATCAGTCCTTCCAAAGAACACCCAGGACCTATCTCCTTTAGAATGGACTGGTTGGATCTCCTTGCAGTCCAAGGGACTCTCAAGAGTCTTCTCCAACACCACAGTTCAAAAGCATCAATTATTTGACGCTCAGCTTTCTTCACAGTCCAACTCTCACATCCATACATGACTACTGGAAAAACCATAGCCTTGACTAGATGGACCTTTGTTGGCAAAGTAATGTCTCTGCTTTTGAATATGCTATCTAGGTTGGTTAAAACTTTCCTTCCAAGGAGTAAGTGTCTTTTAATTTCATGGCTTCAATCCCCATCTTCAGTGATATTGGAGCCCCCAAAAATAAGGTCTGACACTGTTTCCACTGTTTCCCCATCTATTTCCCACGAACTGATAGGACCAGATGCCATGATCTTCGTTTTCTGAATGTTGAGCTTTAAGCCAACTTTTTCACTCTACTCTTTCACTTTCATCAAGAGGCTTTTTAGTTCCTCTTCATTTTCTGCCATAAGGGTGGTGTCATCTGCATATCTGAGGTTATTGATATTTCTCCCGGCAATCAAGAGCAATTCCAGCTTATGCTTCTTCCAGCCCAGCGTTTCTCATGATGTACTCTGCAAGGAAGTTTAAGCAGGGTGACAATATACAGCCTTGACGTACTCCTTTTCCTATCTGGAACCAGTCTGTTGTTTCATGTCCAGTTCTAATTGTTGCTTCCTGACCTGCATACAGGTTTCTCAAGAGGCAGGTCAGGTGGTCTGGTATTCCCATCTCTTTCAGAATTTTCCACAGTTTATTGTGATCCACACAGTCAAAGGCTTTGGCATAGTCAATAAAGCAGAAATAGATGTTTTTCTGGAACTCTCTTGCCTTTTCGATGATCCAGTGAATGTTGGCAATTTGATCTCTGGTTCCTCTGCCTTTTCTAAAACCAGCTTGAACATCAGGAAGTTCACGGTTCACATATTGCTGAAGCCTGGCTTGGAGAATTTTGAGCATTACTTTACTCGCGTGTGAGATGAGTAGAATTGTGTGGTAGTTTGAGCATTCTTTGGCATTGCCTTTCTTTGGAATTGGAATGAAAACTGACCTTTTCCAGTCCTGTGGCCATTGCTGAGTTTTCCAAATTTGCTGGCATATTGAGTGCAGCACTTTCACAGCATCATCTTTCAGAGTTTGAAATAGCTCAACTGGAATTCCATCACCTCCATTATCTTTGTTCATAGTGATGCTTTCTAAGGCCCACTTGACTTCACATTCCAGGATGGCTGGCTCTAGGTCAGTGATCACACCATCATGATTTTCCGGGTCGTGAAGATCTTTTTTGTACAGTTCTTCTGTGTATTCTTGCCACCTCTTCTTAATATCTTCTGCTTCTGTTAGGTCCATACCATTTCTGTCCTTTATCGAGCCCATCTTTGCATGAAATGTTCCCTTGGTATCTCTGATTTTCTTGAAGAGATCTCTAGTGTTTCCCATTCTGTTGTTTTCCTCTACTTCTTTGCATTGATTGCTGAGGAAGGCTTTCTTATCTCTTCTTGCTATTCTTTGGAACTCTGTATTCAGATGCTTATATCTTTCTTTTCTCCTTTGCTTTTTGCTTCTCTTCTTTTCACAGCTTTTTGTAAGGTCTCCCCAGACAGCCATTTTGCTTTTTTGCATTTCTTTTCCATGGGATGGTCTTGATCCATCTCCTGTGCAATGTCACGAACCTCAGTCCATAGTTCATCAGGCACTCTATCTATCAGATCTAGTCCCTTAAATCTTTTACTCACTTCCACTGTATAATCATAAGGGATTTGATTTAGGTCATACCTGAATGGTCTAGTGGTTTTCCCTACTTTCTTCAATTTAAATCTGAATTTGGCAATAAGGACTTCATGATCTGAGCCACAGTCAGCTCCCAGTCTTGTTTTTGCTGACACTATAGGGCTTCCCATGCTAGTAATATATAGTAATGTATAATGTATGGCATACTGATGTATAGGGCTTCCCATGCTAGTAATGTCATACTTAAAATTTTGCTTGATAGGCTTCAGCATTAGGCAAACCAAGAACTTCCAGATGTTCTAAACTAGGTTTAGAAAAGGAAGAGGCACTAGAGATCAAATTGCCAACATTCGCTGGATTATATAGAAGGCAAGGGAATTTCAGAAAAACATCTATCTCTGTTTCATCAACTAAGCAAAAGCCTTTGACTGTGTGGGTCATGACAAACTGTGGAAAGCTGTAAGTAAGTTGGGAATACCAGACCATCTTACCTGTCTCCTGAGAAACCTGTATGCAGGTCAAGAAGCAACAGTTAGAACCCTGTATGGAGCAACTGATTGGTTCAAGATAGAGTAAGCAGTATGATAGAGCTATCTGCTGGCACCCTGTTTGTTTAGCCTATATGCTGAGCACATCATGGGAAATTCTGGGCTAGATGAGTTACAAGCTGGAATCAAGATAGTCGAGAGAAACATCAGATATGTGGATGATACCACTGTGATGGCAGAAAGCAAGGAGGAACTAAAGAGCCTCTTGATGAGGGTGAAGGAGGAGAGTGAAAGAGCCAGCTTAAGACTAAATATAAAAAAAAAAAAAAAAAACTAAGATTATGGCATCCAGTCACATTGCTGCTGCTGCTGCTGCTGCTGCTGCTGTCGCTTCAGTAGTGTCCAACTCTGTGCAACCCCATAGACAGCAGCCCACCAGGCTCCCCCGTCCCTGGGATTCTCCAGGCAAGAACATTGGAGTGGGTTGCCATTTCCTTCTCCAATGCATGAAAGTGAAAAGTGAAAGTGAAGATGCTCATTCGTGTCCGACTCTTAGCGACCCCATGGACCACAGCCTACCAGGCTCCTCCATCCATGGGATTTTCCAGGCAAGAGTACTGGAGTGGGGTGCCATTGCCTTCTCCCTCCAGTCACATTACTTCATGGTAAATAGAAGGGGAAAAGGTGGAAGTAGTGACAGATTTCCTCGTCTTGGGCTCCAAAATCACTGTGGACGGTGACTGCAGTCATGAAATCAGAAGACAATTGCTTCTTGGCAAGAAAGCAATGACAAAACTAGACAGTTTGTTGAAAAGTAGAGACATTACTCTGCCCACAAAGATCCAAATAGTCAAGGCAATGGTCTTCCCAGTGGTCACGTATGGTTATGAGAGCTGGACTGTAAAGAAAGCAGAGTGCCCAACAACTGATGCCTTTGAACTGTGGTGCTGAAGAAGACTCCCGAGAGTCCCTTGGACAGCAAGGAGATCAAACCAGTCAACCTTAAGGAAGATCAATCCTGAATAATCACTGGAAGGACTGATGATGAAGCTGAAATTCCAGCATTTTGATCACCTGCTGTGAACAGATGACTCATTGGAAAATTCCCTGATTCTGGGAAAGATTGAGGGCAGAAGGAAAAGAGGGCATCAGAGGATGAGATAACTATCCCTTTCACTGAGATGGTGCACACAGTCTCACCATTGTTAGTGTCAGCTGGTAAGAGCTCATAGCTGCTGCTTTTTCCAAAGAATTTTCCTTGGCTAAACGGAAACAGGAGCTGTCTCATTCAAGAGGCTAAGTCTTGACTCCCCTAGACAGTCAAGAACCAGTAATTAACTGAAATGGTAGATACAGAAAGCTTGTCTCCCTACCATAAGAGGAGATCATCTACATGGTATGATTTGTGCTACAGAGCTTCCCTTGGAAGCAAGGTAAAGCTAATCTTTAGCCAAGATCATTTTTTACTTAGCTTTCTTTTCTTGCTCTCTTTGTTTTCCTTAGTATTCTCCTGAGATCAGTCACTCAATAAATTGACCCAGAAATTGCCAACTCTGGCTTTGCTTCTAGAAAACAAATCTAAGACGTAAACCAAGCATAATGTGGTTTGCAAAGGACTGAGAAATGAAGGAGAAATTTTAGTAGTCCCACAATGTTGGGGAGAAAAAGAAATGGTATTCAAGGCCCACTAATCAGAAGAAGGACCATGATAAATGTTTCAGATTCTCACTTAGGATACCTGAAGAACTATGCACTTGACTTTAATCAGCTCAATAGCTCACAGAAATAGTGATCTGTCATTATCTCCTCTGTAGGGAGATAAGAGTTTCTTCAGTTTTTCATAAATAAAGTGTGGTAAAATATTAAAGGAACACTTGCTCCTTGGAAGAAAGGCTATGACAAACCTAAGACAGCATATTAAAAATACAGAGACATCACTTTGCTAACAAAGGTCCGTCTAGTAAAAGCTATGGTTTTCCCAGTAGTCATGTATGGATGTGAGAGTTGGACCTTTGAGAGTGCTGAAGAATTGATGCTTTCAAACTGCGGTGCTGGAGAATATTCCTGAGAGTCCCTTGGACAGCAAGAAGATCAAACCAGTCAGTCAATCCTAAGGAAATCAATCCTGAATATTCACTGGAAGAATTGATACTGAAGCTCCAATACTTTGGCCACGTGATGCAAAGAGCTAAACTAACTCATGGGAAAAGACCCTGATGCTGGGAAAGACTGAGGGTCAGAGGAGAAGAGGGTGACAGAGGATGAGATGGTTGGATGGCATCACCGATTCAATGGACATGAATTTGAGCAAACTCTGGGAAACAATGAAGGACAGAGAAGCCTGGCATGCTGCAGTCCATGGGGCTGCAAAGAGTTGGACATGACTTAGCGACTGAAAAACAACTGTGCAATTAAAAATGACCAGGCATAAAAAGAAATAAGGCAAAGAAATGAAACAGAAAAGAGAAAGAGATTCACAAGTGCTCCAGATATTCAAGTTAACAGACATAGTTAAGATAACTATAATTATTTTGGTCAAGAAAATAAATAAAAAGATATAGAATTTCAGGAAATAACTAATTTTTTTAAAAATGAAGTGGAAATTCTATAACTAAAATATAATTGAAATTAAGAGGTAATTTAATAAATTGGACAATAATAAAGTTGATGAAAGGAAAAAATAATAGGAACATAGGTCAAACAGAAGCATACATACTGAAACAAGGAGAGTAGAAAGGATAAGCACAAGATACATCCAGAATATAACTGTTTATGAGATTAACATACACATAGTCCAATGGTTCCTAACTAGACACTATTTTGTCCTCTCTCAGGTGATATTTGGCACTATCTAGAAACATTTTTTTAAACTATCACAGTTTCTAGAATTGCTACTGGCATCTAGTGCGTACATGCCAAAGATATTGCTAAATAATGAACACAAGTGACTCCTACAAATAAGATAATAAGAATTATCTAGTGCAAAAATGTCAAAAGCTGTTGCTAAGAAATTGTGATATAGAAAGCCCAAGAAAGAGAGGAAATAGAATCTGACAGAGGCCATATTTAAAGAGGCAATGGCTGAGATTTTTCCAAAGCTAACAGAATACATCAAGTCAAGCACTTAAAAAAGCCTAAGTCCATCGGTCTGTCTCTCTCTTTTTTTGCTTTTGGCCAGGTCACATGACTAGGAAATTCCCAAAGGAGACTAAGTCTCATGTCAGCTAATTGCAATCCATGGATTGATTGGATCCTGTCATAGAAACAAATTGTGAAAAGAAATACTATAAGAAAATCAGGGAAGTTTGAACCTCAAATAATGCAAATAATCATTCGTAAGTTTTTAAGGTTATATTATGTCATGGCTTTGCTTATAAGAGAATCATTCCTTACCCTTATGATAGCAGAGGAACAGGTGGAGATGGGAATGCATCTCTCTCTGCAGATGCACTAGGAATATACCTTCAGATGCAGGAGATCTCACAGAACACCAGCTGAGAGAGCAGGCACGAGCCCCTGACCACCAGAAAGGAATATATAGATCCAGGCAAAACTAGGTAAGATGAAGGAAGGAGTGGAAAAAGAGGAGAGTGGGAAGGAATGGGCCCACACACAGTGGGTGAGGAAACTGAAGCAGGGGTCAGATCGCCACACCAGGGCAATTGTTTGCAATAGAGAAGAAGCATTTGAGGCTGTTGGAGAGTGCAGCAGCTGATCTGTGACATCCTGAAAGTGGTAAGAACCACACAGACAATCCTTGCCACAGTACTATATACCTGGGACAGGGACACAAGCACCCTAATGCACATTGCCTGGGAGATGGAGAGTAGGGATTAGAGAGAAATCTCAGGGAGAGGCCTTCTGTTGACTGTGGGGAGACAGCCCAGGGGGATGAAAGGAAGGAGAATATGGTGGGGAATGCCTTTAGAGGAAAGCTGGGCATCCACAGAGGCAAAGTAATACTGCTGAGTCATACACAGAGGGTGGAGCCATCACTGTAGACGCTCTCTTGCCACATGCTGGCAGCGGCAGGTGACCAATAGAGAAAGACCTAAGAGAGGGAGGTCCTTTAAGTACCCGAGGCACCAAGCAATAGTAAAGGACCCCAGGCAAGGAGGCCTTTGAGCACCTTCTGCACTGAATAACAGAAAAGGACCGGCTAGGGAGGCCCTTTGATCACCAGCTGCCAGAAGCTAGGAAAACACTCTAATAGTGCCATAGCTCCTGTGCCTGATGCCACTCGCTTCCCTGTACACTTGGCAACACCAGGGTCCCCATGATCCTAGCAGCTCCACCACCTCCAAGCTCAGTCTTCAATGGGGCAGGCTGCTAGAGGCTAGAAAGAAAACTAAAACACCATATCTTCTATGCCAATGGTCACCAACTCCCCTGTGTACCTGGCACTGCCAGGGTCCCTGTGATCCCAGCAGCTATGCCACCTCCACACATGGTCCTCACTGGGGCAGACCCAAGTCCTCCAGTGCAGCCTCAAGAGAAAATTCCTGTGGCTGACCCACATGCAGAGGTGGAGATGAAGCCACAGATGAACCCCAGGGGCAGTGTGGCTAAGGAAGAGGATCAAAACCCTTCCCATCAGCTGTACAAGCTGCAGATTAAATTGACTTGCTCCACTAGGCAGTCTCTGTGTCTATGGAATATACAAGGGTAAAAGAAAATGCACTAGGTCTGACAGCTGTGAACACTGATGGCAACAACACATAGGTGTAGGGCCAGGTTAAAGTCTGAGCTGTCCCTAGCAGGTGCAGAGACCAGTCCAGAATTGGGGGATATCCTTGACTCACAGCAAGGGAAAGGACACTGACAGCTGACAGCTGAGAAAATCTTTACTATTATTCTTTTATTTTTATGTTTTCTGTACTTGGTTCTGGATTTTATTCTTCTTCTTCTTCTTTTTAAATTGCCCCCCCCCCCCCCGTTGCTGTGGTTTCTGACTTTATTATTACCATCAACTCTATTTAAGCTTCTGAGAATTTTTTTAAAAGCACACTTTTTATTTCCTTTCTATCTCTATATTGGCTTTTTGTGGTTGTGTACGTTTTTTTTTTTTTCTTTTTCAAAATTCTTTGTTTTCTTATTGTACTTTTCCTACTGTAGTTATTCTTTAATCTATATAAATCTTTTTTATATACTTGTATTTAACTTTGCTTTTCTATTTTTTTCTACTTTTCTTTCATTCCTTATCTTTCTTTATTTCACCATGCTTGTTAATTTGTTTTGTTTTCTTTAATTTATTCCTGAATTGGCACTTGACTTTGGTTTTGTTATCTGGTGTGTATTTTAGTTTTGTTTTTAATTGGTTGATATCAATTTTGGTTTCCCTTGCATGCCAAGTCACTCTCTTTATTTTCTTTGGACTGCTTTGGTTTTGCGTCTCTGTGTGTTTTCCTTCAATTTCTTATTGGTCTGGTTTTGTATTTACCATTTGTCTTGGTTTTTCTCTTATTTCTTGTTTTGTTTTGTTTTTGTGTGTTTATTTTAATCCCTTTTAATGTCAAAACAAATGCCAGCCAGAGATTCGGTCTGAGCCTTTGGAGTACGAACACTGAGTTCAGGACCCTAGACTGCCAGAGAAATCCTAACCCCAGAGAGTATTAATTAGTGAGAACTCCCACAAATATTTTCGCCTGTATCCAAAGACCTGGCAACACCCAATTGCTACCAGCAACCAGTCCAGTCCAGGATGCCTCAACCCAATCAACAAACAAGACAAAAGTACGAACCCAGTCATCAGCAGATAAGTTATCCACAGACATCCTAAAACATACCACCTCACAAAGCCCTGTCCAGAGACGGAAAAAAATCACCTCCTCTCACCAGAACGTTGGCTAAAGTCCCTGCCAACAAGAATCGAAACACTGGATAAACATAACCCATTGAGGGCAGAAATCAAAAGGAAGAAGGAATATGACCCTAAAGCCTGGAAAAAGGAGAACTTACATGCAGTAAGTTAGAAAAAAATGAAAAGACATAGAAATATTGAGCAAATGACAGAACAAGGTAAAAACTCAAAAGGCCAAATAAACAAAGAGGAAATAAGGCAAATCATTATTCTGGCAGAAAAATGGTTTTTCCAGTGGTCATGTATGGATGTGAGAGTTGGACTGTGAGGAAAGCTGAGCGCCAAATAATTGATGCTTTTGAACTGTGGTGTTGGAGAAGACTCTTAAGAGTCCCTTGGACTGCAAGGAGATCCAACCAGTCCATTCTGAAAGAGATCAGCCCTGGGATTTCTTTGGAAGGAATGATGCTAAAGCTGAAACTCCAGTACTTTGGCCACCTCGTGCAAAGAGTTGACTCATTGGAAAAGACCCTGACTCTGGGAGGGATTGGGGGCAGGAGGAGAAGGGGACGACAGAGGATGAGACGGCTGGATGGCATCACTGACTCAATGGACGTGAGTCTGAGTGAACTCCAGGAGTTGGTGTTGGACAGGGAGGCCTGGCGTGCTGCGATTCATGGGGTCGCAGAGTTGGACATGACTGAGCAACTGAACTGAACTGAACTGACCAGAAAAAAAATTTAGAGTAACGATAGTAAAGATGATCTAAAATCTCAAAATTAGAGTGGAGAAAATGTAAGAATCAATTAACACATTTAACAAGAGCCTAGAAGAAGTAAAGAATAAACAAACAATGCAATTACTGAAATTAAAAATACTCTGGAAGGAATCAATAACAGAATAACTGAGGCAGAAGAATAGACAAATGAGCTGGGACATAGAAGAGTGGAAATAACCATTGAAGAGCAGAATAAAGGGGAAAAAAAAAAAGATTTGAAGATAATCTCAGAGACCTCTGGGAGAATACAGAATGCACATTTGAAGTATAGGGGTCCCAGAAGCAGAAGAGGTAAAGAAAGGGTCTGAGAAAATTTTTGAAGAGATTATAGCTGAAAACTTCCTTAACATGGGAAATAAAATAGTTAATCAAGTCCAAGAAGCAAAAGGTGTCCCACATAGGATAAAGCCAAGGAGAAACAAGCCAAGACACAAACTAATCAAACTAACAAAACATGAAGAAAGAACATTAAAGTAGCAAGGGGAAAGCAACAAGTAGCATACAAGGGAAACCCCATATGATTAAGAGCTGACCTTTGAGGAGAAATTCCGTAAGGCCAGAAGAGAATGGCAGGATATATTTAAAATACTGAAAGGGGAAAATCTACCACCAAGATTACATAGCAAGGACCTCATTTATTCAAAACTGATAAAGGAATCAAAAGCTTTACTGATTTTGATTTACTGACAAGCAAAATGTAAGAGAAATTAGCACAAAGAAACTAGCTTTACAACAAATGTTAAAGAGAATTCTATATACTGGCAATATAAGAGAAGGAAAGAGCTACAAAAACAAACCCAAAGCAATTAAGAAAATTCCAGTAGGAACATGTATATCAATAATTACTTTAAATGTAAATGGATTAAATGCTGCAACTTAAAGACACCAGGGGCTTCCCTGGTAGCTCAGACTGTAAACAGTCTGCCTGCAATGTGGGTGACCTGGGTTCAATCCCTGGGTTAGAAAGATCCTCTGGAGAAGGAAATGGCAACCTACTCCAGAATTCTTGAATAGAAAATCCCATGGGCAGAGGAACCTGGGGTCACAAAGAGTTGGACACAACTGAGTGACTTTCACATAAAAGACAGACTGGCTGAATGGATATATAAACAAGATGAATATACATGCTGTCAGTAAGAGACCGATTTCAGATTTGGAGACACATACAGACTGAAAGTAAGAGGATGGAAAAAGATATTCCATATAAATGAAAGTCAAAAGAAAGCAGGAGGAGCAATTCTCATATCACACAAAAAGGATCTTAAAATAAAGAATATTACAAGAGATAGGTGAGATACTATATAATGATCAAGGGATAAATTCAAGAAGACTACATAACAATTTTATATATTTATGCATCCAACATAGGAACATCTCAATACATTAGGCAAGCACTAATAGACATAAAAGGGGAAATTGACAGTAACACAATAATATTAGGGGACTTTACCAGCTGAACCACAAGGGAAGCCCAAGAATACTGGAGTGGGTAGCCTATCCCTTCTCCAGCAGATCTTCCCAACTCAGGAATCGAACGAGGGTCTCGTGCATTGCAGGCAGATTCTTTACCAACTGAGCTATAAGGAAAGCCCCAGTAGGGGACTCTAACACCCCACATACACCAATGGACAGATCATCAAACCAGAAAATTAATAAGGAAACACAAATCTTAAATGACACATTACACGAGATGGACTTAATTGACATCTTCAGACTATTCCATCCAAATGCAGAGGAATAAAATCTCTTCTCAAGTGCATATGGAACATTCTCCTGGATAGACATCTTAGGTCACAAATCAAGCCTCAGTAAATTTAAGAAAATTGAAATTGTATCAAACATCTTTTCTGACCTGAACAGTATGAGACTAGATATCAATTAAAGGAAAACTAATGCAAAAAAATAAAACAAACAAGCACATAGAGATTAAACAATAAATTTTTAAATAACAAAGAGGTTACTGAAAAATAAAAAGGGAAATCAAAAAACCCTAGAAACAAATCATAATGAAAACATGATGACCCAAAACCTATGTGATAAAGCAAAAGCAGTTCTAAGAGGAAAGTTTATAACAATACAATCCTACCTCAAGATACAAGAAATACATCAAATAGACGACTTAGCTTTATACCTAACACAACTGGAAAAAGGATGAACAAAAAACTCCGAAGTTAGTAAAAGGAAAGAAATTATAAAGATCTGAGTAAAAGAAATAAAAAAGAAATGAAATAATAGTAAAGATTAATAAAATTAAAAGCTGCTTCTTTGAGAAGATAAAATTGACAAACCACTAGCCAGACTTGTCAAGAAAAAAATAAAGGAAGAATAATCAAATCAACAAAACTAGAAGTGAAAAAGAAGAGATTACAACAGACAATGCAGAACTGCAAAGGATCATAAGAGACTATTATGAGCAAATATATGCCAGTAAAATAGACAACCTGGAAGAAATGGACAGATTCTTAGAAAAGTTCAACTTTGTAAGACTGAATCAGTAAGAAATAGAAATTATGACCAATCCAATGACAAGTACTGAAATCAAAACTATGATCAAAAATCTCTCCATAAAACAAGCCTACAGCCAGATGGCTTCATAGGTGAGTCTATCAAACATTTGAGAAGAGCTAATGCCTACACTTCTGAAATTCTCAGAAAACATTCCAGAGAAGGAACACATCATATTTATTCTATGAGCCCATGATTGCCCCAACACAAAATCAGATAAAGACATAACAAAAAAAGAAAATCACAGGCCAATATCACTGATGAGAATAGATGAAAAAATCCTCAACAGAATTCTAGCAAACAGAATTCAACAATGCATTAAAAAGATCATTCATCACGATCAAGTTGGGTTGACCTCAGGTATGCAGGATTATTCAAAATGCACAAATCAGTCAATGTGACACACCACATTAAAAATTGAAAGATAAAAACCATATGACCATTTCAATAGATGCAGAAAAAGCCTTTGCAAAATTCAGCATCCATTTATATTTATAAAAACTATTTAAAAAATTGGCATAGAAGGAACATACCTCAACATAATAAAGGCCATATATGATAAAACCATAGCAAACATTATTCTCAATGATGAAAAACTGGAAACATTTCATATACAATCAAGAACAAGACAAGGGTGCCCACTCTTGCTGCTATTGTTCAACATAGTTTTGGAAGTCCTAGCTATGGCAATCAGAGAAGAAAAAGATATAAAAAGGAATCCAGATTGGAAAAGAAATAAAACTCTCACTGTTTGCAGAGGACATTACACTATACATAGGAAATCTAAGATGACATAAACAGTTAGAGAGATATTCCATGTTCCTGGGTTGGAAGTATCATATTGTGAAAATGACTATACTACCAAATGCAGTCTACATATTCAATTCAATTCCTATCAAATTACCAATGACATTTTTCACAGAACTAGAACAAAGTATTTCACAATTTGTAGAGAAACACAAACTACCCTGAATAACCAAAGCAATCTTGAGAAAGAAGAATGGAGCTGGAGGAATCAACCTTCCTGACTTCAGACTATCCTACAAAGCTACAGTTATCAAGACAGTACAGTACTGGCACAAAAATAGAAGGATAGACTAATGGAACAAGATAGAAAGCCCAGAGATATATCCATACACCCATGGGCTTAATCTTTGACAAAGGATGCACGAATGTATACAACGGAGAAAAGATAATCTCTTCAATATATGCTTCTGGGAAAGTGGACAGCTCTGTGTAAAAGAGTGAAATTAGAATACTTTCTAATACCTTATACAAAGACAATCTGAAAATGGGTTAAATATCTAAATATAAGACCAGAAACTATAAAACTCTTAGAGAAAAATAGGCAGAACACTTGAAGACATAGATTACAGCAAGATAGTCTATGACCGCCACCCCACCCCCAGAGTAATGGAAATAAAAATAAACAAGTAGAACTGAATTAAACTCTAAACCATTTGCACAGTAAAGGAAACTATAAACAAGGTGAAAAGACAACTTCCAGAATTCAAAACAATAATAGCATATGAAACAACTGACAAAGGATCAATTTCCAAAATATACAAACAGCTCATGCAATTCAATACCATAAAAATGAACAACCCAATAAAAAAGTGAGAAGGAGATCTAAATAGACATTTCTCCAAAGACATACAGATGGCTAATAAACACATGAAAATGTTCAACATTGCTTATTATCAAAGAAATGAAAATCAAAACTACAATGAATATCATCACTTCACCCAAGTCAGAATGGCCATCATCAAACAATCTGCAAACAATAAATGCTGGAGACGGTGTGGAGAAAGGGAACCCTGTTGCACTGCTGGTAGGAATGTAAATTCATACAGCCACTATGGAAGACAGTATATTCCTTAACAAACTAGAATAAAACTACCATATGACCCAACAATACCACTACTGGACATATAACCTGAGAAAATCATAATGGAAAAAGACGCATGTACCCCAGTGTTCATTGCAGCACTATTTACAATAGCTAGGACATGTAAGTAACCTAGATGTCCATTGACAAATGAGTAGATAAAGAAGCTGTGGTACATATATAGAATGGAATATTTCTCAGCCATAAAATGGGATGCATTTGAGTCAGTTCCAAGGAGGTGAATGAACCTAGAGGCTATTGCACCAAGAGAAGTAAGGCAAAAAGTGAAAACAAATATCATATATTAAAACTATATGCATAAAATCTAGGAAGATGGTGCTGATGAACCTATTTGTAGAGCAGCAATGAAGATTCAGACATAGAGAACAGACTTGTGACTCGGGGAGGGAAAGAAGAGGGTGGGATGAATGGAAAGAGTAGCATGGAAACATATACACTAGAATATGTAAAATAGTTAGCCAGTGGGAATTCACTGTATGATTCAGGGAGCTCAAATCTGGTGCTCTGTGACAACCTAGACGGATGGAATGGGGTAGGAGGTGGGAGGTAGATTCAAGAGGGAGGAGACATATGTATACGTACTGATTGGTGTTGACATGTGGCCAAAACCAACACAATATTATAAAACAATTATTCTTCAATTAAAAATAAATTTAAAACAATTTCAAAATATAATTACTCCTTATCTTTTAGGATGTGTAGAGATATATTTATGGATAAAATTAGTTCAAATTTGGAATTTATTTCAATATAATCAAAGTAAGGAGAGAAGAGACTAGGGATGTAAATGAAGAAGAATGGCCCATGATTTAATAATTGCTGAAGTTAGGTGACAGATAGGTACTTGGACATTCATTATACCATGCTTTCTGTTGGCTATAAGTTTTACATTCTTCCACAATAGAAACTAAACAAACAAACTGATAGTACAGAGAAGCAAGAAGTTTAATTGATATTAGACTTCTACAATCGCTTTACGTGCTTGAGTGCATTCTCTCTTCAGTCATATGACTCTTTCTGACCTTATGGATTATAGCCCACTAGGCACCTCTGTCCATGGGATTTTCCTGGCAAGAACAGTGGAGTGGGTTGCCACGCCCTTCTCCAGGGGATCTTTCCGACCCAGGGATTGAACCCCAGTCTCCTGCATTGCAGCCGGATGCTTTACCACTGAGCCACCAGGGAAGCCTCAGTCTGAACTGCTGTCATAAAATGCCATGTTTTGCATTCTACATCAGAAGCAAGATTGACTTTTTTCTTATCACTTTGTCTCACTCTTGCAGGTTTTTCAGATCTCCTTGTTTTAACTGCTACTTCCATTTGCTGCTTGCCTTAAACTACGTGTTTTTGTTTTGCTTTTTGATCCTCATTTCCTATTTCCTGACTTCTAAACACACTGCCTATGGCCAATATGATTCAAACCTCAGTTTTAATTCCTGATTCTAATGCCTCTACTCAGTATTCATCTACGGCCTGGCTTTGAAATACAGCAACTGGATATACTCTCATTTCAGATTGTCCAGGTTCTTTCAGATGCCCACTATCAAATTATTCAGACTGCAAATTTTGGTCACGTAGATTAGGCACATGGTTTTGTAGTCATCAAATACACGAAAATATTGGTACATTTGAGTGGGATATAGTGTCGAACAACCATAGCTCACTGGCTTCTACCTCGCTAAATGCTCTAGGATGAGTCCTTTCCAAGTAGATGCTAAGCACATTTATGGATGTGAGTATGTACTACTTCTAGCTAAGATTTTGTTGGTAACAATTTTTAAAACTTACAATGATATGTATCAGTTCAATTCAGTTCAGTCGCTCAGTCCTGTCCGACTCTTTACAACCCCATGAATCGCAGTATGCCAGGCCTCCCTGTCCATCATCAACTCCCTGAGTCCACCAAAACCCATGTCCATTGAGTCAGTGATGCCATCCAACCACTTATCCTCTGTCATCCCCTTCTCTTCTTGCCCTCAATCATTCGCAGCATCAGGGTCTTTTCAAATGAGTCAGCTCTTCACATCAGGTAGCCAAAGTATTGGAGTTTCAGCTTCAACATCAGTCCTTCCAATGAACACCCAGGACTGATCTCCTTTAGGATGGACTAGTTGGATCTCCTTGCAGTCCAAGGGACTCTCAAGAGTCTTCTCCAACACCACAATTCAAAAGCATCAATTCTTCTGCGCTCAGCTTTCTTCATAGTCCAACTCTCACATCCATACATGACCACTGGAAAAACCATAGCCTTGACTAGACGGACCTTTGTTGGCAAAGTAATGTCTTTGCTTTTTAATATGCTATCTAGGTTGGTCATAACTTTCCTTCCAAGGAGTAAGCGTCTTTTAATTTCATGGCTGCAATCACCATCTGCAGTGATTTTGGAGCCCAGAAAAATAAAGTCTGACACTGTTTCCCCATATATTTGCCATGAAGTGATGGGACCAGATGCCATGATCTTCGTTTTCTGAATGTTGATCTTTAAGCCAACTTTTTCACTCTCCTCTTTCACTTTCATCAAGAAGCTCTTTAGTTCTTCACTTTCTGCTATAAGGGTGGTGTCATCTGCATATCTGAGGTTATTGATATTTCTCCCAGAAATCTTGATTCCAGCTTGTGCTTCTTCCAGCCCAGCGTTTTTCATGATGTACTCTGCAAGGAAGTTAAATAAGCAGGGTGACAATATACAGCCTTGACGTACTCCTTTTCCTATTTGGAACCAGTCTGTTGTTCCATGTCCAGTTCTACCTGTTACTTCCTGACCTGCATATAGGTTTCTCAAGAGGCAGGTCAGGTGGTCTGGTATTCCCATCTCTTTCAGAATTTTCCACAGTGTATTGTGATCCACATAGTCAAAGGATTTGGCATAGTCAATAAAGCAGAAACAGATGTTTTTCTGGAACTCACTTGCTTTTTTGATGATCCAGCGGATGTTGGCAATTTGATTTCTGGTTCCTCTCCCTTTTCGAAAACCAACTTGAACATCTGGAAGTTCACGGTTCACATATTACTGAAGCCTGGTTTGGAGAATTTTGAGCATTACTTTACTAGCATGTGAGATGAGTGCAATTGTGTGGTAGTTTGAGCTTTCTTTGGCATTGCCTTTCTTTGGGATTGGAATGAAAACTGACCTGTTCCAGTCCTGTGGCCATTGATGAGTCTTCCAAATTTGTTAGCATATTGAGTGTGGCACTTTCACAGCATCGTCTTTCAGGATTTGAAATAGCTCAACTGGGATTCCACCACCTCCACTAGCTTTGTTCGTAGTGATGCTTTCTAAGGCCCACTTGACTTCCCATTCCAGGATGTCTGGCTCTAGGTAAGTGATCACACCATTGAGATTATCTGGGTTGTGAAGATCTTGTTTCTATAGTTCTGTGTATTCTTGCCACCTCTTCTTAATATCTTCTGCTTCTGTTAGGTCCATACCATTTCTGTCCTTTATTGAGCCCATTTTTGCATGAAGTGTTCCCTTGGTATCTCTTATTTTCTTGAAGAGATCTCTAGTCTTTCCCATTCCATTGTTTTCCTCTATTTCTTTGCATTGATTGCTGAGGAAGGCTTTCTTAACTCTCCTTGCTATTCTTTGGAACTCTGCATTCAAATGGGTATATCTTTCCTTTTCTCCTTTGCTTTTCACTTCCCTTCTTTTCACAGCTATTTGTAAAGACTCCTCAGACAGCCATTTTGCTTTTTTTATTTCTTTTTCTTGGGGATGGTCTTGATTCCTGTCTCCTGTACAATGTCATGAACCTCCATCCATAGTTCATCAAGCATTCTGTCTGTCAGATGTAGTCCCTTAAATCTATTTCTCACTTCCACTATATAGTCATAAGAGATTTGATTTAGGTCATACCTAAATGGTCTAGTGGTTTTCTCCACTTTCTTCAATTTCAGTCTGAATTTGGCCTACTTGTTTAAAAAATTAAAAGTGAAAATGTTTCTCCATTTCTTCTCATATCCTTTAAATGCTTTTCTCATGCAGATCAGCCACCCTCATATCTCTAGGTACCAAATGCTTCCTCATTGGCACACAACAGCTCAGGATCCTCATGACTACAGTGATCCCCCTCACATTCTCTAGAAAATTATAATCATAGTTTCTCATTTTGATGAAATCTATTCTCAGCCATTTGTAGTTTTAGTGTCCATACATCCATGTCCAATTCTTTTATTGTACAGTTCTTACACTAAGCTAACAGAATCCTGTACACACACCCATAATTCAATAAATATTTATCAAATAGTCAAATATATACTGAAATAGATAAATGAATACACTAATAGATGAAATTATTTATGTCCCTTCAAAATAGGAATGATTCATTTTCAATATAAATCAACAACAATATCAAATCATTGCCCCACACAGAGTAAAGAACATGAATTCATTAAACTGACATTCTTCTTGGGTGGAGGCCCCTTTCCAAATGAATGTTTCCAAACTACCATTCTAAGTGCCTGGATATGGTTTCATGCTGTTTTCTGTAGAAAGCAATTGTTACGAGTGCCAAGTAAGAACTGCTGTGAAACCTGAAGTGACCTTAGCTATATCCAGTCTCCATTGTAAAGTGATTGCTTTGGATTTCTACTATTTCCCATTCTCATTACATTCTTTGTCACCAGAATGGATTAATGTGGTGCCATATTCTGCACATATTATAATGTTTGTCAAGATAATAGATAGTCTGAAAATTTAAATTTCCAGTACAGTCAGTGAATTATGAAATACGTCTTAAAATGCTGCCTCTTTCTGCTCACTTTACCCAACAGGCTTAGCTCTCCCTCCTCTCAAAATCCTAACTGTTGCCAGAGAGAGGTCTAAGAGGTCAACGAAGTAAAGATTAGAATATTGAAAAGGTCAGGATGGGCATGGTTACTTCTTTAATTCACACCACATATTAAACATTAAAATTCAAGGTTCTCACTCATATGACAAATGAGAATAGAAAAGTAGCATGAAATTAATCTGAAACCCCCTTTAAAGTGACAAATGGCTATTAATTTCTTTGGTATTCATTACAATAACATTAATCATGAAAATCCCTTTGAATGTGAAAGTAGCTGTTATGTGCAGTTCCATAGAAATTTGCTGGTAATTTAACATTCATTAATGTCCATTGACAATGAAATGATACTATATTTTTCCACTTTTCTGTGACAAAATCTGTAATAGGCAAAAGACATAAAGTCTGTTTCTTTTGTCTGGTCAGTTCAATCACTCAGTTGGGTCCGATTCTTTGTGACCCCATGGACTAGAGAACTCCAGGCTTCCTTGTCCATCACCAGTTCCTGGAGGGTACTCAAACTCATGTCCATTGAGTCGGTGATGCCATCCAAACATCTCATTCTCTGTCTCCTCCTTCTTTTCCTGCCTTCAATTGTTCCCAACAACAGGGTCTTTTCCAATGAGGCAGCTCTTTGCATCAGGTGGCCAAAGTATTGGAGCTTCAGCTTTAGCATCAGTCCTTCCAATGAATATTCAGGTCTGAATTCCTTTAGGATTGACTGGTTTGATCTCCTGGCAGCCCAAGGGACTCTCAAGAGTCTTCTCCAACACCACAGTTCAAAAGCATCAATTCTTTGGTGTTCAGCTTTCTTTATGGTCCAACTCTCACATCCATACATGATTACTAGAAAAAACGTAGCTTTGATTAGATGGACCCTTGTCGGCATGCTAATGTCTCTGCTTTTTAGTATGCAGCCTAAATTTGTCATAGCTTTTCTTCCAAGGAGCAAGCATCTTTTAATTTCGTGGCTGCAGTCACCATCTGCATTGATTTTGGAGCCGACAAAAATAAAGTCTACAACTGTTTCCCCATCTACTTGCCATGAAGTGATGGGACCAGATGCCATGATCTTGGTTTTCTGAATGTTGAGTTTTAAGCCAGCTTTTTCACTCTCCTCTTTCACTCTCATCAAGAGATGCTTTAGCTCCTTCTTGCTGTCTGCCATAATGTTGGTGAAGTCTACATATGTCTTTCATAAAGACTAAAATCGTAAGTGGTCTCCTGATTATTATGGCTGGCCCCTTGAGTTTAAGGTTCAAAGAACATGAAAATTTAGTGTGACTCTAGGTACCAAGGAGAGTAAAGCATGTTTTTAAAACTTTATGTCACTAAACAGTGATTAAAACCTTATGACGTAAAGTGACATAAATAATTTAAATAGCATGAATTTTGGCACTAGCTGCTTGTTACTCCAGCCAACTCAATGACACTAAATATAGGGTTCAGTCTTCTTAGAGGTAGGTAGCTAGTCCATGCTTCAGTTCCTAACCTTAATCCTGGTTTATTTTCTCATTGCAAGTAGCTAAATTGTAAGGATAATATCCATTCTCTTTACAAAGAATAAATGGAAAATATTAAAAATCCAAGGTACATAGTCAATGCAATCTCTATCAAAATTTCAAATTATGGTTTTTACAGAAGTAGAACAGTCATAAAATTTGTATAAAAATTTTGTGAAACTACAACAGACCCCAAATGGTCAAAGCAATCTTGAGGAAGAAGAACACAGCTGAAGGCATCAAGTTCATGGATTTCAAAACATATTACAAAGCTATAGTAATGAAAACAGCACAGTACTGGCATAAAAACAGACACATAGATCAGGAGAACAGCATAGAGTGCCAAGAAATAAACCCACACACAGTCAACTAATTTTTGACAAAGGAGCCAAGAGCATACAATGGGGAAAGGAGAGTCTCCTCAATAAGTGGTGTTGAAAAACAGAATGCCTGCATATAAAAGAATCAAAGTGGACCACTATTTAACACCATACCCAAAAATTAACTCAAGATTAATTATAGGCTTGAGCCTAATACCTGAAATCATAAAACTCCTAGAGGAGAACATAGGTGGTAATCTTCTTGACATAGGTCTTGGCAATGATTTTTTAAATGGGATACCAAAATGTAAGTGACAGAAGCAGAAATAAATGTGTGGAACCACATCAAACTAAAAACTTCTACATAGCAAAGGAAGCAATCAACAAAATGGAAAGACAACCTACTGAATGAGATAAAATATTTGCAAATTATATCTGATAAAAGAGTTAAAATCCAAAATATATTAAAAACTCAATAGCAAAAAACAAACAATCGGATTTTAAAATAAGCAAAAAATCTTAATAGACATTTTCCCTAAGAAGTCAAAGATGTCTAACAGATACATGAAAATCATTGGTCACAAGGGAAAATCAGATCAAAACCACAATGAGCCATCACCTCTTAGAATGGTATTAAGAAGATAAGAAATAACAAGTTTCATGAGGATGTGGAGAAAAGGGAGTCCTCTTGCACTCTTGGTAGGAATGTGAATTGGCGCAGACACTATGGAAAACAATATGGAGGTTCCTCAAAAAATTAAAAATGAAATTACCATATGACCCAGCAATTATTCCACTTCTGGGCATTTATCTGAAGAAAACAAAAAAAGCTTCACATTCACTGCAGTATTATTTACAATTGCCAAGGTGTGGAAATAACCTAAGTGTCCACTGATGGATGAATTGATAAACATATTGCAGTATTATTCAACCATGAAAAATAATGGAATCCTTCCATTTGAGGCAGCATGAATGGACTTTAGGGGAATTATGCTAAGTGAAATTAAGTCAGACATAAAAATACAAATAATGCACGATGTCACTTACATGTAAATCTTAAAAATAAAACAAAACTAAAAATGGTCATAGAAACAGAGAACAGATTGGTGGTGCAAGAGTTGAGGCGTGAGAGAAATAAGTGAACAGTTTTTTGCTTTTTTGTGTGTGTGGTTGTTGTTCTTAGTTTAAATAAATTGAGAGAAAAAAGTAATGACTACACTCTGGTAATTGGATAAAGCTAAAAATCCTTAAGCTTTCAAGTCACTGTTTATTTCTCCTGATACAATTCTATTTAGGGAAAAAAAAAAAAAAAAACAACTCTTTGTTAGAGTAATAATCAGTTTCCTCAGTTCAGTTCAGATGAGTTCACCTCAGTTCAGTTGCTCAGTCATGTCCGACTGGTGACCCCATGGACTGCAGCATGCCAGGCTTCCCTGTCCATCACCACTCCTGAAGCTTACTCAAACTCATGCCCATTGAGTCAGTGATGCCATCCAACCATCTCATCCTCGGTCATCCCCTTCTCCTCCGACTTCAATCTTTCCCAGTATCAGGATCTTTTCCAATGAGTCAGTTCTTTGCATCAGGTGGCCACATTATTGGAGTTTCAGCTTCAGCATCAGTCCTTCCAGTGAATATTCAGGACTGATTTCCTTTAGGATGGACTCATTGGATCTCTGTGAAGTCCAAGGGATTCTCAAGAGTCTTCTCCAACAACACAGTTCAAGAGCATCAATTATTCAGGGCTCAGCTTTCTTTATAATCCAACCCTCACATCCATACATGATGGCTGGAAGAACCATACCCTTGACTAGACGGACCTTTGTGGAAAAATAAAGTCTCGCTTTTTAATATGCTGTCTAGGTTGGTCATAGCTTTCCTACTAAGAAGCAAGTGTCTTTTAATTTCATGGTTGCAGTCACCATCTGCAGTGATTTTGGAGCCCAAAAAAGCAATGTCTGTCACTGTTTCCATTGTTTCTTCATCTATTTAACATGAAGTGAAGGGACCAGATTCCATGATCTTAGTTTTCTGAATGTTGAGTTTTAAGCCAACTTTTTCACTCTCCTCTTTCACTTTCATCAAGAGGATCTTTAGTTCTTCTTTGTGTTCTTCCAGAAGGGTAGTGTCATCTGCATATCTGAGGTTATTGATATTTCTCCTAGAAATCTTGATTCCAGCTTGTGCTTCATCCAGCCCAACATTTCTCATGATGTACTCTGCATGTAAGTTAAATAATCAGGGTGACAATATACAACCTTGACGTACTCCTTTTCCTATTTGGAACCAGTCTGTTGTTCCATGTCCAGTTGTACCCATTGCTTCCTCACCTGCATACACATCTCTCAGCAAGCAGGTCTGGTCCTCTGGAATTTTCCACAGTTTGTTGTGATCCACACAGTCAAAAGCTTTGGCCTAGTCAAAGCAGAAGTACATGTTTTTCTGGAACTCTCTTGCTTTTTCCATGATCCAACAGATGTCAGCAATTTGATCTCTGGTTCCTCTGCCTTTTCTAAACGCAGCTTGAACAACTGGAAGTTCATGGTTTACATACTGTTGAAGCCTACCTTGGAGAATTTTGAGCGTTACTTTCCTAGAGTTTGAGATGAATATAATTGTGCCATAGTTTGAATATTCTTTGGGATTGCCTTTCTTTGGGATTGGAATGAAAACTAACATTTTCTACTCCTGTGGTCACTGCTGAGTTTTCCAAATTTGCTGGCATATTGAGTGCAGCACTTTCACAGCATCATCTTTCAGGATTTTAAATAGCTCAACTGAAATTCCATCACCTCCACTAGCATTGTTCATAGTGATGCTTTCTAAGCCCCATTTGACTTCACATTCCAGGATGTCTGGCTCTAGGTGAGTGATCACACCATTGTGGTTATCTGGGTCATGAAAATCAGTTTTCTTTAGTTTTTCTGTGTATTCTTGCCACCTCTTCTTGATATCTTCTGCTTCTGTTAGGTCAATACCATTTCTGTCCTTTATCATGTCCATCTTTGCATGAAATGTTCCCTTGGTATCTCTAATTTTCTTGAAGAGATCTCTAGTCTTTCCCATTCTATTGTTTTCCTCTATTTCTTTGCATTGATCACTGAGGAAGGCTTTCTTATCTCTCCTGCTATTCTTTGGAACTCTGCCTTCACATGGGTATATCCTTCCTTTTCTCATTTGCCTTTTGCATCTTCTTAGTAACAACTAAGAATGTGGTCCACTGGAGAAGGGAATGGCAAACCACTTCAGTATTCTTGCCTTGAGAACCCCATGAACAGCATGAAAAGGCAAAATGATAGGATACTGAAAGAGGAACTCCCCAGGTCAGTAGTGCCCAATAGGATACTGAAGATCAGTGGAGAAATAACTCCAGAAAGAATGAAGGGATGGAGCCAAAGCAAAAATAATACCCAACTGTGGATGTGACTGGTGATAGAAGCAAGGTCCAATGCTGTAAAGAGCAATATTGCATAGGAACCTGGAATGTTAGGTCCATGAATCAAGGCAAATTGGAAGTGGTCAAACAGAAGATGGCAAGAGTGAGTGTCGACAGTCTAGGAATCAGCAAACTAAAATGGACTGGAATGGGTGAATTTAACTCAGATGATCATTATATCTACTGCGGGCAGGAATCCCTCAGAAGAAATGGAGTAGCCATCATAGTCAACAAAAGAGTCTGAAATGCAGTACTTGGATGCAATCTCAAAAATGACAGAATGATCTCTGTTCGCTTCCAAGGCAAACCATTCAATATCACAGTAATCCAAGACTATGCCCCAACCAGTAACGAAGAAGCTGAAGTTGAATTGTTCTATGAAGACCTACAAGCCCTTTTAGAACTAACATCCAAAAAAATGTCCTTTTCATTATAGGGGACTGGAATGCAAAAGTAGGAAGTCAAGAAACACCTGGAGTAACAGGAAAATTTGGCCTTGAAATATGGAGTGAAACAGGGCAAAGGCTAATAGAATTTTGCCAAGAGAATGCACTGGTCATAGCAAACACTGTCTTCCAGCAACACAAGAGAAGACTCTACACATGGATATCAACAGTTGGTCAACACCGAAATCAGATTGATTATATTTTTGGCAGCCAAAGATGGAGAAGCTCTATACAGTCAGCAAAAACAAGACCAGGAGCTGACTGTGGCTCAGATCATGAGCTCCTTATTGCCAAATTCAGACTTAAATTGAAGAAAGTAGGGAAAACCACGAGACCATTCAGGTATGACCTAAATCAAATCCCTTATGATTATATAGTGGAAATGAGAAATAGATTTAAGGGACTAGATCTGAGAGTGCCTGTTGAACTATGGACTGAGGTTTGTGACATTGTACAGGAGACAGGGATCAAGACCATCCCCATGGAAAAGAAATGCAAAAAAGCAAAATGGCTGTCTGGAAAGGCCTTACAAATAGCTGTGAATAGAAGAGAGGCGAAAAACAAAGGAGAAAAAGAAAGATATAAGCATCTGAATGCAGAGTTCCAAAGAACAGTAAGAAGAGATAAGAAATCCTTCCTCAGTGATCAATGTAAAGAAATAGTGGAAAAAACAGAATGGGAAAGAAAATTTCTCTTCAAGAAAATTAGAGATACTAAGAGAACATTTCATGCAAAGATGGGCTCGATAAAGGACAGCAACTGTATGGACCTAACAGAAGCAGCAGAAGATATTAAGAAGAGGTGGCAAGAATACACAGATTGCTATTGCTATTGCTGAGTCACTTCAGTCATGTCCGACTTTGTGTGAACCCATAGACGGCAGCCCACCAGGCTTCCCTGTCCCTGGGATTCTCCAGGCAAGAACACTGGAGTGGGTCTCCATTTCCTTCTCCAATGCATGAAAGTGAAAAGTGAAAGTGAAGTCACTCAGTTGTGTCCAACCCTCAGCAACCCCATGGACTGCAGCCTTCCAGGCTCCTCTGTCCATGGAATTTTCCAGGCAAGAGTGCTGGAGTGGGATGCCATTGCCTTCTCCCAGAATACACAGAAGAACTGTATAAAAAGATCTTCACGATCAAGATAATCACGATGGTATGACCACTGACCTAGAGCCAGACATCCTTGAATGTGAAGTCAAATGGGCCTTAGGAAGCATCATTATGAACAAAGCTAGTGGAGGTGATGGAATTCCAGTTGAGCTATTTCAAATCCTGAAAGATGATGCTGTGAAAGTTCTGCACTCAATATGCCAGCAAATTTGGAAAACTCAGCAGTGGCCACAGGACTGTATAAGGTCAGTTTTCATTCCAATCCTAAGAAAGGCAATGCCAAAGAATGCTCAGACCAGCGCACAATTACACTCATCTCACATGCTAGTAAAGTAATGCTCAAAATTCTCCAAGTCAGGCTTCAGCAATATGTGAACCGTGAACTTCCTGATGTTCAAGCTGGTTTTAGAAAAGGCAGAGGAACCAGAGATCAAATTGCCAACATCCACTGGATCATGGAAAAAGCAAGAGAGTTCCAGAAAAACATATATTTCTGCTTTCTTGACTATGCCAAAGCCTTTGACTGTGTGGATCACAATAAACTGTGGAAAATGCTGAAAGAGATGGGAATACCAGACCACAAGACCTGCCTCTTGAGAAACCTGTATGCAGGTCAGGAAGCCTCAATTGGTACTGGACATGAAACAACAGACTGGTTCCAGATAGGAAAAGGAGTACGTCAAGGCTGTGTATTGTCACTGTGCTTATTTAACTTCTATGCAGAGGACATCATGAGAAATGCCAGGCTGGAAGATAAGCACAACCTGGAATCAAGATTGCCAGGAGAAATATCAATAACCTCAGATATTCAAATGATACCACCCTTATGGCAGAAAGTAAAGAGGAACTAAAAAGCCTCTTGATGAAAGTGAAAGAGGAAAGTGAAAGAGGAGAGTGAAAAAGTTGGCTTAAAGCTCAACATTCAGAAAACAAAGATTATGGCATCTGGTCCCATCCCTTCATGGCAAATAGATGGGGAAACAGTGGAAACAGTGTCAGACTTTATTTTTCTGGGCTCCAAAATCACTGCAGATGGTGACTGCAGCCATGAAATTAAAAGACGCTTACTCCTTGGAGGGAAAGTTATGACCAACCTAGATAGCATATTCAAAAGCAGAGACATTACTTTGCCAACAAAGGTCCATTCAGTCAAGGCTATGGTTTTACCAGTGGTCATGTATGGATGCAAGATTTGGACTACGAAGAAAGCTGAGCGCCAAAAAATTGATGCTTATGAAATGCGGTGTTGGAGAAGACTCTTGTGAGTCCCTTGGACTGCAAGGAGACACAACCAGTCCATTCTAAAGGAGATCAGCCCTGGGTGTTCTTTGGAAGGAATGATGCTAAAGCTGAAACTCCAGTACTTTGACCACTTCATGCAAAGAGTTGACTCATTGGAAAAGACTCTGATGCTGGGAGGGACTGGGGGCAGTAGGAGAAGGGGACGACAGAGGATGAGATGGCTGGATGGCATCACCAACTCAATGGACGTGAGTTTGAGTGAACTCTGGGAGTTGGTGATGGACAGGGAGGCCTGACGTGCTGCAATTCATGGGGTCGCAAAGAGGCGGACATGACTGAGTAACTGAACTGAACTAACAACTTAGTAACAAACTTTGATTACTTAATAACAACTTAGTAATCAACTTCTTAGTAACACTAATAACAGGACCTTATTGTTATGAACAACAACAGTGATAATAACATCAATTAATAATATTAGTTACTCTATGATAGACAGTTATAAGAAATAAACATGCATTAACTAATTTAATCTTCTCAATAGCCTTAGGAAGATAACACTATTTTTATCATCCCTATGGGCTTCCCTGGTGGCTCAGACTGTAAATAATCTTCCTGCAATGCAGGAGACCTGGGTTCAATCCCTGGGTCAGAAATATCCCCTGAAGAAGGAAATGGCAACTCACTCCAATATCCTAGCCTGGGGAATTTCATGGACAGAGGAGCCTGGTGGGCTACAGTCCATGGGGTCACAGAGCTGGACACCGCTGAGTGACTAACAATGAATTTGTACACAAGGCACATAGCTAGAAACTGGCTGACCTAAGGTTTGGAAACTGTCAGTTTGACACCTGGATCCACCCTTTGAGAAATTACACTTCATTTGCCTTTATTTTTTTTTTTTTAGTTTTATTTTATGTTTAAACTTTACATAATTGTATTAGTTTTGCCAAATATCAAAATGAATCCGCCACAGGTATACATGTGTTCCCCATCCTGCCAAGTGGGCTGTTTGCAAGAACTGTAAGATGATAGAACCAAATAATAAAACTAGAACTTAGAAATTTGTGAAAAAAAAAAGCTTAATTTCCTAAAGATTCAGGAAGAACAAGGAATTTGTCATTTTAAATCAGTGCTCATCAAAAACAAACAAACAGCTGGATCGTAAGGCAGGTCTATTTCCAGTTTTTTAAGGAATCTCCACACTGTTCTCCATAGTGGCTGTACTAGTTTGCATTCCCACCAACAGTGTAAGAGGGTTCCCTTTTCTCCATACCCTCTCCAGCATTTATTACTTGTAGAGTTTTGGATCGCAGCCATTCTGACTGGTGTGAAATGGTACCTCATAGTGGTTTTGATTTGCATTTCTCTGATAATGAGTGATGTTGAGCATCTTTTCATGTGTTTGTTAAATATCATGTATGAAATGAGTTGCCAGTCCAGGTTTGATGCACGATACTGGATGCTTGGGGCTGGTGCACTGGGACGACCCAGAGGGATGGAATGGGGAGGGAGGAGGGAGGAGGGTTCAGGATGGGGAACACATGTATACCTGTGGCGGATTCATTTTGACATTTGGCAAAACTAATACTGTTATGTAAAGTTTAAAAATAAAAAAAAATAAAAAAAATAAAAACAAAAACAAAAAATGTGTGCTGCAAAGGTACCAGGACATACTGATCCCTTCAGCCCTGGGACAGCCAGGTGGGCTCTAGGATAGGAAAAACCAGTAGGCAAGCTGCAACCACAGTCTGCCTCTTCCAGGCTCCTTGGAGCACACTGGAGATTTGCAGGGTCAGAATTATTGCCTATCTGCAGGCCACTGGCAAGATGCTGATACCTGTCATGTGCTGCTCTGTGTCCCATTAGGCTGAATGCAGATGGGGAGGCACTGTAGTACTCAGAAAAATATTTTTAGAAAGCAGTTGCAAAGCACAGCACTGCTGTTGAAATGGAGATGACAACCAACAGAGCTACTAGTAGACAAGGAGCACTTCTGTCTGTAGCACAAAGTGTGGCCACTTCGAGGTAAGGTGAGGGCCCGGGTACAAACATCTGGTGTACCAACTCCAGCCAGTGCCATGAACCCCTGCCTTAATATGTGTTGAAACTTCTGTCAGTTGGCAGTTGATGTGCCCTTTTATTCAAGCTATCTGCAGGGGAATAGCTCTAACAATTCATGCACATTCTGTACATTAGACTTCCATCATTATTTTTAAATATTTAATATGAAAAATTCAATTAGATGTTAATTGCTTCACATTATCACAAGAAATGTCAACATCAGTCAAGGAAGAAAAGGAAAAAAATGTTAGATCTTTAAATGAAATTTAAATTGCTGTAAACTGGAGAATAATTGTAAAAACTGTTTTATGTTTTTTGCTGAAACTGTGGAATAAAATTATTTTCTTCATGAAGACAATAAATAATTTGAAGACACTGAAAAATTTTCATTATAAATTCCATGTAGTCATTTCAAAGCATAAAAAGTTATATTCATGGAAGAATACTCAAATTTCTCAATAAAAATAAATGAATTCATCTGGAATTTTATAAATAATATTTACTATATTCTTTCATTTTTATATTTATTGTTCTCATAACTATATAATATACAGGAAAAGTAATGGCTGTTTTCATCATTTTTATAGCAAATTCCCCTAAATCCCCTTCAGCATACCCCAGAATGTCATACAAGCATTCTCATGAAAAGGTCAGGAAGCACTGCTCCAGAAGGTGCTTGGAAATGAAGGCACAGCAGGATCAAGCTCACAACAACCCCAAGCAAAGTCATCCTAGGAAGAAAAGAGCTTTAAAGTTCCCCTGAATTTTCAAATGTTTTAAAATATTTATCATGCCCATGAAGATTTTTTTAAGTAATAAATTCTCACAAGATTAAAAAGTAAACTCAGCGGAGACTAAGGAATCAGGTTTTGAATTTGACAGGGAATGCTGTCCAAAGCCTGAAAAATACTCCTTTTTGAAGATACTTGCTATGCATGTGCAAGTACCTGACAACCTGTGCTGGGGAGAGGCATTTGTTTTCATTCTGATTCTAATATCCCTGACATCCTACAGTTCTTCCTTGCACCTACAGCATCACACCTTATGCCTTCAGTATCAAAACAAATTAATATATGTTCTTGGGCTTCCCATTGAGCCCTTGGGTCTCCCTTCTTCCTTCAATACTCCTGTCTCACATTCCTCCCCTGTCTAGGCAGAGGTGATTGCTGATGACAAGGTTTTCTGGATTGAGAGCTTGCAGAAGCTTGTTTCTATTCATTTGTTTACATAATGCTTAGTAGAAAATTCAGATGACTTATAGATGCCCTCTGCCATGTTTTCCTGAGTCTATTTGGACAAAGTGCTTAATCTTATTGAAACTCAGTTTACTCATCCGTAAAACTGGGATAGGTATACCTGTGTCATATGATTTTAAAAAAAAAATAATGGGATAATGAACCTCATTAAGACTATAAGGCCCTCAATACGTTTTAACCAACATTATGTTTGCTATTATTAATGCTATTGAACTAAAATGTTAAAGGTATTATTTGAGGCTAACTAGTTTCAAAAGTCCTATTCCTATTCAACATGGTATCTTCTAAAGGTAACAGGAAAATAAAAGTGAAGATTTTCTTATCAAAGCAGCAGACTCTCTCTTAAGCCTAAAAATCAAGCTGAATTTATCAATTAGTTTCCAATCCTCTCCACTTCTAAGAAGATGAAGCCACAAGATCTCCCTTCCTTCCCCATCCCCAAAAGTGGGTTAGATTGGGTGCGTCTGAAGTTCATGACTTATATACCAGGCTGAAGTTTCCTCCTTCACTGATACGGGATTTCAGTATACAGAGCTACCCAAGCCCTTGATCCAGGTCCAGCTCACTTTTCTTAACATGCATTTTTTATGTTGCTTCTTTTTTCTGATCATGGGAATACTCAATCTTCTGTGCGTCTACTCCTAAGATTGATTTTTTTTTGCATTTTTTAATTTTATTTTATTTTATTTTTAAACCTGAAACACTGTATTAGTTTTGCCAAACATCAAAACGAATCCGCCACAGATATACATGTGCTCCCCATCCTGAACCCTCCTCCCTCCTGCCTCCCCACACCATCCCTCTGGGTCGTCCCAGTGCACCAGCCCCAAGCATCCAGTATCGTGCATTGAACCTGGACTGGCAACTCGTTTCATACATGATATTACACATGTTTCAATGCCATTCTCCCTAATCACCCCACCCTCTCCTTCTCCAACAGAGTCCATAAGACTGTTCTATACATCAGTGTCTCTTTTGCTGTCTCGTACACAGGGTTATTGTTACCATCTTTCTAAATTCCATATATATGCGTTAGTATACTGTATTGGTGTTTTTCTTTCTGGCTTACTTCGCTCTGTATAATAGGCTCCAGTTTCATCCACCTCATTAGAACTGATTCAAATGTGTTCTTTTTAATGGCTTGCTTTCACTGAATTCACTTCCACTTCTGAGCTACTCTCATTCCCAGCCCCTGGCTTGCCCCTGGTTTTGAAGTATCAAAGTCCTTATTCACCCATGTATCAGCCACCAGCCCAGCACATTACCTTATGCTCATGATCATGGTGCGGGAAACTGTCATCTGTCACTAAAATTCCTTAGCACCTCTCCCTTCCTTGTTCCCATCTCTTCTTCCACTCTCTCCACCAGGAGGGTCCACGGAAGATCTTTTGTTCTTTGTGAAAGATGATGCGATCTATGCATAAGCAAATTGAAGACCTATGAGCTACCAAATAGTCATGTGTTCACCTCCCTCTCACGCTTGTTTTAACCAGCCAGTGTGTAAGTTCATGAGGCCAGTAATAGAGCATTAAGTAAAAAGGCAAAACTACTAATAATCCATGGTGCTTGAGAATGGTGGCTACCTTTGTGGGAATGGGATCTGGATATCGATTGAGAGGACGCCCAAAAGGGACTTGTGGAATGCAACATCTTTGATTTTTTTTTTTCCTCCATCTGGTGCATGTGTGTGCCCACTTTGTATAAATGGAGATACACTCATATTCCTCTTTCTGCATATATATCAAACTTTAATAAAAAGTTTACTTTTAAAACTTAAAATAAGTGTTTTTCAAGTAAAACGCCTTAGAAGAAAAAGGTTTTAGTGTTAACATTTTGGTCAGCTGATGCTAACCTCATTATGTTCATAGAAAAGTAATAACAAGTATGAAAACTAAGAAAAGACCAAGCATCACTGCAGATCAGTTGAGTAATATATGAAAGGCAAAGTTATTAAATTGGCAGAAGAGGAAGTATTATCATTGCAAAGCTCAAAATTTCAATCTTCAAAAACAGTCATGCAATTATCTAGCATGCAAATACATTTGGAATAGATAATGCTTGCTTTTCTAATTAAAATGTGATTTATCAGACTTCTGACCTTGCTTTGGGTGTGTGTGAAAATCAAAATCCTTTTAACACTCACACATTAGGGTTAGTAAAGACTTTAAAAGATACATTCTCTCACCTTCATTAGTAGAAAAATGTTCATACTGGAGTCGCCCAGACCTTGACCTCCTCTATCACCTTATATTTTATAATGGTTCCAAGTGCCTTATTTTATTTGAGTCCTGTGGATGTATAAACATGTTATCCGATAAGAGATCCTTCACCCTGGAAAATTCTCCCTTTCATAAAGGTCACTGTAAAAATCAAGCTGGGACTGGGGACTTCTTCCAAGTGGGGCTGTCTGTACAAATCCAATTTCCCATAAGGTAAGCAGGTGTTAACAGTTGACATCTAAGGTCAAAGTGCTTGGGGCTGAAGTAGTCTGCTATGCTCCAGTTGCAGAGGCCATTTTAATAACCTCCCCTTTTAAAGGGGAAAGCTACAGGACTCTCCCAGAGCAAAATTCCATGGAAAGTCCAAGTGTGCCAGCTGGAATCACCTTACTCTGCCAAGAGAACGAGGAACCCAGGACATCAGGGATACTGTTGAGATTTACCTGAGCCCTTTGTACAATAACCCTCCCAAAAAACAGCCACGTATAGCAGATATGGAGAATTATCCCTTTTTAGAGATAATCTTATGGCTAATTACAGTGTCATCAAGAATTTAATCTGAAACATAAGCTTCATCCATCATTGGGATTCAGAAATGTTTGGTAGGCAATTCATTTTAAAAAGTTTAAATAGATAAATTGTCAAAGATTGGGTGAATATAAAAGCTTATGGAGAGATGCTAATGACACAGCATTTCACATTACCAGTAATGAAAAATAAAAATGAAAGTATGAGAAAATAACACTTTAAAGCAAAGTTAAACAAAAAAACGATAAGTAATTTAACTCTGCTGCTGCTGCTAAGTCACTTCAGTCATGTCCAACTCTGTGTGACCCCATAGACGGCAGCCCACCAGGCTCCCTTGTCCCTGGGATTCTCCAGGCAAAAACACTGGAGTGGGTTGCCATTTCCTTCTCCAATGCATGAAAGTGAAAAGTGAAAGTGAAGTCGTTCAGTCGTGTCAGATTCTTAGCGACCCCATGGACTGCAGCCTACCAGGCTCCTCCGTCCATGGGGTTTTCCAGGCAAGAGTACTGGAGTGGGGTGCCGTTGCCTTCTCCAATTTAACTCTAGGAACCCAATGTTAGACTATGTCACCAGTAAAGAATATTTTTGCAATGCAAGAGATTGGGGTTCGATTCCTGGGTCAGGCAGATCCCCTGGAGAAAGGAATGACAATGCACTCCAGTATTCTTGCCTGGGAAATCCCAAGGACAGAGGAGCCTGGTGGGCTACAGTCTATGGGATCTCAAAAGAGTTGGATATGACTTATCAACTGAACAACAACAACGTTACTGTAAGCTTGGCATAAGCTTGGCATGGGGACAGCTTCTTTGGAATGCAATATGGATACATACAGCTTGACTCATTTTCAGTATGCCTACTTTTTTACCTAATAGTGGCTCAGACGGTAAAGCATCTGTCTACAATGCGGGAGACCAGGGTTGGATCCCTGGGTTGGGAAGATCCCTTGGAGAAGGAAATGGCAATCCACTCCAGTACTATTGCCTGGAAAATCCCATGGACAGAGAAGCCTGGTAGGCTACAGTCCATGGGGTCGCAAAGAGTTGGACGTGACTGAACGACTTCACGTTCGTTCTGAATATTTACATTAAGGAAACAATAGTTTTAAAATAGTCATTGCACATTGTCTAAACTATATATATTTTAAATAATTGAATAAAATATTAAACTCAATTAAATTATAATTTAAAAAATAATGACAATGAACTGCATTCAACTACAAAGAAAAATGTTTACAACATATTAACTAAAAATCCAGATCCAGAAATGTATAATTCCCACTATTATAGTCATATAAAATATATATTATACCAATCAAAACTGACAGAAAATAATATGAAATGAAACCAGCTACTCTGTTAGAGTTATAAATTGAGATAATTTATATCTTTTTCAAAATCCATTGAATGACATTAACACTTATATAATAAAAATACAGTAGACTATACAGTTATCTTAGGCATTATTGCAAATTCTATGAACAACAAAGTACATTTTATTTCACTAAACTAAAAAGATGATGAAATCAAAATATTTTGTTTAAATGCTTGGAAATTATATGATGATGATCAAGTCACTTAAAGTCCCAGAAAGGTTATTTCCTCATTTTCAAAATGGATTTGAAATGTCCTGCCACTCTTATCTCACAGACATTACACTGCCCAAATGAGGTGACATGTATGAAAGTGCTTGTTAATCATATTTCTTGGTCCATTAGGTTGCTTAACAAAATAACATAAACTAGGTGACTTGCAAGCAAAAAAAAAAAAAAATTATTTCTCATGGTTTTGAAAGTTGAGAAGTCTAAGGTAGGGGGCCAGCAGATTCACTCTCTGTGATGGCTCATTTCCTAGGTGGCCATCTTTTTGCTATAACTTCACAAAGTAGAAAGGAAGCAAGAGAGTGTCTTCATAAACTGAAGGTTGGGATGGCAGATCAAATCAATTTTTTTCTCAGAATTGATGCTATCTTCTCAGTCAGTGAGCCTATAATAAAAATCCTCATAATTGGTTACAGCCTAGCTTAAACAGTGAACCATAGGCTAGACCAATATAGGACTTCCTGTAGTGCTTGTATGTGTGCATGTTTGTGTCTGTATATGAAAGGTTAGCAGAAGATGCTGAAAATTCAAGATATCAGCCACTAACCTAGAACTTAATTACATCCAAAGATGTAATTTCTTTGAAGTATGATGGAAAAGTGGTGTAGTAGTCCTGCCATCTCAAGGATCATATGAGCAAGACAGCATATATAAAAGAAAAAATAAACTAGCACATCCCTTAGAGGGAAAAGCGAATAAAAAATTCATGAAGATTTCATTTGGGAAATTACTTGTATTAATACTTCCTCCATATTCCTAGGACTAGCATCACCAGAATATCAATAGTCTATCATCAGAGGTCTACTCAGAAGATGAAGTACCTTCCACAGTAGAAAAAATATTCCTTCAAAATGCTAAAGATGAGCTCACATGACACCAAATAAGACTTAAAGCCTTAATACTCAATAATTCAACAATTTGGATATTTTCTTTTTTTAATTTTAAATTTATTATTTCTTAATTGAAGAATAATTGCTTTACAGAATTTTGTCGGTTTCTGCCAAATATCAACATGAATCAGCCATAGGTATACATACATGCCCTCCCTCTTGAACCTATCCCCCATCTCCTTCCCCATCTTACCCCTCTAGATTGATACAGAGCCCCTGTTTGGGTTCCCTGAGTCATACAGCAAATTCCCATTGGCTATCTATTTTACATATGGTAATGTAAGTTTCCAAGTTTACTGTCTGTATACATCCTCCTCTCCATCCTCCCCCAGTATGTGCATAAGTCTGTTCTCTATGTCTGTTACCTTTGTTGACCTGCAAATAATTTTACCTGTACCATCTTTCTAGATTCCATATGCATGCTTTAGTATATGATATTTGTTTTTCTCTTTCCTACTTCACTCTGTATAATAGGCTCTAGTTTCAGCCACCTCATTAGAACTGACTCAAATGCATTCCTTTTTATGGCTGAGTAATATTCCATTGTATATATGTACCACAACTTCCTCATTCATTCACCTGTCAATGGACATCTAGGTTGCTTCCATGTCTCAGTTACTGTAAATAGTGCTGTAATGAACATTGGGGTACATGTGTCTTTTCCCATTATGGTTTTCTTAGGGTATATGCCTAGTTGTGGTATTGTTGGGTCACATAGTAGTTTATTCCTAGTTTTTTAAGGAATCTCCATACTGTCTTCCATAGTGGCTAAATCAATTTATATTCCCAAGAGAAGTGCAAGGGGTTTCTCTTTTCTCCACACACTCTCCAGCACTTATTATTTGTAGACTTTAATGATCTCCAGTCTGACTTGTGTGAGGTAATATGTCATTGCAGTTTTGACTTGCATTTCTTTAATAATGAGAGACGTTGAGCATCTTTTCATGTGTTTGTTAGCCATCTGTATGTCTTCTTTGGAGAAATATCTGTCTAGTTTTTTTTCCCCCACTTTTTGATTGGGTTGTTTGTTTCTCTGGTATTAGCTTCCATGAGTTGCTTATATGATTTGGAAATTAATTCATTGTCAGTTGTTTCATTTGCTAGTATTTTCTCCCATTCTGAGCGTTGTCTTTTCACCTTGTTTATTGGGTATTTTCAATTATACCTTTTCATCTGAAGGGGTATGCATTGTAGTCACAGTCATTCCAGACTACACCAAGATGTCTCAATGTGCATAAAGGCTGGGACAAAGATACGGTAAAGAACGAACATGAAAAGATAGAGAAATTAAGCTATTTTTTTCCTTCTGGATTCCTTCCCCTACCCCAAGTTTGCAGTTTTTAATCTCAATAGCTATGTGAGTGTGCACCCTTATTGTTTTTATTAGAGTAAAAAGTACCTTAAATACATCCTATGAAGCTGATGCAAGACCTAGCACACAAATTTTCATAAAATAAGGGTTCCATGTGTACTTACAGAATAAGTAAGTAAATGAAATGACAAAATAACACTATGCTTGATTTCTATATTTGAAAGGAAATAGAAGTCCATTCTTATTTACCATTCTTTATTTCCTTCATAAATTTCCCTCCATAAAAATTCTCCTTGTAAATGGTGTTAATTGAGTAAATGCTATTTTCATTGATTTATATGATAATTTCAAAAGATTTTCATTTATTTATGCAAATTAATCTCCAATGGCAAAAACAACTTTAATAACCTATTACTCTCTATATAATCTAGTCTTGAAGCCTCACCATTAAGTTTTAACTATTAATGAAAGCTGAATATCAGAGAAAAACACAGAAAGTTGAAATTGCAATCAAAACAATTCCTTAGTAAGAAGAATTACAGTAATAAACTGGAAAAAAAAAAAAAAACATGACTTTTTAATTTGGACCCTGGCTCATGTACTAACTTGATCTACCTTCTCTGAGTTTCTGTTTGTTGTTGTTTTTCAGTCACTCAGTCATGTCCGACTCTTTGCAACCCCTTGGACTGCAGCATTCCATGCTTCTCTGTCCTTTACTATCTCCTGGAGTTTGCTCAAACTCCTGTCCATTGAGTCAATGATGCCATCCAAGTATCTCATCCTCTGCTGCCCACCTCTCCTCCTACCTTCAATCTTCCCCAGCCTCAGGGTCTTTTCAAATGAGTCAGTTCTTCTCGTCAGGTGGCCAAAGTATTGGCCTTTCAGCTTCAGCATCAGTCCTTCCAATGAATATTCAGGGTTGAGTTCCTTTAAGATCGGCAGGTTGGATCTCCTTGCAGTCCAAGGAACCCTCAAGAGTCTTCTTCAACACCACAGTTCAAAAGCATCAGTTCTTCAGTGCTCAGCTTTGTTGATGGTCCAACTCTCACATCCATATATGACTACTAGAAAAACCATAGCTTTGACTATATGGACCTTTGTCCACAAAGTGATGTCTCTGCTTTTTAGTATACTGTCTAGGTTTGCCATAGATTTTCTTTCAAGAAGAAAGCATCTTTTAATTTTATGGCTCAGTCACCATCTGCAGTGATTTTGGACCCCAAGAAAATAAAATCTATCATGGTTTCCATTTTTTCCCCATCTATTTGCCATGAATTAATGGGACCAGATGTCATGATCTTAGAAATGTTGAGTTTTAAGCTCGCTAGTCTAGAAAATAAGAAGTACCTATAACATGGAATTTGACTGGCATGAGAATCAAATTAAAATATTATACCAAGAACCTGTCACTAAATGAAGAAGCCAGCCAGTGTGTGCCCAGTCGTGTCCAATTCTCTGTGACCCCATGGACTATAGCCCTCACCAGGGTCCTCTGTCCATGGAATTTTCCAGGCAAGAATACTGAAGTGGGTTGCCATTTCCCCCTCCAGGGCATCTTCCCAATCCAGGGATCAAACCCGTGTCTCTTGCAACTGCTGCATTAGCAGCTGGATTCTTTACCAACTGTGTCACCTGGCTATTCACTAAGTGAAGCTTCCTTTCTTCTAGCCTTTGAATTTGGGCTTCTTTTCAGAGTGTAAAATTTATTTACACAACCCCAGTACTCTAAGGAAGATGAAAGAAGGAAGAATGGAAGTTATTTCAGGTCTGCCACTTTCTAACTCTTAACTCCCACTACTTTGGACTGAATTGTATTTACCCAAAACTCATATGTTGAATCCTCAACCCCTCATCATGTGACAAGGGATAAAGAGACCACAGAGATCTCTCTCTCTCTCCTACTCGTGCCCACAGAGAAAAGGCCATATGAGGATATAGCTCTCACTAGAAATCAACTCTGACAGCACCTTGATTATGGAATTTTGGCCTCCAGAACTGTGAGAAAATAAATTTCTATTTTTTTAAGCCACCCAGCCTGTGGAAGATTGTTATGGAAATCTGAGTAACAAATACAGCTATCTACAAGAGTTCAAGCTCATTATTACTGTCAGGGATGAAGTGGACAAGCACCCCCAACAATGCTAATCATTGGAGAGTAAAATGTCTTTCCAACACTGATGTTGTCACATGAAGATGGAGAGAGAGATTATTTACATAATATTACAAGGAGAGTCTGGGATTATGGTTCCTGTCTAGGATTTCAGATCTTTTATTTCTTGTTATGAAATTCATTTATCTAAGTAGGAAATGGCCTCCTGGTCGTATTAATAGCTTCATCAGCACCCTGTTCTACTATTGATGAACTTTGGCAACCTTGCCTTTGTTATGCAATATACTACATATGTCTTTACACTTACACTGCCTCCTTCTCCACCCTACTGGTGCTAACCCCACTGAAAATTCAGCAACTAAACAAAGACAGGCATATTGTGATACATCTGTGTTTTACCTTCAAATATATCATGTCTTAGGCAGTAATTGTTGTTGTTTAGTTGCTAAGTCCTGTCCAACTCTTTGTGACTTTCTAAACTGTGGCATGCCAGTTTCCTCTATCCTCCACTATCTCCCAGAGTTTGCTCAAATTCATGTAAATTGAGGCAGTAATGCTATCTAACCATTTCATCCTCTCCCACTCCCTTCTCCTTTTGCCTTCAATCTTTCCCAAGCATCAGGGCATTTTCCAATGAGTCAACTCTTCACATCAGGTGGCCAAAGTATTGGCACTTCAGCTTCATTAACAGTCCTTTCAATGAAAATTCAGGACTGATTTCCTTTAGTACTGACTCATTTGATCTTGCAGTCCAAGGGACTCTCAAGAGTCTTCTTTTAATTTCATGGCTGTAGTCACTGTCTGCAGTGATTTGGGAGCCAAATAAATAAAATCTGTCACTGCTTCCACTTTCTACCCTTCTATTTTCCATGAAGTGATGGGACCAGATGTCATGATCTTAGTTTTTAAAATACTGAGTTTCAAGCCAGCTTTTTCACTCTTCTCTGTCACGCTCGTCAGGAGGTTCTTTTAGTTCCTCTTCACTTTCTGCCATTAAAGCAAGTCTTTAAATCCTGCCACAATAACTGAGAAATATAAGTTTCATCATTTACAAATTATAACTGAAGATTAGCATTAAGTAGCACCTTCTTGATTGAACACAAAATATGCTTGCTGTATTATTGCTGGTGGTTTGCGGACCACTTTCCAGATTCACACAGAGCCCTATTCTCTACTGCTCAACCATTCCTAACTCTTTGTGACCCTGTGGACTACAGCCTGCTGGGCTCCTCTGTCCCAGGCAAGAATGCTGGAGTGATCTGTCATCTCCTTCTCCATTCTCTATTGTGATATCATTAAATATATTATAATCAACACATGACATAGCTAAAAGTAGAGGTACACTCTCCAAGACCACTTTAATGAAGTGGAGTTTGTTGGTGTTCATGGTCACTTTCCCTTCCCAGAAGTAAAAAAGGAATGTTGGCTTTTGGAGATAACCCTCCTTCTTGATGTTTGCTCTCTCTTCAGAAGTGTCATTTAATAGTGTATTATCTTATTCTTTGAAACTAGCTTATACCAAATTTATAAGGATTGACTCTCCTTCCAAGGAAAATATGAATTCTAAATAAGGGTCCAGAGAAAGCAATGCCTAAACCTGAAATACACAGTTCTGCCCTAGTGTAGATTCCAACAAAAGAGGATCATGAAATGAATATTCAAGTGCAATAGTTTACTTGGAAAGTGATCCACTGGTGAAGGAATGGAGAAGTGAGACAGGAAAGAAAATGACCAATAAAGGGTGTGTTCTCAAGCAAGTTATTACTGTGGACATCTGGCCCTATGGTTAGACTACCAGAGAACTAACCCTAGGGAGTATCAAATAGTAAGAACTCAAACAAACAAACAAACAAAAAAACCATTTGGCTTGACATCACCCAACCACCAGTAGCAACCTGTGCAGGATGCCTCATCTAAACAACAAACAAACAAACAAAAAATACAAACCCAATCATCAGCAGACAGGATTACCACCTCACTCAGCCTTGGCCATCAGATAAAAACCAAACAAATAAACAAAAACTCAGCACAAATCTCAACCTATATGAAGCTTACACAAACCACTGGACCAACCTTAGGAGGGCAGAAAACAAAAGGAAGAAAGAATTCAACCTTGAAGCTTGGGAAAAGGAGACCTTAAACAGAATAAGTTAAAAAAAAAAAATGAAAAGCAGAAAAATACTACACAAATGAAGGAACAAACTAGAAACACGGAAGTCCAAATAAATGAAGAGGAAATAGGCAAACTACCTGAAAAAGAATTAAGAATAATGATAGTAAAGATGATCAAAAACCTTGAAAATAAAATGGAGAAAATGCAAGAATCGATTAACAAAGACATAGAAGAATTAAATTAAAAAAATGTATAGAGAGACAAACAACACAATTATTGAAATTAAAAATACTCTAGAAGGAATCAATAGCAGAATATCTGAAGCAGAAGAACGAATCAGTGAGCTGGAAGATAAAATGGTGGAAATAACTTCTGAAGAGCAGAATAAAGTAAAAAGAAGGAAAAGAACTGAGGATAGTCTCAGAGACCCCTGGGACAATATCAAACACACCAACATTTGAATTATAGGGGTCCCAGAAGTAGAAGAGAAAAAGAAAGTGTATGAGAAAATTTTTGAAGATATTATAGTGGAAAATTTCTCCAACATGGAAAAGGAAATAGTCAGTCAAGTCCAAGAGTCCCATACAGGATAAACCCAAGGAGAAACACACCAAGACACATACTAATCCAATGAACAAAGACTAAACACAAAGAAAGAATATTAAAAGCAGCAAGGGAGAAGCAACAAGTAACATACAAGAGAAACCCCATACACTTAACAGCTGATCTTTTAGCAGAAACTCTGCAGGACAGAAGGGAATGGCAGCATATATTTAAAGTATTGAAAGGGAAATATCTACAACCAAGATTACAGTACCTGTCAATAATTTCATTAAATTGATGGAAAAATTAAAAGCTTTTCAGACAAACAAAAGTTAAGAGAATTCAGTACCATCAAACAAACTTTAAAACAAATGTTAAAAGGACTTATATAGTCAAGAAATACAAGAGAAGAAATACAAAACCAAGCCCAGACAATTAAGAAAATGGCTATAGGAACATATATATCAAAAATTACTTTAAAGGTAAATGGATTAAATGCTCCAACCAAAAGACACAGACTGGCTGAGTGGATACAAAAACAAGATCCATATGTATGCTGCCTACTCAAAAACTCACTTCAGACCCAAAGACACATATAAACTGAAAGTGAGGGGATGGAAAAATATATTCCATGCAAATGGGAAGCAAAAGAAAGCTGGAGTAGCAATCCTTATATCAGACAAAATAGACCTTAAAATAAACAAGATTACAAGAGATAAGGAAGGACACACATAAAGATCAAAGGATCAATCCAAGAGGAAAACATAACAATTGTAAATATCTATGCACCCAACATAGGAGCACTGCAATACATAAGACAAACAGTAACAGACATAAAAGAAGAAATGGAGAGTAGCACAATAATAGCAGGAGAAATAACACCCCACTCACAACCAGATCATCAAGATGGAAAATTAATAATAAAACACAAGTCTTGAGTGATATATTAGATGAGATGGACTTCATTGATATCTTCAGGACATTCCACCCAAATGCAGAAGAATACACTTTCTTCACAAGAAATGCACATGGAACATTCTCCAGGATAGAGTCATTCAAGTATCTTCTCTGACCACAATGCTATGAGACTAGATATCAATTACAAGAATAAAACTGTAAGAAACACAAACACATGGAGATTAAACAACAAATTTCTAAATAACAGATTACTGAATAAATGAAAAGGGAAATAAAAAAAATTTCTAGAAACAAATGACAATGAGAACAGAACAACTCAAAACCTATGGGATGCAGCAAAAGCAGTTCTAAGAGGGAAGTTTATAGCAATACAATCCTACCTAAAGAAAGAAGAAAAACATTGAATAGACAACATAACTTTGCACCTAAAATAACTGGGAAAATAAGAACAAAAAAAATAGTAGAAGGAAAGAAATCATATAGATTCAAGCAGGAATAAATGAAAAACAAATGAAAGAAGCAATCGTAAAGATTAAGAAAGCTAAAATCTGGTTCTTTGAGAAGATAAACAAAATTGACAAGCCTTCAGCCAGACTCATCAAGAAAAAAAGAGAGAAGAATCAAATCAACAAAATTGGAAATGAAAAAAAAAAAAAAAAGGTTACACCAGACAATGCAGAAATACAAAGGATTATAAGAGACTATTATGAACAACTATATGGCAGTAAAATGGATAACCTGAAAGAAATGGATAAATTCTTAGAAAAGTTCAATCTTCCAAGACTAAACCAGGAAGAAATAGAAATTATGAACAACCCAATCACAAGGACTGAAGTTGAAGCTGTGATCAAAAATCTCCCCAAAAAACAAAAGCCAGGGACCAGACGACTTCACAGGAGAATTCTGTCAAACATTTATAGAAGAGTTAATGTCTATCCTTCCAAGACTCTCAAAAAATTGCAGAGGAAGGAAAACTTCCAAATTCATTCTACGAGTCCACCATCACTCTGATAACAAAACCAGATGAAAACAACACAAATAAAGAAAACTACCGGCCAATATCACTGATGAACATAGATGCAAAACTCCTCCACAAAACTTTAGCAAACAGAATTCAGCAACACCTCTAAAAACTCATACACCATGATCAAATTGGGTTTGTCCCAGGAATTTCAAGGATTCTTCAATACACGTAAATCAATCAATGTGTTACACTATATTAACAAAATGAAAGATTAAAGCCATATGATCATCTCAATAGATGTAGGAAAAGCCTTTGGCAAAATTTAGCACCCATTTATAATTAAAACTCTTCAAAAAATGGGCATGGAAGGAACCTATCTCAACATGCTGCTGCTGCTGCTAAGTCGCTTCAGTCGTGTCTGACTCTGTGCGACCCCATGGACTGCAGCCTACCAGGCTCCTCCATCCATGGGATTTTCCAGGCAACAGTACTGGAGTGGCATGCCATTGCCTCCTCCCTATCTCAACATAGTAAAGGCCATATATGATAAGTCTACAGCAAACCTTATTCTCAATGGTAAAAAACTGAAAGCATTCCCCCTAAGATCAGGAAAAATGCAAGGGTGTCAACTTTCACCACTATTATTCAACTTAGTTCTGGAAGTCCTAGCTACAGCAATCATAGAAGAAAAATAAATAAAAGGAATCCAGATCGGAAAAACATAAAGGAACATCTCACTGTTTGCAGACGACATGATACTGCACATAGAAAACCGTAAAGATGGTATCAGAAAATTACTAGAGCTAATCAGTGAATTTAGCAAAGTTGAAGAATACAAAATCAATACACAGAAATCACTTGCATTTCTATATACTAACAATAAAGAAAGTGAAGTCGCTCAGTCATGTCCCACTCTTTGCGACCCCATGGACTATAGCTCACCAAGCTCCTCCATCCATGGAATTTTCTAGGCAAGAGTACTGGAGTGGGGTGCCATTTCCTTCTCCAGGGGATCTTCCTGACCCAGGGATTGAACCCAGGTCTCCCTCATTGTGGGCAGAAGCTTTACTGTCTGAGCCACCAGGGAATCCCATGTACTAATAATGAAAAACCAGAAAAAGAAATGAAGGAATCAACCCCATTCACCATTGCAACAAAAAAGAATTAAAAATATAGGAATAAACTTACCTAAGGAGATAAAAGAACTGTACACAGAAAATTATTAGACACTGATGAAAGAAATCAAAGACAACATGAACAGTTGGAGGAGAGATATTCCATGTTCCTGAGTAGGAGGAATCAATATTGTAAAAATGACTGTATTACCAAACGCAGTCTACAGATTCAATGAGATCCCTACCAAATTACCAATGGCATTTTTCACAGAACTAGAACAGATGAATTTGTTCATTCATTCAAATGAATTCTACAATTCATACAGAAACACAAAAGACCCCGAATAGCCAAAGCAGTCTTGAGGAGCTGGAGGAATCACGCTTCCTGGCTTCAGATTGTAGTACAAAGTTACAGTCATCAAAACAGTATGGTACTGGCACAAAAACAGAACTAGAGACCAATGGAACAAGATAGAAAACCCAGAAATAAACCCACGCACCTATGGGCACCTTATTTTTGACTAAGGAGGCAAGAATATGCAATGGGGCAAAGACAGCCTCTTCAATAAATGGGGCTGGGAAAACTGGACAGCTACATGTAAAAGAATGAAATTAGAACACTTCCTAACACCATACACAAAGACAAACTCAAAATGGATTAAAGACCTAAATGTAAGACCAGAAACTATGAAACTCTTAGAGGAAAACATAGGCAGAACACTCGATGACATAAATCAAAGCAAGATCCTCTATGACCCATCTCCTAGAGTAAAGGAAATAAAAACAAAAGTAAACAAGTAGGACCTCATTAAACTTAACAGCTTTTGCACAACAAAGAAAACTATAAGCAAGGTGAAAAGACAACCCTCTGAATGGGAGAAAATAATAGAAAATGAAAAAACTGACAAAGGATTAATTTCCAAAATATACAAGCAGTATATACAACTCAATGCCAGAAAAACAAACAACCCAATCAAAAAGTGGGAGAAAGACCTAAACAGACATTTCTCCAAAGAAGATATACAGATGGCTAACAAACACATGAAAAGATGCTCAACATGGCTCATTATTAGAGAAATGCAAGTCAAAACTACAATGAGATATCACCTCACATGGGTCAGAATGGCCATCATCAAAAAGTCTACAAACAATAAATGCTGGAGAGGATGTGGAGAAAAGGGAATACTCTTGCTCTTTTGGTGAGAATGTAAATTGATACAGCCACTATGGAAGATGGTCTGGAGAAACCACCATATGACACAGCAATCCCACTCCTAGGCATATACCTTGAGGAAACCAAAACTGAAAAAGACATATGAATCCCAATGTTCATTGCAGCACTATTTACAATAGCTAGAACATGGAAGCAACCTAGATGTCCATCAACAGATGAATGGATAAAGAGGTCATGGTACATATACACAATGGAATATTACTCAGCTATAAAAAGGAACACATTTGAGTCAGTTCTGATGAGGTGGATGAACTTAGAACCTATTATACAGAGTGAAGTTGGTCAGAAAAAGAAAGATAAATATCGTATTCTAATGCATATATACAGAATCTAGTAAAATTGTACTGAAGAATTTATTTTCAGGGCAGCAATGGAGAAACAGACATAGAGAATAGACTTATGGACATGAGGAGAGGAGAGGAAAGGGTGAGATGTATGGAAAGAATAACATGGAAACTTACATCACCATATGTAAAATAGATAGCCAACGGGAATTTTCTGTATGGTTCAGGAAACTTAAACAGGGACTCTGTATTTATCTAGAGGGGTGGGATGGGGCAGGAGATGGGATGGAGGTTCAAAAGGGAGGTGATATATATTTACCTATGGCTGATTCTTGTTGAGGTTTGACAGAAAACAACAAAATTCTGTAAAGCAATTATCCTTCGATTAGGAACACATTTATACCTGTGGCAGATTCATTCTGATATTTGGCAAAACCAATACAATTATGTAAAGTTTAAAAATAAAATAAAATTTAAAAAAAAAGTAATTTAAATCTCAGAAACTTACTTTTTGAGGAAATTGAATGACATTGTTATTATAAGCCCAGAAGTGAGAAATGTTTAAGTATATATGGATCCTTGAAGAGATATTATCTTTGACTATTTTAAGGAACTCCATAATAACCACAGCAGAATCCAGTTAATAACTTTGAAAAAAAGAATTTTCTAAACAAAGGCAAATTTCCAAGCACTATTGGTACAACATAAATTCCAAACTAATCAAGAGTAAATTTGTGGTGGTTTTGAAATTTATTTTGTTGGTTTGATGTTTTTTGATATACTAGCAAACATTTAAGTGATCACTAAACAATGGCTTGAAGAAATGTAGCTGCTTTAAATTTTTCCAGATGATAGCATAGTTTTTATCAATGTTCTCCACCCAGACTGGCATTCTGTATCTCCTTGCTGGTTACCTGCTGCTGCTGCTGCTGCTAAGTCGCTTCAGTCGTGTCCGACTCTGTGCGACCCCAGAGACGGCAGCCCACCAGGCTCCTCTGTCCCTGGGATTCTCCAGGCAAGAACACTGGAGTGAGTTGCCATTTCCTTCTCCAATGCATGAAACTGAAAAGTGAAAGTGAAGTCGCTCAGTTGTGTCCGATTCCTAGCGACCACATGGACTGCAGCCTACCAGGCTCCTCCGTCCATGGCATTTGCCAGGCAAGAGTACTGGAGTGCGTTGCCATTGCTATAAAGGACTTTCTATCTTATCTACTCAGTCCTGAAAAGCAAGTTGTCTTTAAGTATCAACCAAGGCTTCAGAGTGGCCTTGTAATAGGGAACTGGCTTGCAGAGGACTTTGCTATGGCCTTACTGACAGAGATATTTAAGTATAGAATACTTGTATTCTTTTCCCAGTAGCTTCCTAAATCTCCTTTAGACTTGAGGAGTCAAGAAGGAACTGCTTGAATGAAACACCATCAATGGTATATTTCATATGAAAGTTTCTCAAAGCCTAAAGAAGACAGTTGTTACTTGAATTCTTGAATGTCCACTGTGTTAAACAAGTCAAACTTTTCTGTCTTCTAAGAATGGCATTGAAATACGTATAATATCATATATGGAACGAGTTGCCAGTCCAGGTTCGATGCACGATACTGGATGCTTGGGGCTGGTGCACTGGGACTACCCAGAGGGATGGTATGGGGAGGGAGGAGGGAGGAGGGTTCAGGATGGGGAACACATGTATACCTGTGGCGGATTCATTTCGATATTTGGCAAAACCAATACAATATTGTAAAGTTTAAAAATTAAATTAAAATTTAAAAAAGAAAGGATAGAAAACAAAAAATAAAATAAAATAAAAAATTACTTTAATGTTAAATTTAAAAAAATAAAAAATAAATTAAGAAAATAAAAGTATAGTTTGGACAAATTCATATCATTGAAATTTCAAAATAATTATGTAATTTTTCCCATCAAAAAATTTTATCATCAAAATTCTCATTTTAATTGCTGCTGTTGTTCAGTCACTCAGTTGTGTCCAACTCTTTGCAACCCATGGACTGCAGCACTCCAGGCTTCTCCATCCTTCACCATCTCCTGGAGCTTGCTAAAACTCATGTCCATCGAGTTGGTGATGTCATCCAATCATCTCATCCTCTGTTTTTCCCCTTCTCCTCCTGCCTTCAATCTTTCCTAGCACCAGGGAGGGTCTTTTCCAATGAGTCGGCTCATCACATCAGGTGGCCAAAATATTGGAGCTTCAGCTTTAGCATCAGTCTTTCCAATGAACATTCAGGATTGATTTCCTGTCAGATTGACTGGTTTGATCTCCTTGTGGTCCAAGGGACTCTCAAGACTCTTCTCCAACACCACAGTTCAAAAGCATGAATTCTTCAGCATTCAGCTATGTCTCATTGTGTAACTATAAACAAATCTTTATAGTTATATTATGTGTATGGAGAAGTTAGTAACCTAGTGAATATAAAGCTATGTCAGAAGTCAAATTGTCCCATACACTCTAGTTACAAGTACTCCAAATTTGCTCTTGTTTTATGCCAAGACTTAAAAAATAAGATTGGATAATTTTTGATTTCCTATTTTTGATGCCTTTACCAACTGAATTGAAACAAACAAATGGTAAATGATTCAAACAAGGATTTACTGAGCATGTGTTACACATACAAACTGTGCTTGATTTGGTGGAGAGGAGAGAAGAAGAAAATGAGAAAAAAAAATGATTCTACATGGAAATCATTGTTTGGGGTGCTTTGTCTACATTATACAACCTTCCCATCATCCTGTGTGGTAGTTATTATTATGTCTAATTTCCAGGAGAGAAAACTAAGTTTCTTAAACACAAATGAACTTTTACAAGGTTACTCATCTGGGAAGTGGCAGAGCAATGGCACAAATTTATATCTCATAATTCAGCAGCCTGGGTTCTTTATATTATGACACCTGCCTTCCAAAGGGAAACTAGATTACTTTGAAGCTACAAATAAACAAAAATATCAGTTAGTTTGGGAACAATTTTTTAAAACAGTTTTATTGAGGTAATATTGACATACAATAAAATACATATCTAAAGAGTACAATTTGACAGATTTTAACAAATACATCGGAGAAGGCAATGGCAAGCCACTCCAATACGCTTTTGCCTGGAAAATCCCATGGGTGGAGGAGCCTGGTGGGCTACAGTCCATGGGCTCTCTACGAGTCGGTCGCGACTGAGCGATTTCACTTTCACTTTTCACTTTCACGCAATGGAGAAGGAAATGGCAACCCACTCCAGTGCTCTTGCCTGGAGAATCCCAGGGATGGCAGAGCCTGGTGGGACAGAGTCGGACACGACTGAAGCGACTTAGCAGCAGCAGCAGCAACAAACACATACCTATGAAGCCATCATCATAATCAATAAGTGAACATGCCAAAATCATCATCCCCAAAGTTTTCTCAAGACTATTTGGAATTCTTTTCTCCTGTCCCTCTCTTCATGCCCAAGTGAATATTGATCTAATTTTTCTCATTATAGATTAGTTTACATTTTCTAGAACTGCATATAAATAGAGCAGATCAAAGCAGTCAATCCTGAAGGAAATCAGTCCTGAATCTTCATTGGAAGGACTGATGCTGAAGCTGAAACTTCAATACTTTGGCCACCTGATGCAACTGACTCATTGGAAAAGACTTTGATGCTGGGAAAGATTGAAGGCAGGAGAAGGGAACAACTGAGGATGAGATGGTTGGATGGCATCACCAACTCAGTGGACATGAGTTTGAGCAAGCTCTGGAAGTTGGTGATGGACAGGGAAGCCTGGTGTGCTGCAGTCCATGAGGTGACAAAGAGTCGGACATGATGGAGGGACTAAACTGAACTGAACTGATATTGTATGTAGTTTTTGTTTGGCTTCTTTCATGCAGCATAATTATTTTGAGATTTATCCATGTCATTACATGTATCATATTTTTTTTCCATTTTATTGCCAAATAATATTTCATAGTATGGATATACTATAAATTGTTCATTCATATGTTGTTTCTAGTTTTTAGCTGCTACATATAAATCTGCTCTGAAAATTTGTGTAAATTTTAAATGAATATATGCTTTCTTTTTTTCCCTTGTGTAAATACCTGAGTGGAATAGGTGAATCATATGGAAGGTACATTTTTAGCTTTTGAAGATATTATCAAGCTTTTTTTCAATGTAATGATACCATATCACATTTCTAGCAGTAGTATATGAGAGTTTGAGTTGTTCCACATCCTATTAACACTTGATATTGTCAGTCTTTTTCATTTTAAGCATCTTAATGGGAGTGTAGTGGTATGTCACTAAGGTTTTCATTTGAATTCCCCAATGACTAATCATGTTGAACAACTTTTAATGTGCTTATTTGCCATCTGTACATTTTCTTTGATAAAATATCTCTAGAAACTCTTGTTCTCTTTCAAAATTTGAGTGTATGAGTTGTTAGAGTATATATTCTAGATTTGTTGTTCAGTCACCAAGTTGTGCCTGACTCTGCAATCCCATGGACTATATATAGCATGCCAGGTTCTTCTGTTCTCCACTCTCTCCTGGAGTTTGCTCAAACTCATGTCCGTAAGTGAACAGTGCTCTCTAACCATCTCATTCTCTGTTGCCTTCTTATCCTTTTCCTTCAGTCTTTCCCAGCGTTAGCATCTTTTCCAATGAGTTGGCTCTTCACATCAGATGGCCAATGTATTGGAGCTTAAGCTTCAGAAACAGTTCTTCCAATGAATATTCAGGGTTGATTTTCTTTATTTGGAGTGACTGATTTGATCTCTCTGCAGTCCAAGGGATCTCAAGAGTCTTCTCTAGCACCACAATTCAAAAGCATTAATTTTTCAGTGTTCAGCCTTTTTTATGGTCCAACTCTCACATATATACATGACTACTGGAAAAACCAAAGCTTTGACTATATGGACTTCTGTCAGCAAAGTGATGTTTCTGTTTTTTAATACACTGTCTAGATTTGTCATAACTTTCCTTCCAAGAAGCAAGCATCTTAAAAAATCCATTAATAAATACATATTTTTCTGTGCTTTTAACTGGAATATACCTTTGCTTTTTTTATTTTCATAACACTGTCTTCTGAAGAGCAAAAGTTTTTAACTTGGATGAAGTAATTATTTTTTTACTTAATGTTTTTTTATTTTAAGACTTTTTTCTTGTATTTTAGAATTCTTTGCCAAACTGAAAGTCACTAAAATTTCTTTCTTGCTTTTATTTTGATGTTACATAATTTTAGCTATTACATTTAGGAACAAAATTCATTCCAAGTTAATTTTTCTATGTGGCATTAGGTTAAAACTGAGGCTTAAAGCTCAACATTCAGAAAACTAAGATCATGGCATCTGGTCCCATCAATTCATGGCAAATAGATGGAGAAACAGTGGAAACAGTGTCAGACTTTATTTTTGGGGGCCCCAAAATCACTGCAGATGGTGATTGCAGCCATGAAATTAAAAAACACTTACTCTTTGGAAGGAAAAGTATAACCAACTTAGATAGTATATTCAAAAAGCAGAGACATTACTTTGCCCACAAAGGTCCGTCTAGTCAAGGCTATTGTTTTTCCAGTGGTCATGTATGGATGTGAGAGTTGGACTGTGAAGAAAGCTGAGCGCCAAAGAACTGATGCTTTTGAACTGTGGTGTTGGAGAAGACTCTTGAGAGTTCCTTGGACTGCAAGGAGATCCAACCAGCCCGTTCTAAAGGAGATCAGTCCTGGGTGTTCGTTGGAAAAACTGATGCTAAAGCTGAAACTCCAATACTTCAGCCACCTCATGCAAAGAGTTGATTCATTGGAAGAGACCCTGATGCTGGGAGGTATTGGAGGCAGGAGGAGAAGGGGACGAGAGAGGATGAGATGGCTGGATGGCATCACCACCTCAATGGACATGAGTTTGAGTAAGCTCTGGGAGTTGGTGATGGACAGGGAGGCCTGTTGTGCTGCGATTCATGGGGTCGCAAATAGTCGGACACAACTGAGCGACTGAACTGAACTGAGATTATTTTTTGTTCTATTTTTGCTTGTTTGTTTGTGTACACATACAGCTGTAAAATCATTCCAGCACTATTCATTGAAAAGATTACCCCTTCCCCCTTGAATTTCTTTGGCACTTCTGTCAAGTATAAATTAACCATATATATGTATATCTGCCTTCAAAGAGAAACACTGAGCTTCTTCTTTTTTAACCCATCAACATACCCTTTATTTTAAAAATACTCAAGGTGATTCCATAGCAGAATAAAACCAAGTCCAAGTAAACACAGTGACATGAAATAAACAGTTGTAGTAAAGAAAGAACTAGAACAAAATTTAGAGAGGCTGTTTGGAATATGATTCTCTCTCAAATGACAAAGACTGAAAAAATCTTTCCTAGTTTTTGATTGATAAAATTTCTTACAGTATAATCGTAAAAAATTACATACCTTCAGGAAATATTTTTGTCTGCAAATAGTTTTGTCTCAATATACATCCAGCAGAGTCTGGATGTTGTTTGGGTCAAGGTTATTTCTTGCAGCCTAATCTGTGTGTTCTTTGTTGTGAACGAGTATGCCATCATCCTTTTTATAGCTCCATATCAGGTTTATGTATAATTCAATCAATACCTTGGGGCACAGTATTTGATGATTACAATAAAAAAAGATCTATTTTGTTGTTCTTTGTGAAGGTACTTTCATTATCACATGTCACTCAGTTACAAGAGTTTATAGGACCATTTACACCCAGTGGACACTTTAAACATACGATTTTATGACAACTAAACACCAAGATAAATGAAAACATTTTAGAAAGATATTAGGATCCTTTCCATGGTATTTGGTTGATATGAATTCGCACCATAAAAAGAGTTTTCCTTTGTACAGTCCTGCTTGTTACAAGGCACAGGAGAAATGGAGCTGAGATGAAGTGTTTCAAACAGCTAATGGGCTAGCTTGCTCACCCATTAACAGCAAGGTACCCAAAATTAAAAATAAGATATGAAAACTAAACAAATGATTTTCTAAGCAGTGTCCAAATACTTTAGGTAAATTAAACAAATATTTATTGGGCACTCTCAGATGGTAACACGTCTGCCTACAATGCGGGAGATAAGAGTTCAATCCCTGGGTCAGGAAGATCTCTTGGGAGAGGAAATGGCAACCCACTCCATTATTCTTGCCAGGAAAATCCCATGGACAGAGGAACCCGGTAGGGCTCCATGGGGTTGCAAAGAGTCAGACATAACTGAGCGACTTCACTTTCACTTTGTTTCTCCATAATACTAGAAATTCAGCTGGTCAGTTGGTTTCCTTCTTGTCTCAGATAGTAACCACATGACCTATAGTTCCCCATTAGTATCATTCCTTTGAGTCACGAAATGATTTGGTTTAACATAGTGTAGCCATTACTACAAGAGAAATTTGAATGTGAACTTCATATTAGATAGTACTATTGCATCAGTACTTTGGCCACCTCATGCGAAGAGTTGACTCATTGGAAAAGACTCTGATGCTGGGAGGGATTGGGGGCAAGAGGAGAAGGGGACGACAGAGGATGAGATGCCTGGATGGCATCGCTGACTCGATGGACGTGAGTCTGAGTGAACTCCGGGAGTTCGTGATGGACAGGGAGGCCAGGTGTTCTGCGATTCATGGGGTCGCAAAGAGTCAGACACGACTGAGCGACTGATCTGATCTGATCTGACTGCATCAGTATTAAATTTCTTGATTTTGAGAATTGAACTATGGTTATGTTTTTTAAAATGTCTACATTCTTAGGAAATATGTGCTAAAGGAATGATGTCATGACTTCTGCAAGTTACTTTCAAATGGCTCAGCAAGATGATAATAATTATTATAGTAATTATAATACTGTAGATGTGTTATGTGACAGAGAAAGCAACTGTGGCAAAATGTTAACAGTGGATTGAATTTAGGTGAAGGATATACGGGAATACAATATAGTGTTCTTAAAACTTTTCTGTAGAAATGAAAGCATTTTTTAATAAAAACTTTGAGTGGAATTAAGGATCTGTCTTATCAAAGAAGAACTCATAGAGAATGGTACCCAAATGGTACCTAAAGGAGCAATTGGTCTCTCAGTGCTCCTTAGCAATTTCTTTCTTTATGCCTAGTTGTTGCTGTATTGTATTTCCTCCAGTGGTTGTAAACTTCAAGCACACTTCTTTAATTCTATCTACAGAGTCCCTCATTTTGTTTATTCTAGTAACTCTCAACACATGACTTAGTGGCATTTTTTTCACCTCTAGGTTAACCTGTTAGCAATATCTATTCTAACTTGCTGTCCCAGAAGAAGTATCTCCATCCTCCACCCTCTCCAAAGGCAACCACATATTTTCCCATCCTGCAAGATTGTCAGTAATGCTCACCCTTCTTCCTCCTTAGACTCTTGCTGATTACCCTCTCCTCTTGACCTTTCCCTGAATCCCAGCATACAGAGAAGAAATCCAGCTCCACCCACCATAACACTGACACAAGCTTCCCTAACCAAGAAATTTTGACAAGCCACCTGTACAACCCCACCCACAGCGAGGAAACTCCACAATTCTTAAAGGTAACAGTAAGCTGCTCCCCATCAAGAACTTGGAGGGGAAAAAAAAAAAAAAAAAGAAGGAAATGAGCTAACTGTGAGCACATGTGGATCACATGTTAAAGACTAAAGTGGAAATCTACAAAGTTACCCTAAAGAGACAGAATGGCTCTAAGGTCATCCATAAAAACTTGGTTAAAATTAGATTAGTAATATTCATATATGCATAGAAACAATATGGTATTTACTTAAAAATTAGTTTAGAAAATCAGCAGAGGACAAAAGTACAGTGTTAGAAAAGAGGTAAGTGGTTACCATGGGCTGGGATGGAGGGGGTTTATGGGAATTGACTGCAAAGGGCACAGAGAATATTTTAGGCTGATGGAAATGTTCTAGAGCTTGATCATTTGGTGGTAAATGACTACATACACTTGTTAAAACTCATTGAATTGTACTTTTAAAATTGGTTGATTTTACTGTAGATAAAGTATAACTAAACAAAGATAACTTTAAAATGGAGTTATCACTATAACAGTGTTTATTAGTAGTAATAAAATCAGAATGACATATGTTACAATTGATTACTAAACATGGGTGGGCACAGCACCCTATCTATGGTGTTGAATAACAAGAATATGTGATCCTTCCTGCTACAACATTTAGGGTCAACATGCCCTTCCCAATCTGTGCTAGTTGCTTTGAAACTGCTTTCCTTTGGGAGCTTCTAGCTCTGCACAGAAGCCTTAGTGCATTGCATCATAATAAAATAAAAATCCTTTGCTTTATTTGAATATATTGAGAATGTCTCTCTTATTCAAATTGTACTCCTGGAATTACAGCTTTTCAGAGAGCTAAAAGGACACATACAAATCTTTTATTTGTCATCAGATATTATCTCACCCACAATGGGCTTAAGAATGTCAGTGACAGTGGAAAATGCCTATCCTTCACATTTCTTCTTCTATTTCTCAGGTAAGAGAAGGGGAGAAGACCCCCCTCCCCCAAAAAATGGTCTAATTGCGTCCAGAATAGATTTTTCTATTTCGTTAGGCAAGTAACAAACCCAGGAAATTCTAAATTCTAGAAGCTCATCTGTCAGCAGCTGGTTCCCCAGAGACCAAAAGAATGCTTTCATTTAGCTGAAGGTTGCTATAGGCAGCCACACGCCTGCCTGGGAAAATACATCATTTTTTGAAAATCTGAAAATGACTGCTAAAGGGAGGCAAAGACCTAGTTACATGTCCCATTTCAGAGCCTTCAGCCCCAGCTGCAGTGACCAAATAGGAGAGTGATGACCCTGGGGATTCAGCAATTCAGTTTCTATGTGACATCCTCACAATCCCTAGGCCAAATTCAGGAAAAACTGCTACTATCACCAGCTCAGAAACTCCATCAAAGGCAGAGAGCCAGTCTTGACTCCAAAGGAGGCATTACCAGTCTCTCACTCAACTTTCACAGGCTGGACCCTTCAGAGAACTATGCGTGAGTTCAGTTCAGTTCAGTTCAGTCACTCAGTCATGTCCTTCTCTTTGCGACCCCATGAACCGCAGCACGCCAGGCCTCCCTGTCCCTCACCAATTCGCGGAGTTCACCCAAACTCATGTCCATTGAGTCGGTGACGTCATCCAACCATCTCATCCTCTGTTGTCCCTTTCTCCTCCTGCCCTCAATCTTTCCCAGCATCAGGGTCTTTTCAAATGAGTCAGCTCTTCGCATCAGGTGGCCAAAGTATTGAAGTTTTAGCTTCAACATCAGTCCTTCCAATGAACACCCAGGACTGATCTCCTTTAGGATGGACTGGTTGGATCTACCTGCAATCCAAGGGACTCTCAAGAGTCTTCTCCAACACCACAGTTCAAAAGCAACTATGAGTGAGCACAGCCATAAAGGTTGGTTCTAGACAAACAGCTGCAGGAAAAGCAAGTGTCTTCTTGCCTCAGCATCCAGCTAAACTGCCCAGCCTTGCCTATCTGTTCCTCAGCTGAGTACAATTCCTGACTCCCATCTGTCACTCCCCATTTCTGAAAGCTCCCTCCCACCTCACTCCACATCTTGGCAACATTAAGGCTGAGCAGGTGCAAGCCCAACATTATTCAATCCCAGTTTTGATAATCATAATATGTTCATAGACTCTTTCTGTTGCCCAGGTTTTACACATAGTACTTTAATATATATTTCTTCCATAAACGCAATAAAGATTTTCCACAAGAATTACTAGATACAGGATAATGTTGAGAACGGAAACAAACACTCAGCCATTCTGAGATGCAAATGCTGGGTGGGCAGTGGGACACATGAACTAAATCATATCATGAGGCTTTTTGCACTTGCTCCTCAGTGTGTGGACTTTCCAGGTGGCTCAGACGATAAAGAATCCACCTGCAATGCATGAGACCCAGGTTCGATCCCTGGGTCAAGAAGATTCCCTGGAGTAGGAAATGGCAACCCACTCCAGTATTCTTGCCTAGAGAATCCCATAGACAGAGGAGCCTGGCAAGCTGGAGTCTATGAGGTTGCAAAGAGTTGGACAAGACTGAAAGATTAACACTTTCACTTTCACTTTTCTCAGCATGTACAATTCAACTTTGTGCCTTAAACCAAGTGCAAGTGGCCAGGAAGTTCCAGAATCCTTCACAAACACAGAAGGCTATGACTGTTATATCTTGGACCATGGTATATCTTTCCATTTATTTGTTTTGTCTTCAATTTCTTTCATTAATGTCTTTAAGTTTTCAGAGTACAGGTCTTTCACCTCCTTGGTTAAATTTATTCCTAGGTACACTGACCATTGAACACTGATTTTGATAAGGGCACCAACTTCCCAATTCGATCAAAAATCTGTGTATAACTTTATAGATGGCCTTCTGTATCTGCAGTTTTGCAGTCATAGATTCAACCAGTCATGGATTGTGTAGCACTATAGTATGTATGTATTGAAAAAAATTATGTATAAGTAGACCTATGAAGTTCAAACCTGTGCTGTTCAAGGGTCAAGTGTATTTTATTCTTGTGATATGATTATAAATGTGATATGATTATAAATATATGTTTTCTTGCTTTCTCTTTCTGATACTTATTAGCCTATAAAATACAGCAAATTTCTGTATTTTAATCTTGTATTCTGCAACTTTACTGAATTCATTTGTTAGTTCTAATAGTCTAGGGTTTTCTATGTATAGTATTATGTCATCTGAAAATAGTGACGATTTTGCTTCTTCCCTTCCAATTTGTATGCCCTTGTTTTTCTAGCCACAGCTAGTACATTGAATAACAGTGGTGAGACTATACATCCTTGTCTTGTTTCTGATCTTAGAAGAAAAGCTTTTAGCTTTGCTCTGTTGGATATGATATTAGCGGTGGGTTGTCATAAACTGTGTCATAAACTGTGTGGAGGTATGTTTCTTATATACCCCCTTTGTTGAGAGTTTTCATCATGAACGGGTGTTGAATTTCATTAAATATTTTTGTTGCATCTGTTGAAATGATAATATAGTTTTAACTTTTTATTTTGTTAATGTAATATATCACATTGATTGATTTGAGAATATTGAATTATACATGCATCCCTGAAATAAACCCCACTCGATCATTATGATATTTTTAATGTATTGTTGAATTTAGTTTGCTAATATTTTATTGAGGATTTGTACATCTATATTCATCAATGACATTGGCTTGCATTTTTCTTTTTTTTTTGTAGTGTTTTTTTTCTGATCTTGATATTGGATTAATTCTGGCATCATAGAATAAGTTTGGAAATGTTCTCTCCCCTTCAATTTCTTGGAACAGTTTGAGAAGGATAGGTCTTAGCTCTTTGTTAAAAGTTTGGTAGAATTCCCCTGGAAGCTATATGATCTTGGACTTTGCTAGCAGTTTTTTTTTTCTAAATTACTGATTCAATTTCATTACTGTAATCAGTCTGTTCCATTTCCTCCTGATTCAGTCTTGGAAGATTATATGTTTCTAAGAAAGCAAAGAGGAACTAAAGGGCCCCTTGATAAAGATGAAAGAGGAGAGTGAGAAAGCTGGCTTGAAATTCAACACACCTGTGGCTGATTCATGTCTATGCATGCCAAACTACCACAATATTTTAATTAACCTCAAATTAAATAAATTAAATAATTTTTAAAAATTCAACATTCAAAAAACTAAGATCATGGCATAGGGTCTCATCGCTTCATGGCAAGTAGATGGGGAAACAATAGAAAGAGCGACAGACTTTATTTTCTTGTGCTCCAAAATCACCGCAGACGGTGACTGTAGCAGAGAACGAGATGGTTGGATGGCACCACCGACTCAATGAACATGAATTTGAGCAAGCTCTGGGAGATGGTGAAGAACAGGGAAGCCTGGTGTGCTGCATTCCATGGGGTCACAAAGAGCTGAACATGACTGAGTGACTGAACAACAACAAGAACTTATCCATTTCTCTAGGTTGTCCAAATTGTTGACATGTAATCATTTGTAGTATTCTCTTAAGATTGTATATCTGTGATTTTAGTTATAACTTCTTTTTTATTTATAATTTCATTTATTTGGGCATTCTTTCTTTTTTTAGTGACGAGTCTGGCTAAAGGGTTATCAGTTTTGTTTATCTTTTCAAAAAGCAGCTCTTAGTTTCATTATCCTCTCTGTCTCTGACTCTCATTCTCTTTCTCTCTCTTTGGTCTCTATCTCATTTATTTACACTCTAATCTTTATTATTTTCTTTCTTTTACTAACTTTGGACTTTGACTATTCTGCTTTTTCTAATACCTTTAAGGATAAAGTGAAATTGTTTATTTGAGTTTTTTGTTTGTTTGTTTGTTTTATGAGACAGGCCCATATCATTACAAATTTCTTAGAATCTCTTTTGCTGTATTCCATGCATTTTAGAAAAATGTTTCTATTTTCATTTCAATGTATTGTTTCATTTCCTCTGATTTCTTCACTTATCAATTGGCTTTTTACTGGTGTGTTGTTTATTCTCTGGGTGTTTGTACTTTTTTTCCCCCAGTGTTCTTTCTATGGTTGACTTCTAGCTTCACATCATTGTGATCAAACAAGATGCTTGGTGTTATTTCAGTCTTTTAAAATATATAAAGACTGGTTTTGTGGACTCCTGGATAATATTCCATGTGTACTTAAAAAGAATGTGTATTCTGTTGGGAATGGACTGTTCTATAGATATCTATTAAATCCATCTGTTTATTTTTCATTTGTTTTTTGGCTGTGCCATGGGGCTTGTGGGACTCTACTTCCCCAATTAGGGGTTGAACTCACTCCTCCTGCATTGGAAGTGCAGAGGCTTTACCACTGAAATCCATCTGCTTAATGTATCATTTAAGATCAATATTCCCTTATTGATTTTTCTATCTGGATAATCTATCCATTGATATCAGTGAGATTTGAAAGTCCTCTATAATTATGTAGTATTATCAATTTCTCACTTTATCTGATAATATTTGCTTTATGTGTTAAGAATTTCTATTTATGAATGAACTTTTTATCATTATATAATGCCATTCCTTGATTTTTGTTATAAGCTTTATTTCAAAGTCTATTTTCAAAGTAAGTATTGTCACTCTATATTTCTTTACATTTCCACTTGCATATAATATCTCTATACAATCCATTACTTTCCTTTTTATAGTTTACTTATTTATTGCATTTATTTATTATTTTATTTCTTTTTCTTTCCCAGTGATACAAATACATGTATCTACTCCATTTCAAATTATTTTCCAAGGAACTGTGCTCAATATAATCCTTTATGGCCAGTCTGTGTGTATCGTATCTTTAGCTTTGAAGTGAGTCTTGCAGGCAGCATGTAGATGGGTCACATTTTCTAATCCATTCAGTCACCCTATATGTTTTGATTAGAACATTTAATCGATCTAATTTAAAGTGATCATTGATAGGTTTATATTTATTGTCATTTTGTTATTTCTTTTCTGGTTGCTTTTGTAGCTCTTCTCTGTTATTTTGTTTTTTAATGCCATTTCCTTGTGGCATGAAATTTTTCTTTGTTTTACGTTAGGGTTCCTTTTCCTTTGTGTTGTATATTTTTTTCATTTGTAATTACCACAAGGTTCATATATATCAATATCCATTAGTTCAGTTCAGTCACTCAATTGTGTCTGACTCTTTGCAGTTTCATGGACTGCAGCATGCCAGGCCTCCCTGTCTATCACCAGCACCTGGAGCTTGCTCAAACTCATGTCCATTGAGTTGGTAATGACATGCAACCATTTCATCTTCTGTTGTCCCCTTCTCCTCCTGCCTTCGATCTTTCCCAGCATCAGGGTCTTTTCCAATGAGTTAGCTCTTCCCATCAGGTGGCCAGAGTACTGGAGCTCCAGCTTCAGCATCAGTCCTTCCAATGAATATTTAGGACTGATTTCCTTTAGGATGGACTGGTTGGATCTCCTTGCAGTCCAAGGGACTCTCAAGAGTCTTCTCCAAAAACACAATTCAAAAGCATTAATTTTTCAGTGCTCAGCTTCCTTTATAGTCCAATTCTCACATCCATACATAACTACTGGAAAAACCATACCTTTGACTAGACGGACCTTTGTCAGCAAAGTAACATCTCTGCTTTTTAATATGCTGTCAATGTTGCTCATAGATTATCTTCCAAGGAACAAGTGTCTTTTAATTTCATGGCTGCAGTCATCAACTGCAATGACTTTGGAGTGCAAAAAAATAAAGTCTGTCATTTTCTACTGTTTTCCCATCTATTTCCCATGAAGTGATGGGACCAGATGCCATGATCTTAGTTTTCTGAATGTTGAGCTTTAAGCCAACTTTTTCACTCTCCTCTTTCACTTTCATCAAGAGGCTCTTTAGTTCTTCTTTGCGTTCTTCCATAAGGGTGGTATCATATGCATATCTGAGGTTATTGATATTTCTCCCAGCAATCTTGATTCCAACTTGGGCTTATTCAAGCCTGACATTTCACACAATGTACTCTGCATAGAAATTAAATAAGCAGGGTGACAATATAGAGCCTTGAAGTACTCCTTTCCCAATTTGAAACCAGTTTGTTGTTCCATGTCCAGTTCTGTTGCTTCCTGACTTGCATATGGGTTTCTCGGGAGACAGGTCAGGTGGCTTGGTACTTCCATCTCTCGAAGAATTTTCCACCTCCCGAAGAATTTTCCAGTTTGTTGTGATCCACACAGTCAAAGGCTTTGGTGTTGTCAATAAAGCAGAAGTAGATGTTTTTCTGGAACTCTCTTGCTTTTTTGATGATGCAATGGATGTTGGCAATTTGATCTCTGGTTCCTCTGCCTTTTCTAAATCCAGCTTAAACATCTGGAAGTTCATGGTTCACATACTGTTGAAGCCTTGCTTGAAGAATTTTGAATATTACTTTGCTAGTGTGTGAGATGAGTGCAATTGTGTGGCATTTTGAACATTCTTTGGCATTGCCTTTCTTTGGGATTGGAATGAAACCAGTCCTGTGACCACTGCTGAGTTTTCCAAATATGCACATTGAGTGCAGCACTTTAATAACATCATCTTTTAGGACTTGAAATAGCTCGGCTGGATATCCATCACCTCCTCTATCTTTGTTCATAGTGATGCTTCCTAAGGCCCTCTTGACTTTGGACTCCAAGATGTCAGGCTCTAGGTGAGTGATCTCACCAGTGCACTTATCTGGGCAGTAAGATCTTTTTTGCATAGTTCTTCTGTGTATTCTTGCCACCTTTTCTTAATATCTCCTGCTCCTGTTAGTTTCATGCTGTTTTTGTCCTTTATTGGGCCCATCTTTGCATGAAATGTCCCCTTGGTATCTCTAATTTTCTTGAAGAGATCTAGTATTTTCTATTCCATTGTTTTCCTCTATTTCTTTGCATTGATCAAAGGAAGATTTTCTTATCAATATCTATATTGATCTGTATATAGTATATAATATATATATAATTTGTTTTAAACTGATAGCCATGTATTCAAACACATTTTAAAAGCTCTACATTTTTTCCTTCCCTCCCAATGTTTTATGTTTTTGACATCACATTTTACATCTTTGTGTTCACCTTAACTATTTATTGTAATTATAATCAATTTTATGGTTTTTTTTTCCTGAAAGCATTAATTCTTTGGCATTCACCTTTATTTTTTTCAATTTATTTATTTTAATAGGAGGATAATTTTTTTTTAACTTTCATACTAACTTTTTAAATATTTGATCCACTGCCTTAATATATATTTGCCTTTACACTTGAGATATTTTCCTTCGTGTATTTTTTTTTCTTCTTACAGCATTTTCTTTTTTACTTAAAGAATACCTTTAACATTTCCTGTAAGGCAGTTTAGTAATGATGAACTATTTCAGTTTCTGCTTGTCAGGGAAAATTTATCTCTTCTTCAATTCTGAATAAAAAGCTTGCGGGGTAGATAATCTTTGGTTGCAATTTTTTCCTTTCAGCACTTTACATATATTATGCTACTTCCTTCTAGCCTGCAGTTACTGCTTAAAAATTAGCTGATAGTGTTGTGAGGAATTATATGTGATTTTTGTTTTTCTTTTGTTGCCTTTAAAATTCTCTTTAAGTTTTACCATTTTAATTATGACATGTCTGGGTGTACATACATTGGATTTATCTTTTGGTTGGACACTCCATGCTTCTGGCAGTTAAATATCTGTTTCCTTCTATAGGTTAAGAAAGTTTTCAGCCGTTATTTCATCAAATTTGTTTTCTTCCCTCCTCTGGAACTCCTACAACGTGAACATTATTGTGCTTGATGTTGCCCCAGAGATTTCTTATGCCATTCTCATTGTTTTAAACTCATTTTTCTTTTTGCTCTTCTGACTGTGTGATTTCCACTATTCTATCTTCCTGGTCATTTATGTATTCTTCTATACCATTTATTTTGCTATTGATTTCCTCTAGTCTTGGGCTCCAAAGTCACTACAGATGGTAACTGCAGCCATAAAATTAAAAGAGGCTTGCTCCTTGGAAGAAAAGCTATGACAACCTAGACAGCATATTAAAAAGCAGAGACGTCTGGCTTACAGGGAGGGAGGAGGGAGAGGGGTTTGGGATGGGAACACGTGTATACCTGTGGCGGATTCATGTTGATGTATGGCAAAACCAAAACAATATTGTAAAGTAATTAACCTTCAATTAAAATAAATAAATTTATATTAAAAAATAATAAAAAAAATAAAAAGCAGAGACGTTACTTTGAGATGTTACTTTGCCACAAAGGTCCATCTAATCAAAGCTATGATTTTTCCAATAGTCCTGTATGGATGTGAGAGTTGGACCATAAAGAAAGCTGAGTGCAGAAGAACTGATGTTTTTGAACTGTGGTGTTGCAGAAGACTCTTGAGAGTCCCTTAGGCTGCAAGGAGATCAAATCAGTCAACCTTAAAGGAAATCAGTCCTGAATATTCACTGGAAGGACTGATGCTGAAGCTGAAGCTCCAATACTTTGGCCACCTGATGTGAGGAACTGACTCATTAGAAAAGACCCTGATGCTGGAAAAAATTGAAGGCAAGAGGAGAAGGGAACAACAGAGAATGAGATGATTGGATGGCATCACCAACTTGTTGGACATGAGTTTGCACAAGCCCCAAGAGCTGGAGATGGACAGGGAAGCCTGGCATGCTGCAGTTCATAGGGTTGGACTCTTTGCAGTTCAAAGAGTTGGACATGACTGAGTGACTGAACTGACTGAGTATTTTTTTCTTTTTTCTTTTTTTTAATTTTATTTTATTTTTAAACTTTACAATATTGTATTAGTTTTGCCAAATATCAAAATGAATCCGCCACAGGTATACCTGTGTGCCCCATCCTGAACCCTCCTCCCTCCTCCCTCCCCATACTCTCCCTCTGGGTCGTCCCAGTGCACCAGCCCCAAGCATCCAATATCGTGCATCGAATCTGGACTCGTGACTCGTTTCATACATGATATTATACATGTTTCAATGCCATTCTCCCTAATCACCCCACCCTCTCCCTCTCCCACAGAGTCCATAAGACTGATCTATACATCAGTGTCTCTTTTGCTGTCTCGTACACAGAGTTATTGTTACCATCTTTCTAAATTCCATATATATGCATTAGTATACTGTATTGGTGTGAGTATTTTTTTCATTTAAGCTAGTATACTCTTCAGCTCTGACTTTTTAAAAAGTATTTTCTAATTCTCTATTCTTCTAAGTTTAGTGAACATTTTTATGATTATTGCTTTAAACTTTTTATCATCTGAATTACTTATTTCTGTCTCATTACAGCTTCTTTCTAGGGTTGTATCTTGTTCTTATTTTGGAAAATATTCCTCTCTCTTCCCATTTTGTGTGACTTTCTGTGTTGGTCTATAAATTAGGTAAAAGAGTTACCAACTTAGCAGCAGCAGCTCCCACTCCTTGTGTGGGAGTATCCCTATGCAAACTGAATATGCCCAGTTGTTTGACCAGAGGATTGGAGCTAAAGCAAGTGTGGGCTGGAGATCTTTATGGGACACATGGCTGCCATTTTGGCTGAGTGGGCTATAGCTGGAGCCTGATGTGGGCCAGGGCTTCTCCCAGGGCACATTGAATCCCACTGTCTGGGTGAGGAGGGATTTAGAACTAGAGCCCAGCTTGGACCAGGGCTTCTCCCAAGATATACCCAGAAGCTGCCACCCTGGCTGAATGGGGCTTGAGCTAGAACTAAGTATGGACCAGGGCTTCTCTAGAAACGTGATGGAACCAGAGTCATTTGCTGACTGTGGGTCAAGTTGAGGTGACCTTGATGGTCAACCAGGCCAACTCTAGTGGCTTGGTGCTTTTCAACTTGCTGCCTCTGTGCTGGGTCTCAGAGAAAGTGAGTTTGTGCATAAGCCCTGCTTGCTTTCAGCTCATTTTTCCAGAGCCAGTCCCCAAAGCTGGAAAGCCCAATGTGGGGCTCAATTTCCCTACTCCCTAGAAAGGACCTCTGAGTTTGTGATGCCCCCTTTCTCTTTGGGATCACCCACTGGACATGTGGATTCTGACTAGATTCTTTCCGGAATTCCCTTCATGGTTTTTGTCCAAATATGGTTTTTCTTTAGATCCTTAATTGTAGTAAAACTGTGCTGCTAATTTTCAGGTTGTTCTCAGAGAGAGCTGTTCTATATGTAATTACAGTTTTGATGTGTCCCTGGTGGTTCAGATGGTAAAAGAATCTGCTTGTCTTGCGGGAGACCTGGGTTTGATCCCTCGTTTGGGAAGATCCCTTGAAGGAGGACATGGCAACCCACTCCAGTATTATTGCCTGGAGAAACCCCATGGACAAAGGAGCCTGGCAGGCTACAGTCCATGGGATCACAAAGAGTCGGACACAACTGAGCGACTAAGTATAGCACATGGGAGGAGAATCTTCCTACTCTTGATCCCATTTCCAGACCTACTCATTTTTCCCAACCACTTTCATTATTACTGGTATCTTTCCTCCCACTCCAGTTTCCACTCTGCTTACCTCTGACTAAAACAAACAAATACGTATTCATTTTTTATGGCTCAGTACAAGACTTAGCTTATCCACAAAGCTTTCCCGCAATTTCTTTATCTGTTCTCTTTCCCTCCTCTTCAAGTGTCCTAATACATCTGTGATCCACACCACATAGGTTAACACTTTATTGTTTGCAAATTATTTCATGAATTTGTAACCTTTGAAACTTATCCCACATCACCCTAGCACCTGGAAGACTGCCAGACATGTAAAAGGTTTCCTTACTGATTTCTAGGCTGAAACAATTTTCCAGGCTGAAAACTGTTTACAGCTACTTCCTTAAACCTGTTTAAAAAGAAAGAAATAAAAAGAAAAACTATTCCTAATCCACTAAGAGTGATGTTCAAAATTCAATAATTATCTTGTGAAATATTTCCATTCCCCATACAATTTGACACTTTTACCCAGGAGAATATCTCTCATCTTTTATGTTGCTAACTCTACTGTTTGACAAATAGAGTTCACCTAGAATCTCCCTTCAAACCATACTTAAACTTTCACCCTTTCAGAAAAGACTCTGGGCTATATCTCATGGAGCCAGTCAGCTTCACTAATTTGTAACCAATTTTTGATTTACTAAATGCCAGTGTTCAGCTAGAAGGGAGATGGAAAAGCCCCAGGTAATTGCTGACCTTCTCATTAGGGGGAGAAGATATCCATACCCAATTTCATACTGATATGTCTAGGGAGATTGGGTGTGAAAGATTTTTCCCAAGATTAGAGAGAAGAAGGAAAGTACATGGACTAAAAATGGCATGTGGTTGAAGGGCTTCTGAATTAATGGAAAGAGAGATTTATTATAACCTTCAACTGGATAAGAAATATGCTGGTGCTGGTCTTTTCTGAAAACCTGGATGCCATTCTGAAAAGGTTAGTTCTAGAAATGGATCTCATCTTCTAAATAAGTGGAATATACTATAAACAATGAAGAGTTTTGCTCCTAATGAGAAGGACAGGTATTCTATTATGCCTACAGTGTTATAAAGAGCAGAGCCAGCTCATAACAGAATTGTGCACCATAACTGGTCTGGTTTGGTTCTTCTCTGTCCTTCTCCATGTGTGCAGACCAGTCCCAAATCCCTTCCCTAGTCTTTTCATGGACATCTTCCACCTCAGCCCCTTGCACTTTTTCCCCTCCCTTTTACGTTGTCCATTGCAAACTTGTCCCAGTGCCATCTGAGATTCGTGCTATTTTCAATGGAGAGATGACTTGATGTGTATTCTTCCCAAGAATATATGTGTTTGAACAGGAGAGAGATTGAGATAACTCAAGGGAGTGAGTTTCTAAAAGACATTTTGCCTTGAGGATTCTCTGAACACAAATTACATTGTAGACCATCTGGCTAATAAGATAGCACTGGAAACAGATTAGAGTGGGGTCATGGTGCACAATCAGGCTCTCTGAAGTGACCCTGAGGAACAGCATCAGACATGAGCAGAGGACCAGTGATAGGATGAGGAAAATTTTGGTAAAGAATCATTTAGTAATGAGTCATGCAGATGCCATGTCTGACTCACAGCTTGCAGGGAGTGAAGACTTCTGTCTGTTCCATAGGGACCTCTGGAAAAACCATGATAATGAGCAGCATCAACACATCACAAATAAGCTTTAGCCTCAGTGGGAAACCAGATCCGTCTGTATGGTTAGGACAGCCAGAATAGTAACAGAAATATTCCAGAACTTTTCCCCTTTTTAAGTAAAAAGTGAGTACTTTCTATATATATATATGTGTATGTCACAAGGACATGCATAATTTCATCTTCATTCATATTCAGTCTTTCTTTTGTTATGAACATATTTTTATATTCACTGTGGACTAATAATATTTCTACTTCAGAGGTTCTCTGTAAAGATTGCACTGTCATTAGCGATTCCATGTATGGGGAAATAATGTGAACAAGAACAGATATGGTACAGTGCCAGGGGTATTGGTGGACTGGAAAACACAACAATCAGCAGAGCCTGCATGAGATATGTTAGAAAGAGTCAAAGGATGACACTGGAAGCCTTATCTGAGTCTATGGGCCAATAGGATTCAATATCAGAAAAGGAGTTACAAAGCCAGCTAAGCACATCCTCCAGTGAGCCTCATTCAATCCCAAGCAACCTTACCTGAGTCTAATGTTTCACTTCTCACTTACAGATGTGGAAAGTGAGACTCAGAGATATTAAGTACCTTGCTCAAGATGAAGACAGCAAGCCAATGACAGAGCAAGGATTTTGCATACTGGAGACACTAAAAGAAATTATTTGGAAACATACAAAGGGATGTTAGTTGAATAACAGGAGACAATGAGCCTTGGGTGTCATGTGAAGACTCATCTACTTATCCAATGCTTTAGGGAAAGTTTTAATTTGACATTACCAACAGAAAAACACTGTTAAATCGTAAAAGACTCTGAGAGAAGTGATTTCATACTTTTAAATGATAATGCTTTCTTATTTTCTGTTGTTCTTATTGTCAGGGTTGTCTGATTATTAGCCTTACCTAAATCCCTCTAGGAATGAAATAATTCCTCCTGCTTAATTGAATGATAAAACAAATGCTTCCACTGCCATTTTTATTTATGGTGTAATCAGCTCAGCTCCCCAGAATATGCCACAGACTCACAGCCTTTTCAAAATATGGACGATCTAAGCTTGTATATGCTCAATAACACTCTGAATGTGTTTATTCAAATGCTCTTCTCCTAATTATTAAGTTTGGGTGTATTTCAAGGGACATTTAATTCATCTCTGTGTCATTTACTTTGAGCTCATTCAAATCAGTCAGAAATAGATTGCAAGAAATATTTGCTTCTTAGATAGTATCAGGGGCTTCCCTGGTGGCTAAGAGGGTAAAGCATCTGCCTACAATGCAGGAGACCCAGGTTCAACCCCTGGATAGTATCAGAGCCACTACTTACCTTAAAATTGTGTGCATTGGGTCAAGATAAAATGAAAATGCAGCTTTCAAGTGAATTTTTGAACTTTAAGGTTGAAATAACAGATTGTCAGCAGAAAACTACTTCCTAACTTTATTTTATATGCTAAAATTTGCAGTTACTCCACAACATTTAGGAGTACATGAGAGACAGACAAAGGAACGAGTTAATTTTGGGTGCCACCATCTCTTCTGCCCTGTATTTGTGTCCCTGTGTCAGTATTCATGTTTTTGACCTTTCCCATGCACAACATTTCTACATGATCCTCTTAGGGGAAGTCAGTATTTGATAAAGAAAACCCAAGTCAGAAATAAATCATATTAAGTTACAGAGGAACAACGTTGAATACTGAACAACTGGTATGTCATGATAACACAATTTAGGGCAGCTGTAATAAAATCCAAGTCAGCACCAAGAAACTATGCAAGGTGTTCCTTGCTGAACAGAGTTACTATGTAAATCAGAAATCAAATGAAGATACATGCAAGATATTTTATCCCACCTGAAGATCAGTCACCTTTCCTAGAGGCACAATGATGTTGGCAATGAAAAAGAAAAATTAGTGATTTGACAACTAGGATGCATCCTCCAAGTCTGTTATTGAAATTATTAAATGTAAATAAATAAATAAAAAGCCCTCAGTAGAATAATGCAACATCCAGGATTAGAGCTCAGTATATTTTACATGTGGGGCATACTGTAGCCTAAATTCTTCCTCTTTTCCTTGGATTTATGGACAGTCACAAACTTTCTAAAGGGCACAGGCAACCCTTTCATCCAAGGTTAATTTTTTGTTGGCCATACAACAAATTATCCAATCTTCCCAGTTTGATTTATCAAGTGCTGAATGGCGTGGCCCCTCCTTAATTCTCAAACTCTCCTCCAGCCACTCATCTACAAGTGGTCAAATTTTTCCACAACAGACTATGATCTTTTCAGATTCTGTGGCATATTCAACTAGGAAAACTTTTTGTTTCCTCTATGCTTCATATTTTACTAATAATAAGACTTACTGACTAGAAGCCATGGTTTAGATATCTTTATACCTCTAAGTTCAAGCAAGGGCCCAGAACCCACTAGAAATTGCTAGATATATATATATATTAGTATGATTAATAGAAAGCTTCCTGACATGAGCTAGTAATCAAAATTTTCCATAACATTTTCAGCCAAGTGGAGTAATATACTACTTTCAAAGCTTTGAAAAAGAAACTACTTCACCACTCACTTTATTAATATTCAAGTTATTTGGTTAGGAGTGATGCCAAAACTTTTCACATATTCTAAGAAATATCATTGCAAGTCTGGAAATGGAAAAAAATAACACAAGTCCACAAGTGAATGCTAGCTGATGACTTCTCAGCTGGTGCCTGCATTTGATATGAAGGGAGAGCTCTCTGAAACTTCAGTGCTTAGATTCCACAGTTATATAGTCACACTTATTTAAGAAATATATTATGTTAAAGATGAAACTCTAATCACTTGCTGTAAATGGGAGCTGTATTGAAATGACTCCTAGGGAATTCTAGCTTTTATCTTGACAACTATCCACAAGTCGGCAAATATTCACTTGTATTTGCTATGTATCTGTGTGGGGGGACTAATGCCAACATTTTTCCTCTACTGATAAACCCCCAAATTCCAGGACAATATTTTCAGTAGAAATATGAAACAGCTCTTTTTCAGAAAGCACAAATTAAAGTAAATACTAAATTGGGAGCCTTTACATTTTGAGGATATTATGGGGACTATCTTGTGCAATTTTGAAGTAATTTGAAGATTTTGTGGTATAAGACAGACCAATGTCTGTCTCCATTACTATACACTTTGGAAAGAGGAAAAATCAATTCTTTTTCTCAGTATCTTGTCTTCCTAAATCTGGTTGAATACATTCAGTAGAAATCCTCTTTGGAGAGATTTTATCATGGCAGGAGAGGAACACTGCCAATACAGCAGCATTAATAACTATTAAAGAAATTTAAGCTGAGAGCTCAGAGAGAAATCTATTCTGACACGAATCTCCTGAGAGGAATTATCGCTCACTTAGAGAATTCAAATCCTCCCTTACCACTGTATCCCCTATATGTAGCCTGGTCACAAAGAACCCTCCACGAAGAAGGTCAGATGAAATGATTAGGCCTTTCTCCAAATTAATAGTGGATTCTTCCCTTTCTGATAAACAAGGGAGAGGTTGCAATGCAGTTTTACCTTGCAACAGGAAAATAAAATAGGCTTTCTCAGAAGTGTGCATCCCCAGGGCCTTTGTGATGAATCAGCATTCATAGATTCCTTTGACCTTATTAAGGGCAGACACTGCAGATAATATTAATAATGTGCCCTTCAATAGATCAAAAGTATTGCTTCCAAAGGCTGCATAGCTGAAAACACTAATTAATGTTGTTTCTTTGGGGAGGGAACTGGGGGAGTAGTGAGAAAGTAAAGCAGTTTTACCACAACTTGGATGATAAAATGCTGGCCCTAATTTTCCTTTTTCTTATCTGGCTCTTCATACTGTGGATCGAATGCAGCACATCTTGCCTGGCCTGTGGAACCATAAGCAGCCCATAATCAATGGATTCCTAATGAGAACAGCCAGCCAAGCAGCCGCAATAATCACCTTTTGGACAATCAATACAGAAGGAAATGTGAAAAGAGTTTGATATCAGCTATTTTTCTAATTATGCCTAACCAATTCTAATTATAAGGATGTGGTATGCATTCCAGAGACCTTTGATGAGTAGATGTATTGGAATCTTTTCAAATAATTACAGAATTAAGACAAAAGAACTGCACGGCCTGGGATATATGAAATAGCAGGGGCGGAGAAATGTGTAGATTTGAAAGAAGGAGCCTCTATTTTCCCCTGGTGCTAGATATGACACTTCAAGTGCCCAATTTAATTAACCTTACCAGAAACAAAGATTTGAAAGAAAAAAGTGTATGTGTTCAAAATATCAGTTCATAACTACAACTAAAGAAACAACCAAAACAAATACACTACCTCCTCCCCAAAAACCAGAGAAAGAGCCAGTGATTGACTGAGGTCAGTTTCAGCCACACACCCAAATTTCACAAGACTGGCTGCAAATCACTCAGAGCTCTGTGCTGTTCCGGGATTATTCTGCTGCAGCACACTCCTTCTGAAGCAAGAACTCTGGCTTCTGGTCAGTATGGAGAGCAACAGAAATCAGAGCATGCAGTGTGATTTGTCTGAACTCTGCATAGGGAGCAGCACAAAACAGAGCTCCTGCTACCAGCTGTGTGACCTTCGCCATGTCATCTAACCCCTCTGAGCCTCAATATCCTCATCACCAAAATGAGGACGTGATAAGCACACCAGCTCCCCTCAGATCTAAATTCAGAGTCTACAGTGATCAGAGCAGCCTGCTGATACTTTCGTTTTCACCGGAGAGTTAATTCTCTTCACTATGAACTGCAGTTGAACATTTGACAGATCTGACTCTGCTGTCCCTCCAAAGGAAGCATGAAGTCAGATGAGTACTAGCTAGGGATGGTGAAAAATCAGATAAATAGTAGAAGATCAGAACATTTTGGCTATTTCCAAACCCTGCATCTATATGATTGATGTCACATACACAAAACATTCAGATAATCCTGTGAGGGGTTTCTTTTTTGTCCTAATGTCTTGATACTGTACAAACCAAATCAATCCAAATTATACTGCTATATCTCATTTCACTCTCTATTGCTTTTATCTAGGAGTGAAAATAAGCATTCTGGTTGCTGTAAAATTCACAAACTAGTGAAGATCAAGACATTAACTAAGGTACTTGGAACAGATCACATCTTTCAAGTATTTCATTTCTGTTCAGCATCCAAGAAACTGGAGCCAGATCCTGTACCTTGGAAGAATCAAAAAATGGTTAAATAATATAAGTATTTTGATTCACAGGTCTTTTTAGACCCATTCACATGGGGCCACTTCAAGGAGGTACAAGGTGAAAGGTAGCAGAATACGTCATCCCAAAGTATATAGCTTTGGAATATAGATTAATTTGAGCTATAAGCACTTGAAAAGCAATAAATGCAGAGTGGTGCATTGTCTGAAGTCCTCTTATCTGCCTAAAGACAGATCCTCCAAAAGGGAACTCAATTGTCATAAACTCTTTTCCCAGGACTTTCACCCACCAGGGAGAGAGGTCAACACCACACCCAGATATACTTTTCCACAAAATGTCATACTGCCCCTTATTTATTCTAAAGCCCCATTCATTTTCCTAAAAATCATTTACTCTCCCTTAGGAGGCTTACACCTTCCTTCTTCTTATTTAATATGGTATTTAATCCTGAATTCTAATGCCACCTCTTTGAACTATTCATTTTTCCTTGGCTACCTATCTCCCATGATTCACATACTAATAAATTTCTATTTGTTTTTCTCCTGTTAATATACGTTTTAGCACAGGAATCTTGGTCAGGAACTCAGAGGGTAGAGTGAAATTACTTTTTCTCCCCTACAAAAAGTTGGCTTTAAAACTCAACATTCAGAAAACTAAGATCATGGCATCCGGTCCCATCACTTCAAGGCAAATAGATGCGGAAACAATGGAAACAGTGACAGACTTTATTTTGGGGGGGGCTCCAAAATCACTGCAAATGGTGACTGCAGCCATGAAATTAAAAGATGCTTGCTCCTTGGAAGAAAAGCTATGACTAACTTAGACAGCATATTAAAAAGCAAAGACATTACTTTGCCAACAAAGTCCATCTAGTTAAAGCTATGGTTTTTCCAGTAGTCATGTATGGACGTGAGAGTTGGACTACAAAGAAAGCTGAGCACAGAAGAATTGATGCTTTTGAACTGTGGTGTTAGAGAAGACTTTTGAGAGTCCCTTGGACTGCAAGGAGATCCAACCAGTCCATCCTAAAGAAAATCAATCCTGAATATTCATTGGAAGGACTGATGCTGAAGCTGAAATTCCAATACTTTGGCCACCTGATGTGAAGAACTGACTCATTGGAAAAGACCTTGATTCTGGGATAGATTGAGGGCAGGAGGAGAAGGGGACGACAGAGGATGAAATAAATGGAAGGCATCACCGACTCAATGGACATGAGTTTGAGCAAACTCCGGGAGTTGGTGATGGACAGGGAAGCCTGGTGTGCTGCAGTCCATGGGGTTGCAAAGAGCTGGACATGACTGAGTGACTGAACTGAACAAAGCTTTATGGAATTCGACCTGGGTCCATTGTTTTTGAAAACAGAAAAGTACTGGGTCAGTAAAGAGTGGTCAGTGGGTAGCTAAATTCTAGCAAATCCCATTTTCTATATCCCCTTGCCTAGGATTGCCATATACTTGTCTGCTAATCAGGACACTTTAAGACCTAAAAGGAGGCTTTAGTAATAATTATACCAAGGAGACAGAAGCAAATGAGAATGGAGTTAGGCAAACAGAACCATGGTCACTCTATTCAGGCCCCATAATGTGAAGGTTCTGAGTAACTAGAAATCACCGACCTATCCAAAACATCTGAAGAGCCCCAACCAAGAAGGCTTCCCTAGTAGCTCAGATGGTAAAGAATCTACCTGCAATGTGGGAGACCCAGGGTTGACCCCTGGATGGGGAAGATCCTCTGGAGAAGGGCATGGCAACCCACTCCAGTATTCTTGCCTAGAGAACTCCATGAACAGAGAAGCCTGGCAGGCTATGGTCCAGGGGGTCGCAAAGTGTCTGACATGACTGACCGACTAACACTTCCACTTTCTTTCAACCAAGAACAAGGATTACAGCTGCATTGTAATTTTTGTATTCAATCCTTCCATCCTTCCCTTTTCTCTCTTTCCTTCTGGAGCCCACTCTTTTCTTTTTACCCTTCCCTTTTCTGTCCTCCCTCCCTTCTTCTGTCCTTCCTTTCTTCCTTCTGTCCTGTATTTAAGATAACTAGATACTAGTTCCTGTGCAGAAACTGAATATAAACCAGAAATGGTCTCTGCATTCATGGAGCAAGTGACCTGAGGGAATACCAACATTAATTAAAAAGTCACAGATAAACAATTGAATTATGAAAAGGCTATAAATGAGGTTCTGGTGCATAGTGCTTAGGATGTGTATATACATCATACAGTATCCAATTAAAAGTCAATAAATAAGGTAGGATGCTGCTGCAGAAGATAATGAGCCATGATGGTCATCCCATTGAAGGCACCATCTCTCTGCTGTTTAAGCCATATGAACAACTGAAAGCTCCCTAAGAAAACTTCACTTTTCAAACTCATTTTCATTAATCCCAAGAGTATCAAGATTCTGTGGTTTGATCTTCAATTTAAAAGAATACTGCATATTCAGTTACTTTTATCCCCTGCATATTTGAGTAACTTATAGGCGACCAAGGCTTACACTCCAAAGGCAAAGAAAGCAATTGTTTTGTTCATAATGTGGCTGAGGAAATATAAAGTTTGGCTCAATCTTAATGTCTTTCTTCCTTGGAAAGGAGGTACCATATGTGGATGTCGTTGCCTCATCACTAAGTTGTGTCTGACCCTCTTGCAACCCCATGGGCTGTAACCCACCAGACTCCTCTGTTCTTGGGATTTCTCAGGCAAGAATACTGGAGTGGGTTGCCATTTCCTTCTCCAGGGGATCTTCCTGATCCAGGGATCAAACCCACGTCTCCTCATTGGCAGGCAGATTTGTTATTACTGAGCCACCAGGGAAGCTCTGGGTATGTGGATGTGTGCTTAGTCACTCAGTTTTGTCTGACTCTTGGCAACCCCAAGGACTGTAGCCTGCCAGGATCCTCTGCTAATGGGTACTCTCCAGGCAAGAATAATGGGGTAGGTTGCCATGCCTTCCTCCAGGGGATCTTCCCAACACAGGAATTGAACCCAGGTCTTCCACATTGCCGGCATATTCTTTGCTGTCTGAGCTACCAGGGAAGCCCATGTATGTGGATATTATTATATTAATATTGAAAATGGGGAGACACTAGAGAGAGCTAAACAGACTCCATAAAAGAGAGAACAAAGAGCCTGCTGCACACCCTTTCAGAGTCCTTTTCTTTCCTCAACAGGCTTGGCTCCCTACTTCTTGTCAGGTTAGCTCTAAACCAAGCCTTAAAGTTCACTAAGGCATCCATAATTTAGATTGTGCTACTTAAAATCTGAATAATTCTGATTCTGGCTGAAATCTCCTTCTAAGTTGTCTGTGGGGAGACAAATAAGTTAATATAGTGAAGTAGATTGTTAGGGGTTGGATTGCGAGATAGTTAAATAATATTTTAAGTGACTTCCAAACACCTTGCTGCTGCTAAGTCGCTTCAATCATGTCCGACTCTGTGCGACCCTATAAATGGCAGCCCACCAGGCTCCCCCGTCCCTGGGATTCTCCAGGCAAGAACACTGGAGTGGGTTGCCATTTCCTTCTCCAACGCATGAAAGTGAAAAGTGAAAGTGAAGTCGCTCATTTGTGTCCGACCCTCAGCGACCCCATGGACTGCAGCCTTCCAGGCGCCTCCGTCCATGGGATTTTCCAGGCAAGAGTACTGCAGCCCTCATTTATGTACAAACAAATGTGGAAATTAGAAATCACTGCTTTATTTCTTCTGAAACAAATCTCCTGTGGAAACTTAACAAAACATGATGTTGGGGTTTCCTTGGTGGTCCAGTAGTTAAGAATCCACCTGCCAATGCAGGGGACACAGGTTCAATCCCTAGTCCAGGAAGATCCCACAGGCCACAAGGCAACTAAGCCCACTCACCATAACTACTGAAGCCCGTGTGCCCTAGAGCCTGTGCTGTGCAACCAGAGAGGCCACTGTGATGAGAAGCCTGCGCACACAACTAGATAGTAACCTCCACTCACCACAACTAGAGAAAGCCTGCACACAGTCATGAGGATCCAGCACAGCCAAAAATAAAAATAAATAAAATTTTAAAAGAAGAAAGAAATATATTTTGTTTAAATTTCTTCTCAAACCTGAAGTTAAAAACGAACATTTACATTTCTGATTTATCACTAATATTTCTCTTATTGAAACTCACAAAATGTTGGATATAAGTGATAAACACAGTGTCCTAATCTGCTGTTGCCACAGAGGTGCTTAATGATCTCTGCAGGAAATGTCATGGCACTCATGTTTTTGCACAATGAGGAAACTTATTTCTCAACCAGGACTTCAAAAGGGAAATAAGCCTTTCTGCAAAATGGAGTCTTCCACACCATCCCAATCCCAAAACACCACAATTCATAAAAAAATCTACCAAGAAGACCCCAAAAAAAATGCAGCATCACAGAGCTGATGGCAGCAATTCTTAGAGACCATTGGAGAGGAAAAAGCCTTTATCAAACTCAGTTAATAGAAGTTCAATATTTAAATGCTTTATTTTGAGTGAGTGTGTAAGCATAGACTATGCCTTAGTAGTAGTGCCTTTGACTCAAGAGCAAGATGCACTGGAATAGTATGAGTGAAAGTGAAAGTCACTCAGTCGTGTTCGACTCTTTGGGACCCCATGGACTGGAATTCTCCAGGCCAGAATATTGGAGTGGATACTCTTTCCCTTCTCCAGGGGCTCTTCCCAACCCAGGGATTGAACCCAGGTCTCCAGCATTGCAGGTGGATTCTTTACCACCTGAGCCACAAGGGAAGCCCAAGAATACTAGAGTGGGTAGCAATCTTCCTGACCCAGGAATTGAACTGGGGTCTCCTGCATTGCAGGTGGATTCTTTACCAACTGAGCTATATATTACTCAGTAATATTACTCAGAATACTATAGTGCATCTAGAAAAAAAGCCTGAACTCACACTGGCCCCTTAAGCACGCCACCAGTTAGGGTCATTACCAGTGCCTTCTGACAGATGAACTGGAAATGAATTCTTAGGAACTTTTGCCTATAACCTGGTGGTAATTGGTAAAGAATCTGCCTGCAATGAAGGAAATCCCAGTTCGATTCCTGGGTCAGGAAGTTCACTTGGAGAAGGGATAAGCTACCCACTCCAGTATTCTTAGGCTTCCCTGGTGGTTCAGATGGTAAAGAATTCTCCTGTAATGCGGGAGACCTGGGTTCAATTCCTGAGTTGGGAAGATCCCCTGGAGGAGGGAATGGCAACCCACTTCAGTATTCCTGACTGGAGAATCCCCATGAAAAGAGGAGCCTGGCAGGCTACAGTCCATAGGGTTGCAAAGAGTTGGACACAACTGAGGGACTAAGCACAGAACACAGGTGGTAATATTGCAAAAACTCATTTTATCCCCACCCCCCAAAAAAGGTTTATTGCCTTTTAAGTCTTAGTTTAATGACATAAAAGATTCCTTTGATTTAGTTGAACTAAACAATTCCACATTAACATTAGAGGCAAGATCCAGGTATATGGAGACCCAGGTAAGAAGACTCTCAGCAAATTGTTTTAATTGGCCTAACTTCTACATGGGCTTCCCTGATAGCTCAATTGGTAAAGAATCTGCCTGCAAAGCAGGAGACCCTGGTTGGATTCCTGGATTGGGAGGATTCACTGAAGAGGGAATAGGCTACCCACTCCAGTATTCTTGGGCTTCCCTTGCAGCTCAGCTGGTAAAGAATCTGCCCACAATGCAGGAGACCTGGGTTCAATCCCTGGGTTGGGAAGATCCCCTGGAGACAGGAAAGGCTACCCACTCCAGTATTCTGACCTGGAGAATTCCATGGACTGTATAGTCCCTGGTGTTGCAAAGAGTTGGACATGATGGAGAGACTTTCACTTTCACTTCAACTTCTACATGGATGTCTAACCACTTTCAATAGTCCGTAGCACATTGGTATGGTAGTCAATATTTTTTACAAAACCGTTCTAAGGGAGAAACTGTTAGAATTTCTGTTTATATTTCTACAAGTTCTTTGTACATTTTATAAGGTTCATACTAGAATAGTAAACTATGTTGACTTATGAATAAGTAAGGATATTTGGAAAGCATATTTAAAAATGTTTAGTGCTGGAATGTGAGGTTTAAAAAGCTGAGGGCCATTGTTCTATACTAGAAGATCCTTAAAAAGGGATCATGTCTTACTTTGCCCAACTAAGTTCTTGAAATGATGCAGGAGGGAGAAGAAGGGTGAAGGGAAAGGCTCTTGGCTAGTATTTCTATATCAAGAAGACAGGTTTAGGTTACAGCCAGAGGTCTACATGTGCATTTTTGTAAACCACCTGTGTTTATTGTGAACAAAGTTCATTCTCTATTTTGCAACATCTAAGATTTTTAAACATCCTGAGGTGACAATGTATGATAAGAAGTAGAGCTAGTGAATCAACCAATTTGTAAATATCTTTTTTAAAAATAATTAAGAGGAAAGCAGCATCTAAGACATGGAATTGTTAAGCCATCTCTGAGTTGGGTCTTATTCATTGGCAGCAGAGGGGCAGAAGAAAGTGTAGAGACGCATGTATGCAGTGTGCTCATATTTACACTTTAATGATAACCATTGATATTTGTGCATCTACTTTGGCTCTACCATAGGAATACACTGTTCAGTAGATCAGTAGAAACAACTTCCTTGCTAATATTTTAATACTATAGACTGGATAATGAATTCTCCTAGAATCACTAAAAACAGAAATGAAAAAGAAAATAGGAGACTGTTAATAAATGTCTGTTGAATAAACAAATGAATCAGTAATAAGTGGACATGGGGCTATGAACTTTGTATTCCCATACTCTGTTTTAGACCATTTTTATCTATTAAACATAAAACTTCAGGACCTGATTATAAGGAACAACTTCAGTGAATCAAGTGTTCAGGCTCCTTTCATACAGGATACAAGCCTGACCTCATCACCTTCTCATCCATTACTAGATCCCTTTGGAAGAGGCTCTGATACCTGTTAAGGAATTCTGGCTTTTCTCATTTGCAGCCTCACTACAGCACAGACAGACTAGAACCTTGTTTACTGGGAAAGAAAGAATCAGTTGGAGAAAGTTTAGCCTCTGAGAAGCAAAGCAGTTGTCTTGTAGAGATTGAGAAAATTTATCTAGTCCAAGACATGTCCCTCTTCCCCTCAGACACAAAACTGGTCTTTTTCACTCTCATTCATTCTGGTTTTGTTGTGATGCCCACAAGCAATGTTGTTGTTTCAATCACTAAATCATGTCTGACTCTGTGATCCCACGGACTGAAACATGTCAGGTTCCTTTGTACTCCGGTATTTCCCAGAATTTGCTCAAATTCATGGCCATTGAGTTGGTGATGCTACCTAGCCATCTCATCCTCTGTCGTCCCCTTCTCCTTCTGCCCTCCATCTTTCCCAGCATCACGGTCTTTTCTAATGAGTTGGCTCCTCACATCCAGTGACCAAAGTATTGGCGCTTCAGCTTCAGCATCAGTCCTTCAAATGAATATTCAGGGTTGATTTCCTTTAAGATTGATTGGTTTGATCTCCTTGCAGTCCAAGGGACTCTCAAGAGTCTTCTTCAGCACCACAGTTCAAAAGCATCAGTTCTTTGGTGCTCAGCCTTCTTTATGGTCCAACTCTCATATCCATACATGACTACTTGAAAAACCATAGCTTTGATTATGCAGCCCTTTGTCAGCAAAATGACATCTAGGCTCTTTTTACCTAGTTTATGTTCCAATTTCTCCATTTCTCTTTTTTTGTTGTTGTTTCTCATAACTTTATCAAGTGTTATAGGAAAGCTTTTTTCAATTATAACAAAGATATTTACAAATTGGTTAATTCACCAGCTCTACTTTTTATCACACATTGTCACCTCAGGACATCTAAGAAGCCTAGATGTTATGAGATAAAGAATGAACACTGTCCACAATAAACATAGGTACTTTATAAAAATGCACTATGGTTATAACTTAAAACTATCTTCTACATTAAAAAAAAAAACAAAGCCAGCATCTTAGACATGGAATTGTTTACCGTCTCTGAGGACATCAGCTTTTGTTCATTTAGGTTAGCAGGAGAGAGGCAGAAAGAGTGGGAGGGATGAATGTTGATGTGTTCATATTTATGTTCTGATGAGAACCATTGATGTGTGCACATCTCATGGCTGTACTATAAGAATGCATTGTTAAGTAATTTAGTGGAAACATACCTCCTTACTAATACTCTAATAGTTTAGATTGGATAATGAATCCTCTTAGAAGCACTATACTTTGTGTGCTCTGTTGCTTTATGTCTCATTTTTAATTGAACATTAAAGGAATGTAGTATTTTAATCATAACTTGACCAATATCTTTATCTAGAAGCCTGTTGCCATTTTTTTCTTTTCTGAAATTTTTGTCACCAAGACATTGCAAACTTCTAGAAGCAATGTAATCTAAACCACAATTAACATCCCTTGTGCCCAGACTGTGGCCTTTATTACTGTTCTCCATGGAAAGAAACCAAGGCTCCTTGGAGACATGGCTGATTCCAGTCTAAGAGAGAAAGGGAACCGGTGAATCTGGGACCTCTTTTGTCATAAAGCAGAAGTCCCTGAAAAGATTAATGGCATTGTGTCAGACATCCAGGAACCAATGTGAAGAACCTGCCACTGGTCAAACAATTTAGACCTCAAAAAGAATAATGAGTTTAGTGGATTGAAACAGATCAAATCAATGAAAAATCAATGTGTGCATAATGATACTTTAAAAAAGAAAGTCATAGAAAACTCATTTATCACTATTTGAGGTAAGAATCAACACAACACCTCTTTTTGAAAATTGGAAAATAAAGGAAAAGAATTGATCGTTTACCTTGCCTTTCTGGCAGGTACTGGGTTTCCGAGTAAAAGCCCATTTGGTGAGAGAAAGCTCTTCTTTGCATAGGAATGTCAGCTAACTAATGAAGAAAGAGTGGTAGAATGTTTTTAATATTTTCTTTTTTTTCCTTTTTTAAAACTTTATTTTAATTGGACGCTAATTATTTTACAATATTGTAGTGGTTTTTGCCATACACTGACATGAATCCGCTATGGGTGTACACGTGCTCCCCATCCTGAACCCCCCTCCCACCCCCCTCACCATCCCATCCCTCATGGTCATCCCAGCGCACCAGCCCTGAGCACCCTGCCTCATGCATCAAACCTGGACTGGTGATCTGTTTCACATATGATAATATACATGTTTCATTGCTGTTCTCTCAAATCATCCCACCCTCGCCTTCTCTCACAGAGTCCAAAAGACTGTTCTATACATCTGTGTCTCTTTTGCTGTCTCTCATACAGGGTCATGGTTACCATCTTTCTAAATTCCATATATATGCATTAGCATACTGTATTGGTGTTTTTCTTTCTGACTTACTTCACTCTGTATAATAGGCTCCAGTTTCATCCCAAAAATAAAAAAATAAAAATATTTTAGAAACTCTAATTAAATTAACTGCTTCAGGCAAAGATGATCAGTTGGTATCAAAACCAGAAGGTGAATGGTTTGTACAGCAATATATTCATATAGTGCAAAGTAATACTGTACAGATTAGTTTCTAGTCCCAAGAGAAAAACATAATTCTACAGTGGAGGGACTGAATTGCTCTTACTAAATTTAATCTAGAGGCCAATTTTAGTATCATTAGTGATGAGTCAACCAAATTTTATGTGTCTTTTGGAAAATCACAATATTATATATCTAAAACAATTAAAAGCCAGGAATGTTTAACTTGAATCTATTTAGCCTTTTGATATAACCCCCAGTATATAGGAAATATGTGGGCTATCACAGTCAGACACATGTAGAAAGCAACACATTCTACAGGGCAACTGATCTGTTCTCTTTAATAAGTCAGTGTCATAAGAAAAAAGCCACAGGTATGCAATGATGGATTACAGTGTGCCGATGAATGCTTCGCACTCAGTTCAGAGAGATACTAGAAGTTGGATTTGCAGTATTTGTTGATTTTCATGCTGTAAACAGCCCCACCAAGGCAATTTCAGGGTACCTCTGTGATCTCAAACAGCTCACAAAATTTTTCGTACACAGCTGGAGCCAGCTGTGGCATGCCACTGCTTGGAGGACTTTGCCTGGCTCCTTGTGGTCCCGGATTAATTCTGAAAAAAAAAAAAAAAAAAACTGTATAAGTAAAAGTCACTTAAATGTCATTTGGGAGAATATTTGATGAGTTTACCATCTAATAAAATGAGAAGTTGGACATCTGGACACCATTACTGGCAAAAGAAGCAGGTTGCAGAATAGCATATACAATATGATCTCATTTTTGTGTAAAATATCCTAGATAGGCATAGATAAATATGCAATAAAGTGTGAACGATGGTCACTTCTGAGTGATGAGAACATGCTGGTTTGGGGATATTTTCTTTAAAATTTAGCAATACATCTCTACTGATCCTCTAACATTTGGCTATAATGTCACAGAAATATTTAAAAAAGAGAGATGATAAATGAGGCAAAAAGAACATCTTGGAGCAGGGAAGTATCATGTGGATGGTGTTGGAGGGACCGACGTGTCTTCTCTTAACCTTTGAGGAGCCCTTTTTGGGCATGGGTCTGACTGAGGCCCCTAAAGAGGAAACAGGCTGCATTTGTAGAAGGTCACAAATAAAATAGGAATTCCTGGCTCATAAGTGTGCCCCTCTTTCAAGTTCTCTATGACCACTGCAGTCCAGTCCACTGTGAGTTCTTCCTCGATTCTAGTCTCACAGGGCACTTTCTAACTTGTTTGTTCACTCAGTCACTCACTTCTTTACTCTGTCCACTGTTCTTGATCCCCAACTCCCTGGCAGGCTGACACAGTCACTGGACTTGGAAAAATGGATGTGTGTGCCCTGCCTTCAGCAACTCACTGGGATCCAGCTTATTCCTCTTCCTCTTCTGCATTATGGGAGAGTTTTGAGGGCAAAGGCCATCACTCATTTCTCTTACTTTCTGTTGCAAACTTCAGCACAGGACCATTTAAATACTAGGTATTCATAAAATAATTATTGACTATAAGATGGACTGACTGTGCAACTGTAACTTCCTAAGGCAATAAACATACCAACTAGTGTAGGAAATTGGCTGGTTTTTGACTTGATACTCCCCTCAGAAAAAAAAAAGAAAAGAAAAGGAAGTATACAATATATGTAGATATCTATATGGATATATATTTCAGCATCATCTCTTAACATATACATTTCTTTATTTACGAATTATTTACATGTTACATACCACCATGCAATATAATACATCTATTTTTTTCTTATTTTTACATGACAAATTATTTTACGTCCATGCCTCTGAAAAATACTAGACTAAACTAGCATCCTTTTTACCCCTTTTTCCTTTCTGCCCTCATTCCCAAATCCACATAGACAAGAATAAAATTCTCATAAAAAGAAAGAAGATATGGGAATCATCACCCCTGGAGTTAAAGGCAATTTTCCTGGGCTCCTCCCTCCCAGCCCCCTGCATGTGGAGGAAATGGCATTGGATGGGTGCTTACATATCCCCCACTCACACACACCCGTATGTCTTCAATCTGGAATGTGAGCCAAGTGAATATAGCCTTAATACCCATTGCATAAATAATGCCAGCCGCAAGGCAGCTTCTAAATGATTCCAGATGTGCTCTCTTCATGTTGCCAGAGAGAAAATAACTTTGAACTACTGTCATTTCAGCAGAGAGCTTACTCCGTGATTACATCTGGATGAAATAAGGAAGAGCTATCCCGACTGGTCTATTACCCATGCAGGTAAGAAAAGAATAGAAACATCCTTTCTGTCAAGTTGAATGGCTCATGGTTTAGCACTCTTAGACTCTGGTTTAATATCAAGATGTCTCAGGTTTTAAATGAAATGTCAAATATAATTTGGCTCTGGATTCCTAAGATATACGATTGCCTTGGAGAAAACTTGATAACTCAGCAGTCCCGTGTCAAATGTGTATCTACCTGATAGTGCACACTATAAAGCTGGTGCCCCCACTCTCCCTCCACTGCATGAAAACCCTCAGCCAGCCTGAAGAGCCAGGTTCCTTCCCCTGCTTTAATGTGCATGCGACGCCACAAAGAAAAACTTTATGTCCGTGAGACAAGGCCACCGTTCAGAGTTCTCTTTGAGAATCTAATCTGCACAGAATATGAAATTCAGTATTAAAATGCAGAGACTTTCAAAATCTTTGGACACAGGTGGCCACAGCCATGACAACAAATCACACATATTCCTTTCCTTTTAAAGTCTTCTTTCTGAGTGTATCTTTTCACTGCCTCTAGATTGGCATTACTTTTCTTCATTTGTGGGAGAATCAGACTCAGTTCCAAAATCCAACTAAAAAAAGTAAAGAAAATAAATATATAGCTGCCTGTTTCTTTAAAGTAAAAGAATCTCACAATTTAAACTTGGAAGCGCAGAGGAACCGGCATTCGCTAAGCAGCTATTGGATGGTGGAGATAGGGTAGTAATTGCAATCATAAGACTCACAGTCTGGCCTAATGTGATTTATGAAAACTAACGTGTAGATAATGAAATCTGACAGCCTGAGTATTGAATAGATGTAAACATTTTGGTGGAATTTGATTCACCAAAATTCCATAGCAAACAGTCTTTCTCTCACTGACACACGGCAGCTTCAGAAATTCCAAACTACAGCCAGTGTGCTGAATGCAAATTTTGCCAGGAAGTGTGCCTGTGGGAGGAGCAAGGAACCATTCTGTTAGGAACAAAACTGCTTCTTATTGACATTTAGATGAGCCTGACTGCTCTGATCCATTACCTTGAATAATTAGACCACCAAAGGAAGGGTCTATGCTTTAAGCTGTGTCTCCTGAAACCTCTGTTGAAGTCCTTCAGAATGTGACCGTATTCTGAAAGTGTGCCTTTATAGAGAAATCTAGAGAACATGAGGTCTTTAGAGGCAAACCCTATTCCAACATGGCTGGTATCCTTACAAAGAGGGGAAATTTGGACACAGAGACAGACATACACATGGGAAAATGATGTGAAGATGCAGAGAGAATGTCATGTGAAGATGGCGGATCACAGCGAGGCACCTGCAAGTCAAGGAAGCCCGAGGCCACAGGAAGCTGAGAGAGAGCCAGGGAGCAGAGCCTTCTCTAGTGTCTTTAAAGGCAGCATGGGCTCCAAACATGCTGATTTCAAACTTCCAATCTCCAGAACTGCAAGATAATACATTTCTATTGTTCTAAGCCACCCAGCTTGTAGTATTTTGTTATGAAGCACTAGCAAATATAGAGGCAAGTATTACCATTCATATGCTGCAGATGTAAAAACTGAAGCAGATCAAACGAATATTGTAAAACAATCATCAATCAATTAAAAATAAATAAAAACAATTAAAAAAAAAACTGAAGCAGAATTCAAATTCAGCTCCATCTGACTTCAGGACTTATACAACTATAGCAGTATTTTCAAACTGGCTTCCACAAGACTGGGATTCACATACAGATGCCCCAAATTCAAAACATTCAATCCAAAAAATTCTTAATTTTCTATTTGCATTTTAGTTTGTTTCAAATAATGATTATACTTAGACTTATCTTAATGACCATCTAATAACCAAACATTACTCCATGATTTCTGTGTCCAAGCTTGTGTTGTGTTGGTGACGGAGTTGGTAGCAAATAATGCAACTTTAATTTTTAATTGTCCCAGGATAATGGAAAAAGTACAACATATTTATTATGTAAATAGTAATTTTGGCACAGTGCAAATTCTGAATAGCATCACAGTCATTTGTATGAAAAAAGGTCACAATAGCTAAAACAAAAGAACTGTGGGCAAATTGAGTCATCAGCACATAACACATAATAGTACACTTATGATGCCTTCAAAAGGGCTGAGCCTTGGCAGTCAGAGCCATAGTAATACCTAGAACAGTTTTTCTTCAAATACCATCATCACATATGACTTGTATCATTAATTTAAGTTTTATTAGGTTGCATATTTGTTTCTATTTAATTAATAACTTTATTATGCTTGTCATTGTGCTAAGAACTAGAGACATTAAAAACCTTATGTCTACTTTTATAACTACACAAGAGGTAGAGAATTTATTGAGATGTTTGCAGTCTGCATGGCCTACTCTTCTGTTTCAGTGGTTAATCAGGTGCTTTGTATTCTCATCAGGAGCATTTGTGGGGACACAAGTGGAGCTACTAGAAAACCACATCACAAAGGGATTTTTGTAAAGACCTCACTTATTTATGCTGAGTACACCAGCAGGGTAGGAAAGGGGCAAAGCTTCTCATCAGAGTTAGAGGAAGATATAGAGAAAATAATTTTTCCAAGTCTGTGGGGTGATACGGCTCTGAGGGTCTCTCAAGTAGTGGGATTCACATCTTACCCCTTCTCAGGACAAAGCTTGGGAAATGGGGTAAATGACTACTTGGCATACCTTGGACAATTGGATACTATGGATCTGGAGTCCAATTTCTGCCCCCCAAACATGGTCTAGAGGGAGCAGAGCAGTAGACTCTAAGATCCCCTAAGAACTTGGATGAGGCCATCTCACTGATGGTTTACATGCTTTGTCACTGCCTAAGACCCTTGCAATATCTTTATACAACCTTTAGTAAATGTGTCAGCTGGGCTGCAAGGAGCCCTTATAAGACTGAGATTCAATTGTCTGCTGACCTGGCAGGACTATTCAATCTGAACTAAGTACATAAAGTAAAGGAACATGTCTGGCACACTCAAATGGTCTACATACTTATTTAATTAATGTTATAATTTAAAATTATCTAGGTTAATACTTTGGGCCTGAATTTTTTTTTTTTTTTTCTCCTTCTAAAAGAAGCCTGAATAGTTCTAGGTTTAAAATGCATGGCATTACTCAGAGTTGTCTTGATATGGTAGTAACTAATGGCTGAGCATGAGTTAATCTCCCTCCTAGCTAGCTATCACCTTGGAAACCGAGAAGCAAAGCCCTCAGGGATAAGGCAAGTGGATTCATAGACTTAAATAACAATTTCAGATAACAAGAGATGAAATGTCACAGATAGTTCATGATTAATTGCCAAATGAGTTACAAACAATATCTGCTTAAAAATAAGAGCTCTCTGTATTTCCTCAGGTTAGAGCTTTATAGCACATTTTCAGATTCCTGCTTCACTCTTATGTGGCCATGTGAACCTGCACCACCAACACCAAATAAATCTTTTGCCACCTATTTACCACTGTCTGTCACCCTTCTGGAGGGGAACACAAAAGGTGAAGATATCCAAGAGAGTAAAATTCTAAAGGTAAATGGGGTGACCCGAGGGGCCTGGGCAAGGTTTTATTTCTGCTCACAGAACTGAGTTCCACCCAGCCAATTTCCAGGCCCTGTCTGAAAATCTTTCTCCAACCACCCCTCCTCTCCAAGTCTATCCTACCTAAAGTAAGCCTTTGTTACTGCTTATCTAGGCCTGGCACAAATCTCTAGCTATCCTCCCTGCTCACCGTCCTAGGTGCCTTCTGTCTAGCAAAGTATATCACATCACATCCCCGCCACATTCCTACGCTCTGGTTCCAAGTGGCTTTTGCAGTTTTGACGCCCCTCCACTCCCCCACAGACCTGACTTGCAAACTTGCTGTGCTTTGAATTCACCAAACTCTCTGTCATCAGACTTGTTCTCACATCCCAGCCTAGAGTGTCCTCCTCACTTCCTTCAGAGCCCACTCCTCCTGAATGCCTGGCCACCTGAGGTCCCCCTGTCATTCCTCCCCTTGAATTTGCTGATTGCCGAGCTCCATTAACATTTATCAGTGTGCTTCAGAATATTTTGTATTGTTCGCTGTTGCCCCAGAATCTAGGCTAACACCAAGAACAACAGGTAAGTACTGACACATTCTAGAGAGAAGCTGAAGACCACTAAGCCATCCAGGCTGTGAAAGAACTCTAAGAATGTGAAAGGAGTTTCAGTAAATGAATAGAAAGTTCTTGGCTTTTCTCAACCAAGAGGCAGAAGGAAGGGCTTGATGAGCATTATTTATAGATTCTGGGAATAGCTGAAGAAGGAGAGGATGGAAGCCCACTGCCCAGCAGGATGTTTACCTTACTGTAGAATCACAGGCCTTCCAGCAGCTGGGGACCCAAGTGAGACACAGAACAAGGTTTCTAGGAAGAGATTGAGTTGGGAACATATGTGGACACAGAGATTGGACCTGCTTGCAATCCCGGAGGACTCTGGCATAGGGATACCAGAGCAGCCCAGAATGACAGTGAGAGGGCAGCAGGCAGCATCAGAAAAGTGTTGGGCCTTAGAGGTACGTGAGAGTTTCCTCCTGCCACGTGCAAGGCTGAGAGGATGACCAAGTGAGAGGCAAGTGAGACTTGATAAGATCCTGCCCAAGAGGGCTGGATGCCTGTTTGGGCAGGACTTCTTAGAGAGATAAAGGTTAGAAAGGAGTTGCCAAGGGTCATCCAGAGATTTTGGCCATTTTGCTAGGAAACTGCCCTGCAGAAATCCCCATGTTGGACCTGGGCTGGGGGCACTGAGCAGCAAACCCTTTGAACAACCTACAAGGTGCCTCCTGTAGCATTTGGACACCTGCTGCCACCCCGGCAGGGATGCCAGCCTTATAGACCATCAGCCGTGTGGTTGTTGCCTCATCGTTGCAGTGTCTAATGCCTGACCTTACCTCTCCTGGCCCCATCTCCAACTCTGGAGGAAGATGAAGCAGAATAGGAAAGGTGATAGGGAAAGAATGGATAAGACTGCCTTCCATCCTGGTCACCAAGACATAAGTTAAACACACTTGAGTGAATAAGAGAACTTAGAGTTTGAAAAAGGACAGAATTAGGCTTTTAAATGTTCAAAAAAGACTTTATATTGTCAAAAAGAAGTAAAAGGAATTGGAGAGTTATGGAAACTGCCAGAGATGTCATCAAGAGGCAAAGAATAGAAATGCTAAAGGAAACAGTAAGATAATAACAAAGTTGTTTCCTATTTATACTCTACAAAGTTCACCCAAGTAAAAAAATTATTTTTTTCATTAAATATATGTGTGTAAAAGGTATGCATGTATATATATGTATATGTATGTGTGTGTGTGTGTGTGTATATATATATATATATATATATAAAGGAGATATATGTATGTATGTAAACATATATATCTTTTTAGTCTGTAGCTTTTTGAGGAAAGAAGCTTATTTATTATTTTTATACCTTCAGCCTCTGGCACACTGTTTATGGTGAGATGCAGTGAAGGGTGACCTGGGTGAATACAAACATACTTTTCCTGGTACATCCACAAGTGTCACGCTATCAGACACAGCAGCCTTAGGACCACACCTTGTTCTCTTGTCCTGACTTCCAATCAATACTGTGAACCTAGGTGGAATCCTAAGAAGGCCTGGAGTCATTTCATCCTCTCAACTCTACTAGTCTTCCAAAGGCCCACCAAGAGATGAGGTGATAAATCCTATGACCAGGGACACACTCATATGTCACTGACTCCCTTTGTCTAAGGATTTCTACCTGTCAGTTATGTCCAAATGACAAATGTGCTCAATATGAAAATGGAAACTACTAATTTACAAAAATGACTTCTCTGCACAAATAGGCTTGTGTGATATCAGCAGCAAATGAAATTTCTACAGTAGAACTTGAAGGTAAAGTGGGCAGAGAAGAGGAAGCTGCTTTGGAGTACTTTCCGGAATAGACTAATTAAAGGTATTGTTCATCTCATCTGTTGCTATGCAGCACATTACTCCAAATGCAGTAGCTTTATCTGGCTCACATTTTGTGAGTCAGGAGTTTAGCAGAAGCTGGACTGTTGACTTGAGCTCTGAACCATGTAGCATCAACTGGGGCAACTGAGGAAGAAGGATTCACATCCAATATCTTTGCTTACTGCTCTGAGGACTGGACAGGACGCCTGGCAGTTGGTTCTTGCAGATGGTTGGGAGCCTAGCTGTGGCTGCTGGCCAGAGAGCTGACACTTGGTCTCTCCATGTTGTTTGATCTTCTCCCAGCAGGTTCCAGAGAAAGCATCTCAACAGTGAGTGTACCAAAAGGCATAGGCATATGCTGCAAGGCTTCTTATAACTAATCTCAGAAGACCCAGTATGTCATTTCTGCCTCATTCTTTAGGCCAAGCAAAGCAAGTCAGTAGGTGAACAGAATTAGACTCCATCTCTCAATGACAAGAATAACAAAGAATGGCCATTTTAATCTACTACAGAATGAAAGTGTTAGATGCTCAATCATGTCTGACTCTTTTTGTGACTCCATGGACTGTAGCCCTCCAGGATCCTCTGTCCCTGGAATTCTCCAAGCAAGGACACTGGAGTGGGTAGCCATTCCCTTCTCCAGGAGATCTTCCCAACCCAGGGATAGAAGCCAGGTCTCCCACATTGCAGGCAGAGTCTTTGCTGTCTGAACCATCAGAGAAGTCTGTTGAGAAGTATTACACATGAAGGAGGGACACCCCACTCCCCGCTTCAGCTAGTCCTTCCTTCACTTCATCTTTATGTAAATATGGTACAGAATAGATATGATAATGAGATAAAAGCCAGCCTTCTGTATGTCCAGAGTCAGCTAACTGTTAACACCTTGAGCAAGTCAATTAACCTCTCTTTGCATGTCAGAAAGATGAGATTTCCCAGGTTTCAGTCAAGTCATGGGTCACATGCTTGTGCAGCAAGCAAGCCAAACCCAGCTCACAAGTTCACTCAGTGTGAACACTGTTAACATACATATACATACATTTATACCCAGCCGTATAGGTACACGGCAACCCACTTCCAATTTCTTACCTGGAGAATCCCCATGGACAGAGGAGCCTGGCAGGCTGTAGTCCACAGGGTCACAAAGAGTTGGACACGACTGAATTGACTTAGGACACATATTAGCTACATATGTTCACATATGCTATGCTATGCTAAGTCACTTCAGTCGTGTCCGACTCTGTGCAACCCCATAGACAGCAGCCCATCAGGCTCCCCCATCCCTGGGATTCTCCAGGCAAGAACACTGGAGTGGGCTATGAAGGCAATATTTACTTAACTGCCACATCTTAAAACTAAATGATGCCTTTTAAATTTCAGAAAATCTAGCAGCACTGTATATGCTTTCTAGCATGGCAAAAACTACCTGGCATTGATGGTCACCTTCAGTCTTTGGGGGGCATGGCTATCACTCTTATGTTCCTGCATCACTCATGCATGTCTCAGGCCAGGGTTAGATAGAAAGTAGAGTTTGCTTCTTAACCACATGGTATAATGGTTAAAAGTACACAGATACTGGCTTTGATGGCATGTATTCAAATCCTAGCTTTGGCATTTATAAGCTACATGACTTTAGGGAAATTATTTAACTTTTTCTTGCCTTAGTTTCATCATCTGCCTAATAAAAATAAAAATAGTGACCTTCCTAACAAGGCTTTCTGAGGATTAAGTGAATTTACACACATTAAGACCTACATGCAGAGTACATCATGAGAAACTCTGGGCTGGAAGAAGCACAAGCTGGAATCAAGATTGCCGGGAGAAATATCAATCACCTCAGATATGCAGATGACACCACCCTTATGGCAGAAAGTGAAGAGGAACTAATAAGCCTCTTGATGAAAGTGAAAGAGGAGAGTGAAAAACTTGGCTTAAAGCTCAGCATTCAGAAAACGAAGATCATGACATCTGATCCTATCACTTCATGGGAAATAGAAGGGGAAACAGTGGAAACAGTGTCAGACTTTATTTTTTTGGGCTCCAAAATCACTGCAGATGGTGACTGCAGCCATGAAATTAAAAGACGCTTACTCCTTGGAAGAAAAGTTATGACCAACCTAGATAGCATATTCAAAAGCAGAGACATTACTTTGCCAACAAAGGTCTGTCTAGTCAAGGCTATGGTTTTTCCTATGGTCATGTATGGATGTGAGAGTTGGACTGTGAAGAAAGCTGAGTGCTGAAGAATTAATGCTTTTGAACTGTGGTGTTGGAGAAGACTCTTGAGAGTCCCTTGGACTGCAAGGAGACCCAACCAGTCCAATCTGAAGGAGATCAGCCCTGGGATTTCTTTGGAAGGAATGATGCTAAAGCTGAAACTCCAGTACTTTGGCCACCTCATGCAAAGAGTTGACTCATTGGAAAAGACTCTGATGCTGGGAGGGATTGAGGGCAGGAGGAGAAGGGGACGACGGAGAATGAGATGGCTGGATGGCATCACTGACTGGATGGACGTGAGTCTGAGTGAACTCCGGGAGTTGGTGATGGACAGGGAGGCCTGGCATGCTGCCATTCATGGGGTCACAAAGAGTCAGACACGACTGAGTGACTGAACTGAACTGAACTGAATACATAATTAATATAATATGATAATTATATATGTAGAACAGCACTTACGATGTATTATTATCACTTGCACAGTATTATAACATAGTAAAAATCAGATGAAAAGATTAATGTAAAATTACTTTGAAAATGTATAGGCGGGGGAGGAGCTAAGATGGCGGAGGTGTAGGACGGGGAGAACACTTTCTCCCCCACGAATTCACCAAAACAACATTTAAACGCCGAGTAAATTCCACAAAATAACTTCTGAATGCTGGCAGAGGACATCAGGCACCCAGAAAAGCAACCCAAGTCTTCGAAAGGAGGTAGGAAAAAAAATATAAAAGACAAAGAAAGAGACAAAAGAGGGAGGGACAGAATTCCATCCTGGGAAGGGAGTCTTAAAAAGAGAGAAGTTTCCAAACACCAGGAAACCTTCTCACTGCTGAATCTGTGCTGAGCCTTGGAAGCACAGAGGGCAACATAACAGGGAGGAAAAATAAATAAACAATTAAAACCCGCACATTGCGAGCCCTATGGTAACTCACCCAGTGGAGAAGCAGCGCAGACGCCTGCATCCGCCATTAGCAAGCGGGGGCTGGGCAGGGAGGCGCGGCGCGGGCTGCATTGCAAGGATCTGGCCTGAATACCCCGAGCACTATCTGAGCGAAATTATTTGGGCTAGGAAACCAGACTGTGGGATATCTACCACGCGAAAAGCCAGCCCTAACCTAAGACACCGCCAGGCCCACGCATGGAACAAAGGACTGAACAGAGATAGCCAGCGGCAGACCATCCCCCTCCGGTGACAGGCAGCCAGAGCCTGAAGGGGACAATCGCAGCCCCAGAGAGACATTATCTATAAAACTGTAAGCAGGCTTCTTTGCTAACTAAAACTTACTGGGGGTCTGGACAGTCAACATCTGCCTGAGAAGGTGCGCCGGTTGCATACCTAGATAACCTAGCGGCGGGGAGGCGATAAGTCACAGCAATCGCACGCGCCAAACACCTCATCACCTGAGCTGCTCGGATCTGGAAAGGGCACAAAACACAGGCCCAACCGAGAGTCTGCGCCTCTGGGGACTACCCGAGTGCCTGAACCTGAGCGGCTTGGACCTGAGAAGTGCAGGCAGCCCAGGGCCGGCCTAGGATGGTTCCCAGCGGAGCAACCTAGAGCCTGAGCAGTGTGGGCAGGGAGGCTACACGCGCCACGAATGGGGGGCAGACCCAGTGTGGCTGAGGCACTGCGAGCACACGCCAGTGTTATTTGTTTGCAGCATCCCTCCCTACCTCCCCACAGCGCGACTGAACAAGTGAGCCTAAAAAAAAAAAAAGTGTCCTCCATTGTCCCCTTTGTGTCAGGGCAGAAACCAGACACTGAAGAGACCAGCAAACAGAAGCTATAACAGAGGGAACCGCCTTGGAAGCTACAGGCAATAGATTAAAACCCTGTGGTTACTACCAATTACATAGGCCCCTTCCAATTACATAGGAAGGGGCCTATAGATCTTGAGAAATATAAGTCGGACCAAGGAACTAGCCAAAAATAAACTGAACCCACAATACTCACAACAAAACTGGAGAAAGTCCTAGATATATTTTTACTATTTTTACGATCATTCTTTCTTTCTTTTTTTTAATTTTTTTAACTTAAAAAAATTTTTTTAAGTCCTCTATTATTCCTTTAATTTTCACTTTTATAACTGATTACTTTGCAAAAAAAAAGAAGACCCTATTCTTTTTTTAAAGCAAACTTCATATATATATATTTTATAATTTTTTTGACCTTGTTTTTTTTTTCTCTCTTTTTTTCCTTCTTTTCTTTAACATTGTATTTTTGAAATTCCAAACTCTACTCTAGATTTTTAATTTTAGCTTTTTGGTATTTGTTATCAATTTTGTACCTATAGTTTTTTTTTATATATATAATTTTGGTGACCCTTTTTTAATTTTTCTTTTCCTTTTTCTCTGTATCTTTCTCTTCTTCTTTTAAATAACATTGTATATCTGAAATTCCAAACTCTACTCTAGATTTTTAATTTATGCTTTTTGGTATTTGTTATCAATTTTGTACCTGTATTTTATTTATAATTTATGCGACTTTGTTTGTTCTTGTTTTTTTTTTATTTTTTCCTCTCTCTTTCTTTTTCTTCTTCTTTTTTTAACATTGTATTTTTGAAATTCCAAACTCTACTCTAGATTTTTAACTTTTGCTTTTTGGTATTAGTTATCAATTTTCTACCTATTTTCTTTATAATTTTTGTACCTTGTTGGTTTTTGTTTGTTCGTTTTATCTCTTTCTTTTCCTTCTTCTTTTCTTTAACATCGTATTTTTGAAATTCCAAACTCTACTCTAGATTTTTAATTTTTTCTTTTATGTATTTGTTACCAATTTTGTATCTTTAAGAATCCAATCTTCAGTACCCACTTTTCACTAGGGAGCGAGATTACTGGCTTGACTGCTTTCTCTCCCTTTGGACTCTCCTTTTTCTCCACCAGGTCGCCTGTGTCACCTCCCTAACCCCTCTCTACTCTACCCAACTCTGTGAATTTCTGTGTGTTCCAGACGGTGGAGAACACTTAGGCAACTAATTACTGGCTGGATCTGTCTCCCTCCTTTTCATTCCCCCCTTTTATCCTCCTGGCCACCTCTGTCACCTTCCTCCTTCTTCTCTTCTCTGTATAATTCTGTGAACAACTCTGAGAGGTCCAGTTGTGGAGTGCACATAAGGAAGAGATTACTGGCTAGCCCACTCTCTCCTCTATTGATCTCACCTCATCTCATTCGGGTCACCTCTAACTCCCTCCTCCCTCTTCCCTTCTCCATGTAACACTGTGAACCTCTCTGGGTGACCCTCACGGTAGAGAAACTTTTCATCTTTAACGTAGATGGTTTATCAATGGTGCTGTATAGAAGGAGAAACCTTGAAACTACTGTAAAAATAAGACTGATAACTGGAAGCAGGAGGCTTAAGTCCAAACCCTGACTCCAGGGAGCTCCTGACTCCAAGGAACATTAATTGACAGGAGCTCATCAAATGCCTCCATACCTGCACTGAAACCAAGAACCACACAAGGGCCAACAAGTTTGGGGCAAGACATACCAAGCAAATTCTCCAGCAACAAGGAACACAGCCCTGAGCTCCAAGAAACAGGCAGCCCAAAGTCACCCCAAAACTATACACATCCCATAACTCATTACTGGACATTTCATTGCACTCCAGAGAGAAGAAATACAGCTCCACCCACCAGAACACTGACACAAGCTTCCCTAACCAAGAAACCTTTACAAGCCACCTGTACAAACCCACACAGAGTGAGGAAATGCCACAATAAAGAGAACTCCACAAACTGCCAGAATACAGAAAGGACACCCCAAACTCAGCAATTTAAACAAGATGAAGAGACAGAGGAATACCCAGCAGATAAAGGAACAGGATAAAAGCCCACCAAACCAAACAAAAGAGGAAGAGATAGGGAATCTACCTGATAAAGAATTCTGAATAATGATAGTGAAATTGATCCAAAATCTTGAAATCAAAATGGAATCACAGATAAATAGCCTGGAGACAAAGATTGAGAAGATGCAAGAAAGGTTTAACAAGGACCTAGAAGAAATAAAAGAGAGTCAATATATAATGAATAATGCAATAAATGAAATTAAAAACACTCTGGAGGCAACAAATAGTAGAATAACAGAGGCAGAAGATAGGATTAGTGAATTAGAAGATAGAATGGAAGAAATAAATGAATCAGAGAGGATAAAAGAAAAACGAATTAAAAGAAATGAGGACAATCTCAGAGACCTCCAGGACAATATTAAATGCTACAATATTCAAATCATAGGGGTCCCAGAAGAAGAAGACAAAAAGAAAGACCATGAGAAAATACTTGAAGAGATAATAGTTGAAAACTTCCCTAAAATGGGGAAGGAAATAACCACCCAAGTCCAAGAAACCCAGAGAGTCCCAAACAGGATAAACCCAAGGTGAAACACCCCAAGACACATATTAATCAAATTAACTAAGATCAAACACAAAGAACAAATATTAAAAGCAGCAAGGGAAAAACAACAAATAACACACAAGGGGATTCCCATAAGGATAACAGCTGATCTTTCAATAGAAACTCTTCAAGCCAGGAGGGAATGGCAAGACATACTTAAAGTGATGAAAGAAAATAACCTACAGCCCAGATTATTGTACACAGCAAGGATCTCATTCAAATATGAAGGAGAAATCAAAAGCTTTTCAGACAAGCAAAAGCTGAGAGAATTCTGCACCACCAAACCAGCTCTCCAACAAATACTAAAGGATATTCTCTAGACAAGAAACACAAAAACGGTGTATAAAATCGAACCCAAAACAATAAAGTAAATGGCAATGGGATCATACTTATCAGTAATTACCTTAAACGTAAATGGGTTGAATGCCCCAACCAAAAGACAAAGACTGGCTGAATGGATACAAAAACAAGACCCCTACATATGTTGTCTACAAGAGACCCACCTCAAAACAGGGGACACATACAGACTGAAAGTGAAGGGCTGGAAAAAGATTTTCCATGCAAATAGGGACCAAAAGAAAGCAGGAGTAGCAATACTTATATCAGATAAAATAGACTTTAAAACAAAGTCTGTGAAAAGAGACAAAGATGGTCACTACATAATGATCGAAGGATCAATCCAAGAAGAAGATATAACAATTATAAATATATATGCACCCAACACGGGAGCACAGCTATATGTAAGATGAACACTAACAAGTATGAAAGGAGAAATTAACAATAACACAATAATAGTGGGAGACTTTAATATCCCACTCACACCTATGGATAGATCAACTAAACAGAGAATTAAGAAGGAAACACAAACTTTAAATGATACAATAGACCAGTTAGACCTAATTGATATCTATAGGACATTTCATCCCAAAACAATGAATTTCACCTTCTTCTCAAGCGCACATGGAACCTTCTCCAGGATAGATCACATCCTGGGCCATAAATCTAGCCTTGGTAAATTCAAAAAAAAAGAGAAATCATTCCAAGCATCTTTTCTGACCACAATGAAGTAAGATTAGATCTCAATTACAGGAGAAAAACTAATAAAAATTCCAACATATGGAGGCTGGACAACACGCTGCTGAATAACCAACAAATCACAGAAGAAATCAAAAAAGAAATCAAAATTTGTATAGAAATTAGTGAAAATGAAAACACAACAACCCAAAAGCTCTGGGACACTTTAAAAGCAGTCCTAAGGGGAAAGTTCATAGCAATACAGGCATACCTCAAGAAACAAGAAAAAAGTCAAATAAATAACCTAACCCTATACCTAAAGCAACTAGAAAAGGAAGAAATGAAGAACCCCAGGGTTAGTAGAAGGAAAGAAATCTTAAAAATTAGGGCAGAAATAAATGCAAAAGAAACAAAAAAGACCATAGCAAAACTCAACAAAGCCAAAAGCTGGTTCTTTGAAAGGATAAATAAAATTGACAAACCATTAGCCAGACTCATCAAGAAACAAAGGGAGAAAAATCAAATCAGTAAAATTAGAAATGAAAATGGAGAGATCACAACAGACAACACAGAAATACAAAGGATCATAAAAGACTACTATCAACAATTATATGCCAATAAAATGGACAACGTGGAAGAAATGGACAAATTCTTAGAAAAGTACAAGTTTCCAAAACTTGACCAGGAAGAAATAGAAAATCTTAACAGACCCATCACAAGCACGGAAATTGAAACTGTAATCAAAAATCTTCCAGCAAACAAAAGCCCAGGTCCAGACGGCTTCACAGCTGAATTCTACCAAAAATTTAGAGAAGAGCTAACACCTATCCTGCTCAAACTCTTCCAGAAAATTGCAGAGGAAGGTAAACTTCCAAACTCATTCTATGAGGCCACCATCACCCTAATACCAAAACCTGACAAAGATCCCACAAAAAAAGAAAACTACAGGCCAATATCACTGATGAACATAGATGCAAAAATCCTTAACAAAATTCTAGCAATCAGAATCCAACAACACATTAAAAAGATCATACACCAGGACCAAGTGGGCTTTATCCCAGGGATGCAAGGATTCTTCAATATCCACAAATCAATCAATGTAATACACCACATTAACTAATTGAAAAATAAAAACCATATGATTATCTCAATAGATGCAGAGAAAGCCTTTGACAAAATTCAACATCCATTTATGATAAAAACTCTCCAGAAAGCAGGAATAGAAGGAACATACCTCAACATAATAAAAGCTATATATGACAAACCCACAGCAAACATTATCCTCAAAGGTGAAAAATTGAAAGCATTTCCTCTAAAGTCAGGAACAAGACAAGGGTGCCCACTTTCACCATTGCTATTCAACATAGTTTTGGAAGTTTTGGCCACAGCAATCAGAGCAGAAAAAGAAATAAAAGGAATCCAAATTGGATAAGAAGAAGTAAAACTCTCACTGTTTGCAGATGACATGATCCTCTACATAGAAAACCCTAAAGACTCCACCAGAAAATTACTAGAACTAATCAATGAGTATAGTGAAGTTGCAGGATATAAAATCAACACAGAGAAATCACTTGCATTCCTATACATTAATAATGAGAAAACAGAAAGAGAAATTAAGGAAACAATTCCATTCACCATTGCAACGGAAAGAATAAAATACTTAGGAATATATCTACCTAAAGAAACTAAAGACCTATATATAGAAAACTATAAAACACTGGTGAAAGAAATCAAAGAGGACACTAATAGATGAAGAAATATATCATGTTCATGGATTGGAAGAATCAATATAGTGAAAATGAGTATACTACCCAAAGCAATTTATAGATTCAATGCAATCCCTATCAAGCTACCAACGGTATTCTTCACAGAGCTTGAACAAATAATTTCACAATTTGTATGGAAATACAAAAAACCTCAAATAGCCAAAGCGATCTTGAGAAAGAAGAATGGAACTGGAGGAATCAACCTACCTGACTTCAGGCTCTACTACAAAGCCACAGTCATCAAGACAGTATGGTACTGGCACAAAGACAGAAATATTGATCAATGGAACAAAATAGAAAGCCCAGAGATAAATCCATGCACATATGGACACCTTATCTTTGACAAAGGAGATATGAATATACAATGGATTAAAGACAATCTCTTTAACAATTGGTGCTGGGAAAACTGGTCAACCACTTGTAAAAGAATGAAACCAGAACACTTTCTAACACCGTACACAAAAATAAACTCAAAATGGATTAAAGATCTAAACGTAAGACCAGAAACTATAAAGCTCCTAAAGGAGCACATAGGCAAAACACTCTCCGACATACATCACAGCAGGATCCTCTATGACCCACCTCCCAGAATATTGGAAATAAAAGCAAAAATAAACAAATGGGACCTAATTAAACTTAAAAGCTTCTGCACAACAAAGCAAACTATTAGCAAGGTGAAAAGGCAGCCTTCAGAATGGGAGAAAATAATAGCAAATGAAGCAACTGACAAACAACTAATCTCAAAAATATACAAGCAACTCCTGTAGCCCAATTCCAGAAAAATAAATGACCCAATCAAAAAATGGGCCAAAGAACTAAATAGACATTTCTTCAAAGAAGACATACAGATGGCTAACAAACACGTGAAAAGATGCTCAACATCACTCATTGTCAGAGAAATTCAAATCAAAACCACTATGAGGTACCATTTCACGCCAGTCAGAATGACTGCGATCCAAAAGTCTACAAGCAATAAATGCTGGAGAGGGTGTGGAGAAAAGGGAACCCTCTTACACTGTTGGTGGGAATGCAAACTAGTACAGCCACTATGGAGAACAGTGTGGAGATTCCTTAAAAAACTGGACATAGAACTGCCTTATGATCCAGCAATCCCACTGCTGGGCATACACACTGAGGAAACCAGAAGAGAAAGAGACACATGTACCCCAATGTTCATCACAGCACTGTTTGTAATAGCCAGGATATGGAAGCAACCTAGATGCCCATCAGCAGATGAATGGATAAGAAAGCGGTGGTACATATACACAATGGAGTATTATTCAGCCATTAAAAAGAATACATTTGAATCAGTTCTAATGAGGTGGATGAAACTGGAGCCTATTATACAGAGTGAAGTAAGCCAGAAAGAAAAACACCAATACAGTATACTAACGCATATATATGGAATTTAGAAAGATGGTATGGAATTTAGAAAGATGGTAACAATAACCCTGTGTACGAGACAGCAAAAGAGACACTGATGTATAGATCAGTCTTATGGACCCTGTGGGAGAGGGAGAGGGTGGGGAGATTTGGGAGAATGGCATTGAAACATGTAAAATATCATGTATGAAACGAGTTGCCAGTCCAGGTTCGATGCACGATACTGGATGCTTGGGGCTGGTACACTGGGATGACCCAGAAGGAGGGTATGGGGAGGGAGGAGGGAGGAGGGTTCAGTATGAGAAACACAGGTATACCTGTGGCGGATTCATTTAGATATTTGGCAAAACTGATACAATATTGTAAAGTTTAAAAATAAAATAAAATTAAAAAATAATAAATTAAAAATAAATAAATAAATAAAGGTATGGGTTCAATGGAAAAAAAAAAGAAAATGTATAGGTATCATACACAAGTACTAGGTTATTATATTTTTATTACATGTAGTACAAAAGACTTCTGATAGATGATTTTCTAGCATTCTCTAGAATACATCCACTATAAGAAACTTACCTCCATTTGTGATAATCTTATAATTCATTTCATAGTTAATAATTTTATTTTTAGAAAGTTCTTTCTTAAATTAAGCCTACACAAAAATTGCTGTAACATATCTTCACATAACTAAATTTTGTCACTCCTGTGAACTGCTGTAGGGCTTATTTCCTGTACCTTGATTTCAGCACTGACTTCTTATTTTCTTTTATTGTTGTTCAGTCGCTAAGTCATGTCCAAGGTTTTGCCACTCCATAAGCTGTGGCATGCCTGGCTCCTCTGTTCTCCCCTATCTCCTGAAGTTTTCTCAAATTCATGTTCATTGAATCAGTGATGCTATTGAACCATGTCATCCTTGCCATCCCCTTCTACTTTTGTCTTCAATTTTTTTTCAGCATCTGAGTTTTTTCCCAATGAGCCAGATTTTCACCTCAGGTGCCCAAAGTATTGGAGCTTCAACTTCGGCATCAGTCCTTCCAGTGAATGTTCTGGGTTGATTTCCTTTAGGTTTGACTGGTTTGCTCTCCCTCAGTCCAAGGAACTCTCAAGAGTCTTCTCCAGCGCCACAATTTGAAAGCATTAATTTTTCAGTGCTCAGCCTTCTTTATGGTCCAACTCTCACATCTGTGTGTGACTACTGGAAAAACCACAGCTTTGACTATATGGACCTTTGTCATTGGCAAAGTGATGTCTCTGATTGTTAATATGCTGTTGAGGTTTGTCATTCCTTTCCTTCCATGGAGCAAGCGTCTTTTAATTTCATGGCTGCAGTCACTGCCTGCAGTGATTTTGGAGCCCAAGAAAATTAAATTTGTCACTGCTTCCACTTTTTCCCCTTCTATTTGCCAGGAAGTAATGGTACTGGATGCCATGATCTGATTTTTCTGAATGCTGAGTTTCAAGCCAGCTTTTTCACTCCCCTCTTTCACCCTCAAGAGGCTCTTTAGTTCCTCTTTGCTTTCTACCATTAAGTGGTTCATTTGCATATCTGAGTTTGTTGATATTTCTCCCAGAAATCTTGATTCCAGCCTGTGATTCATCCAGCCCAGCATTTTGCATGAAGTTAAATAAGCAGTGTGACAATATACAACCTTGCCATACTCCTATCTCAATTTTGAACCAGTCAGCTGTTCTGTGTCCAGTTCTAATTATTGCTTCTTGACCTACATACAGGTTGCTCAAGAGATAGGTGAAGTGGTCTGGTAGTCCAATCTCTTTAAGAATTTTCCACAGTTTATTGTGATCCACACAAAGGCTTTAGTGTTGTCAGTGAAGCAGAAGTTGATGTTTTTCTGGAACTGCCTTGCTTTCCCCGTGATCCAACAAATACTGGCAATTTTATCTCTGGTTCCTCTGCTTCCTCAAAACCCAACTTGTACATCCAGAAGTTCTTATTTTCTTACTAAACTATTAATAGTTTATTTTCTTCAAACATACATCATGTGTCATACATGATGCAGGGAACCAAAAACGTAACATTGACTAGCACCCACCCAGTTCCTACACAAGAGAAGCTTATAGACTGTGTACCTGCCAATATGTATGGTAGGATGCCACACACATGAACTATTCTGTTCTTTCTTAAAGTAACATCACCTTTTGCATCTCCCATTTATTAAGTGCTTCATAAATCTATGTCAATCAACTTTTAGAAGGATTCTGTGCAATAAACTTTATGATTACAATGTTAGAGATGAGAAAACTGAGGTCTGTGCAGGGTTCTCTCCACACCATCCATCTGATCTTTCATCTCCAGGCCTAGAGAGAGGGTTGAGTCCCAGAGTACACTTGGAAAAGCAATCAAAAGATGAATAAACCAGACCTGGGCCAGCAAGGAGCTGAAGTTGTTCTGACCAACACTGTTACCAAAGCGAAGTAGTTAGTTCTGTTCAAAGACAATGGAGCCTGTTAGAAAACAATACATCTAGATTGGAAGAGTGTGAGAACAGAGGGCTCCAAAAGGAGCATGTCCAGGAAAATAAGGAAATTATGAGCTGTCTGACATATCTGATTCTAATAAAGCTTGTACTAAGAAGCCATAGAAGTATATGAAGAATTAGCAATAGATATATAGAAAACCTGTAAAAAATGGACCAAACTTTTAATTGAGGCAATTATTAAATCTGGAAAAAGAAGAAGGGAAACCTAACTTATTCATAATATATAGCTCAAAAGTAAATTGCACTTAGCGGTAATGAGTTAACTAAATATAGTTACATAACTATTACATATTGGGAGAATGAGAGGAACAGAAGAGAGTTGTGGAAGAATGCTAAACCTTTGCTATAGTTACGAAATAGTAATGACTGAAACAGGTAAGTCAAGAGATAACAGTATTGGCATATGATTTAGGATTATGTATATAAAGGCCAGAAGAACAACTGAAAGAGTTGAAAAAGGCTGCCTTTGGGGATCATGATTGAAGGGCAAAGAGATAAGGATGAGAGATAAGCCCTTTAGCAGTACATTGACTTTTTAACTTTATGTACATTTTACTTTACACAATAGCCAAATGATAGAAATAGCCTCAAGAACCCATTGACGGATGAATGAATACACGAAATGTTGTATATACGTACACTGAAACATTATCCAACCCTTAAAAGAAACTATTTTCTTTGGCCATGTGGCATGCAGGATTTTATCCTGCTAAGAGATTGAACCCGTGCACCCTGCTGGTGCCCTCTGTAACAGAAGCATGGAGTCTTAATCACTGAACCACCAGGGAATTCTCTTTAAAAGAAAAGAAATTCTGACACATGTTACAACATGAATAAATTGTGAGGGTATTATGCTAAGCGAAATGAGCCAGTCACAAAAAGGCATTATACTACATGGTTCCATTTATAAGAGCTACATAGAGTAACTCATAGTAAAATTCATAGGAATAGAAAGTACAAGGTGGTTTCCAGGAGCTGTGGGGAAAGGAAGAACGTGGAATTGTTGTTTACTGGGTACAGAGTTTCAGTTTTTCAAGATGAAAAGAGTTCTGGAGATTGGTTGCCCAACATGTGAATGTACTTAGTGTTAACAAACTGTATACTTCAAAACGGTTAAGATGGTAAGGTTATGTGTAATTTATCACAATGATTTTTTTTTTTTCATTGTGCTGTCCTTAGTTGCTCAGTTGTAGCCAACTCTTTGCAATCCCATGGACTGTAGCCCGTCAGGCTCCTCTGTTTGTGGGACTCCCCAGGCAAGAATACAGGATTGGGTTGCTGTGCCTTCTTCCAGGGGATCTTCTCAACTCAGGGACTGAACCCAGGTCTCCCACATTGCAGGCAGATTCTTTACCATCTGAGCCATCAAGGAAGCCCAAGAATACTGGAGTTGGTAGCCTATCCCTTCCCCAGGGGATCTTTCTGACCCAGGAATCAAACCAGGGTTTCCTGCATTGCAGGCAGATTCTTTATCAGCTGAGCTACCAGAGAAGTTCTTTTAAAAATTAAACAACAAAGACAATATTACCTGGTGGTAGAGTCATAACCAGGTGATATACAAATACCAATCAATATGGCACAAGAAATGGAATAATCAAAATTGACACAGTTAAAAGTTAAAAATTTAGCAGCTAGCTATGTGCCACTCCATGATATTAAAACCCAAGGTTTGATCTTTATACCTATTTTACTGTCTCATACTATGAGTATATAATATAACTTTGCAGGAATTGAGCCTATAGTACAAGTTAGGAGATCCAAGCATGATGTAGCAGAAAGAGCACTGAAACCACCCCTCCTCCTTTTTTTGCACCCTGCTAAAAAAAATTTTTTTTAAGAATGTTTAAAAGAGATCATAAATATGAAAGTATACTGTCATTTCTATTATACTCTGTAAAATAAGGACCTCTAGCAAAATTATACTTTTCCATGACTAAGACAGTATCTAGTTATGATTTAGAGTTTTCCTTAGGGCTCCTGAAATCACCCCATTTCCAAAGTGAACACATTATCTTCAAAGGTTCCTCTTACTGCAATTTATTTATTGCAACAAGCTAGGAATTGTGTTGCAAAGGAGAAATCAAAAGTACTTCATCAACAGTTGAAGGTGCCACCTAAAGTCACCCTGAGCACAAAGAGATAGAGACTGTCTGACTTTTCATCAACACCTGGTCACTCTGGGTGCACAGACTACTTGACACCTGTACTTTCAGAAACTTTTTGTAAGTATAACTGATATTAGAGGCCTAAACCCTCTAAAGAATGATTTAAGATATTCCTTGGGCTAACTTACATACTCAAAAACTCAAAACCTTGGAAACTAGAAATATGACCATTGATAAACTCCTTGACATTAGCCTTGGTTACAGTTTTTTGGACTTGACACCAAAAAGAAAGAAAACAAAAGCAAAAATAAGCAACTAGGATGACATAAAACTATAAAGCTCTGCACAACAAAGGAACCCACCAATGAAACAAAAAGACAACCAGCAGAATAGGACAAAACATTTGCAAATCATATATCTGATAAGTGGACAATATCCAAAATACATAGAGAATTAACACAACTCAATAGTAAAAATATCTGATTAAAAAATAGGCAGAGGATCTGAATAAATAGTTTTTCCAAAGAAGACACACAGATAATCAACTGGTACCTGAGAGGATGTTCAACACCATTAATCATCAGGGAAACGTAAACCAAAACTACACAGAGACATCACTTCATACCTATTCGAATGGTTATTATCAAAAAGAAAAGAGACAAGTGTTGGTGAGGATGTGAGAAAAAATGAACTCTTGTGCACTGTTGATAAGAATGCAACCATTATGGAAAACATTATGAAGGTTCCTAAAAAATTAAAAATAGAACTATTATTTGACCGAGCAGCTGCCCTTCTGAGCATTTATTTCAGTAAAGCAAGAACACCAACTTGAAAAGATATATGCATAATCATGTTCATTGCAGCATTATTTACAATAAGTACAATATAGAAACAACCTAAATGTCTATTAACAGATGAGTGTATAAAGAAAAATTGGTATAGATAGATTCAGATATATATAATGGAATATTATTAAGCCATATAAATGTGGAAATAGTCATTTGTGACAACGTGGATGGACCTTGAGGGAATATGCTGAGTGAAAAAAATCAGTCAGAGAAAGACATTTGTCCATATGATCTCACGTATATGGGGAATCCAAAATAAAGAAGCAAAGCTCATAGATACAAACAACAGATTGTTAGTTGCCACTGACAGGAGTAGAGAGTGGGCCAGATGGATGAAGGGAATCAAAAGATGCAAACTTGCAGTTACAAAATAAATGTCATGGGGACACATTGTACAGGATAGTGATTATAGTTAATAATACTGTATTATGTATTTGAAAGTTAAGAAGAGTAGATGCTAAAAATTCTCATCACAAGAAAAAAATCCTGTGGCTGCATATGGAGGTAAATATATGCTAAATCTCTTGTGCTAATCATTTTGCAATGTATACAAATGTTGAATCATTACATTGTACACCTGAAACTAACATAATATTGTATGCCAATTATACCTCAATTTTTTTTAAAAAGACACCCTCCAAAAAGAGAATGACCACTGAGATGTTTTCCAGCCTGCTCCAGGTTGTTCAGATGTGATGCAATCCCCTTACTTTCCTAATTACTCAACAAAGTTGGAATCAACCCTTAGGATTTTCCCCAATAAGTTCTCAAGGTTGTCAACAACTGAATTTACTCTCTAATGAAATAAACCTTAAAAAGTAAACAAACAACAAGAAGGTGGGCACCAAATCTTGAGCCCTCTAATGCATAAATCAGAAACATAATAGTCCCTAGAAAAGTTAGTTTCAGTGGGATATGGCACTGTAAGGCATGCATAGGCTGAAAAGTTTGTAAAGAGAGGTCATCAAAATTGGGAGGTGAGGACTACAGAGACAGACCTTTGAAATTCACTCTTCCAACTAAGGACAGCCTCAAGTGCAGATGTGGATTTCGATTTCTGTAACCTCCTTTCAGAATTATAAATTGGAAAGATCACAGCCCTGGGAAGTCCAAATCTTGGATTTAGTAGTTCTTGCATATTAACTAGCCATGTAGGCCCAATGCAGCCTCTTTTTTTGTGAACCTCAGCAGTTGTACCTGTAAAATGAGAGTGGTTAAGGTTGTCTCTCAGTACCCTTTTAGCTCTAACGTTCTTTGACTCAATAAGTCTATTCCCCTGAAGAGTTTAAGAGTTTTATTACTAGGTAAACTTGGTGACAACTTCTTAGCCACTGCTCAGTAAAGGGAAGAACAGGAGTGGAGGCCAATTGGTTCAGAAAGTATTCTGTCAGTATTTTAGGGCATGGGAGAGACTGTCATCGATATCATGAATATAGTTTGTTGACTATATACATACTTTTGGGATTGAGATGACTAACAGACTGACATCCAGTTAAAGGGAAAGGAGAGAAGACAATCTACCCACAATCACTGGGACATTGGGAAGAAGGAGGGATTGGAAAAGCTAACAGACTGCAAGGCTTATGAAATGAAGAATATTCAAAAGAGCCAAGTCATTCATTCATTTCTTCATTCGTTCTTCCAACAATTATTTATTTGGTCCTTCCATGTGAAAATAATTTAAAACAAGGCAAAAAGTGTTTCTATTAAATTGGCTTTATAATTTAAAATACAGTTTTATTTTACAAGTTTCATCCAATATCAACTCTATGGGGTATAAATTCCTGCTTAAGACAACAGCAAAGCTCAGAGAGGTTGAGTTTAACAAATATCATGGAGCTAATTCACTGAAAAATCAGAATCAAAATTTAAGTTCTCTCATTCCTGCTTTTATGTTCCTCCTGTTACATCACAAATATGACCATCTACTCCTGAAATTTCCTATCTTTGCCCAAACAAGTGGATGGTCTTGGGCCCCAGTATGCCAATACCCTTCTTGGGGCTGAGGATGGGCCACCATATAATATGCCTCAATGACATATTGATTATTTTACATTAAAGTTTTTTAAGAAATAGCCAACACAAGAGAGACACTCTGACCCTCCTCTCTGTCTCCCTGAAAGCAGAAAATAAATCTCCACTGTGTAAGGTATATTTCCTGAATCTGGATTTAAAAATAAACCTTTATATATCAGAATAGGGAATTCAAGTTGAGACACCTATATGAACAAAATACATTACTTTTTAGATTTACCATCTCATGCCCAGCGTTTTTCATGATGTACTCTGCATATAACTCAAATAAGCAGGGTGACAATATACAGTCTTGACATACTCTTTTCATGATTTGGAACCAGTCTGTTGTTCCATGTCCAGTTCTAACTGTTGTTTCCTGACCTGCATACAGATTTCTCAAGAAGCAGGTCAGGTGGTCTGGTATTCCCATCTCTTTCAGAATTTTCCAGTTTATTGTGATCCACACAGTCAAAAGCTTTGGTAGAGTCAATAAAGCAGAAACAGATGTTTTTCTGGAACTCTCTTGCTTTTTTGATGATCCAGTAGATGTTGGCAATTTGATCTCTGGTTCCTCTGCCTTTTCTAAATCCAGCTTGAACATCTGGAAGTTCTCAGTTCATATATTGTTGAAGACTGGTTTGGAGAATTTTGAGCATTAGTCTGCTAGCGTGTGAGATGAGTGCAATTGTGCAGTAGTTTGAGCATTCTTTGGCATTGCCTTTCTTTGGGATTGGAATGAAGACTGACCTTTTCCAGTCCTGTGGCCACTGCTGAGTTTTCCAAATTTGCTGGCATATTGAGTGCAACACTTTCACAGCATCGTCTTTTAGGGTTTGAAATAGCTCAACTGGAATCCATCCCCTCCCCTAGCTTTGTTCATAGTGATGCTTCCTAAGGCCCACTTGACTTCACATTTCAGGATATCTGGCTCTAGGTGAGTGGTCACACCATCGTGATCATCTGGGTCACAAAGATCTTTTTTGTACAGTTCTTCTGTGTATTCTTGCCATCTCTTCTTAACATCTTCTGCTTCTGTTAGGTCCGTACCATTTCTGTCCTTTATTGAGCCCATCTTTGCATGAAATGTTTCCTTGGTATCTCTAATTTTCTTGAAGAGATCTCTGGTCTTTCCCATTCTATTGTTTTCCTCTATTTCTTTGCATTGCTCACTGAGGAAGGCTTTCTTATCTCTCCTCGCTATTCTTTGGAACTCTGCATTCAAATGGATATATCTTTCCTTTTCTCCTTTGCTCTTGGCTTCTCTTCTTTTCACAGCTATTTGTAAGGCCTCCTCAGACAACCATTTTGCTTTTTTGCATTTCTTTTTCTTGGGGATGATCTTGCTCCCTGTCTCCTGTACACTGTCACAAACCTCCATCCATAGTTCATCAGCACAAGCTGGAATCAAGACTGCCGGGAGAAATATCAGTAACCTCAGATATGCAGATGACACCACCCTTATGACAGAAAGTGAAGAAGAACTAAAGAGCCTCTTGATGAAAGTGAAAGAGGAGAGTGAAAAAGTTGGCTTAAAGCTCAACATTTAGAAATCTAAGATCATGTCATCCAGTCCCATCATTTCATGGCAAATAGATGGGGAACCAATGGAAACAGTGGCTGACTTTATTTTTCTGGGCTCCAAAATCACTGCAGATTGTGATTGCAGTCATTAAATTAAAAGACGCTTACTCCTTGGAAGAAAAGTTAAGACCAACCTAGACAGCATGTTAAAAAGCAGGGACATTACTTTGCCAACAAAGGTCTAATATCAACTAATGTCAACAAAGGTCCATCTAGAAAGGCTATGGTTTTTCCAGTGGTCATGTATGGATATGAGAGCTGAACTATAAAGAAAGCTGAGCACCAAAGGATTGATGCTTTTGAGCTGTGGTGTTGGCGAATACTCTTGAGAGTCCCTTGGATGGCAAGGAGATCCATCCAGTCCATCCTAAAGGAAATCAGTTTTGAATGTTCATTGGAAGGACTGATGTTGAACCTGAAACTCCAATACTTTGGCCACCTGATGGAAAGAACTGACTCATATGAGAAAACCCTGATGTTGGGAAAGATTGAAGGCAGGAGGAAAAGGGGATGACAGAGGATGAGATGGTTGGATGGCATCACCGACTCAATGGACATGAGTTTGAGTAAACTCCAGGAGTTGATGATGGACAGGGAGGTCCGGCATGCTGCAGTCCATGGGGCCATAAAGAGTTGGACAGGACTGAACGACTGAACTGAACTGATCTCATGCCCACTCTGTTTAGATGTTTCATTGATTGAATACCTCAAATTTGTTTCTTTTTCCTGTGACTCCCTCACAAATTTAATATTTATTTTCCAAAAAGTATAAAAGCTGCCAGTGTTGGACTCTTTTTTTTTTTGAAAAATAAAGGATAATTGCTTTACAATATTGTGTTGGTTTCTGCCATACAACGACATGGATCAGCCATAAATATACATGTGTCCTGTCCCTCTTGGGTCTCCCTCCCACTACCCTCCCCCATCCCACTGCTCTAGGTCATCACAGAAGGCTGGATTGGGCTCCCTGTATTATACAGCAGCTTCCCACTAGTTATCTATTTTACACATGGTAGTGTATATATGTCAACTGGACTTGGAACAACTGGCTCAAAACTGGGAAAGGAGTACAAGAAGACTATATACTGTCACCCTGTTTACCTAACTTCTTTGCAGAGTACATTATGTGAAATATCGGGTTGGATGAATCACAACATTGGAATCAAGATTGTCAGGAAAAATATCAACAAACTCAGATATGTAGATGATGCCACTCTAACGGCAGCAAGTGAAGAGGCAATAAAGAGCCTCTTGATGAGGGTGAAAGAGGAGAATGAAAAAGCTGGCTTGAAACTCAACATTCAAGAAACTGAGATCATGGCATCTAGTGCCATCACTTCATGGCAAGTAGATGGAGGAAAAGTGAAAGCAGGGACTGATCTTATTTTCTTAGGCTTCAAAACCAGTGCAGATGATGATTGCAACCATGAAATTAAGACATTTGCTCCTTGGAAGGAAAGCTATGAAAAACCTAGAAAGCATAGTGAAAAGCAGAGACCTCACTTTGCTAACCAATGTGCGTATAGTCAAAGTTATGGTTTTTCCGGGAGTCATGTATGGATGTGACATTTGTACCATAAAGAAGACTGAGCACAGAGGAATTCATTCCTTTGTTTGTAGCGCTGGAGAAGACTCTTGAGAGTCCTTTGGACAGCAAGGAGATCAAACCAGTCACTCTTAAAGGAAATCAACCCTAAATATTCATTGAAAGGACTGATGCTAAAGCCATAGCTCCTATACCTTGCCCAGTTGATGCAAAAAACTGAGTCATTGGAAAAGACCCTGATGCTGGGAAAAATTGAAGGCAAAAGGAGAATGGGGTGGCACAGAATGACATGGTTAAATAGCATCACTGACTCAATGAATATGAATTTGAGCAAACTCTGAGAAATAATGGAGAACAGAGGAGTCTGGTGTTCTACAGCCCATGAGGTCACAAAGAGTTGGACTCAGCTTAGCAACTGAACACAAGTGTATGTATGTCAAAGTGACTATCTCAATTCTCCCTACCCTCTCCTTCCCACACTGTGTCCACAGTCTGTTCTGTATGTCTGTATCTCTATTCCTGTCCTACAAACAGGTTCATCAGTACCATTTTTCTACATTCTATGCTGCTAAGTCGCTTCAGTCATGTCCGACTCTGTGCGACCCCATAGATGGCAGCCCACCAGGCCCCGCCGTCCCTGGGATTCTCCAAGCAAGAACACTGGAGTGGGTTGCCATTTCCTTCTTCAATGCATGAAAGTGAAAAGTGAAAGTGAAGTCGCTCAGTCGTGTCCGACTCTTAGCGACCCCATGGACTGCAGCCTACCAGGCTCCTCCATCCATGGGATTTTCCAGGCAGGAGTACTGGAGTGGGGTGCCATTGCCTTCTCTATATTCCATATATATGCATTAATATATGATATTTGTTTTTCTCTTTCTGACTTACTTCATTCTGTGTAACAGGCTCTAGCTTCATCCACCTCAGTTCAACTGACTCACATTTGTTCCTTTTATGGCTGAGTAATACTCCATAGTTTATATGTACCATATCTTCTTTATCCATTCATCTGTCAACACATACAGCAACTATGGAGAACAACATGGAAATTCCTTAAAAAACTAGGAATAAAACTACCAAATCACCCACTACTGGATATATACCCTGAGAAAACCATAATTCAAAAAGATATATGTACTCCAATGCTCATTGCAGCCCTATTTACAATAGCCAGGATATGGAAGCTACATAGATGACCACTTCTTGGGTCCAATTTCTAGGAAACCATTGTGTGCAAGAAATTTTTTTTTTTCTTTTTCTCCTGTTAATCTGCCTTGTGTTGATTTTATTAGTCTAGCCACATGAACTCAAGAGAATTAAAGGGGGAAGTTTCCCACTCCTTTTTTCTTCATTTGGCTACATGAGAACAAAGAACTGAAAATAAAAGTCCTATAAGAGTTTAATTTTGTCAAACAGGAAGGAGAAATGTGCATTTTTTTCCCCAAGAGGTAACAGATTGGTATTCCTAAACTACAAATATGCTGAAGGTGGACTCTAAAACTGGCTTTATATTAACTTATCTGGACCTCAAGCCTCATCTGCCTAACAGGTGACAGTATCTGTGCAAATCCAGTGTAGAGTTTCTTTTCTAGTATCAAATAAAGTGGAATACATAGACATCTATTAAAAATAAGAAGTGAAGCTATAACTGTGGTGTGGTTCTTATGCGTATTAAATGTATGGTTTAGAGAATAGATAATAGCCAGTTCTGGCTTGACTTCAGGCTTGGAGATCCAATAAATTCAGAGATGAGGGATTGGACACAAAGGAGCAAAGTCCATAAGCAGCTCAATGCTTAGAAAATAAGGAACAGTTGGTCTTACAGCTTGGCTGGGCAGCAGTGTTGGCACAGATCCTCAGATTATCATTCTCTGACTGGTGAATCAAGTGGGCCTCATCAGGGGCTGGACATTAGCTTCCTTCTGGTTAGAGAGAAGCAGCGGAGGTTGCGACCATCTGCTCTGTTCAGGATGTCACTATACCTCTTGCAGATTTTCTTGCAAAAGCAGAATCCAAGCCAGGTCCTTGGCAGAATCACAAAGCAAAACACCTCTGTTTCCACAACTTCTTCACTCTCCCCTTTCCCTCAAGTCATAGTGCACTCCAGTGGCCCCAGCAGCCCACACTCCTGACCCTTGTAGCCCTCAAAGCCAGTATGTGGAGACACCACCCTGTGTGGTCCAGACATCTCTGCTCCTCACCCCCAAATTCATTGAAAGTGAACCATATCTTTCTTGCCTTCCTCTCATCAAGTTGCAGTTGGAAATCAGAGCAGATAAGTAGCTCACAGAAGAGCTTATAAAAGGTGATGAAAGTTAAAAGCAACCCCTCTCAAGAATACTAGCATGTTAATAATAGGCTCTTAAATAATTCAGTTCAGTTCAGTTCAGTTGCTCAGTCGTGTATGACTCTTTGCGACCCCATGGACTGCAGCACGCCAGGCCTCCCTGTCCATCACCAGCTCCCGGAGTTTACTCAAACTCATGTTCATCAAGTCAGTGATGCCATCCAACCATCTCATCCTCTGTCATCCCCTTCTCCCCCTGCCTTCAATCTTTCCCAACATCACGGTCTTTTCAAATGAGTTAGCTCTTCACCCAGGTGGCCAAAGTATTGGGGAATTAAATAATGCCCCCCCACCCAAAAAAAAAAAATAATAATGAATGCCAAATGGATTATCACCAAAAAAAGCAATGGCATTATAGGGTGGGTATCTTGAAGCTAAGTAGTGGAAGAATTCTATTTACTCACCATCAGAAACACTGCATTTCTTGATCCTGATAAAGTTCTCCTCAAAAAGCAGAATCATTGCACAATAAACAAAAAACAAATATGAAGCACATGACAAAGCATTAGCTTTCTCAATTACAAATAATGACTAGACAGAGGTTGTACTTATCTGTTATTGTCTTTTTTTAATTAAAAAATAAGCAGAATGGTCTCTGGAAACATCAAATGGGTGGTGAAATGTTAGTTAAGACAAGTGGCTCTATGACTGATGTCTGTAGGGGTCTCAGCGTAACACATGTAACAACTCTGAATGATTTGTTCATACTGGGGCTCCCCAAAGCCTGGAGCTTTTAAGTATCTTTCTTTTATTTTTCCTTACTCTTGTTTCAGTTGTATTTCTGATACAATTAAAATAGTACTTTACTTAATATCTGCATGTTTTCACTGCAATTATTAAAATATATCAAAGTTTAAAAGGCCCTTAGAGGGAATTCTCTGGTGGTCCAGTCATTAGGACTCCACACTTCCACTGCAATGGGGCAGTCTCTGGTCAAGGATCCTGCAAGCCATGTAGCACGGCCAAAAACAAACAAACAAACAAAACAGCCTTTAGAGTTCATCTAGCCCTCACTGCACATGATAATAACGTGAAGTATTGGTACCTATGTTTGCACCTCAGTCTTGTCCAATTAAATCGAAATCTTTATAGGTATACATCCACTTTCATTTTTAACTCCCCAGGCTATTCTGATGAGTACTTTGTGCCAGTACTGGCACAAAGACAGAAATATAGATCAATGGAACAAAATAGAAGGCCCAGAGATAAATCCACACACTATGGACACCTTAACTTTGACAAAGGAGGCAAGAATATACAATGGAGAAAAGTCAATCTCTTTGACAAGTGGTGCTGGGAAAACTGGTCAACCACTTGTAAAAGAATTAAACTATAACACTTTCTAACACCATACACAAAAATAAACTCAAAATGGATTAAAGATCTAAATGTAAGACCAGAAACTATAAAACTCCTAGAGGAAAACAGGCAAAACACTCACCGACATAAATCACAGCAGGATCCTCTATGACCCGCCTCCCAGAATATTGGAAATAAAAACAAAAATAAACAAATGGGACCTAATTAAAATTAAAAGCTTCTGCACAACAAAGGAAACTCTAAGCAAGGTGAAAAGACAGCTTTCAGAATGGGAGAAAATAATAGCAAACAAAGCAACTGTCAAAGAATTAATCTCAAAAATATACAAGCAACTCCTGCAGCTCAATTCCAGAAAAATAAACGACCCAATCAAAAAGTGGGCCAAAGAACTAAACAGATATTTCCCCAAAGAAGACATACAGATGACTAACAAACACATGAAAAGATGCTCAACATCACTCATCAGAGAAATGCAAATCAAAACCACAACGAGGTACCATTTCACACCAGTCAGAATGGCTGCTATCCAAAAGTCTATAAGCAATAAATGCTGGAGACGGTGTAGAGAAAACGGAACCCTCTTACACTGTTGGTGGGAATGCAAACTAGTACAGCCACTATGGAGAACAGTGTGGAGATTCCTTAAAAAACTGGAAATACAACTGCCTTATGACCCAGCAATCCCACTGCTAGGCATAGACACCAAAGAAACCAGAATTGAAAGATGTGTACCCCATGTGTACCCCAATGTTCATTGCAGTACTGTTTATAATAGCCAGGACATGGAAGCAACTTAGATGTCCATCAGCAGACAAATGGATAAGAAAGCTGTCAATAAAATATTACTTAGCCATTAAAAAGAATACATTTGAATCAGTTCTAATGAGGTGGATGAACTTGGAGCCTATTATACAGAGTGAAGTAAGCCAGAAAGAAAAACACCAATACAGTATACTAATGCATATATATGAAATTTAGAAAGATGGTAACGATAACCCTGTATGCGAGATAGCAAAAGAGATACAATTGCATAGATCAGTCTTTTGGACTCTGTGGGAGAGGGCGAGGGTGGGATCATTTAGGAGAATGGCATTGAAACATGTATATTATCATTTGTGAAACGAATTGCCAGTCCAGGTTCAATGCATGAAACAGGATGCTCGGGGCTGGTGCACTTGGATGACCCAAAGGGATAGGATGGGGAGGGAGGTGGGAGGGGGGTTCAGGATGGGGAACACATGTACACCCGTGGCGGATTCATGTCAATGTATGGCAAAACCAATACAATATTGTAAAGTAATTAGCCTCCAATTAAAATAAATAAATTAAAATTTTTAAAAAAAGAACCACCAGTCTTTTTCAAATTCTCATTTTGAACGTGTGGGAACTTAAATTCAAACATAGGAAGTAACTGGTCTCAAATCCAAATCGCCATACTTGTAATCCGAAGCCTATTTTTAAAAGTATAATATGTCATCTTACCAAACACAGCTTTCATACCTAAATAAAAATCCTTTGTTCTTTAAGAAGCGTAAGTTACTCTATCTCTCCTAGCTCTGGACTTATTTATCAAAACAAAAATGAGTCACCACTCTCTGAAACAAGACCCAAGTACACGACAGACAGTGCATTACTCCATCAGCACAAGTCACTACTCCATCATGCCTTCTAATGGGAATCCAGTCCTTCCCTAACAGCAGTCAGCTGCTTAGCACTGGAGAGGAAATAGTGAGGGATTCCAGACTGAGTCATGCCATCACTGCGATAGCAAAAAAGATTGTTAGTTTTCACTGCAAGCTGTTCTGACACACAGTGGCCATTATTTTCCTATAACTTGACATAAAAGATGCATCTTCTTTGCTCTCAGGAAGTAATGATTTCTACAACTCAGCATACAGTTAATATGTAGATTACTCAGGTTTGTATCTCCGGAAAAGCCACACTGAGTCCTCTCTCCACAGGCATTTTATCATCATTAAACAATTTATCTTTTAAAGTGGGCTTTATCTTTTATCTTTTAAAATATTGGTAGAAGAAAGCAGAATTCAACTCATATCATTGCAACTAAGTAAAATTAATAGAAAAAAACTATGACTTAACGATGACCATGTCTAGGCTATGGGGCTTGAGATCTAAGACAACATGGCCAGGGCCAAAGCGAAGGAGATTATAACCAAAAGTCTAGGCAAGATGAGTGATGAAATGATGGACAATGGTCTGAGGACACAGGCTAAACTCAGACCAATTAGTTCAAGGCAAAGGGGAACAGGTATAATAGGCAGAACGTTGAAGGACTGAGAGGATCAGGAAAAGGTTAAATTCCTAGAAAAGAGACCCATGTTATAAAGCAATGCAGTTTAAGTTACCAGTACAATGACAATTCTATGAAAAAAAAAATTTTAAGGATGGAGTAGAAGACATTATCAAAGAAGGCAACGGCACCCCACTCCAGTACTCTTGCCTGGAAAATCCCACGGACAGAGGAGCCTGGTAGGCTGCAGTCCATGGGGTCGCTAAGGGTCGGACACGACTGAGGGACTTCACTTTCACTTTTCACTTTCCTGCATTGGAGAAGGAAATGGCCATTCACTCCAGTGTTCTTGCCTGGAGAATCCCAGGGACGGGGGAGCCTGGTGGGCTGCTGTCTATGGGGTTGCACAGAGTCAGACATGACTGAAGCAACTTAGCAGCAGCAGCAGAAGACATTGTAAAATGTGATTCAATACCAAGAATTTCTGATTTTTTTCACTAACAAGTTTTGTGACTTTTGACAAGATATTTCACATTTCCAGGCTACAGGAACATGATAACAAGTGTGGTCTAGATCAGTCAACATACATTTACTGAATATCTTGTTTGAGTCAGGCACTGCTAGACATAGTACATTCTGATGAGAAAGAGAAACAGATTCTTCCCTGTTCTCCTGGAACTTAGGTCCAGGATATTGATTTTTAAATATTTTGATGTGACCCACTCTAAGAAATGTATAAATAAATAAATAAAGCACAATGTGTGTATGTGTGTATGAGTAAAAATTTTTTTCATGAAGCAATATCTAATCTTGTTATATGAAGTGCATTAGGCTATTTTGATTCTGTTTTATTCTAATTTTTTAATGCTACTAAATTGATTTTATGTCTAACTAAAAGGTCATGACCAGTAGTTTCTTCTTTGCAGCCTTTTAATTCAATGATTCTATCACTCTAAGATTTCTTTCATTTCTCAAGCTTCTCCAAGAAAGTGATAATTTATTTAATCCATGTTTAATGTTTGGCCCTTTGTAATAATGTGGACAAACAAACTAAACTTCCAAATCTAGAAAAATCCACATATGGAGTAATTTTGACCACAGAACAAATATTATTTCTAACACATCCTGTCTACTAACTTCCATGAAATTCCTGATGTTGAATAGCTTTGAAATGTCCTTGCCCTTTTCCCCAAGCTTTATGCTCTTTTATGTCATTAGACAAATTTAACTTTCCCTAATACCTCAACTTCACAGAAAAAACTACTGCCCATAATAGAAGGTATATTCAATAATGATATTCAGTTCAGTTCAGTTCAGTTGCTCAGTCATGTCCATCTCTTTGCGACCCCATGGACTGCAGCACGCCAGGCCTCCCTGTCCATCACCAACTCCCAGAGTCTACCCAAACTCATGTCCATTGAGTCAGTGATGCCATCAAACCATCTCATCCTCTGTCATCCCCTTCTCCTCCCACCTTCAATCTTTCCCAGCATCAGGGTCTTTCCAAATGAATCAGTTTTGCATCAGGTGGTCAAAGTATTGGAGTTTCAGCTTTAACATCAGTCTTTCCAATGAACACTCAGGACTGATTTCCTTTAGGATGGACTGATTTGATCTTGCAGTCCAAGGGACTCTCAAGAGTCTTTTCCAATACCACAGTTCAAAAGCATCAATTGTTCAGTGCTCAGCTTTCTTTGCAGTCCAGCTCTCACACCCATACATGACTACTGGAAAAACTATAGCTTTGGACCTTTGTTGGAAAAGTAATGTCCCTGTTTTTTAATATGCTATCTAGGTTAGTCATAACTTTCCTTCCAAGGAGTAAGCGTCTTTTAATTTCATGGCTGTGGTCACCATCTGCAGTGATTTTGGAGACCAAAAAAATAAAGTCTCTCACTGTTTCCGCTGTTTCTCCCATCTATTTGCCAAGAAGTGATGGGACCAGATGCCATGATCTAAGTTTTCTGAATGTTGAGCTTTAAGCCAACTTCTTCACTCTCCTCTTAGGTATTTCCAGGAAGACACCATTCTTCCCTTGTTATTTTGCCTATGGTAGGCTGGATTTATCTGAAAACACAGTGTTTGTACCAAACGTACTCTTCTTGCAAAGGAAAGTTACTTTTGGAATAGATCTGTGCACTGGAATGAGAAAAATGCACTTTTTGATCAAGAAATCATTTTTTTTTCTGGTTTTATGAAGAGCAATTGCATTGAAAATGATTCTTCATTTCTGTGGTTGGTTGGTTGGTTGTCAATTTTCCAAGAAAAGAAGGAAATTTCTAAAGATAGAGATTGCAAGAAATTTTTCAAATATATGTTATTAAGAATGCAGCCTGTTCAAGTCTAAGAGAATGTAACTCTTGCCTTTCCTTAATTAGACAGTGTGGTCTGATGAAAATACCATGGAATCAGAGACAGAAGATAAGAATTTCAGTCTAGCCTCTCTTATGTGCCAGTTGATACAAATGATGACCAAAAACTTCACTCCCTATAGAGGATTTTACAAAATATGCAACATGAAATACTAAAAGATCATGGTTAGAGCCAAGAGTTTATAAAAAATGCATAGTAATGTAAAATTTCTACTACCCAGGAAATCCACAAATGCCAAGTCCCCCCGTCACACATGTCACATAGGTGGCCTACCAGATAACAGAGAAGGCGGAGGTCACAGACACTGGGAGATGGGTGTGAAAGCATCATATTGAAGGTTTGACGTGATCCCAGGTAGGAGAGTAGGCTTTCTAGAGTCCATGGGAGAGGAACTCTGGTGACTATTTCATTAGAGGACTAATAACCAAGATAAAAACTCACTTTAAGTAAAACATAATAACCTGAATTCCACATTGACTTTCTAACTCTGATCTTGGTCAGGTTCCATTTTGTATGATTCTCAATCTCTTTATGTATTAAAAAATGGTTAACATTGCTTGCCCTACCTTAGGGCTTCCCAGGTGGCGCTAGTGGTAAAGAACCCACTTATCAATGCAGGAAACATTAGAGATGCTGGTTCTATCCTTGCAGGGGGGAAGATCTTCTCAAGGAAGGTATGGCAACCCATTCCAATATGCTTCCCTGGAGAATCCTATTTATGGAGGAACCTGACAGGCTACAGTCCATAGGATTGCACAGAGTTGATATAATCTTGTTTGCTTTATAAAAATAGAGAATTCAGGTAAAAGAATTCTATAAAATTTAAATTATCTTAGAAACAAAAACTAATAATACTCATTACACAAATGTGTCTTGAGATCCTGGGCTAGAGTCTAGGACCATGATCCTGAATAGACTCGCTGCTTCCTTCCAACTGCCTGAAGTGACGTTAAGTAGTAAGAGAGAGCTAGGTGAGGCTTGACAAAAGAGGTGATATATAAGCAGTGAGTACAAGATAAAAAGTAGGTCAGCAGTCACAGAATGCAGCAGGGTGGAGGGAAACATGACTAGAGGATAGAAGAGAGAAAAGAAGATTCCCAAAGGAGAGAGAACATGAGCAGAGACATAGAGTTGGTTCAGTTGGATGAAATGTATATGCCTTGAACTGGGGAACCAAGATAAATGTTACATAGGCTCTGTCCCTCTAGATAGACAAAGTCAGTGTAAGGTAGTAAGTGCTGGTGGGGAGCCAGTCAATGCATAAGAAGTTAGCCAGGTGACATAAGAGATGTCCATCACATCTCAGACTAGTAAACCAGCTTGTATGAATGCAGGTTGTTGTTCAGTTGCTCAGTCGTGTCTTACTCTTTGTGACCCCATGGATTGCAGCATGCCAGGCTTCCCTGTCCTTCACCATCTCCCAAAACTTACTCAAATTCATGTCCATTGAGTTGGTGATGCCATCCAACCATCTCATCCTCTGTCGTCCCCTTCTCCTCCTGCCTTCAAACTTTCCCAGCATCAGAGTGTTTTCTAATGAGTCAGCTCTTCACATCAGGTGGCCAAAGTAATGGAGCTTCAGTTTCAGCATCAGTCCTTCCAATGAATATTCAGGACTGATTTCTGTTAGGATTGACTGGTTTGATCTCCTTGCAGCCCAAGAGACTCTCAAAAGTCTTCTTCAACACCACAGTTCAAAAGCATCAATTCTTCAGCACTCAGCCTTCTTTATGATCCAACTCTGACATCATACATGACTACAAGAAAAACTGCATCTTGGACTATACGGACCTTTGTCAGCAAAGTAATGTTTTTGCTTTTTAATAAGTTGTCTAGGTTTGCAATAGCTTTTCTTCCAAGGAGCAATTATCTTTTAATTCCATGACTGCAGTCAGCATCTGCAGTGATTTTGGAGCCCAAGAAAATAAAGTCTGTCACTGTTTCCATTGTTTCCCTGTCTATTTGCCATGAAGTGATGGGACCAGATACCATGATCTTAGTTTTTTTAAATGTTGAATTTTGAGCCAGCTTAAAACTGGTTTAACGAATGCAGGAGGGTGTGTGAAAGCATGTAGCATGCAGGGAGAAAAAAATGGCCAGTTTAGGGGAAAGAAAAGAGCTCAGCTTGGCTATTTTATATTAGTGAAGTGAAGTGACTCAGTCGTGTCAAACACTTTGTGACCCCACGGACTGTAGCCCACCAGGCTCCTCTGTTCATGGGATTCTCCAGGCAAGGATACTGGAGTGGATTGCCATTTCCTTCTCCAGTGTTACGTTAGTAGTGATAGAAAATAAAGATGGTTTGCACATGGCTTTCAATAGACAGCTAATGAGTTTATTCTTTGTTCTACGCATGGTGGGGCACAGAATACTCTTCTGAGCACAGAAATAATAGTCTGCTATTACAACTCCTATTATAATTCTGATAACAGTGAAATGGATGTATTTCAAGGTGAAGAAGAACCAGAAGCAGAGAAGACTGCTTAGTTGGCTGCAAAAATAAACCAAGCCTGAAATGGTGATAGGCCAGTCTAAAAGAGGGGCAGGGTAAAGGATCAGAAATATTTTTCTGACCCATCATATGTAGGTGGAGTTACTTTCACAGCATAAGTTGAAGGTATTGACTAAGGTGAATTTATTTCATTTGAAAACTGATACCAGAGAATTTTCTTCAGCATACATTAAAAAGATAAACAACAAAGTCATTAAGCCCAGCCTTGAACAGGATCATTGAAGAGGCCAAGGTCAGAAAATAGCGAGGACTGTTCTGAATCAGCCAGTCTTGGTAGCAGATAAAGAACAGCCCCATGGCTATGACTCTAGCGCACTTCTTGTCACACTTCGCCCGAGAAACTACCATCCATTATTGTCCAGAGAGACCGAGGCACAGAATGAGGGTTTGCTCCTGACAGAGGAGACGGCAGCTCTCAGTTCTTGCTGCTCTGGTCGCTCAAAGAGAGAGGCACAAATCCTTCACCCCTCAGGCTCGGGCCTCCCACTTCACACGTTCACTGACACTCACTCACTGAACCCTGCTAAGAAACAGCCCTGCTGCTAGATGCTGAAAGGACAGAGCCAAATAAATCCCAGAACTGTGACAGGTCTAAAATGAGTTTTCATCAAGGAGGACAGCACTTTGGAAAGGTGAACGACATGGACCCGCTGGCTATCGAAATCTGGAACAAACTTGGCTCCTATTAAGTCTGGAATGCTATCCACGGCAGCAGTGCCCACTCTGTGTGTTCTCTAAGGTTGAAGCATTATTTGAACTTTAGTCTCCCTCGGCTGAGATAGCTCAGAGCCTGCCTTGTCAGCTTCTCTCTGGCAGCTGGGCCATGTTCCTGAACTCTTTATCTACTGACTGGCATGCCGCTTACAGCCAGACAGACATGGGTCTGACTTATAGCATCCTTTAAGCTCAGAGGCCCTCACTGTTATGTTTTACCCAAATCAGAGTCATGCATTCAGCTTGAATTAAATCTCAATTTGCCATACATTTTTATCCGAGCATTTTCACTACAGGAGGCTTCCTTTGGGGTTAACTTGGTCCCTTAGTCCTAAGACGGTCTGATCCAAGGCACTCCTCTTCCTATGCTCCGTGCTGCAATCCCAGAAATGCCTTCCAGCAAAACCACTTGAGAGGGAACAAAAGCAACAGGTATAGAAGACATTATTTCCCAGGAAACCCAGAACAAAAAGGGGCTCCCCCAGATACTGGCAAGAAAGTCCTAGTAAGAAAAACAGGAAGGGCAGGTGTTATACTAAGTGCTCAGCTCTGGACAAGTAAAACTCAGATATGTGGCTATTTGGACACTGCTTCATTTTACCTTGAGTTTATTTAATCTGGGCTCAGCTATCTCAATTATTCTGTTTGGGTTATTTATATGTAAGTATTGAGCTCCTGTGGGTATTCTCCATCCACAGCTACCAGGCTTATTCGTGTTCTCACTATGGTTCTCAGAGCAAGATGAAAAGCAAAACAGAAAAAACAGAACCATCAAAGTGGCGCTCCTCCCTCCTCTAATGAGCCACCACGGCAAAACAAATCATGCTTTTCGATACTGCACACATATTGCCGTAGCCATGGAAACACACTTAGCAGCAAAGAAATCTTGACCTTTCCCCATCTGTTTAGAATCTTCACAGTGACACATTAATTTCAACATATGAAAACAAAAAAAGAAGGGCATAAATGTTACATTTTCTATAATTTCCATGCAGCAACCAACTCAGTGTGAATAAAATGCCTAGATGAGGAAGTAATGATGCAGTTAGCTTAAGCCCAATACCCCGAGGCAGAACCGGGTGACATTTTCCTGGCATTAAGCAAAATGACTCTAATATAATAAGCTCTGCAGCTTACCGAGAGACTACAGGAAGGGCTTCAAAACTGGACCAGAGATAAACAGCTACAAGAACAAACACTAGCCAGTGTAAATATTCCCCAGAAACAATAATGGATATCTCCAAAAATAACATTCAATGAGAGTTAAAGCATTTTTTCCAGGCAGCTATTGTTAGCAGCTAAAAGCTTAAGACAATTGAAACAGATTCTTACCAATTCTATTCAATCCAAAAAACATTTAAGGAGGTTTTCTCTTTTCATTGATAGATAAGAATTGGGTATAGAAGAGTATTCAACACAGGTTCTGTCTGTTGTAAATAAGAAATATTAACTCACTTAAATCCATTATGAGAACTCTGTGAAAGGCAAGATAAATGTAGCAGATGTAATAAGGGAAGGTCTCTACATAAAGTATCATTAGAGCTCAATTTGAAGATATCAGGACATTTTTCAATAAACTCACTGTCATATGAGTATAGAGAGATGAATCAAAGATGTATCTAACACTTTTATGAAGAACCAACAATATGCCGAAGCTAATTTGAAAGAGGAGTTGAGAAACTGAGGCAAGGAGGGATAAATCATAAGCCTGGGATGAATATGCACACTATTATTATACATGTAAGATAAACAACCAACAGGGACCTACTTTATAGCACAGGGAACTCTACTCAATATTTTGTGATAATCTTTGAGAAAAGAATCAGTAAAAGAATGAATATATGCACATGTAAAATTAAATGACTTTGCTATACATGTGAAACTGGGCTTCCCATGGAATGCTAGGCTAAAGAACTCACTTGCCAATGCAGAAGACTTAAGAGATGCAGTTCGATCCCTGGGTCAGGAAGATCCCCTGGAGAAGGGGATGGCAACTCACTCCAGTATTCTTCAGCCCAGCTGAGGAGGAGCTGGGCTACAGTCCACAGGGTCACAAAAATTAAAGTGACTTAGCTTTAATTGAAGTGACTTAGCACACAAACCTATAATGTTGTGTTGTAAATCAACTATAAATCAACTATGCTTATTAAATTATAAATCAACTATACTTCAGTAAAATGAAATAAAATTATATTCAAGTAAGAATAAAGGGCTCCTTAAAGGCTAAATGAAATTGAATATATAATATAATCGTCTCCTCAGATGTTTAACCATTTCATACATGTTTAAGATGAAAAGAGAAATAAAACTGCTATTCAGATCATATCAGATCAGTCGCTCAGTTGTGTCCGACTCTTTGTGACCCATGAATCACAGCACGCCAGGCCTCCCTGTCCAGCACCAACTCCCAGAGTTCACTGAGACTCACGTCCATCGAGTCAGTGATGCCATCCAGCCATCTCATCCTCTGTCATCCCCTTCTCCTCCTGACCCCAATCCCTCCTAGCATCAGGGTCTTTTCCAATGAGTCAACTCTTCGCATGAGGTGGCCAAAGTACTGGAGTTTCAGCTTTAGCATCATTCCTTCCAAAGAAATCCCAGGGCTGATCTCCTTCAGAATGGACTGGTTGGATCTCCTTGCAGTTCAAGGGACTCTCAAGAGTCTTCTCCAACACCACAGTTCAAAAGCATCAATTCTTCGGCGCTCAGCCTTCATCACAGTCCAACTCTCACATCCATACATGGCCACAGGAAAAACCATAGCCTTGACTAGACGAACCTTTGTTGGCAAAGTAATGTCTCTGCTTTTGAATATGCTATCTAGGTTGGTCATAACTTTCCTTCCAAGGAGTAAGCATCTTTTAATTTCATGGCTGCAGTCACCATCTGCAGTGATTTTGGAGCCCAGAAAAATAAAGTCTGACACTGTTTCCACTGTTTCCCAATCTATTTCCCATGAAGTGGTAGGACCGGATGCCATGATCTTCGTTTTCTGAATGTTGAGCTTTAAGCCAACTTTTTCACTCTCCACTTTCACTTTCATCAAGAGGCTTTTGAGTTCCTCTTCACTTTCTGCCATAAGGGTGGTGCCATCTTCATATCTGAGGTTATTGATATTTCTCCCAGCAATCTTGATTCCAGCTTGTGTTTCTTCCAGTCAAGCATTTCTCATGATGTACTCTGCATCATATAAGTTAAATAAGCAGGGTGACAGTATAGCCTTGACGAACTCCTTTTCCTATTTGGAACCAGTCTGTTGTTCCATGTCCAGTTCTAACTGTTGCTTCCTGACCTGCATACAAATTTCTCAAGAGGCAGATCAGGTGGTCTGGTATTCCCATCTCTTTCAGAATTTCCCACAGTTTATTGTGATCCACACAGTCAAAGGCTTTGGCATAGTCAATAAAGCAGAAATAGATGTTTTTCTGGAACTCTCTTGCTTTTTCCATGATCCAGCAGATGTTGGCAATTTTATCTCTGGTTCCTCTGCCTTTTCTAAAACCAGCTTGAACATCAGGAAGTTCACAGTTCACGTATTGCTGAAGCCTGGCTTGGAGAATTTTGAGCATTACTTTACTAGTGTGTGAGATGAGTGCAATTGTGCAGTAGTTTGAGCATTCTTTGGCATTGCCTTTCTTTTCATCAAAAAAGAAAAACTCTGATATATGTTGGTGTAAAAAAATATTAAAAGTGCAAACTTAGACTGAAATCTTGTCAATGTCCTACAGGAAAATAAAACCATAGTTGTTGGAGATATCTTGTTTTTATCTTATATAAATCATTTGTAATATATAAATTGTCCATGATTTAACATCTAACTTTATAGATTTGAGTTCTAAAAAAAAAATAAATATAAAATGCTAAAGTTATCTTTCTCCAGAGTATGAGATAACCCTTGGGTGGATTTGTTATAAAATGCTTAAACTTTATGTAACACTGAAAGAGCAGACAGGATTCTTTCTGCCTTATTTCCAAGCTTTGAATAATTCTCCTTTAGAAAGGTAGAATATAAGTAGACAGCAACAGTGGAAAGAAACATCATTAACACTGAAGGAAGAGTTGGGATGACAGGGTCTTCCACTCAGGTGCACTATTAGGAGAAAAAGAACACTTTCATCTATGGACTGAATAAGAGAAAATAAAGATTCATTTGCAATCTGAGAAGTATAGGATTGGGCAGATGATCTTTATAGCATTAGAAATATGTTGAGAATCAATTTTTTTCCTATTTGCTAAAAATCCTTGTGTGTAGGTTACAAACAGACTACAATGTGGTAGAAAGTCACTTTGGGGAATTATTAACCCTGTACCAAAAAAAAAATTTAAGAAATTTTATTTATGTGATGTTATTTACCTTATAGAAATATAAAATGCTCAATACTTGACATTTCTTCTGCAACACCACAGTTCAAAAGCATCAGTTCTTCAGCGCTCAGGCTTCTTTATGATTCAACTCTCACATCTACACATGACTACTGGAAAAACCATAGCTTTGACTATATGGACTTTTGTCGGCAAAGTAATGTTTCTGCTTTTTAATATGCTGTTTAGGTTTGTCATAGCTTTTCTTTTAGGAGCAAGCATCTTTTAATTTCATGGCTGCAGTCACTGTCCGCAGTGATTTTACAGCCCAAGAAAATAAAGTATGTTACTGTTTGCATTGTTTCCTCATCTATTTTCCAGGAAGTGATGGGACTGGATGCCATGATCTTCATTTTCTGAATGTTGACTTTTAAGCCAGCTTTTTCATTCTCCTCTTTCACCTTTATCAAGTCACTCTTTAGTTCCTCTTTGCTTTCTGCCATAAGGGTGGTGATATCTGCATATCTGAGGTTATTGATATTTCTCCTGGCAATCTTGATTCCAGCTTTTGCTTCATCCAGCTCAGCATTTCACATGATGTACTCTGCATATAAGTTAAATAAGCAGAGTGACAATATACAGCCTTGAAGTACTCCTTTCCCGATTTGCAACCACTCAATTGTTCCATGTCTGGTTCTAACTGTTGCTTCTTGATCTGTATACAGATTTCTCAGGAGGCAGGTAAGGTGGTCTGGTATTTCCATCTCATGAAGAATTTTCCACAGTTTGTTGTGATCCACACAGTCAAAGGCTTTAGCATAGTCCATGAAGCAGAAGTAGATGTTTTTTTGGAATTCTCTTGCTTTTTCTATGATCCACTGGACGTTGGCAATTTGATCTCTGGTTCCTCTGCCTTTTCTAAATCCAGCTTGAACATTTGGAAGTTCTCAGTTCACATATTGCTGAAGCCTCACCTGGAGAATTTTGAGTATTACTTTGCTAACATGTGAAATGAGTGCAACTGTGCAGTAGTTTGAACATTCTTGGGCCTTGTGTCTCAGCTGGTAAAGAATCTGCCTGCAATGTGGGAGACCTGGATTTGATTCCTGGGTTGGGAAGATCCCCTGGAGAAGAGAAGGCTACCCTCTCCAGTATTCTGGCGTGGAGAATTCCATGGACTGTACAGTCCATGGGGTCGCGAACAGTCGGACACAACTGAGAGACTTTCACTTTCACTTTGAACATTCTTTGTCATTGCCCTTCTTTGGGATTGGAATGAAAACTGATATTTTACAGCCCTGTGGCCACTGCTGAGTTTTACAAATTTGCTGGCCTATTGGGTGCAGCACTTTCACAGCATCATCTTTTGGGATTTGAAATAGCTCGGCTGGAATTGCATCACCTCCAGTAGCTTTGTTCATAGTGATTCTTCCTAAGGTACACTTGACTTCACACTCCAGGGTGTCTGGTTGTAGGTGAGTGATCACACCATCGTGGTTATCTGGGTCATTAAGGTCTTTTTTGTGTAGCTCTTCTGTGTATTCTTGCCACCTCTTCTTAGTATCTTCTGCTGCCATTAGGTCCGTGTCATTTCTGTCCTTTATTGTGCCCACCTCTGCATGAAATATTCCCTTGGTATCTTTGATTTTCTTGAAGAGATATCTAGTCTTCCCCAATCTATTGTTTTCCTCTGTTTCTTTGCACTGATCACTGAGGAAGGCTTTCTTATCTCTCCTTGCTATTTGGAATGCTGCATTCAGATGGGTACATCTTTCCTTTTCTCCTTTGCCTTTCACTTCTTTTCTTTTCTCAGCTATTTGTAAGGCCCCCTCAGACAACCATTTTGCCTTTTGTTTTTTTTTTGCTAATTTTTAATTAAGAGCTAGCTAATATGTTTAATATAACCAAATATGTGCTGAAAATAATATGATACTTCAATTTCATGTTTATGCAAGTTGGAATGGAAGAAAAGGACAGAAAGGTAGGAAAAAAATAGAGAAATAAAAAAGAGACTGGATAGAAGAAACATGAGTAAATAACCAGACAGGAATCGAAGAAGCAAAACCAAAGGCTAGGAGGAATGGGGGAAGGGAACAGTTGAGAGAATTGGAATTAGGAAAAGTCCCAAACAAGGAGGACCAACATACAGAAGAGATTTTTAAAAAGATGAGGTTAAAAGAGCAAAATGGGAAGGCATAGGCAAAGACAGGGGGTTGAGAATTAAAGCCAGCTGAAATCAGCATTCCATGAGGATTCATTTGCTCAGTGGATTTCTTTGTCTCTCTTAGAAGCAGTAGTCAATATCTGACCATCATTCAAAGTCCTTCAATTACTCTATTAACCCAGAGGGGAGAAATTATACTCTAATCCATAAGTATTCACACTGCTTTGAATGAACTCTATCTAGTTGGAATCCCAGACTGATTCCCTATGGTTTCTGCTCCCAGTGAAACAGCAGCCGAGATGGGGCAGCCTCGTAGCAAACATGTAGTAGCAGGCCTTTGCCCAGGAGTGTGACGTGTGACGAGGAAGTCCCAAGGCCCCAGGCTATCTTCTCCCATGTGCCCATATAGTCAAGAGGGAATAACTTTCTGTCGTGTGAAATGACAGAAGAAAACATGCTGCCAGATGATGGGCAGCCTCTGGTCCCCAGGCAGGGGTGGAGCCAGTTATGACCACATCCTCGAAGCGGCAGGACACTTCCCTCACTGTCAGCCCTACTATTCTCCTGCCTCTCTGTCTAAACTTTCTCCCACTTTCCCCCAGGCTCCAAATGCAACCGAGCAGGTTAATGCAAGTTAGAGAGCAGCTCCTTGCAAGGTTTCTGCTTTTAATTTCTGTTTAATGATGTATTGGCCAGGGCACTATTACATCACCTTACTTAACAGCCTTTCGTGGACAGTAAACTGTGCTACGCACCCACCTCAGCCCACAAAGCCTGCAATTAAGTGATCGTTTGTCCTCGCAGGCTTGACAGAAGCAGGAGTCGGAGAAAGGCTGGGAGGAGCCCGGATTTATTAAAGTAATAAATAACCTGGAAGCCCCCCACCAAGCCTCTGCCTCCCTGTTCTTATTTATTTTCTTTTTGTAGCTTCTGAGATGGGAAGATTGGGGACTTAATTGCTTGGAAAGAAAGTTGCCTAGGAACTGCATAGCACTCACATCCCAGAAACAATAAAAACTGGGAGGCTTTAGGGCTACAGCTTAATAACAGCTCTGCTGATGGCTGGGCTGGGCTTCTTGGCAAGCATTCACTCATTCTGTGTTTCTAGAAGAGCAACACTCACTCCTGCACATAAACATACTCCATGAGGCAGGAGTCATCTAGCTGGCCAAAGGGAGACCTTCTAAGAAGAGGTTCTGATTCACCTTGTCCTTTGTTTCACTTCCTTTTGTTTTATTTTTAAATATGAGAATCTTCTAAAATAATGTTGTGAATATTAAATGTAGAGATTCCTGGATATTATTTTGGACTTAATATTTTTTTCCACTTTTTAAAAAGATGTGTGTTTATTACTGACTGCACTGAGTCTTTATTATTCTGTGTGGACTTTCTCTAAGTTGCAGCGAGCTGGGGCTCTAGTTTTGGTGCATTGCCGAGACCTCTCTTGTCGCAGAACATGGGCTCTAAGCGTGTGGACTTCAGTTTCTGTGGTGCACAAGGAAATGTCACTTTTTTTCTCACATATTCTGTCTCATTTGGTTGTAAATTTTTGATTATTATCACGTAATATATTTACATGGCTCAGTAGCAAATTTCTAGCCAGAATTCATCTTTCTAGAATATTCTTATATGCAAAACACAATATAAAAGCATTAAGAAGCAAAATAGTTTCCTAGACAGTCAAAATGGATGTCCTATATACATATATATGCACATATATATATATATATACACACACACATACATACACATTCACTTTATTTTACACACAATTCTCACAAAGGTACTTGCTAAGGCCCCAATCCAGAAAATAACAATCCTTCCTACAGGTTCATTTTTTAAGATAAGGCACTCCTCATCCTACTTCCTTTGCCCAAACTGAGCTCATGAAAGTCACATAACAGAAAATTAGCCATTTTAAAGTGAACAATCCAGTAACATTTAGCATATTAACAGTGTTGCACAACCGCCACCTCTATCAAGTTCCAAAACATTCTCATCACCCCAAAATAAAGCCCCATTCCATTAAGCAACTGTTTCTCCTTACCCCAGCTGCTGGTAGCCACCAGTCCGTGTTCTTTCTCTATATATAGATTTACGGATTCTATGTATGTCAGGTAAATGGAGTCATAACATGTGCCCTTTTGTGTCTGAATCCTTTTACTTAGATCAGTGTTTATGAGTTTCATCCACACTGAAGTGTGTATCAGTACTTCATCCTTTTTATGGCAGAATAATATTCCATCATGCAGATATACCAAAGTTTGTTTTGTTTTGTTTTTTTAATCCATTGATGGACATAGGTTGTTTTCAGTTTGTTTTTTTTAATATTATGAATAGTGTTACTATGAACGTGTACAAGTATTTATTTGAACAACTGTTTTCAATTCTTTGGTATAAATACCTACGAGTGGAACTGACGAATCATATGATAATTTTATGTTTAACTTTTTTCTATAAAGCTTTTCTTTTTTATTTTATATTAAAATATGGTTGCTTTACAATTTTGTGTTAGTTTCAGTTGTACAGCAAAGTAATTCAGTTATACATATAGAAACATCTATTCTTTTTCAAATGTTTTCCCATTTAGATTATTAGAGAATATTGAGCAGAGTTCCCTGTGCTATACAGTAAGTCCTTTCTAGTTATCTGTTTTGAATTTAGTAATGTGTACATCTTAATGCAAAACTCCCAGACCATCCCTCCCTACCAACCCCTTTCCCTAGTAACTGTGAGTTTATTCCATAAGTCTATGAGCATTTCTGCTTTGTAGGCAAGTTCATATGTATAATTTTTATTAGTTTCTGCATATAAGCAATATCATATGACATTTGTATTTCTCTGTCTGATTTGCTTCACTTAGTACAATAATCTCCAGGTCGGTCCATGTTGCTGCAAACAGCATTATTTCATCCTTTTTAATGGCTGAACACTGTTCCATCACATATATGCACCACATCTTCTTTATCCATTCATCTGTCAATGGACATTTAGGTCGCTTCCATGTCTTGGCTATTGTAAATAGCACTGCAATGAATATCGAGGTGTATCTATCCTTCTGAGACATATTTTTCTCTTGATATATGACCAGGACTGAGATTGCAGGATCATATGGTAGTTCTATTTTTAGTTTTTTAAGGAAACTTCATTACTGTTCTCCATAGTGGCTGTACCAATTTACATTGCCATCAACCATGTAGGAGGGTTCCCTACCCTCCACAGCATTTGTTGCTTGTAGACTTTTTGATGATGGTCACTCTGATTGATGTGAGATGATATCTCATTATAGCTTTGATTTGCGTTTCTCTAATACTTAGCAATGTTGAGCACCTTTTACTGTGCCTCTTCACCATCTCTATGTCTTCTGTGGAGAAATGTCTATTCAGGTCTTCTGCCCATTTTTTGACTGGGTCATTTGTTATTTTGATATTGAGCCACATGAGCTGTTTGTAAATTTTAGATATAATCTCTTGGTGGTCACATTGTTTGCAAATATTTTCTCTCATCCTTTGGGTTGTCTTTCTGTTTTCACAATGGTTTTCTTTGTTGCACAAAAGCTTTTGAGTTTAATTAGGTCTCATAATCAGATATTTCTTAAACCAAGCAAAAAGCCAAAATAGAATAATAGAAGACCAAATATAAATCAAAACCTATGAATATATCTGCCTATTATATTCAACAAAAGTGCATTTCATAGACATCAATACTGTATGACACATTAAAGTCTAGAAAGTGCTCACCAAAACATTGTAAATCTTACTTCTGTATTTGAATAAAATTTCAAATTTTTGTGCATCAGTAGAATTTCTAAAATCCTTTGCATAAATTATTTCACTTGATTTATGTCACAATCCTATCAGACAGGCAGGCAGGCCTAGGCTAAGTCATAAATATTCTGATTCTTAGTCCAGCATGTTTACAACATAGAAAGTCTTATCAACTCTTTTTACTTAATGTCATTGTTTCTTGGAGTTTTAAACTATAAAAATTAATATAAAGTTTCAATGTTATAGTATATATGTTGTATATTATAGTTTATATTATATGTATATAATGAACAGAAGATAATTTATTATTTATATTGCTATAAATCACCTTGATAGCCATATATAAACAGAGGCAAATCTGTTAATACAAACAATTCTGGCTTTAAAAAAATAACAATGGCAATACTAACAACTAATTTCTATAGTACTTTATTGTTGTTTTAGTTGCTAAGCCATATCTGACTCTTTTGTGACCCCATTGGACTGTAGCCCACCAAGCTCTCTGTCCATGGGATTTCCCAGCCTAGAATACTGGAGTGGGTTGCCATTTCCTTCTCCAAAATATATATAAAGAGGTTTATTTTAAGGAAAAATAGCTGCTGCAGTTGGGGAGGCTGGCAAGTCCAAATCTGTAGGGAAGGCCAGCAGGCTGAAACTCAAGCAGGACTTGTATGTTACAGCCTTGAAGCAAAATTCTTTCTTCTCTGGGAAACCTCAATTTTCGCTCTGACAGCCTTCAATGATTAGATCAGACCTTCTAGATTATCGTGGGTAAGCTCCTCAATATAGGAGGAGATATTTAAAGTCAACTGACTGCAAATGTTAATCATATGTGCAAAATACCTTCACAGCAACATCTACTCTAATGTTTGGCTAAACTGGGTCCTGTAGCCTAGCCAGGTTGACACATAAAATTAACCATCTCAGTCAGTGACTCCAGAGATGAAGTCACTATTCCCACATTGAAATCAACATGTTGCAAATGAAAGCATGTCAGAGGTCTATCTGTCAATGATCCTAACCTTCATTGAATAAGCCAGATACCATCTACTCAAATCATTTCCAATATTGCAATGCTCTATGAAAATAGTACTCATAAACTGGACATCTCAGAACAGATCTATTAAATCCCCCTGTATTTTCACTGATGATTTTTCACTAAAAATCCAATACCTATTGGATTCAAAGCATCAAATAAATCCTTTTTCTATCATTATAAGAACTAAACAGCCTGGTTGTCTCAAAATTAAATGGTTTAGAAAGTACAGATATGAAACTTAAAGAAATCCTTCCCACTGTTTCAATTAGAGGAAACTACAGTATGTAGATATATAATGGAAGGAGAGATAGTGAAATAAAACATTTTTCATAAGAAGATAAAGTGTGAATGAAGGTTTAAGGTACTAAACCTCACATAGTTATTGATTTATTTGTTAACTAGAGCCAAGTCTGACCAAAGATGAATTATACAACTCTCTGGCACAGTTCTAAAATCAACCTAGTGGAAGGAAGTGACTAACAAATGCTAAAGTATAAAATGCTGGTGGAAGAGTTTGAGGTTTGGTCATTTTTATTCAGTTGAAGGCTCCCAGTGAAAAAGATTAGCACATCCATTGTAACTGTGTGCAACCAACCAGAACAGCACAGAACCAACAGAACCTAAATTACACAGGTACAGACTTCCATGGTGATCTAGTGGCCAAGACTTCACCTTCCAATGCAGGGGGTATGGGTTTGATCTCTGGTCAGGGAGCAAAGATTCCACATGTCTTGTGGCCAAAAATCCCAAAACATAAAAAGATTATATATATATATCAGCAATATTGCAACAAACTCAATAAAACCTTTAAAAATGGTTCACATCAAAAAAAAAAAAAATCTTTAAAAGTAAATAAATTATACAGGTAAGAGAGAAGTAAGCTGCTGCTGCTAAGTCGCTTCAGTTATGTCTGACTCTGTGACCCCATAGACAGCAGCCCACCAGGCTCCTTCATTCCTGGGATTCTCCAGGCAAGAATATTGGAGTGGATTGCCATTTCCTTCTCCAATAATATATGTATCAACCACAAATGGGGCCTGAGCCCCTAGTATGTGAATAACACTGAATTAGGCACATATGGAGTCAAGGATTAAATTCCATGGCCAGGATAAGTCTAGGTATAAGAACTCCAAAAATTTATCTTAGGGATGTTGTTTGTTGGGATATTTTACCAAAAAACTGAAAATTTTTTTTTAATATTTTATTTTACTTTTTAACGTTACAATATTGTATTGGTTTTGCCATGTATCAATATGAAGGAACCATAAACTGTTGCTAAAAGATCATTTATTTGTTCAATTATTTTTTTGTTTTTTGACCACTTTTTTTTTTCCCAAACCATTTACTCTAAGAACATTGTACCTGACCAGGCTAAAATGCGAGTGTGGTGGCTACAGTGGGAATTCGGAGAGTTCTGAAGTCCCTGCTCAGATATCAGGGATCTGGAATCGAAGCCAACTTAATTAGTAGTTTTCTCACGTCCCGCCAATATTCTTTTAATCTATTAAACAGAGACACCTAATTATAACCAGCAGTTATTTTCTTTTGGAATGCTTTCTTTGATCCTTGTCCCTGCCCCTAACACAACTGATGTAAATTATAAGCATCAATGCATTTCAATACCTGCCAAGTCTACAGATACTGCACATGAGAGGGAGAACCTCCCTGCCTATAACTGTACCAAAATGTCTAGAAAAGCTTCATCCACCCACTGTACTAATGAGGAACCATCGAGTGCAACTATTTACGGATTAGGATCACATTGTACAAGGTGTAAAGTACTCAAGAGGTGAAATTGTGAAATTGGAAAGGAATTGTGAAATGTTGCAATGGAAAAAAAGGTGTTTCTCTTTCTTATATAAGCCTTGTTGATAAATTATATTTCAGAGATAGGATGGAAATGTCCACACCACATCCTGGCTTCTATGTCATACTATCACTATATCAACATTTCTCAGAATTATATGAGTTACATGGTTCTTTGACTTCTTATAAGTTTCCTCCAGGCTGCTGCAAAAGGAATCCTGGTTTGAGGATCAAAAAACAGGAGCTCCATTTTCTAAAAAGGACTAGAAATATGAAAACACTACACTCTTTGTCCATAAATGACTCCAGCTCTATCACCACATATAACACTGTCATCTGAGCCCTTTGAGCCTGACTTTCCTGAACTATGACATATGAAGAACAATATCTTCCTTGGTTATTTGACTGCATTGCATTTAATACTTTCACCTGCACTGGTCAATTCTCTCTGCACCTCAGTTTCCTTTCTGCATATGTAAAATGAGATTTTTGATCTCTAAACATCCTTCTAATAATAGTGTTCTCTGCATCTATGAAAATAAAGTTAAGCATTATGAGCATTATTGTAAGAAGGAGAAAAGAAGTTTAGCTTTAAAAATATTCCAGTACCAATTGAATTTATCTTTGGAAAAGCAGTTAGATTTAGTGAAAATGAAAGAAAACTTGATTTATTTCCACTGACCCTTGGGAAAAGCTAAGAATATCTTTTAGCTTTATTGACATTAAGCATTAATTCTGGAATAAAAGTAGGTATAGAAGGAATACATGTGTTTTGATAGTTTGGCAATAAGTACTTATCAAAGATTATCATGAACACCTCTGACTTCATCTGAAGCTAGTTTTATCATTTCCTCACCCCTCTACCCCAAACAGTCTTTTCTTACTTTTTTGTGTGATTTTTTCCCCCTTTAAAGGGGGACTTCTGCTTCTGATCTAGATGGAATAACAGGAACCAGATTTTTCCCCCTCCTGAAACAATTTGTAGAAAGTGAAAGTGTTAGTTTCTCCTTGGTGTCTGACTCTTTGCAACCCTATATACTGTAGCCCGCCAGGCTCCGCTGTCCATGGATTTCCCAGGCAAGAATACTGGCGTGGGTTGCCATTTCCTTCTCCAGGGGATCTTCCTGCTCCAGGGATAAAACCTAGGTCTCCTGCATTGCAGGCAGATTCTTTACTGTCTGAGTCACCAGGGAAGCCTTTTTAGAAGGGCAGCTTATAAGTAATTTTAAAGAAATTGGAACATCAAGGAAAGAACCACCTGAGGAGATAAGAGAGAACAGAACCCAGCAATCATAGGTGCTTGGGAATAGTACCTGTTTCCAGACAGAAAATCCGCATAATTCAGGACACAATGTGTAGAATATTTGGAATGGTCCTGCTTCATTAGTGGGGAATAATCATACCTAGACAAAATCCTATTCTTAACAAACTTTAAAAATAATACCCAAAGGGATCAAACTATTTCTGAGAAATTCAACTGTGTACTAAAACAGAGTTTTAAAAAATATAAAATTAAAAATACCCACCTCCCCTGAAAAATAAAATTCACAATATCTGGCATCCAATCATAAAAGTCAGCTTAAACAACTTAAAAAACAATAAGATACAGTAACACCACACCCCTATTAGAATGGCTTTCTTACAAGGATGTGGGAATGCTGGTGGGAATGCAAAATGGCACAGCCACTTTGGAGAACATGCTGGCAATGTCTCCCAGAGCTAATCGTTCATAACCATGCGATCCAGTAATTGTGCTCCTAGGTATTTACCAAATGACTAGGTATTTATGTCCTGACACAGACTTGCACACAAATGATTACAATAGCTTTATTCATAGTTGCCAAAAATTGGAAGCAATGAAGATGTTATTTCAATCGGTGAGTGGATAAACAAACTGGTACATCCATGCATTATTATTCGGTAATTACAAAATAAAAGAGCTACCAGCCACAAAAAGACATGGAAGAATTTTAAATGTATATTACTAAGGAAGAGAAGTCAGTCTATAAAGGCTAAGTACTCTATGGTCCCAATTATATGACATTCTAGAAAAAAGCAAAACCCATAGGACAGGAAAAAACAATGAGTCATTGCCACGGGCTGATGGCTGAGAAAGAGAGGAATGAATAGATGGACCGGTTAAAAAGAAAACCACTGGCCCAAAATTGCATCAGTTGTCTAATGCCCAGGATATCAAACACAGATTTAACATCTAACTTAATTGCAGTTTCAACCTTCCCCAGAAATGTGGTCTTAATCAGCCTGTTTGGAATTTTCTGGTCAGCACCAATGAGGTAAGATGTCAAATGGGCCCTCTTTACCACCTCCACCCCCTCCCGCTTGCCCAGAGGAATAAGAGGAGTGATAAAGCCTGTTCTATTCCCTTCCCAGAAAAAAGACATCCCACCCTAAAGATAATCCTTTCTTTTCTTTTGCTAATAGCTTCACTGCTCCACCCCTCTTCCTATAAAAACCTTGCACTTTTTGCAACACTTCTGAACACCTTTCTAGTTGCTAGATGGAAGGCTGCCTGATTCATGAATCATCTAATGAAGCCAATTAGGGCTCAGATTATTCTCTTAAATTGTGTTTTTTTACCAGGACATGGAATAAGGGTGGTAAAATTATTCTGTATGATGCTATAATGGTGGATGCATAGCACTATACACTTGTGAAAATCTATAGAATTATACAACACAAAGAACTAGAGAACCCTAATTAGATTATGGACTTTAATTAAGAATAATGTGTATCAATATTGTTCTTCAATTGTTAACAATTATACCACAATAATACAAGATGATGATAATAGGAGAAAGAGGGGAAGTGGGAATCAAGGGACCCCTCTTGTACTTTCTATGCAAATTTTCTATAAAACTAAAACTCCTTTAAACAGTTGCCTATTAAATATAAAAAATAAGATTCTTTTTTTAAAAAAATCTCAACAGTAACCAGGCCAAAAGCATTTATCATCCAAACTATCAGCAAAGAGATAGCAATGCAGTATCCAAGACTACACCCAAGAACACACCAATATTTGGTTTATATTTATAAACTTAGCAGGCTTCCCTGATGGCTTAGTTAGTACAGAATCCCCTTCCAATGCAGGAGACCCAGGTTCGCTCCCTGGGTCGGGAAGATCCCCTGGAGAAAGAAATGGCAACGCACTCCAGTATTCTTGCCTGGAGAATCCCACGGACAGAGGAGCTTGGCAGGTCACATTGCAGTCCATGGTGTCTCAAGAGTTGGATACAACTTAGCAACTAAACCACCACATAACCTTAATAGCTTTAAAAAAAAATGGACTAGAAAGATCATATTGAATGAACAAAAGAAAATGGATTTCCACATACTATTATATTCTTTCTTGAATATTCATAAATGAGAGACAATGAGGTATTAAAATAGTATTTCTCTTTGTGACTTATTCTGAGTTATTATTGTTGCTGCTTAGCCACTAAGTCCTTTCTGACTCTTTTGCAGCTCTATGGACTGTAGCTGGCCAGGCTCCTCTGTCTATGGGATTTCCCAAGCAAGTATACTGGAGTGGGTTGCCATTTCCTTCTCCAGGGGATCTTCCCAACCCGGGGATTGAACCGGAATCTCCTGCTTTGACGGGAGGATTCTTCACCACTGAGCCACCAGGGAAGCAGATTTATACCAAAGCCTAAACCAAAGGGAATGATTTTCTTCCAGCAGTATTATTTTCAATTGTTTATCCTCGTCTCTAGGTCCATGTTTTGTCTGGAATATCAGATTTATTTCTTTATATCATCTCAATTTTAATCATATAAACCAAAGTGTTTAAAAAATAATAATAATATTCATTTTTAAAAATAATCTTCAAAAATTTGCTTTATAAATGTGGCCTCCAAACTGCCAGTCCTCTACATGAAGCACAGATATTCCAGAAATCCTGTGTTCAGATCTGCACCTTGATACTAACCACGCTAAATTATGGCTGAGCAGAGAGAAGTTAAGGAAGACAATAGAACTTTTAATGAGGCTTTCTTCCTTCTGTTTTTAAAGGATGAGGAAAGAAACTCTTCCTGAAAAACAAGCTCTGACTTGCAGGCAGCGTAACCCCAAGCCTCTAGTTTAGTGGGCAGCGCCATCTAGTGGAAAGACTTTGTTTCTCAGTTCAGTTTTACCAGCAACTGCCTGCATGGTTTCAGTAGACATTTAACTCTGCATTCCCAGGTGGCACTAACAGTAAAGGACCAGCCTACGGATGCAGGAGACATAAGAGATGCCAGTTCAATCCCTGGGTCGGGAAGATTCCCCAGAGGAGGGCATAGCAACCCACTCCAGTGTTCTTGCCTGGAGAATCCCATGGACAGAGGAGCCTGGCAGGTCTATAGTGTGGCAAAGAGTTGGACACAACTGAAGGGACAGTGCGCGCGCGCACACACACACACACACACACACACACACACAGCTATCTCACGCATAAAACTGGGGAAGAGTGCTACTCTATATACCCTCTCAGCTACAGGGTTAAAAAATACAAAGCAATGCAAAGTCTCGAGGTCCTTAATACTAGTTCATAACTTCACTTGAAAGATGAAAGTTAATTTTTGTCCTAATTCTAGCGGCAGAATCCTCAAGGTACCATGAATTTAGCTAAGTTTGGCTGAAGCCTACTAGTTTTCTCCCCATCTAGGACTGTGGCACATATTAACCTAATCAATGCATCTGAAAACTAATTAACTGACTGGTTACAGTCCAATAACTTGTATACTGAATGTGAGCCACATAAGCCATTTTATGAAGGAAAATTAAGGCCCAAGTTCCAGTGTAAGCATGGGTAAGTCTCAGAGGAGGGCATGAAGGGAGACCCCATTCTCAGTGAGAAAACAGCCCAAAGCCGACTTAGACTTCACTTAGGTTGGTGACGAGGTCAGGTCAGAACCTCTGTCTCCCTTGATGTGCGTTGACGCCCACTAATTGCCTTTTCTTGCCTCTGGGTCTTCTTTGTTTCTTCCTCTCACATTCATACACAAAGCTATATCTGGAAGCCTTGAACAAATATACAAATGTTTCTTAAATGTAGACAATTGTAATTTAAATGTTCCTCCCATGCACTATTAATTATTTTATAGCTTTCTCCAAGCACTGTTTGTATGTACTGTGACTTAAATGGCGACTAAAATGTGAAGAGAATTTTTCCCCCATTTTTTCTGTTCCTGCTTCTAATTCTCTACTCCATCTACACATATTCCTCCTCTCTCCAAGTATCTTTCAATAAGAAAGAACGTCACAGTTTCCTTTTCTCATAATTTTTAAGAATTTAAAATTCTCATAATATTTTTTTATGCAGGCCATTTTTAAAGTCTTTATTGAATTTGTTATAATATTGTTTCTGTTTTATGATTTGGTTTTTGGCAAGGAGGCATATGGGATCGTAGCTCCCTGACCAGGGATAGAATTTACATTGCCTACAATGGAAGGCAAAGTCTCAACCACTGGACTGCCAAGGAAGTCCTTTTTTTTTTTTTTTTAAATGAGATTACAAAAAAAACAGATCCTTGTAAAGTAATTAACCTCCAATTAAAATAAATAAATTTAAATTTAAAAAAACAGATCTTTCCATCCAATCCCTGCCACTATTCATCCAAGTGACTGGCTAAAGCGCTCTAACCCCAGTGCCTTCCTCATTTGTGGAATGGAGATAACAGCAGTAATAAAACAGGAGGGAAGGGGAAAAGGCACAACCTTTAAAGGAATAACATAGCCTGAGGACACAACATAAACTGATTAGAATCAAATGAGTCCAAGATGGCAGACAAGTCAACTTCAACTAGACCTTGATCCTCAGTATACCCTCATTATAAAATGACACACCCAGAGGCACCAAGACAGTTCCAAGGCCAACCATCAAAGACCAAAAAGTGGGCAGTGGCCCAGTTCCTGGAATCTTTTCCCTTCCCCAAAATAATTGGAATAAAACTCGCACTCATTAGCCTATGATATTACCCAGCCCATAAATGCTAAACACACCACATTTCAAGGCCACATTCACCCTCTGCAATGGACCGCACTCTGTCCGTGGAGTGTGTTTCTCTGAATAAATCCACATCTTACCTATCACTTTGTCTCTTTCTTTGAACTGTTTCTGCACTGAGATCTTTCTGCATTGAATTCTTTCTACATTGAATTTTTTTCTGCATTGAGACAAGAACCTGAGCTTCATTAGGTCCTGAAACCAGGTCTGTGATCTCAGCTGGAAAACCGTGGATTCTCTCTGGGTTCGAGTCCCAATCTGAGATAAACAGCTTCAGTAACTTATGAGAAGCATCAGCAAGGGCTGGGACATAGGAAGTGCTCAATAACAAATATTTTAAATATTTGGGGAATTACCAAAATATAGTGTGGTAAGCTTACTGATAAAGGAGAAAGAGCTCAGTGCAGAAACATATCGGTGTTCTCAAAGGAGAGAAACTCTGGAGGATGCTGTGGATGATCCTCTGACTGCAAGCTATCCCTTGACCCATCACAAAACACTAAGCAGTGCTTAGTGCTCTTAGCGGACACTATTACATGTGGAATCAGGAGTTAGGATCTATGACATTTTGGAGAGACAACTCTCTATGGGTCTTTCTTGTTTGTGCATATCCTGAAAGCAGAAGCATTGACTCTCTTTGTTCTAGACTATCTTTTTTTTTAATTGAAATATAACTAATGTACACTGTTGTGTTCAGTTCAGTTCAGTTCAGCTCAGTCACTCAGTCATGTCCAGCTCTTTGCGATCCCGTGGACTGCGGCACTCTAGGCTTCCCTGTCCATCACCAACTTCTGGAGCTTGTTCAAACTCACATCCATCGAGTCAGTGATGATGTCCAACCATCTCATCCTCTGTTGCCCCCTTCTCCTCCTGCATTCAGCCTTTCCCAGCATCAGGGTCTTTCCCAATAGGTCAGTTCACATCAGGTAGCCAAAGTATTGGAGCTTCAGCTTCAGTCTTTCCAATGGATATTCCAGACTGATTTCCTTTAGGATTAACTGACTTGATCTTTTTGCAGTCCAAGGGACTCTCAGACTCTTCTCAATACCACAGTGCAAAAGCATCAATTCTTTGGCACACACCTTTCTTTATGGTCCAACTCTCATATCCATACACTTTCCTCATAGCTCAGTTGGTAAAGAATCCACCTGCATTGCAGGAGACCCTGGTTCAATTTGTGGGTCAGAAATATCCCCTGGAGAAGGGATAAGTTACCCATTCCAGTTTTCTTGGGCTTTCCTTGTGACTCAGATGGTAAAGAATCTACCTGCAATGCATGAGACCTGGGTTTGATCCCTGGGTTGGGAATATCACCTAGAGAAGGGAACAGCTACCCACTCCAGGATTCTGGCCTGGAGAATTCCATGGACTGTATAGTTCATGGGGTCACAAAGATATGGACACGACTGAGTGACTTTCACATTCACATATCCATACATGACTACTGGAAAAACCATAGCTTTGACTAGATGGGCCTTTGTCAGCAAAGTCATGTCTCTGATCTTTAATATGCTGTCTAGGTGGGTCATAGTTTTTCTTCCAAGGAGTGTCTTAATTTCATGGCTGCAGTCACCATCTACAGTGATTTTGGAGCCCAAGAAAGTAAAATCTGTCACTGTTTCCATTGTTTCCCCATCTATTTGCTATGAAGTGATGGGACAGGATGCCATGATCTTCGTTTTTTGAATGTTGAGATTTAATGCAGCATTTTACTCTCCTCTTTCACTTTCATCAAGAGGCTCTTTAGTTCTTCACTTTCTGCCATAAGATGGTTGGCATCTGCATATCTGAGGTTATTGATATTTCTCCCGGCAATCTTGATTCCAGGTTGTGTTTCATCAAGCCCAGCATTTTGCGTGACGTACTCTGCATATAAGTTAAATAAGCAGGCTGACAATATACAACCTTGACATACTCCATTTTCTATTTGGAACCAGTCTGTTTTTCCATGTCCAGTTCTAACTGTTGCTTTCTGACCTGCATACAGGCTTCTCAAGAGGCAGGTCAGGTGGTCTGGTATTCCCGTCTCTTTAAGAATTGTCCACAGTTTGTTGTGATCCACACATCAAAGGCTTTGGCATAATCAATAAAGCAGAAGTAGATGTTTTTCTGGAACTCTCTTGTTTTTTCTATAATCCAGAGGATGTTGTCAATTTGATCTCTGGTTTTTCTGCTTTTTCTACATCCAGCTTGAATATCTGGAAGTTCCCAGTTCATGTACTGTTGAATTCCTTGCATGGAGAATTTTGAGTATTACTTTGCTAGCATGAGATAAGTGCAATTGTGCAGTAGTTTGAACATTCTTTGGCATTGCCTTTCTTTGGGATTGGAATGAACACTGACCTTTTCCAGTCCTGTGGCCACTGCTGAGTTTTCCAAATTTGCTGGCATATTGAGTGCAGCATTTTAACAGCATCATATTTTAGGACTTGAAATAGCTCAGGTGGAATTCCATCACCTCTAATAGCTTTGTTCGTAGAGATACTTCCTAAGGCTCAGTTCACTTAGCATTCTAGGATGTTTGGCTCTAGATGAGTGATCACACCAGTTTGTGATTTTTAGTTCTTCTGTGTATTCTTAATATCTTCTGCTTCTTTTAGGTCCATAACATTTCTGTCCTTTATTGTGCCCATCTTTGCATGAAATATTCCCTTTGTATCTCTATTTTTCTTGAAGAGATCTCTAGTCTTTCCCATTCTATTGTTTTCTGCTATCTTTGTATTGGTCACTGAGGAAGGCTTGCTATTCTTTGGAACTCTGCATTCAGATGGGTATATCGTTCCTTTTCTCCTTTGCCTTTAGCTTCTCTTCTTTTCTCAGCTATTTGTAAGGCCTCCTCAGACAGCCATTTTGTCTTTATCCATTTATTTTTCTTGGGGATGGTCTTGATCACTACCTCCTGTACAATGTCGGAACTTGTGTCCATAGTTCTTCAGGCACTCCATCAAATCTAATCCCTTGAATCTATTTGTCACTTCACGTGTATGCTATAGTGATTCCATTTTCTTGCAGAGAATATTCCATTATAAGTAAGTACAAAATATTGGGTATAAATCCCTGTGCTATACAGTAAATCCTTGCTTTTCTATTTTATGCATAGAAGTCTGTCAACTCAATCCTCCTAATGTGTCCTCCCACCCTCATTCCTGGGCTATATTTTTAAGGATATTTATGTAGCAAATAGCCTTAAATGCTCTATTCCTCCAGAAGTAAAGGCAGGTTTGTTTTCTGCCAGTATAATAAAGCCCTAACAGAAACAGAAGAGATTAAGAAGAGGTGGCAAGAATACACAGAAGAACTTTACAAAAAAAAATCTTAATGACCCAGATAATCATGATGCTGCAGTCACTCACCTACAGCCAGACATCCTGATGTGTCAAGTCAAGTAGGCCTTAGGAAGCATCACTATGAACAAAGCTAGTGGTAGTGATGGAATTCCACCTGAGCTATTTCAAATCCTAAAAGATGATGTTGTTAAAGTGCTGCACTTACTATGCCAGCAAATTTGGAAAACTCATCAGTGGCCACAGGACTGGAAAAGGTCAGTTTTCATTCCAATCCCAAAGAAAGGCAATGCCAAAGAATGTTCAAACTACTGCACAATTGTGCTCATTTCACACACTAGCAAAGTAATGCTCAAAATCTTTCAAGCTAGGCTTCTACAGTACATGAACCATGAACTTCCAGATGTTCAAGCTGGATTTAGAAAAGGCAGAGGAACCAGGAATCAAATTGCCAACGTCTGTTGGATAATACAAAAAGCAAGGAAATTACAAAAAAAAGTCTACTTCTGTTTCATTGACTATTCTAAAGCTTTGGTGTGGATCAAAACAAACTCTGAAAAATTATTAAAGAGTTTCAAATATAAGACTACCTTACCTGGTTTCCTGAGAAAATTGTATGCAGGTTAGAAGAAGTAACAGTTAGAACCAGACATGGAACAATGGACTGGTTCAAAATTGAGAAAGGAATATGTCACGACTGTATATCGTCACCCTACTTATTTAACTTATATGCAAGGTACACCATGTGAAATGCCGGCCGGATGAATCACAAGCTGAAATCAAAATAACCAAGAGAAATATCAACTGCCTCACATATGTAGATGATACCACTCTAATGGCCAAAAGTGAAGAGGAACTAAAGAGCCACTTCATGAGAGTGAAAGAGTAAAGTGAAAAAGCTGGCTTAAAACTCAACATTCAAAAAACAAAGATCAGGGCATCTGGTCCCATCATTTCATGGAAAATAGATGGGAAAACAATGGAAACAGTGACAGACTTTATTTTCTTGTGCTTCAAAACCACTGCAGATGGTGACTGCAGGCATGAAATTAAAAGATGCTTTCTCCTTGGAAGGAAAGCTATAACAAACCCAGACAGTGTATTAAAAAGCAGAGACATTACTTTGCTGACAAAAGTCTGTCTAGTCAAAGTTATGGTTCTTCCAGCCATCATGTATGGATGTGAGAGTTAAATCAAAAAGAAGGCTAAGCACCAAAGAATGCTGGAAAAGACTCTTAAGAGTCCCTTGGACAACAAGAAGATCAAACCAGTCTATCCTAAAGGAAATCAACCCTGAATATTCATTGGAAGTACTGATGCTGAAGCTGAAGCTAAACTCCAATACTTTGGCCATCTGATCTGAAAAGCTGACTCATTGGAAAAGACCTTGATGCTAGGAATGATTGAGGCCAGGAGGAGAAAGGGGCAACAGTGGATAAGATGGTTGGATGGCATCACTGCCTCCATGGACATGAGTTTGAGCAAACTCCAGGAGATAGCAAAGGATAGGGAAGCCTGGCAGCCTGCATTCCATGGTGTTGCAAAGTGTAGGACATGACTTAGCAACTGAAGAACAACAGTATAATAAAGATAATAATTGCCTCTGAGGTTAAAGTTGAACAGATTTACTTGCAGCTCATTATAAAATGGACAGTTTCTTAAATTGGGGGGTTTTCCACCATGATGCATACCACTCTCTGTGTTTCACCTACCGGGGCTTTTCAGAACTTCATGCCAGGAGGAATGGACACAAACAGGAAGCTCATGCTGCTTGCTGTACCATAAGTACAGAGACCCTTTGTCTCATGTCTTGAAAGGGTGGTTGACCAACCTGTTATCTTGCAAGTGGGGAAAAAATTCTAGACCTCTCACAATTGTTGAATTGGTTGCTTCAAATTTGTGTCTAGCCCCCAAAATGAGTCCTCCAGATGGGGATGTTAGGCAACCAAGTGTTTCAATGAAACAAGACTCTGTTTTCAGTTTAAAAGTCATTTGGAAAACCCAAACTCAATGCAAACAATTATTTGATAATGTAAAAATCATTACTTATCTTAATTATACCAGTTTTCTTTTTTTTTTAAATCAGAAGCCAGCCTCTGTATAAACACTTGTATGTGTAACTTAAACTATCCTCTTCTTTGAGTTTTCCTCATTCCCAAAAACAAGAAGGTGCGTGTGAGGTATTAATACTCAGAAATATCGCTTTGGTTTCCACTATAAACCAGGAATGTTATATATACATTTCAAATTCTTCCATATATTTCCACTTCACAAAATGCACAATTGTAACTCAGAGATGTTAAATACTTTGCCAAGATCACACAGCTTAGCAAGTTGCAGAGCCAGATTAAGAACTGAGTTTTGCCTGTTCGAAGTAGGCTTTGCTCTACAACATTATTCTTCCAAGTGAGGTCACAAAGAGGGCCATCTTCCAGGAGGTGAGTAAGCTTCTCTAACCCATAGTCTCTTCCCTCTTCTGCACTCCTGCCTAAAAATTCCATCATTAGAGAATTGAGGCAGTGCAGTATCATAGGGGTGGAAAGCCCTTCAAGGGAGATGAAATGAACCCTCATACTTTCAGGCCAAGGCTTATTATTTTTAAGGAACTCCAATTTTTAAATCTTGGATACTTTAGGTTTTATAGACTCTATTTAAAGCTCAATAGAAAGGAAGTCCATTTTAAATAACCAGTGAACTACAGAGCCCAAAATAAACCTCTGAAGTTTAGGATCCGCTGTGGGCTGCAGGTGGGTGATAACAAAAGAGAGAGAAAGCTTTTGTTAACAAAAAATAGGAGCTTAGGAAGGCTCCTATTTCATTAATTTGCCTGCATCCAGCATTGTCCTCAAAAGGTCACACTTCCCAATGCGAGAGGAACATAGGACTAAGAGTGGTTCAAATTCCCTGAGCTTTTCATCTTCATTTCATGTATTAATTTATTTTCCAAATATGAGCTGGAACACTAAATCATCTAAGAGCATCTGTCTGATAAAAGATATGCAAATATCTTTATAAATATACAGTATCATCTATAACGTTGACAAGTCAGATAAAGGCACCAGCTTTCACTTAAAACTCTAAATTCCAAATAGAGGATGCAAATACAGAGATTTTACACACACAGTCTATTTCATTTTCAGCTCCACAGATGGTTACAAATTGCATATATTATTCACAGACTTTTCAATCTCAAGCCACCTTCATGTAAAAACCAGACTCTAATATTAGAGGAATTTCCAATGCTAAGACTCAAATTTTGAAAACCAATAGATTATCAGAATTGTCAAAAAGTACTCCAGAGGTGCAATCAGGGCACATATCATCTCCTGAGGCCAGGGGCTCAGTGGTTAAGAATCTGCCTGTAATGCAGGAGACTCAGGAGAAAAGGGTTTGATCCCTGCGTTGAGATGATCCCCTGGAGGAGGGCATGGCAACCTACTCCAGTATTCTTGTCTGGGAAATCCCATGGACAGAGGAGCCTGGTGGGCTACAGTCCATGGGGTCGCAAAGAGTCAGACACGACTGAGCAACTGAGCACACACACACACACCATCTCCTGATATTTTCAGTAAAGTCAACAAATACCCAAACAAAATAAAAATGACCAAATAAACCTCGTCAAGCATTTGCCAAGCAAGAGCCCGCCCTGCAGCTGCACCCCTAGGCCACCTTCTGTTCTCCAACCTTAGGCTCCAACAGCTGTTCCTTTGTCTGCTTAATAAATAGTCAGAATGTGAAGCCCCTAAAAGCAGTGGGAGGTGCCCCTGAGGAAGGTGCAATGACTGTGCAGAGGGTAGCCTGATGAGAAACTGCCCAGGCAGCTCTCACTTGGTCCACGCCAGCCCTCAGCTGGGAGTCCTGGAAGACATGGATAGTCCACGCTGACTTTGTGAAAGGAAGGTGCCTGCTCTGAGAGGCCCCAATTAGCAGCTCTTCTATCTTGTGCTTTGTGAGCACTGACATCCTAGGCCTTGTTACCTTCCTTCCACCTCCCTCAGGCTTTCCTTCACCACATAATTCTATAATGCCAAGAGAAAGTCAGAATAGAAATGAAGAATAATCAGGGTCAAAAGACCAGAGGGTCCATCTCTGATCTGTCCTGTGTGGCCGATGAGGCCGTGGGCTTCAGGGTATCTGACAAGATATCAATAGAATCAATGTGGCTAAATTAAAACCTGCAGAACACCCCTTGTTTTACATGCAGCTGTTGGGAGGGAGAGAGGAGATACAGCCGGCGGGCTGCGATGCAGATGAAGGCTGGTCTGATCAGCAAGCTCCCTGAAGCTGGCAGACAGGGAGGCCGGCAGAAACTGGAGAGAGCTCAGGCAGTCAAGGAAGCAGAAAGAATGATCAAAGCGGGTGGACAGCGATCACGGCGCTGATTAGTTCTGGTGGGAGGGGGTCTTTTTATCTGATTGTAAATAATGGGCTCATCTTATACAACCTGGAAAACATAGGACTCCTAAAACAGGAGAGGAATTTTTTGTTCAATTACTGTGCTTGGCTTGGGTCTGCATACTCAGCACCTTTCAGAAGCCTAAAGACAGAATGCAAAAGCTGTTCAAGGTCTAAAACAACTGCTCACAGGTAGATACTGACTGCCAGTGGGCTAATGAGTTCGCATCTTGATTTCTATTAGGCTCCAGAGTCCCTTTGAAATCTCAGCCAATCATTTGGATACTGTTGAGGCATAAACTGGGATTTTAAAAGTTCATCTAGTTTGCTGAGTACCATCAGTTGTTTCTTCCAATCTAGCCAGATGCATAATTTTAATATTTTGCTGTCTGGCTATTCAATATTTCCTCTTCATGAAGCTGAGATCAAAGACATTTCAATAAGATTGTTTTTAATTAGCTACTTCCTATCAATTAATAAACCTAGTGTACTTAGGTCCCCTAGTCTGAATCCCTAGTCTCCTTCCTGTTCAAAACTAATCCTTGATTTTCCCACCTCCACCTTCCTGTCTCACAGAACTAGAGGTTCATCCTCATGGTACTGCAATTTTGGTAATAACAGATACTTACATGGCAATTACTATGTGCCAGCGTCTGTTGTAAGTGCTTCAAACGCATTAACTCATTCAACCTTCACACAGCCCTGTGAGGTAGAAACTATTATTATCCTCATTTTACATGTGTAGAGGGTCTCAGGAATGCCCTGCTTGGGGAAGTACAGTCTCAGGAAAAGAGAAGAGAAGAAACTCTTAGTTCAATGACATTTATTCCAGACTGAAAGGAAGAGATTCTGGGCCCATCATATGTCTCACCTAGCTTCTGCTGTGGTCCAGTCCTGTATCTAAGTTTTAAGAAGAAACTGCAAGTAAAAATCCTTGCAGTTGCCTACGGTAAGAAGAGTACTGTGTTTGACTCATCCAGGGAGCTCAGAGGACAAGAGACGGCCAATGAACAGCTCTGGAGGGAAGGGGAGTCACTGCTTTGTTGGACAAAGAATGCATGAGAGTCTGTCAGCAATCCAAACAGGAGAGAGAGCTGGCAGGGAGCCATGTGAAATCACACAAAAGAAAACAGTCAGGAAAAACTATGGTTTCCCACAGACAGACTAACTTTCAGGCAAACTGCTTAAAAAATTTTAAAAAAAAGAGGGCGGGCAGCAACTGGAGGAAGTCACTGTTGGTGTGCTGGTATGGTCCCTTAGAGAGCACCTCTGCGAAGGCCCCTAGGGGACACACCTGAGAAAGACATAGTCTTAAACACCTACAGCCTACTCGTCACAAAGCTCTTGCAGGGCTGCTGCTGCTGCTAAGTCGTTTCAGTCGTGTCTGACTCTGTGCAACCCCATAGACGGCAGCCCACCAGGCTACCCTGTCCCTGGGATTCTCCAGGCAAGAACACTGGAGTGGATTGCCATTTTCTTCTCCAATGCATGAAAGTGAAAAGTGAAAGTGAAGTCACTCAGTCAGGTCTGACTCTTAGCGGCCCTACCAGGCTCCTCCGTCCATGGGATTTTCCAGGCAAGAGTACTGGAGTGGGGTGCCATTGCCTTCTCCCAGGGCAGGACCATTCAAATAATGACTTCCCAGGCCTTTGATTCTGCTTCCTCCTCATTCACCTATCTTGAAAGGTTCAGAAACTTTAGCAAGAAAAAAGATGATCTCCTCTGGCTATCTGGCTCTTGACCTACATCAGACTATTAGAGGGTAATTATCATAGCAAAGATAATGCAATTGCAAAACATTTGTCTCAGGGAGAGAGAGAGGAAAGAACCATGGGGGGAGAGAGGGAGCGAGTGGGGCTGGGGGGAGGGCCGGAAAAAACACTGTATACCCTGCCTTTACAGCCAGCACTCTACAAAGCACAGTGAAAGACACCAGAAATAACCTGAGAGAAACAGTGCTTAAGGTCTGTATTTTTAGCAAGAGTACAAGTCCCTAAAGCAATAAGTAGCACGATAAGAACATCATGAGGTTTTCCCAGGTGGCACTAGTGGTAAAGATCTGTCTGCCAAAGCAGGAGACATAAGAGACATGGGTTTGATCCCTGGGTTGGGAAGATCCCCTGGAGAAGGGCATGGCAACCCACTCCAGCATTCTTGCCTGGAGAATCACATGGACAGAGGAGCCTAGTAAGCTATAGTCCATGGGGTCACAAAGAGTCAGACATGACTGAAGAGACTTAGCAAAAGCATGCAACAGACACATGCAAAAGCATCATGAATTTACAAAGGAAAATAATCCAAACACATTAAAAACTGTCTCATCAGACACACCTATTCAGGGTTATGGTCTGTTCCTCTATGTGCCCTTTATAGTTTCTCATATATCAAGTATACACAATAAAGTGTAGGTAGTTCGGTATTCAGAGTGTAGATTCAGTTAATCCCTGTGACTCTTCTTCCTGAATTAGAGAATGTTGTTGTTATACCAGGATGAAGCTGTTTGGTCTACACTTAACCATGAGGTCTAAAGTTCTGATGGGCATGAAAGAGCAAAATTCTTAGCAACATGGTGGGGTTTCTCTGCCTGAGGGAGACTGCACTGGCTAATAATTCAACCAAAGAGAAGGAAAATTTGAATCTTGGGCCGTGGAGAGTACGGAGATGAAAGCTGTGACTCCAGAACTTTCTTTTGAGACAAGATGGGCAGAGGAGAATGTGAGAAAGAAAAAAGGGCACATTCCTGATCTGCTTTAGGGCAAAACCAAACAGGGAGCCATACTCTCTGGGTCTTCACTACTCTGATGGCCAGCAAGCAGCAGTTTGATCTGAACAAGTGCTCAGAATACGACAAGAGCGTTCTTGTCTTCAGGTGGAGGTCCTTTGTTGTGTAGCCAAAGAGAGTCTCTGGGCAGACAGTCGAAAACTTGATCTGCTGAACTGCACTGAGAGGGGCATGGCCACAGCTGTCCCTTGACAAAAGCTGTCTTAGATTAGCAGCATCTGAAGGGAGCAAATGAACTTAGAAGGCACTGTCTCCCAACAGTAGGCACAAGTCTCACATGGGCCTGGATTTAAGTCTGAGTCACAGAAAATGAGGGGCTTCCCTGGAATGGAAGCTCAGCAGTAGAGAATCCGCCTGCAATGCAGACCCTGGTTTGATCCCTGAGTTGGGAAGATCCCCTGAAAGAGGACAGGGCAAACCACTCCAGTATTCTTGCCTGGAGAATCCCACAGACAGAGGGGCCTGGTGGGCTACAGTCCATGGGGTCGCAAAGAGTGGACATGACTGAAGTGACTTAGCACACACAACCAGGAAATGATGGGGCGGCAGCCAGAGGAAGGGGGCTCTGATTCCTATCAGAGAGTTTCATAAATTCCAACCTTGTTCACTCAGCACAGCTTTGTCCTGACTATGGTTTTGTGTAGTGCTAAGAAATGTTACAGTACCTTCTCCATTAATAGTCTCATACCACAGACTCTTGTAATTCTCCAGGCCAGAATACTGGAATGGGTAGCCTTTCTCTTCTCCAGGGGATCTTTCTGACCTAGGAATCGAACTGGGGTCTCCTGCATTGCAGGTGGATTCCTTACCATCTGAGCTAAAGACATCCCTGGTGGCTTAGATGGTAAAGCGTCTGGCCTACAATGCAGAAGACTCGGGTTCAATCCCTGGGTTGGGAAGATCCTCTGGAGAAGGAAATGGCAACCCACTCCAGTACTCTTGCCTGGAAAATCCCAGGGATGGAGGAACTTGGTAGGTTGCAGTCCATGAGGTCACAAAGAGTCGGACATGACTGAGAGACTTTACTTTCACTACAGACTCTTCACTTAAAACTTTTGAATCTCAATTCTGTTTTCAGTTAAGCACTCTTGTGCTCTCCTAATCCACAATTAGATAAATGTACCCAGAGCAAACACGTTATGAAACTTCACTGTTGACAGATAACGTGTAGATTTTAGAACACAGTTTGTATAATCACCAGTTCCAAGGGATATACATTCAAAGGCTGTTTCAACGTTTTAAAGAGCTTGATTTTCCTGTTTTGTTTGTTTTTTTAACCTTACATAGAGAATTTTATTGCCAAGACTTCAGTTCTTCCCATCACCATTAGCTTGTTCTGATTCAGTCCACAGAGAGTTTAGCTTTTTTTCTCTATTTGAACTTTCTAAGAAGCAAGCTGAGTGCTGAAGAATTGATGCTTTTAAATTGTGGCGTTGGAAAAGACTCTTGAGAGTCTCTTGGACTGCAAGGAGATCCAACCAGCCCATTCTAAAGGAAATCAGCCCTGGGTGTTCATTGGAAGGAATGATGCTAAAGCTAAAACTCCAGTACTTTGGCCACCTCATGCAAAGAGTTGACTCATTGGAAAGGACTCTGATGCTGGAAGGGATTGGGGGCAGGAAGAGAAGGATGACAGAGGATGAGATGGCTGGATGGCATCAACGACTCAATGGACATGATTTTGAGTGAACTCCGGGAGTTGGTGATGGACAGGGAGGCCTGGAGTGCTGCAATTCATGAGGTCTCAAAGAGTCGGACACAACTGAGCAACTGAACTGAATTGAACTGAACTGAACTGAAGAAGCAAACTTAAAATAGGTTTTGTGTTTTGTTTTTTTCCAGTATTCAGCAACATTAAGCAGCGTATTTAGATTCACAAACCTCTGGTAACTCTTGCTTTTGATCTCTTCCATTGGTCACATTCAAAAAGAAACACCCCCTTTCCAGCAACGCAAGTGATTTTTTCAGTTCCTGGAGACACAGTAATCAACACCTGTTGTCCTAACGAATTCTTTGCAGACCCTCCTCTTTTGTTGAGGCTTCTGATTTTCAGTCTCTCATTCTAAATGATTTGTTTCAAACCGTCACAGTGTTTTGTGTTTCTCTCAAAGTCAAGAGCAAGGTGACAAGGGAAATGACCTCCATTCAAGGGATAATGTCCACATCTGTTCATGACCCTTTCTCATAGACTGGGCATGTACTAACCCCTCTTAGCCCAAGACAGGGCCCTCTTACTGATGTCTCTTCATCTAAAATTTTCTTTCAAAATAAAATTCATTTTTCTATTTAAAATGACTCAAACAGGTACAACAGGAATGGTACTGCTCATTGCTTCTCCTTTCTCTGGAAAAACCACCGTAAACTGCTCCCCACCCCTACTCTCCCACCCCCACCCCAGTGCCCAGAGCTTTGCTGTGCCACTTCCACGTCCTGTCAAGGTGTCCCTTTACCCTTCGTTATCCCAGCCCTTCTTACTTGCTCTGTTGTCTATGTTTGGTTTTCTTACATTTTTATACTTTTTAATGTTCATGTTTCTCATTGTGTTCTTATTAAAAACATAAGCATACATGACCATTACAAAAATCAGAAAATGCAAACAGGCAAAACAATATAAAGAATAGCCAAGATGCCCACTCACCTACCCATCCAGAATCACCTGCTGATAAGACACTGGTGTGTATCTCCTTTTATTTCCTTCAGGAAGAACATGCATTATTTTCTTCAAAAATGGGATTATGTAATCCAGTATGTTTTATGACCTACTTTATTTAAAAATCCATCCATTGTTGGACAACTATGTTATACCAACTTTTCTCCATTATAAATAACAATTAGTAAGAAAAAATTCAAGAAAAACTACACAAATTCTGAACAGAAAAAAATGATTAATGTCACTTTAGAAGTTATCAGACTATCCCATGAAGCACTACAGTTACCTATACTAGAAAATCCTAGGCAGAGTTTTGCTTCATTTTCACCAATCTTCATTTCAACCTTGGGAGTGTCCCAGTTGATCCTCACCTTCTCTATGAGGCTTTCCTCAGATTTCCCAGTTGATACTGCTTCCTCTGTTTCCATAGAGTATGTTTTGAGGTTGGGATGTTGGTCTCATCACATTCTGACTTGCTTGGTAGCTTTTTTTTTTTTTCCTATTCTCAGTTTAACTCCTCCAAGTTAGGGTATTTTGCATCTGGAAAGTGCTCCATAAATAAATTACTAAATAAAAATAAGGATCACATCCAATATTACTCAATATTACTCACTATTGGTTTTTTAAATATTTATTATTTTTTATTTATTTGGCTGCACTGGATCTTAGTTGCCATGCATGGAATCTTCGCTCGCTCTTACAACATGTGGGATCTAGTTCCCTAACTATGGACTGAACCCAGGTCCCCTGTATTGGGAGCATGGAGTCTTAGCCACTGGACCACCAGGGAAGTCCTGGGGCTTTTTTTTTTTTAAGCTTTTTTTCTGACCCAGTTTCAATTCCTTTATATTCAGTATAGTTCAGTCACTCAGCTCTGTCCAACTCTTTGTGACCCCATGGACTGCAGCACACCAGGCTTCCCTGTCCATCACCAACTCCTGAAGCTTGCTCAAACTCATGTCCATTGAGTCGATGATGCCATCCAACCATCTCATCCTCTGTCATCCCCTTCTCCTCCTGCCTTCAATCTTTCGCAGCATCAGGTTTTTCCAATGAGTCAGCTCCTCCCATCAGATGGCCAAAGTATTGGAGCTTGAGCTTCAGCATCAGTCCTTCTAATGAATATTCAGGACTGATTTCCTTTAGGATTGACTGGTTGGACTTCCTTGCAGTCCAAGAGACTCTCAAGAGTCTCCTCCAACAACACAGTTCCAAAGCATCAATTCTTTGGCGCTCAGCTTTCTTTATAGTCCAACTCTCACATCCATACATGACTACTGGAAAAACCATAGCTTTGACTATATGGACCTTTGTTGGCAAAGTAACATCTCTGCTTTTTAATATGCTGTCTATGTTGGTCATAACTTTTCTTCCAAGGAGAAAGAGCCTTTTAATTTCATGGCTGCACTCACCATCTGCAGTGATTTTGGAGCATAAGAAAATAAAGTTTGTCTCTGTTTCTTTTGTTTCCCCATCTATTTGCCTGGAAGTGATGGGACCAGATGCCATGATCTTCGTTTCTTGAGTGTTGAATTTTAAGCCAGGTTTTTCATTCTCCTGTTTCACCTTTATCAAGAGGCTCTTTAGCTCCTCTTCACTTTCTGCCATAAGAGTGGTATTATCTGCCTATCTGAGGTTATTGATATTTCTCCTGGCAATCTTGATTCCAGCTTGTGCTTCATCCAGCCCAGCATTTCACATGATGTATTCTGCATAAAAGTTAAATAAGCAAGGTGACAATATACAGCCTTTACATACTTCTTTCCCAATTTGAAACCAGTCTGTTTTTCCATGTCCAGTTCTAACTGCTACTTCTTGACCTGCACACAGATTTCTCAGGGGGCAGGTCAGGTGGTCTGGTATTCCCATCTCTTTAAGAAATTTCCACAGTTTGTTATGATCTACACAGTCAAAGGCTTTGGCGTATTCAATAAAGCAGAAGTAGATTATTTTCCGGAATTTTCTTGCTTTTACTATGATCCAGTGGATGTTGGCAGTTTGATCTCTGGTTACTCTGCTTTTTCTAAATCCAGCTTGAACATCTAGAAGTTCATGGTTCACTTACTGTTAAAGCCTGGCTTAGGGAATTTTGAGCATTATTTTCTAGTATGTGATATGAGTGCAATTGTGTAGTAGTTTGAACATTCTTTGGCAATTGCCCTTCTTTGGGACTGGAATGAAAACTCACCATTTCCAGCCCTGTGGCCACTGCTAGTTTTCCAAATTCACTGGCATATTGAGCGCAGCACTTTAACAGCATCATCTCTTAGGATTTGAAATAGCTCAACTGGAATTCCATCACCTCCACTAGTTTGTTTATAGTGATGCTTCCTAAGTCTCACTTGACTTCGCATTCCCCTATATCGGGCATAGGTAACTGCATTTTTCAGATTAAGGTGACAGAAAACCAATTCAAATAAATTAGCTTAAGCAGAAGAGGTGTAATTTATTGCTTCATGTAATTGGAAAGACTGGAAAGACACTTCAGGCATAGATAAATCCAGGGGTTCAAATGTTTCTCCCTTTCTTTCTCACATTTTCTATTTCTCCTTCCCTCTTGTCCTCCTTCTTTTTTCTTTCATTTGCCCTTTATAACCCCTCCTCCAGCTAAATTTCCTTCCTGCCAAGATATTGTGGGCTGGGGTTGGGCATGGAGGGCTGGGACTACAAATCCACAGATAGCTCCAGGCCTACATGATTCGAGAAAGATTTCTTATCTTTCTCTCCCAGTGACTGCACATAAAATCCTGTATGTATGTAACCAGTCTGGCACTATGATTAGGGCAGGTATGAGTCATGTAACCATCTCTGTTGCTGGTGGACCTGTGCACCATAACTGAAAAGTCCCCTAAACCTTCACAGAATGGTACAAAAATATAAAGATATTTATGTATTATTATTTGGAAGAGAAAAATATGACTAAAATTTGAGATGGTGTCAAGTAGCCCCATTTCACACATCATTTTTTAAATAAATTCAGAGACTACAATCAACTTGCTTTCTAGTCAGGCTAGAATCTTAGAGTTTTATCCCACCTCTTCCACTTTATAGATGAGAAAATGGAGTCTTATTCATCATCAGTAAACCAACTAGCATAGGGAAGGGCTTGCTTCACCGTGGGGGAGGAGTTAATTTGAGAACTGGGAAACCAACACTGGGTCTCAACCACGGCACAGATTCCCCTATGACTGCTTTTTCAAATAACTTATTATTAAAAAAATAGTACTTTAAAAATATTTTCCCTAACAATGAACATTCTATCTTGCATTTCTATGGAAAAAGGTGAAAAATTCAATTCATGTGGAAAGAAGTTGAAAATTCATAGCTATAAGTAATATGAGTAAATATATTTACCCTGGAGTGTACTTTATTCTCAAGATCCAAGTGGCTTGTGATTTGAAAAATTTAAAATCCCACTAATAGGGTGAAGATAAATTCTATATAAAGATCTGAGGAAATGTTTTAATAGCGTGATAAATTTCAATGTCAACATTCATTTTTTAATCACCATTAACTATACTCAGGGCTTCCTTGGTGGCACAGATGGTAAAGAATCTTCCCACAATGTATAAAACCTGGGTGCAATCCTTGGGTCAGGAAGATCCCCTGGAGAACAGAATGACTACCCACTCCAGTATTCTTGCCTGGAAAACTCCATGGACAGAGGAGCCTAAAAGGCTACAGTCCATGGAGTCACAAATGGTTGGACACACTGAGCGACTAACACTTTCACAAGTATTCTCAACAAAACAGAAATACATAGAAGTGGGAGATTTGTGGGAGTTAACCTTAGGAAAATGTTGAGAATGGGGAGGGTGAGAGACTTGTTTTCTTTATCAAAAACTCCCCCACAGAGCTTAATAGAAACATTCTTTGAAGTCCAAAAGAAAATTCAGATATAGGCATAAGGATAATACATATGCAAACACATTTACAGCCCATTTCCTTTTTATTAGAGTGGGAAGGAGTGGGTTTGCAAAATGAAGTTGAATGAAGAATGAATTGCATTTCATTGCTGGGTTGACTGCATAGTATTTGTCAAGAAATTGGACTGATTGAGACCTTGAACAGAGCTGATATTTGATACTGAAGATGGTTTACATTTGAAATGTGGACTGAAGTAACATTTTAAATGGCTGAAAAAAAAGAAGGGAGTTTTAAGCGTCAAAGGCAGCTTCAGATTGTCCTGTGTGTTAAGCTGCAAGAGACTGTGTTTTCACTTCCTCAGCAACTTGTGCAACCCTGAGGAGAGTTTATAAACATGCTCAATGACCCTTATTTGAAATCAGAGAAAGTAGCTCCAGAGACAAGTTCCTGACAACAGATTTGGGAAATCTCTCAGTTCTGCAGACTTTAGTGACACACACCTTAGGACTAGAACATGCGTTTTGTCACTTCAAGACATTTTTTGATCACTGTTTTCCAATAAAATATCAAATTCTAGAAGGGAAAATATGTATATGTAGAGTATATCATATAAAATGCTGGGCTGGATGACTCATAAGCTGGAATCAAGATGCCAGGAGAAACACAAACAACCACAACCTCAGATATGCAGATGATACCACTTTAATGGCAGAAACTAAAGAGGAACTAAAAAGCCTCTTGATGAAGGTGAAAGAGAAGAGTGGAAAAGCTGGCTTAAAACTCAACATTCAAAAAACTAAGATCATAGCATCCATTCCCATCACCTCATGGCAAATAGAAGTGGAATAAGTGGAAAGCAGTGGCAGATTTTATATTCTTGGGCTCCAAAATCACTGCAGATGATGACTGCAGCCAAGAAATTAAAAGATGCTTGAGCCTGGAAGAAAAGCTATGACAAAGCTAGACAGTGTATTCAAAAGCAGACCCATCACTTTGCCAACAAAGATTTGTATACTCAAAGCTATGGTTTTTCCAGTAGTCATGTACGGTTGTAAGAGTTGGACCATAAAGAAGGCTGAGTGCCAAAGGTTGATACCTTTGAACTGTGGTGCTGGAGGAGACTCTTGAGAGTCTGTTGGACTGCAAGGGAATCAAACCAGTTAATCCTAAAGGAAATCAACCTTGAATATTCACTGGAAGGACGCTGCTGAAGCTGAAGCTCCAATACTTTGTCTCTCTGATGTGAACTGACTCATTGGAAAAGACCCTAATGCTGGGAAATATTGAGGGCAAGAGGAGAAGGGAGTGACAGAGGATGAGATGACTGGATGGTATCACTGACTCAATGGACATGAGTTTTACCAAACTCAGGGAGATAGTGAAGGACAGGGAAGGACAGGGAAGCCTGGCGTGCTGCAATTCATGGGGTCACAAAGATTTGGACACAACTTAGCAACTGAACAACAACAACAAAAAGGCAAAGAATTCAAACAAATCAAACCAAGCAATGAGAAAAAAGTAGTATGTATCATGAATATTGCGGGGTATGGTAATGTCAACACTACAAAAAAATTCTCCTTCAGTTTCTAACGATGAGTCATAAAGTATCTTTGATACACAAACCACAAACTTAACCAACAGATGAGAATTATGCACATGCTATATAATACTTGATCACACACTGGACACCACTGTACAGTTTTTCATACCTGGAGCTCTGTGACAGCCACCACTGGGCACATCTTTTTCATCGGAATTTTCAGGGCTAGCATGTTCCTTCCACAGAGTATGCAAGGACTAAAAACTTGTCAAATGAATGAATGAATGAATTGAAAAAATATAGAACTAAGAGAACAACGGAATAATAAGGGTCCTTTATTTTTTACAGAAAGGTATTATTAAAACTATTCCACAAAGAAAATCTTCAATATTTTCTAAATTTTAAATGAGATTGCACAGAAATCCTTGGTACTCACTTATGACCACCAGAAAACATTTCCAATGTGCAAACAGTGACACCAGTTTTCTTTAGATAAAGATGGTGTGAGTTGCTGTTTGTTCAGGCCACACTGGGTACCCCATTAAGCAGATTTGGAGACAACAGTCCACCTCCACCACTAGTAGCTTAAGGGGGCTGTCATTCCCACTCTCTTCCATATGCACATAGATAGTCCATCTGATTAACAGTGCTCTTGATTGAATAATGTTTATCTTTCTTCCCTCAACTCTTTCCTAGCTACACATTCACATTTCTCCATCCTACACAGACCCTGTCAACACCTAAAATTCCATTCTCTCTCAAATACTGGTTTCAAATATCCCACTCCATAACTGTTACCACCTACCCTTCTAGCTCACCTGATGTCCCATTGCCATTACAACGTTTTAAATCTCTTGGAGACCTCCAATGCATTGACCCCACCACTTTCACAATCTACCAGCTCTCCTAGCTTCACATTCTTCTTTGAGGAGCTTAGATGATTGCTGTTCAGTCACCAAGTCATGCTCAACTTTTTGTGACCTCATGAACTACAGCATGCCAGGCTCTCAAGGGACTCTCAGAGTCTTCTCCAGTCCAACTCTCACATCCATACTTGACGACTGGAAAATCCACAGCCTTGACTATACGGACCTTTGTCGGCAAACTGATGTCTCTGCTTTTGAATACATTGTCTAGGTTTTTCATAGCTTTCTTTCCAAGGAGCAAGTGTCTTTTAATTTCATAGCTGCAGTCACTGGCCGCAGTGATTTAGGAGCCTAGGAAAATAAAATCTATCACTGCTTCCACTTTTTCCCTTCTATTTGTCATGAAGGGATGGTACCAGATGCCACGATCTTAGTTTTTTGAATGTTGAATTCCAAGCCAGCTTTTTCACTCTCCTCTTTCACCCTCTTAAAAAAGCTGTTAGGTTCCTCTTCACGTTCTGCAATTAGAGTGATATCATCTGCCTATCTGAAGTTTTTGATATTTCTCCTAGCAATCTTGATTCTGGCTTGTGATTTATTCAGCCCAGCATTTCATATGATGTACTCTGCATATATATAGAGAAAATCCTGAAGACTCCACAAAAACAAAATCAGAAAACAAAAAATTAAAAAAAAAAAACTTGGAACTAATAAATTCTATAAAGTTACAGGATACAAAATCAACATACAGGAATCAGTTGTCTTTCTATACACTTAGAACAGAATATCTGAAAAAAAGCATTGAAACATGTATATTACCATGTTTGTGAAATAGATGACCAGTCCAAGTTCAATGTATGAAACAGGGCACTCAAAGCTGGTGCACTGGGATGACCCAGAGGGATGGTATGGGGAGGGAGGTGGGAGAGGGGGTTGGAATAAGGGGACACATGTACACCTGTGGCTGATTCATGTCAATGTATGGCAAAAATCACCAGAATATCGTAAAGTAATTAGCCTCCAATTAAAATAAATTAATTAAAAAAGATATGAATAAAGGATGAAAAGGAGATATAAAAAGAAAAAAATCAAGAAAACAATCTCACTTACAGTAGCATCGAAAACAATAAAATGCCAAAGAAAAAATTTAACCAAGTGAAAGATTTCTATTCTGAAAACTATAGGACATTAATGAAAAAACCAAAGACACAAATAAATAGAAAGATATCCCTTGTTCATAGGTCAAAGAGTTAATATTGTTAAAAATATCCATGCCACCCAAAGCCATCTACAGATTCAATGTAATCCTTATCAAATTTCCAGTGGTATTTTTTCCAGAAAACAACAATGCCAAAATTTGTGTGGAACCACAAAACACCTCAAATAGCGAAAGTAAACTTGATAAAGAAAAGAGATGGAGTCATCACATTTCCTGACTTCAAAATGATTTACATGCTATAATCAAAACAGTAAGGTACTGGCATAAAAATAAGTGTACAGAATAATGGAACAGAATTGAGCATCTAGAAATAAACCCATGCATATATGGTCAACTAATATTTGACAAGGGAGCCAGGAACATTACATGGGTGAAAAATAGTCTCTTCAATAAATGGTGTTGGGAAAACTGGATATTCACGTGCAAAAGGATGGAACTAACCCTCTATTTTACACCACTCACAAAATTAACTTGACATGGATTATAGACTTAAACATAAGACCTGAAACCATAAAACTTCTTAAGGAACACAGAGAAAAATCTCCTTGAAATTGGTCTTGGTGATTATATTTTGGATATGACCAAAAGTGCAAGCAACAAAAGCAAAAATTAAAAAGTGGGACCACATCAAACTAAAAAGCTTCTGTACAACCTTTAAATGATCATAAAATGAGACGTCAACTTATGGAGTGGGAGGAAACATTTGTAATATCTAATAAGGGATTAATATCCAAAAACTATATATAAACACATAATTCAATAGGATAAAGAAAATAATGTGATTTAAAAATTAGCAAAGAACCAAAGTTCTATTTTTTCACATAAAATATTCAAATGGCCAATCAGTTCGGTTCAGTTCAGTCACTCAGTCGTGTCTGACTCTTTGCGACCCCATGAATCACAGCACGCCAGGCCTCCCTGTGCATCACTAACTCCCGGAGTTCACTCAAACTCATGTCCATCGAGTCAGTGATGCCATCCAGCCATCTCATCCTCTGTCGTCCCCTTCTCCTCCTGCCCCCAATCCCTCCCAGCATCAGAGTCTTTTCCAATGAGTCAATTCTTCGCATGAGGTGGCCAAAGTATTGGAGTTTCAGCTTTAGCATCATTCCTTCCAATGAACATCCAGGACTGATTTCCTTTAGAATGGACTGGTTGGATCTCCTTGCAGTCCAAGGGACTCTCAAGAGTCTTCTCCAATACCATAGTTCAAAAGGTACATGTAAAAAGATGCTGAACATCACTGATCATCAGGGAAATGCAAATCAAAACCACAATGAGATATTACTTCACTTTATACCTATTAGAATGCCTATTATCAACGAGACAAGTAAAGTGGTGAGGATATGGGAAAAAAAGGAACATTTAAACCCTGTTGGTAGGACTGTAAATTGATCCAGCCACTATGGAAAACACTATGGAGGTTCCTTTAAAAATTAAAAATAGAATGATCATATAATCCAGCAATTCCACTTCTGGGTATATGTCCAAAGCAAACAAAATCACTATCTTGACAGATATCTTCACTCCCATGTTCACTGCAGAATTATTTACAATAGCCAAAAAAATGGAAACAAATTGTATTCATGGATGGATGGAGTTTTCTTCAGCCATAAAAAGAAGAGAAGGTTGCCCTTTGCAACAACATGGATGGACTTTAAGGGCATTATACTAAGTGAAATAAGTCACAAAAAGCCCTATTCTGTATGATCTCACATATATGACATCTACAAAAAATAAACTCATGAAAATACAGAGTAAATTGGTGGTTGCCACAGTTAGGGGAGTGGGTGAAAGCGATCAAAGGATGCAAACTACAGTTATAAGATGAATAAATTCTGGGAATGTACATGGTGACTATAGTTAACAGTACTGTACTATACATTTGAAAGTTGCTAAGAGTAGACATTAAAAGTTCTCAACACACACACACACACACACACACAACTGTAATGATGTGAGATCATGGATATTTTAACTAACCTATTGGAGCAATCATTCCACTAAATAATCTCTTCTTTCAAGTCTCTTATACCTTTCTTCCCTCATTCCTGTTGACCATTGTTTTTGTTTTTGTTTAATTGGCTTGTGTCATCACACACTCATGTATTTTTCCTACTTTCTTAGCCATACCATTTCAGTTTCCTTTGCTGCTCCTCTGCCTCATATAACCTCTAAACACAGAAGTCTCTCATGTGTCAGTCTCATGCATGATATCCACCCTCTATAAGGAAATCCCAGGGGACCCTAGTGGTAATGAACTTGCCTGCCAATGCAGGAGATGTAAGAACAGTGGGTTCAATCCCTGGGCTGGGATGACCCCCTGGAGAAGGGAATGGTAACCCACTCTAGTATTCTTTCAGGGATAATTCTATGGACAGAGGAGCCTGGTGGGTCACACAGGGTCGCAAAGAGTTGGACATGACTGAAGTTACTTAGCACAGTATAACATACTCTCTATAAAATTTTTTTAACATTTTTCTCCTTAGGTGATGACAACAATTTTAAATTTACAGTTTTATTGAAATGTAATTCATATACCATAATACCCACAGAGTTGTACAACCATAACCACTAACTAATTTTGGTATATTTTCATCATTCCCAAAAGAAATCCCATACCCACTAATCACTCACCCCTTCAATCCATTATCCCCTCACACCTTGCCAACCACTAATCCATTTTGTCTCTATAGATTTAAGTATTTCAAATAAATGTAACCTATCATAGATGCTTCTTTTTTGTGACTGATTTCTCTTACTTATGGAGAAGGCAATGGCACCGCACTCCAGTACTCTTGCCTGGAGAATCCCATGGGTGGAGGAGCCTGGTGGGCTGCAGTCCATGGGGTCGCTAAGGGTCGGACATGACTGAGAGACTTCACTTTCACTTTCTCTTACTTAGCATGTTTTCAAGGTTAATCCATTATAACATTTATCAGAACTTCATTCCTTTTTATTGATGAATAATTTCCATACATCACAATGGCTTATTCAGTCATAACTTTGTGGGTATTTGAACTGTTTCTACTTTTAGCTATCATAAATGCTATGAACACTTGTATACAAGTTTTTGTATGGACATATGATTTTATTTCTCTTGGATACACCTCGGAATAGAATGCTAGTCATATGGTAACTGCTTGTTTAACATTTGGAGAAACTGCTAAACTGTTCTCTAAAGCAGGCTGAAATATTTTATAATCACAATCACACCAAAGGTTATGAGGTTTCTAAACTGCCTACATCCTCATCAACAATTGTTATTGTCTGTCTTTCTTATTAGAGCTATCCTAGTGGGTCATAGTCAATACCCTCTTTCAACAACACAAGAGACCTTTACACATGGACATCACCAGATGGTCAATACTGAAATCAGACTGATTGTATTTTTTGCTGCCAAAGATGGAGATGCTCTATATAGTTGGCAAAAACAAGACCTGGAACTGATTATGGTTCAGATCATGAACTCCTTATTGCCAAGTTCAGACTTGTAGTGAAAAAAGTAGGGAAAACCACTAGGCCATTCAGGTATGACCTGAATCAAATCCCTTATGATTATACAATGGAAGTGACAAATAGATTCAAGGGATAGATCTGATTGATCTAATCTGCCTGAAGAACTATGGACAGAGGTTTGTAACATTGTACAAGACATCAAAACCATCCCCAAGGGCTTCCCTGGTGGCTCAGTGGTAAAGAATCTGCCTGCCAATGCAGGGGAAACAGGTTCAATCCCCGATCTGGGAAGATCCCACAAACCACTTGGCAACTAAGCCCGTGAGCCACAACTACTGAAGCTTGAGTGCCCTGGAGCCCATGCTCCACAACAAGAGAAGCCACCACAATGAGAAGCCCATGCACCAAAACTAAAGAGTCACTCCCCTCCTCCACAACTAGAGAAAAGACTGAGCAGGGATGAAGACCCAGCACAGCCAGAAATAAATAAATTAAAAAAAAAAAAAAATCCCTGAGAGCTTGAACTTAGATAGTCCGTGTTAGTTACTGTACCAGCATTTGTCTTTTTATTAAGCCAATATCAGAAGACTTGCACTCTTTAACACACTCTTTATAAAATGTATACATTCTTCTAAACTATTTAAAGAGGAGTGTTCCTGCATGCAGATAATCATGATTTTGTTTGCCTCTGTAGATTACTAAAGCAAATTGTTTCATTTATTTTTTAAATGCCCTTTGATGTTTCAAAACAAAAAGGAACTCTAATTCAATTGACTGACTTTAAGGTCAGGCATATCCACAGTCTTGAGAAGCACTTTGAGCAGATGGTTGCCTGGGTTCTCCAAGGTGTGTGCTGGGGGTGGTCTCCAAGTGGCACACAGCCCCTCCCAACACTTTCATATTCTGTTTAGAAGAATCATATCTACGAGGTCGTAATCCATGGTTCAGTTTCAGAAAAAGCATATTCATTGTACATTAGCCATTTAGAGGTCATTTAAATAACAAAATGCTGTATTGTAAAAGACATGTAGAATTTTAAAACAATAAAGATTTGAACCTGTAAATGTGTGTGCCTTTTAAAGACGGAAACATTTTTAATATACTTGAGTGACTGCTGGGAAGTGTAAAAAACTTGCTCTGTATCATATCAAAGAGAAACATGCTTATTACAAAAATGTTCTTTAACTGTATGCTATGTAACAGGGTCAAACAGCCTTCTGTAGAGTAGAATTATGTAAACCCAGTCTTCAGATAAATGCCGTGAACAGAGGCATTTAAGTGAGCTGCCTGAGTGGATTGAGACTTGTTTCAGGTTTGTTGCTAGAGAACAATAATAAAATGGTTTGTTTTTTTGGTTTTTTTGGTTTTTTTTTTTCAAAAAAAAAAAAAAAATCCCTGAGAAAAGGAACTGCAAAAAGGTGAAATGGTTGCTTAAGGAGGTCATACAAATAGCTGAGAAAAGAAGGGAAGCAAAAGGCAAAGGAGAAAAGGAAAGATGCACCCATCCGAATGCAGAGTTCCAAAGACTAGCAAGGAGAGATAAGAAAGCCTTCTTAAGTGAAAAATGCAAAGAAACAGAGGAAAACAATAGAATGGGAAAGACTAGATGTCTCTTCAGGAAAATTAGAGATACCAAAGGAATATTTCATGCAAAGATGGGCACAATAAAGGACAGAAATGGTATGGACCTAACAGAAGCAGAAGATATTAAGAAGAGGTGGCAAGAATACACAGAACTGTACAAAAACAGTCTTAATGACCAGGATAACCATGACGGTGTGATCACTCACCTAAAACCAGACATCCTGGAGTGTGAAGTTAAGTGGGCCTTAGGAAGCATGACTTTGAACAAAGCTAGTGGAAGTGATGGAATTCCAGCTGAGAAATTTCAAATCCCTAAAGATGATGCTGTTAAAGTGCTGCTCTCAATATGCCAGCCAATTTGGAAAACTCAGTACTGCCCACTGGACTGGAAAAAGTAGTTTTTGTTTCAATTCCAAAGAAGGGCGATGCCAAATAATGTTCAAACTACCTCACAATTGCACTCATTTCACATGCTAACAAGGTAATGCTCAAAATCCTTCAAACTAGGGTTCAACAGTTCGTGAACCTAGAACTTCCAGATACAGAAGCTAAATTTAGAAAGGGCAGAGGAACCAGAGATCAAACTACCAACATCTACTGGATCATAGAAAAAGTAAGGGAATTCCAGAAAAACATCTAATTCTGCTTCATTGACTGTGCTAAAGCCTTTGACTGTGTGGATCACAACAAATTGTAGAAAATTCTTCAATAGATGGGACTACCAGACCAACTTACCTGCTTCCTGAGAAACTTGTATGCAGGTCAAGAAGCAACAGTTCCATACATGAAACAACTGACTGACTGGTTCAAAATTGGGAAAAGAGTAAGTCACTATACTTATTTAACTTCTGTGCAGGGTACATACAAAATGCCAGGCTGAATGAAGGAGAAACTGGAATCAAGATTGCCGGGAAACTCTGGAAAATAGTGAAGGACAGAGAATCCTGGCATGCTGCAGTCCATGGGGTCAGAAAGAGTCAGATACACTTAATGACTGAACATCGGAGGATGGGTGGAAACTGCTGAAGTATTAACTGTGGGACTGAAGAAGAGGGAGCAGTGAAGACTGACTCTCAGTTTCCTGCATGAGCAATGCAGTCAAGTGTGGGGACAGGTATAGTGATTAAGTGTAAGTGACAGAAGAAATGGGATTGAGGAAGTTATGTGACGAATTTGCTGTTTCATATGGACAGTTTGAGATAACCGTGAGACATTCCTTTGGGACTGCCAATTAAAGACTTCTCCAATATGAGTCACAATTTCAGAAACTGATTTGGATAATATAACTTGAGAGTTTTCTGTTTATGAAATGGTATTTAAAGGATAAATATCTATGAAGTGCAGTGACCAAAAATGCCTAGAACATTCTTGAAAAATAACAAATTTACAGGACACAAACTTCCTGATTTCAAAAGTTACTACAGAGTAGCAGTCATCAAGATAACATGGCATTGGCATAAGGATAGAGGTAGAGATCAATGGAATATAATTGAGAATTCAGGAATAAATAACTAATTTATAGTCAATTGGTATTTGAAAAGAGTGCCAAGGAAATTCAGTGAGGTGAATTTGTCTTTTCAACAAATGATGATGTGACAGTTGGATCAAAGCGAAAGTGAAAGTCCCTCAACTCTTTGTGACTCCATGGACTAGAGTCCATGGACTTCTCCAGGCCAGAATACTGGAGTGGGTAGCCTTTCCCTTCTTCAGGGGACCTTCCCAATCCAGGGATCGAACCCAGGTCTCCCACATTGCAGGTGGATTCTTCACCAGCTGAGCCACAAGGGAAGCCTGTCATGTGCAAAAGGGTGAAGTTGTAACTGTAACTCACAATATACATGAAAATTAATTCAAAAGGGATCAGTCTAAGACCATTGTTACCATTGTTTCCCCATCTATTTGCCATGAAGTGATGGGACTAGAAGCCATGATTTTAGTTTTCTGAATGTTGAGTTTTAAGTCAGCTTTTTCACTCTTCTCTTTCACTTTCATCAAGAGGATCTTTAGTCCCACTTCTCTTTCTGCCATTAGAGTGGTGTCATCTGCATATGTGAGGTTGTTGATATTTCTCCTGGCAATCTTGATTTTGGCATGTGATTCACCCAGCCTGGCATTTTGCATGATGTACCCTGCATATAAGTTAAATAAGCAGGGTGACAATATACAGCCTTGACATATTCCAACCTCCAAACCAAACGTCATACTTACTTGTCACCATATCCACATTTAAAACCTTAATCCAGGCAACATTGTCTCCTAGATTACTAATTGGTGTCCCTGATTTTCCCCTGAAGGTCCATTTTCTACAGTGATAATTTAATAAGAAAGCAAAATTTTTAGTCTCTTTCTTGAGTTTTCACTTAAATGAAATCTCAAATCTTTGACATGATGTATGAGGGGTGTTTCAAATCACCCCTCAGGATTTGAACCCACCTATCTTTCCCACCTCATCTTCTGATGTCTCCTCTTGCTCACAGGTCCCAGCCATATCAGCTTTCTCTTAGGTTTTCAAACAAGATGACCTTCTTCCTGGTTTGAGTCCTTGCACATGCTGCCTCCTCTGATTAAAATGTTCTTCCCACCACTGTGACTCTCTGCTATTCCATAGATAGTTCCTTTGACCCATCTGTTCTTGGCTTAAGTATCATCTCCTAAGAGAACTTTTCTTTGGTGACTGTATGTCTAAACTCTTTTATCTTCTTTCACTGTCACATAGCTCTTGCTTTCAACACATTTATTACACTTTATAAGTATTAATTTGTTTATATGCTTGGTTATTGTCTGTCTTTCTCAATAAGTTGTAAGATCTATGCAAGAAGCAACCGTGTCTGTTCTTTTTTACCATTGTATCCCCAGTGCTAAGCACACACAATAAGCGCTCATTAAATCGGTACTTGAATCTCTCATTTTTACCCATTAAAAAGTAATAATAGGGGACAGTTACGTAATTCTTAGTATAGACCAGGCACTGTTACATACCCTCTATGTGGAGCAATTTATTTAAAACTCACAAGAAACTTATGAGGTGAATTCTATTCCATTTTTAAAGGAAATCGGGTTACATAGAAGGTAAGCAACTTCCTCGATGTCACCCAGACAAGGCATGAGCAAGCTTAGAGTTAGAAAGCCAGCCCTCCGGCTCTCTCACCTATGTCTGTAACCCCTGTGCCACACTGATGTACACCAGGAAGGCATGGGAGGGGACTTTGGGCTTGATTTAGGAAGTTGATATCTTCTCCTACTCTTGTTTCTGCATGCAAACTTGGCAAGAATAGATGGAGCAATTAGTATGAGGATCTCAAACAATTCTGAGTTAAAAAATGGCACCTTGTTGAATGTTTTCCTTTCTGAGATTCAGAGATAAAGGAGTATTATGGGATGGGAGCATGTGCCTCCTAAAAGTAGAATTGCAAGGACAAAGAGGATAGCCAGGAGCTCAAAGTAAAATACCCTTGAGGAAGTTAGAGTCTAGGCTGGTGATCTCGGATCAGTAAAACAAAGGTGGGTGGTTGAAACAGTGAGGTCTTGCAGGTGCAGCTATTGGTCCTAGGAGAAAATGACTAAACCCAGGAGCATGTGAAAATAAAAAAGTTGCAGATGGATCAAAATGACAGTGAGATATCGTCTCAAACCTGTTAGGATGGCTTTTCACAATTGCTGGTAAGGATGTAGAGAAAAGGAAACCCTGTTGGTGGGAATGTAAACTGATACAGTCATTATGGGAAACGTATGACAGTTTCTGAAAAAGTTAAAAACTGTACTACCGTATCATCCAGGAATCCTGCTCCTGGATATATATCTGAATGAGTTAAAATCAGTATCTCAGAGGGTTATCTGCATACTCATGTTCACTGAAGTATTATTCACAATAGCCAAGATAAGGAAACAACTGAAGTGTCTGTCATTGGTTGGATGGATAAAGAAGCTGTGATATATATTTGAATATTTTCATCCAAGAGAAAGAAGTAATGCCTGCTATATGTGACAACATGGATGGACATTGAAGGCATTATGCTAAGAGGACAAACGCTGTATATTATCACTTTTGACTCTGAACTTGTAAAAACAGAAGGGAGAATAGATGTTATAAGGAGCTGGAGATAGGGAAATTGGGGAGAAATTGTTTTAAGGGTAAAAACTTATGACCAGTAGGTAAGTTCTAGAGAGTTAATACACAACATAGTGATTATAGTCAACACTATTGTATTGTATATTGTATGTACTATATACATACTATTGTATGTATTTGTACAATATTGCATAAATTTCAACATTACTAAGAAACTAAATCTTAACTGTTCTCAATGTTGTATTATAAATTTCAACATTACTAAGAAATTAAATCTTAACTGTTCTCAAAGTTGTATTATATGTTTTAACATTACTAAGAAACTAAATCTTAATTGTTCTCAATGCACACAAAAAGTGATAAATATGTAACATGGAAGAAGTGTTAGCTAATACTACTACAGTAATCCTATTGCAATACACAAATTACCAGACCAACTCATTGTTCACCTTACACTCACAGTGTTATGTGTCAATCATATCTCAATTTAAATATATATAAACACAGTTGAAGTGGGAAGTCACACACTGGGCCCTACTGTGCACTGGATAGGCCTTAACCTTCGTACTATCATCCGGCTCCCATAGCGTGCACGCACGCGCGCACACACACACACACACACAGGGTTCCCTGACATTTCAGGATGTGTTCAGAATTTCTTGGCGGTTTGCGTTCTTAGAACACCACTGTTTTTCCTGTGTTCAAAGTATGTTCTGGTTTAAGTGTGGCTTCTTGACAATCAGCTTGCTCTTTCTTTGAGTCTCACTAAGCCCCATGTGCGGTGGGCCTACCATAATTCTGTGCTCCTGGGGCCCCGTAGATGTTAACAGAATGGCGGTACACCATATGTCACAGGTATCTCTCCTGCCCTATTAGAGTTACTAAAACATACCAAGATAAAATTACTAAGGCTCTTAACAGAGCACTGACAGGCCACTGAACTGAGCTCAGGGACTTGTGAATGTGGAGCCGTGTGCAGTAGTGCTATGCGCTGGTCATCAGCAAGTCACTGGTGCTTAACTCCACAGGCCTGTATGAGACCACCCATGAGGAAATAGAAAGAACAAGTGGTCAGACATAAGCACTGTGTTGGTTCAACATTTTGCGATTGATCTGAGGAGACAGTCCATAAAGGAGAGACTGAGAAACCAGCCAGGAAAGTCGGAGGTCACAATATGAAGAACTACCTGGCCATAATGCTCTTACAGTATGTTCTGGGCCTCGTTCAGTGACAGAATCAACAGGATGACACTGATGTGTGAAGGTCTCACTACTGAGATTCTGGTATAACTACCAGTACTGGGGGGTGCGTAGGCAGAGGTGAGTCATTTAATTGAGGTGGACTGGGATATTAGTGCTCTCATGGAGAAGCACAGTAACATTCAAGCTTTTTTTTTTTTTTGCTGTTGTTTTTTAATTGAAGTGCAGTTGATTTACACTATGGTGTTAGTTTTAAGTATACAGCAAAGTGATGCAAAATAATTCAATTATATATAACTGAATTATACATATATATTTCAGCTTATTTTTCATTAGTTTATTAAAAGATTTCAAATATTGCTCCCTGTGTTATCCAGTAAACACTTGCTTATCTATTTTATGTATAGTAGTGTAATCTGTTAATCTCATACTCCTAATTTATCCCTCACACTCCTTTCCCCTTTGGTAAGTTTGTTTTCTACATCTTCTGTTTTACAGATCCATTTGTATTATTTTTTAGATTCTACATGTAACATCATATAGTATTTATCTTACTTCATTTAGTATAACCTCTAGGCCCATCCATGTTGCTGCAAATGATAACTCTTCATTCTTTTTTATGCCCAGTATTCCATTGTATATATGTACCTCTTCTTTATCTGTTCATCTATTGACAGACTGCTTCCATGTCTTGGCTGTTATAAGCAGTGCTGCTATGTGCATTGGAGTGCACATATCTTTTTAAATTAGAGTTTTCATCTTTTCCAGATATATGCCCAGGAGTGCGATTTCTGGCTGTAACAGTAGCTCTATTTTTAGTTTTTAAAGGAACCTCCATAGTGGCTGCACCAATTTACATTCTCCACCAACAGTGTGGGAGGGCTCCCATTCTCCATACCCTTTCCAGCACTTATTTGTAGACATTTTGATGATTAGCGATCCTGACAGGTGTGAGGTGATACCTCATTGTGGCTTTGATTTGCATTTGAAAGCAAGTTTTAAATAGACTTCGGGTTCAGAGAGATGCTCTCAAGGAAATTTTGGTTAGGTGCCTCTATTTGGGACCCAGCTTCCCTGGTGGCTCAGACGGTAAAGCGTCTGCCTGCAGTGCAGGAGACCTGGGTTCAATCCCTGGGTTGGGAAAATCCCTTGGAGAAGGAAATGGCAACTCACTCCAGTACTCTTGCCTGGAAAATTCCACGGACTGAGGAGCCTGGTAGGCTACAGTCCATGGGATCACAAAGAGTCGGACACAACTGAGCGACTTCAGTTTCAGTTTCCAGTGTTCTTGCCTGGAGAATCCCAGGGACTGGGGAGCCTGGTGGGCTGCCGTCTATGGGGTTGCACAGAGTTGGACATGACTGAAATGACATAGCAGCAGCAGCCTCTATTTGGGACTATTTCTACTGGTGCTGTGGCAGCAGGTGTATGTGTTTTTCCCTTAAGAAGACAAACTACCTGGTAGGTGATGGCAGCTGCTTATAGCAGTAACCCTGCCAAGTGGGCCAGAACCCTGGACATTCCTAGCGTGTATTTTGGAATGCAATTTCTCACCTGACCCAAAAAGAAGAGTTACAATTATCCCAGAATTCCAGTTTGGCTTTCTTTTTACAATTGGGCTTGGTATCCTGCACTGAGCCCGGTGGACTAAGGAACTGGGTATCTGTGAGCGTGTGCTGCCCCACTCCTGGCTTGGCTCCTCCATCACTTGTTGGGCTCCTCTCCTTCCTCTGGAGTGGCCTGGACTGGTCGGTCCTTATCATCAACCATGCCACAAACCCTGGAAATATGCACCATGTTATTTTCTCCTGACTGCGGAGAGCAGTGCTGGTAGAGGTGTGTCTGCTCGGGCTCGGAGGCCCATCACAGGGCGGCAACAACAGCGCAGGTGAAGCTGGCGATCTTGGCGCGTCAGGTGAACACGGGCTGGAAGGGGCAGCGTGGGTGGATGTTGCGGTGAAAGCAGCTTGGGGCTCCCGTGGTGTAGAAAGACAATGTTTCCTGGCTTTAGACAGTGAGCTGCTTAGGATCTCTTAAAATCAGCATTACTGAGGTGCATTTTCTATGTCGTAGAACACAATACTATGTTTTTTGGTACATGAATTGTAAACTTAGTCACTGTTCCAGTTTTGGAACATTTGTCATCATTGTATAACATCCCTTCAGTGTCCCTTTCCTGTCAATTCCCATTTTCTTACCCAGCCCCTGGCAGCCTCTGAATTGCTTTCTGCTGAAGATTTATCTTCTCCGATAAATGGAAACTTATATGTGATCTTCTGTGTCTGGCTTCTTTCACTTGGCATATTTTTGAGGTTCATCTTTATTATTTCAGTGTAAGTGCTTCTTTTTTTGGTGATGATGGGTCAAGGAACTCCAGAGGTTAGAGATGGGGGTTGTACAAAGCTATATAGGAATAAGAGACCATTCCCACTGACCTAGGGAGGGTTTGTGCTAACAAAACAGATAAAGAACATGGTAACATTGGTCCTGATGTCTCAAGGACAGTGGTGATGATGATCAAAGCTAAAAAGTTAAAGAAATAGCTAAATTCTAGTTAAATTCTGTGGTTCATTCAGATGTTACTTGACCTGTGTTGAGCTTATTTATATCTACATCCACCCTGTTCACACTCCAGAGTTTTAGAAAAGTTAGACACCTTACTTGGGGAGGTATCTGGTAAAACTGAAGCAGGAAAGAATCAGGGTTCCTTGGAGAAACAGCTGATTGCAGGGCTGGGGCACATAAAGTATAAGATGAGCCTGGATCATCTTGTGCCAGAATAAGAAAGGCTCAAGAACATTATAGAGTCATGTTGGACACAGGCACCAGACTGTGGACAGCTCAGTCTTGGGCAATTTTACCATCATAGTAAGTGATGATAGGAATGCACTGTACAATAAAATAAGTGTCCATACTAATATAAATGAATAAATAATTAATGGAGAAAGGACAGCTGTATCAGTAGGTCTCTAACAACTGACAAAAGAATAATGGAATTATAAAAAAAATCATTTGCCTTTCACCATAGTAATACTTGATTCAGGCAAGAAAAGCTAAAACCAATAGGTAAAAGTGTGTAAAAGAACAAGATATTAACATGGTTTCAAGGTGTCTCCCTATAAAATACTTATAAATTGCTCACTAATTTGTAAGTTTCAAATACAAATTAACTTCAGAGTTTGTAGTTTTTCTAGTAGTCATGTATGGATGTGAATGTTAGACCATAAAGAAAGCTGAGCACTGAAGAAGTGATGCTTTTGAACTGTGATTGTTGGAGAAGACTCTTGAGAGTCCCTTGGACAGCAATGAGATCCAAACAGTCAATCCTAAAGGAAATCAGTCCTGAACATTCACTGGAAGGACTGATGCTGAAGCTGAAACTCCAATACTTTGGTCACTTAATGTGAACTGACTCATTGGAAAAGACTCTGATGGAGGGAAAGACTGATGACAGGAGGAGGAAGGGGACCAGAGGTTGAGATGGTTGGAATGCATCACCAACTCAATGGACATGAGTTTGAGCAAGCTCTGCGAGTTGGTGATGGACAGGGAAGCCTGGTGTGCTGCAGTCCATGGGGTTACAAACAGTCAGACAGCAATGAGCGATTGAACTGGAGTTTGAAAAAAGCTGGAAAATGTATTCTTACCAAATGATGAAAGCTACCATGACCAGCCATAGAACAAATTCATATCATGTGTTTTCTGATAAGGTCACGAAAAGTACACAGTATGTATTTTTTTGAAGTGTTCCAACCAAAAATAACACAACTTGAGGAAAATTAAACAAACTCAAACTATGGGATTTTCTATAAAGTAACTGCCTTATACTTTTGAGACTATTTTTTTTTAACTAGTTCACACTTTATATGAATTTCTTTCAGTTTTAGCTGTGCCAGGATCCCATCCAGGTGGTATGCATTCTTTATGGTGAAGTGTTAACGTATCAAATTACTCATTTCAGAAATCTGGTATATTTTCCATATTTAATTATAGAAAATTCATGTTGTTTTTGAAATTTACCTGCCTTCCCCTCACACACAAAAAATCCCAAGAGTCTCAATTCTTTTTTGTATCCAAAATGTGTTTACTGGGATGGCTTCACATTCATCTTGATACAGGATACTTTTAGTGCTGCTTCTGCCTCAAGGAGCATCCTTCTGTACACCTTGCTTTTCCTCTTGTAGGCTGGCAGAGGACAGCAGAGCAGCCAGGACACAAAACTACTGTGTTTGTACATGGCTAAAGACTGCGGTGATTTTATAGCATCCTGGACATTTCACATCCATGAAATAGCAATTAGGATTCTGCACCAGGCACTTTTTCTTGTCTTTCTTCTTCTCTTCTGGACAGAGATAGAGATCCTTTGCCAGAGGCATGTTCTCATGGGGAGCTCATCACTGCCAGAAAGGCAATTCTTTACAAAAAAATAAACTGTAATGTTAGGTCTATGTGCAAAAATAGAAAGGACATTGTGATTGTAGGTTAACAATTGCATGTTAAGATTTATTTTGTCTGCATATTTTTACTGACTGACATTTCTTATTTCAGTTCAGTCGCTCAGTCATGTCCGACTCTGCGACCCTGTGGACTGCAGCACACCAGGCTTCCCTGTCCATCACCAACTCCCAGAGCTTGCTCAAACTCATGTCCATCGAGTCGGTGATGTCATCCAACCATCTCATCCTCTGTTGTCGCCTTCTCCTTCTGCCTTCAGTCTTTCCCAGCATCAAGGTCTTTTCCAATGAGTCAGTTCTTCCTATCAAGTGGCCAAAGCTTCAGCTTCAGTATCAGTCCTTCCATAGAATATTCAGGACTGATTTCCTTTAGGATTGACAGATTTCCTATTTCAAGGCAAGTATGAATCTGTGGCACGATGACATGACTCAGTTTCTTAAAAATTTAATCAATTGACTAGTGCCTGTATCTTTGGTAATTCTGTTCAAAAAAAGAAAAATAAGGAATAGGCTTTGTTTGTGGGGACTCAAGTCTAATGGACCACATACACTCACAGGCAGAGTGCGTGCATGTGAGTCAGGGGTCAGTACTATCACCACCGTCTCTGCGAGAAGTGAAGGCCCGGAGGTTTGACCGTTGAGACTGTGATCACGAGTAACTCAACTTCAGACCCTAACTCTGCTCTCACTTTGCAGCCTTACCTTGGGCAGGTGATTCACTTGTCTTAAAGTTCTATAAAATGGGGAAGGAATTCTACCTCAGGACTGTTATACAGAATAGTGATCTATAAGGCATATGAAGCAATTAGTATAATCCTGATGTGTAATAGTAAGTTCTCATAAATTATGTTGACTGTGATTATAATAAATACTCACCTGAAAACTTTATAATAAACAAATGAGGTAGGGAATACCTAACCCTATGGAGAGTAAAGAAAATCAGATTATATGAACCCCTTATTTAGGGATGTGAACCACAGTTTACTTCTTTCTGATAGCCCTACTCACAGTGGCTGCCATCCACATTTTCTCTCCCCAATTCAGAAATCTCATTCTGAATACAAGAGTATACTCCTACTTCTAAATTAAGGCACGTGTCCTCACAAACACTTTCTTCAAATTCAAAGAAAGCAATGTGCTTGAAACACTGTAAACTTGCCAAAAATCTGGCAATGATAATAAAGGAAAATACAGACTACATGATTTAAAAAAATGGTATTTGGGGGAAATAGTAAGAGCACAGAGGTTGCTTGAGCAGTAGAAATGGAAACTGATGAATCATTTTTCTTTGTGATACAGGCTCACCATCCACAGCCAAAATACATTCTACAAAACCAAAGCCACTATCCTTCCTTAGTCAATACCTGTCTTCCTTCCTATAAAGCTCTCTCTCTCATAATCCCTATAAACTTTGCACAGAATACAAGCTCACTCATATAATCAACCCACCTTATTATTATGTTTGCCACTATACAATAGCATAGTAGTTCAAAAACATTTATAGAGCATGTAACATAAATATCCATATTACTATCTATGCAAAATGTTATGGAGTTTATAAAGATGATTAAGATGATACAGTTTGACCTACAGTTAATTCAAACAGAGGTCAGCAAATTATGGCCTGAGGGTCAAATCTGGCCATAACATTTAGTTACATGTTGTCTGTGATTGTTTTACTCATACAACAGAGTATCAGTTATGACCAAGATCATGCTTTTCAAAGCTGAAGATATTTATTGTTTTGGCCGTTTACAGAAAACGTTTGCCAACCTCTGTAACAGGAGATGCAACTACAATAAAAATGCCTTACTGTACTGAGTGCCAATTAAAAAGCTACAAATAAAGAATTAAAAGAGTTCAGAAAGTTGGAGCGGTCACTTTTAGCAGTGTCATTTTGAGGAAACTTTTGAAGGAGGTACCAATAGCAACAGGACTAGAATAAGAATGCAGATTGGTTACAAACTTCTGGGCAACAAAAAATGATGAAAATATATGAAGCGAAGAAAAAGTAAGAGAGAGGATGGAGCTTACCCATTAGATTAGGCATTATTCTCTAAGATAATATTCAGAGGCATTTTCATCTTTACCATTTTTCTAATCTGCATGTATGTTTTATAAAAGTCAAATTCCATATGCCTCTAAGATTCTCTTAATTATACACTTGCTTTCCAGCTGGTAACCCCACTCTAATGCAGCAAACTCACAGATATGAATTTGGTAACATTATAATGACATTTCTGAAACTGTGCCTTAATATAACCTTCTTAAATCTTTTTCTATCATTTGATATTAAATATTTATTCAGCATTGAAAGAGATATTGTTTACAACAATTTGCCAAGATTATCACTGCTCTGCTCTTCTCATTTGTGTTTGTTCCTTTTTGCTAAAGTTCCATTAGGTAAAAAAGCTAGATGGACTAGTAGGACTTCCAGTCTTCAAACACTACAAATTATTTTGCTTTAATCAGAAAGGGTAGATTATATCAACAGGTCTAGGAGAGTTACTTTTAAAAGCTCTTGAAAACTAAGTTTTCATAAAAAAATTTATTGCACAAAGACAATTTATGCTTACATGTAAAAATATCTTAGGTTCAATATGAAAAACTGCTGCCATATTACCTTTTGGCCAAGTATTCAGATAGTTACATTTTTATAACCTGCTTTATATATGTACAACCTAGGTAAAATGTGAACTACAAAACAAAATTTCCAGTATTTGTAAGTAAGAAAAAATGGTTGTCTTATTTGAAATATATATAATTCTCAAAGTATAAAAGAATAGGCCATAACATGTAAAACTTGAAGTATTATAGACTGGGCCAAAAAAAAAAAAAAATCTAGGGCGGAAGAGGAACAACAGAGAAAGGGAACAAGGGACTGAGAGACAAAGCAAACAAGCACAACTGAGAAGCCCAAACTCATACAATGCTCTGCTGATGTGAAGAGACGAAGAAAACAGTGGGCTTTCAAAGTTGAAGACTAAAATGTTTTACTATTTCAACATAAAATTCCTTGAGAACTCACATAATATGTACATGGTTCTGGAACAAGATTCTTACTTCTTAGCTTATTAACAATGTGTACATTTGAAAATAATTATATACAATACTTCAAACCAACCATTCAAGACTGCATTTAAGCAATGACATCCAAGGAACAGAACTCAGGTGCTGTGAAACACTTAGGGCATATGGTGTCTTCAGGACTAAATGTTCTCTTCCTTGTCGACAGTCTTAAGTCTTCATTACACACATGTTGCTTTTAAAGTTGTTTTCTTACAGTGACAATCATCTTGATGGGCCAAACCCAGTTTCATTTTCTCCAGTACTGCAAAAATTAAAAACAACAACAAAAAGAAAATTAGCTTCTCTGTTCACAAAGAAGAGAAACAACAGTTTATAGCCAAAAAAATTAGAATAAGACAAACATGTGATCCTTTAATAGAAAAAGACAAAGAACAACAACATAAACTTCAGGTAATTCTAGTTTATATGAGCAAATATTTTGGGGAAGGAATGTTTGCTAACTGTAAGCTCAAGATGACTTCATTATTAAATAGAAGACAAATCTAGAACTAGGAAGGCAAAAATTCCACTGAATTCTGTAGTGACAGATGATTAATATTCTGAGTAATATGCTTAGTTCTTGGTGCAACATTTTTAGAGACTGTGAAAATTATTAATTTATTCCACACATTGTGAAGCCAATGTACAATACAGAGTACAGAAATGGTTTGGAAAAAAATAAAAGGAAGCAGTGCTGAAAGAATAACAAAGATCCAGTAAAGAATTTTTTTGGAGACATTAACAAAGATGTGTGGGGCCATTTATGTAACATTAATTCATTAACAAAGATGATGCTGTTAAAGGGCTGCACTCAATATGCTAGCAAACTTGGAAAACTCAGCAATGGTCATAGGACTGGAAAAGGTCAGTTTTCATTTCAATCCCCAAGAAGGACAATGCCAAAGAATGTTCAAACTACTGCACAATCACGCTCATTTGACATGCTAACAAGGTAATCCTCAAAATCCTTCCAGCTAGGCTTCAACAGTACATGAACCAAGAATTTCCAAATGTACAAACTGGATTTAGAAAAGACAGAGGAACTAGAGCTCAAATTGTCAACATCCACTGATTCATAGAAAAAACAAGAGAATTCCAGGAAAACATCTACTTCTGCTTCATTGACTGCACTAAAGTCTTTGACTGTGTGGATCACAACAAACTGTGGAAAATTCTTAAAGAGATGGGAACAACAGACCACCTGACTTGCCTCCTGAGAAACCTGTGTGGAGGTCAAGAAGCAACAGTTAGAACTGGACATGGAACAACAGACTGATTCCAAAGTGGGAAAGGAGTACATCAAGTCCGTATATTGTCACCCTTCTTATTTAACTTCTGTGCAGAGTACATCATGTGAAATGCCGGGCTGGATGAAGCACAAGCTGGAATTAAGACTGCCAGGAGAAATATCAATAACCTCAGATATGTAGATAACTAAAGAGCCTCTTGATGAAGGTGAAAGAGTGAAAAAACTGGCTTAAAACCCAACATTCAAAAAATGAAGACCATTGCATCTGGTTTTATCACTTCGTGGCAAATAGATGTGGAAAATGTTGAAAATGGTGGCTGATTTCATTTTCCTGGGCTTCAAAATCAATGCGGACGGTGATTGTAGCCACAAAATTAAAAGACACTTGCTCCTTGGAAACTTTATGTTTTGATCAATGGAATATTTTATATTTCTGTTCTTTATTCCTAATGGTAAAATAAGGTCCATATAATGTAAAATCAGAAATAATGTTCTGATCTCTTCTCCTCTGGGCATCCTTTGCATCTGTGCCTTCTCAAACTAGATGAGAGAGTACAGCAGTTACAGTGGAAACATTCTACACAGGGTTTAAGTACTAAGGTCCGTACATAAAGGTAAACGGAATATAAATAAAATGAATAAAAGCAAAATAGGAAGCTTTCCCCTCAGGACTGAGGCAAAAAAACTAATTCTTTGTTTGAATAGCAGATGGGGCAGATGGCTTATATTTAGAGGCCATGTTGTACCACAAAAAACCCCAAAGAACCTTCAATACTGGAATCATATTCAGCATGGTAGGATGTCATGTTATGGGAGGAATGTAGGACCTGAATTACTTCGGAGGGAGTCCCTGACACATCTGTTAGATATGGGGGAAATGTTGGCATAATAAACATACTCTTTCCTCTTTTCATGATGTGTGTTTTTCTCTTCATCAAAGGTGCACTGGGGCTGCACATTCCTGTGACCTTCTGCTGGGCCCTGTGCTCTTCCTCCTCAAATACCAAAGGGGCTAAGGAAGGGTTCTTGCCAGATGGATGGCAGTGGGATGTGCTCTTAGTATGCTGAGCTGGAACTCACCTAAAATTTCCAATCTGTTCATAAATTTTTACATTTAGTGTGCCAAAAATATATCTCTAACCTGAATCTATATTCATCCAATTAAATATGTATTAAGATTAATGGAAATCACCCCCCACCCCTTTCTCCAGACTTTTACCATCAATCAATGAAGAGAGACAGACAGGAAAAAGCAGAAACTAGAAAAAAATAGGCTTGCAATATGAGAGATTTTCATTAAAAGGCATAGTTTTAGAGCATGAAGTGACGCAAACTAAGTGGTCTCCACCTTTTTGCCCAGACAAGACTAGAAAGCCCTATAAGATGATTTTGAAGGGAAAAAGAGCTCTGATGATGCAATTTCAAAGACAATGACCCAAATAAAAGTGGTTTTCAGTGGAAAATTTCCACCACTAGTAGGTGGGTGTTGCTAGGCAACAAATATTGCAGTGTTTAATCTCAACCCTTCCTAGCAAATGGCATGATGGAATAAAATAAGCCTTTTGGCATGTCAGCATAGCACCTGTATCTGGCAATTTTTCAGTCGTTTTTAAGAATATTTCTTTAATGCAGGAAGAACTTCTGTTAACATGTCTACCTCCATTTTATAAAAAATTGGTTCTATAATCCATAATGATTACTAGGAATGCACTAAAATTAACATAAAATCAATTAGCGAAATGCATCCTTATAATAAATGCTGAGTGACAAAGAAACACTTGTTGATCATCAAAACTTGAGTGTGCATGTGATTTACTAGGATCAATACTTAGCAAATGCATATGTAAGAATGTGAATTTCGAAGGAAAATATACTCCCTCAGAGATTAGTTAAGAAACAACTATGCATGTATATACTTTTATAATCTGAAAAGACTTAGGTGAAGTTAAGACCTTGTTTGGACTTCCCTGGTGGCTCAGAGGTTAAAGCATCTGCCTCCAATGCAGGAGACCCGGGTTCAATCCCTGGGTTCGATCCCTGGGTCTGGAAGATCCCCTGGAGAAGGAAATGGCAACCTACTCCGGTATTCTTGCCTGGAGAATCCCATGGTCAGAGGAGCCTGGTAGGCTACAGTCCACGGGGTCGCAAAGAGTCGGACATGACTGAGCGACTTCACTTTCACTAAGACCTTGTTTAGTGTCTCTGGTACCTTTCAATACCTGAGCAAATTCCAATTAAAATTAATGTCTTAATGTTACTCATATTGATATTGTTTGTTGTATAATAGTACGAACACAGGTGACACTAAAAAAAAATCTTTATGATTAATTTATTTTTTGGCTGTGTGGGTCTTCGTCGCGGCACGGACTTTTCTCCAGCTGTGGGGGGTGGGGGGGCTACCCTCTAGCTGCGGTGTTCGGGTTTCTCACTGTGGTGGCTCCCCTTGTGCAGCACGGGCTCTCGGTCAGGGGGCTTCAGTAGTTAGACGGCTCCCAGGCTCTAGAGCACAAGCTCAGTAGTTATGGTGCATGGGCGTAGTTGCTCCGCACGATGTGGGATTGCCTCAGATCAGGGATCCAACCCATGTCTCTTGCATTGGGAGGCAGATTCTTTACCACGGAGCCACCCGGGAAGCCCTCACAGATGACATATTTAAAGAAACTTGAAAGACAAGTATGAGCATTTTCAAGTTAACTTCCTGAGACTAAGCACTTGGGATTCTTGTGAATCACTATGTTGTACACCTGAAACATTTATAACACTGTAAATCAACTATACCTAAATAAAAATAAAAAAAGTATATCAGATTCTGATAAAGAAGACTTAAGCTTGATAAGCTAGAAATTAATCTAGCTTGTCACTGGTTGGATATGGGGGTCAGAAGATCTGGGTTCAAGCCTTGATTCTGCCCCTCATTAGACACATAAAGTTGGCTAAGTCATTATACCTTTCTGGACTTTTTCTACAGTTCTAAAATATTCTGCTGTGCTGTATGTTGATCCAGCTCTGCCACTAACTAGCTTGGTGACTTTGACAAGTCACTTAACTTACCCTCTGAGTCACAGTTTACTCTCTTGAGAAGTGATGACGATTAATGGTGGGTACAGCAAACCTTGAGTTGGCACTTATAAAAAAATACGACTCAGACTGGTGTTCAGAGACAAGAAACATTTTTTGTCACAAGAGTGAAAGAATATCAGCTAACATTTATAGGAAAAAAGGGTCACTGATACATATCCCAGTCTTCAAGAAGCTTGCAATTTAGGAGTTATAAGGTGATTCAAATATTTATAATAGAAAACAAAATGTAAGTACAACTCATATTAAAAGTACAAAGTACTATTAATATTCAGAGGAAGATGAATCAGAGTGGTGTTAATAGATCTTGGAAGGACAGGTTGGATTTTAGCAAGCAGGCATTACAGGAGATTCATTATTAAGGAGACAGATATTCTGGGCTGAAGAAAAGAGCTAAGTAGCCAGAGAAATGGAAGAGAACAAAAATATTGAGAAAAAGAGAGTATTTGGGGAATAGCTTAGAAAGAAGCTTAGAACACAACGATCTGGAAGGCCCTGAATTGCTAGAGACTGGACATCACTTGTAGGCAACGGGGAAACACTTTTCATATTTAAATGATAAAAAAAAAGGATAAAGCTGTATTTTGTGAAGATATATCTGATTGGACTATTTAGCAGAATAAAGATAAGAATGCTGAGAGAAAAAAAATACTAAAAGCAGTTATGAAGGATTTTAGTTACCCAAAGTATCAGAAAATGAAAAACTAGGTCAAAATGTCAATAGTGGGAAAATGACAGAAAATGATAATTAAAAAACAGTTAAGGAAACTCACAAGGCTTAGTGACATCCTGTATGCTGGGTGAGGGAGAAGTTTAAAACAGATAAGCTTTGAGCTTGCAGTATTAGTAAAATTATCATTAACTGAATGTGTAAAGTCAGGAAGGAGTTCACAGGAGGATGTGGGAGAGGAAAGCGCCCTCATTTTTCTTTTCGCTAACCACTTACATCATCATCTTCATTATGAAATTCAAAATTAAAATAGGTTTTAAATCTGAGGTTTATCATCAAGGCTAGTGTAAAAAAGTCTTCCCTCAAACAACTGTAGAAGAGTCTGCTAACCAGTAAGTCTACAGATAGACCCTTCTGTGTGTGCTACATACACCATCACTTTTCTCAGCTTCTAACTTCTTTTCCTAGCACTTCACCATTTACCAAACCCAACAAGTGTCCAAGTCTCACTTGTCAAGGCCTCCACCAGGCCCAAGATCATTCTCAAGAAAAGTTTATAGGTACCACTGACTACAATATACAGATATACCTATGCTGACGCTCCACAATTTAGTTACTAAGAATATTTCAGCGGAATGTTTTAAGAGTTATTAGTGCATCAAACACATTCACGTTGGAAGGCTGGTGAGATGTCAAGAAGGCTTGACAAAAAAAATCAGAGAAGATGTGTCATTTGCAGAGAAAGGCACAGTTCTGAGAGAATTCTACAGGAGAACATGGAGACGCTGAGATGAACACACTGCCATCAGAGAACTTACCTGGGCAAACTTGTGAATCTGCTCCACCACTGCAGCAAAGAGAGCATGGACACTTTCATCAATCAGACTTTGCATGTAATGCACTGCCTCTTCGTCAGACAGGTCTAAACGAAATTTATCCTGAACCTACAAGGTCACAGTCTATTAGCTTTTGAATAAAGAAAAACATAACATTTTGAAGAGACAAGAACAGACAGATACAGATATTATTACAATGACCTCTTTTTACAGCAAAGAAATGGTTCATAACCTATAAGGAGTTCTGAAAACTATTCTCCTGAATGTGTAACTTTACTTTTTGCTATATGCTCTTTATATCACCCCATCTTGGTTGGTTGTAAAATTTTTTTTTTTTTTCAGAAAAGTATTAACAAAGTGAACAGAAAATAATTCTGTTCAGCCCTGCAAATTTAAAAACAGACAAAAAGTAAACTATAAACTAGATCTTCTAAGATGTCCCCTTTCCTATAGGAGTTCCTTATACTTCTGCAAAGAACTACTTCAGTATGACCTATAATTTCTAAAGACTGAGGACTTTTTCATTATTTCATATTAAAACATACAGTTGATTCTGAATAGCAATAAGAACTAGAAAGATTAGTAGAGATATATATCAGAATAGTTCCCTAAAACACACAAGCAAATGTTACCAAATGATTGTGTGTTAGAGCTCAGTTGTATCTGACTCTGCGACCCCATGGACTATAGCCCACCAGGCTCTTCTGTCCATGGAATTCTCTAGGTGAGAATACTGGAGCAGGTTGCCATGCTTGACTACTTCATGCTAACACTGTGCAAAGCACCTTACATGCAGTATTTCATTCTACTCTCCGATGGCTCCGAGGTAGATAGTATCTCAATCTCTAAGACACAGAATCTGAGACAGAGAATTTAGAAAGCCAACCCAGGGACCTTTAACTGATGATAAGTGGCTCACGCTTCCAGACGATCTCAGTAACCACTGTACTTACTCCCTTCTCCTCTTATAAATGATCCATATAAACTTCTGAAAAGACAGGCTAGAAGAAAATGGGATTTCCAAGTGGATAAAAAGTGGTCCATGTTTAGTATTTCCTTTTAAGTATGGAGTTGAACTACTACAAAATCAGGAAGAAGAAAAGGCAGACAGTACTACAACCCATCACCGATGCAATGAACATGAACTTGGGCAAACTTCGGGAGATGGTGTGAGACAGGGAGGCCTGGCGCGCTACAGTCCACGGGGTCACAAAGAGGCGGACACGACTGGGAGACAGAACCACCACCACCACCACCCATGGCCCGCTCAGTGCTCTTTTCCCTTCACTGCACTGCAAGTATACCGGGTGATCCGACAGCCCTGCAGGCTCAGGAGAGAGGAGGTAAAAGAGAGGTAGGTGGAACAACTGAAGCACAATTCGGTGGAGGGAGATCTAAAAGTACACCTTCAATCAACTCTCTCATTTCTGGATCCCAGTTAAAGAATTTATTCCATTGTATTCCTTGATTCCTACCTAGGGGGGTCATGTCTGAGAATTTTAAGAACTATTTTTTTAAGGACATCAAAAACACTACAGGGCAGGAAAATCAAAATAAAAACCTTTAACCCAATTTGCCAAAGCCTGCGTACTTATATAAGTGCTTAAATTACAAACAGAAGATATGTATTTAGTATATAAAGAAAATGTTATTCACCAAATATGAAGACATTCTTTTTTTTTATTTTTTTTAAATTTTATTTTATTTTTAAACTTTACATAATTGTATTAGTTTTGCCAAATATCAAGAAGATTAACTGCATAAAAATGGGTGATTTGTTATCATACATACTGAGTTGTATTAGGCTGCTTGTTATTCTACCCCTGTCCTTTTACCTCTGTGCCTTCCACCCTTCTACAATGTCTCCTCTGACTCCTGGTTATCTCTATCAGCTCCAAACTCTGTCCTTTTACACCTCGTTAGCTAAGGCTGCACTTGAATCAATCTGCAGTGTTTTTTTTTTAAAAGAGAAAGACTATAGAACACTTTATTATATTTTTGTAAATTTTGTGCTACACGTCTCTTATATTAATGCAAATTAAAATAAACTTAGAGACAGTACTTTTTAGATAGCCAGTAGTTGAACATTTATCAACACTTCACAGAGCAGCACCCTTGAACTCTTCGCAAACTGGAAACCCAGATAAAACATATTACTTATCAAGCAAAAGGATGCAAACTTGTAAATCTTAGCCTCTGCACTGTCTTTCAAAAGTAGATAAAATACCCTTTGTTTGAAATATCGTTGAGTATTACCAAAATGCGACACGAAGTGAGTGAATGTTGGAAAAATGGCACCAACAGACTTGCTCAACACAGAGTTACTACAACCTTCAAAATCTGTAAGGAATGCAGTTATCTATGAAGCACAATAAAATGAGTAGTCAATTTCAAAAAATTAAAAAGAAATGATATATATGTACTAAAATATGCTATGGAAAAAAGGAAAATATTGTTGAACTTTGCTATGATTAAATATTTTGAAGAAATGCCATAAAGATACCTGGTAACAAAAGTTTAAACAATATAATCAAGATTTTCTAAAATGAAAAGTTGAAATAAAAGATCTAATAAGAACAAAAACTACATACTGGAAGAAGAAACAAAAAGACTCCATTTGACAACTACCATTAGAACTTTCATAAATGAGTTCTGAACATAAGTGAAGTCAGGCAAGAGTGAACATATGACAGAGCTAAATGGGTTTAAAATAAACAGCAACAACAGATCCTAAAAACAGCCACACACACATAGGCACACAAAAGCAACAACATTTGAAATCTGGTGCAGTCATCCATTTTGAAATTTTCGTCAACTACTTATGTTTCTTGATGAATGAGCTTAGGTTGAAAAAAATTACCCACATCAAAACCTAGTGTGATAAGTAGTCCATTTCCTAGTTTGGCCAGGGTGGGGAGTTTTGAAATAGTGCTTCCTAGAAAATAATAAATGAAATCCTAAAAAGAGCATAATTTTCTTAAATGTTAAACAATAAGATTTACATTAAAATCCCTCTCACTGCCAAAGACTCATAAAATTAAGTAAAAGAGAATAGGTTCATTCATGTTTGAAATTATGTAAATATTCTTGTACCTTCCAAATCCATATTGAAATACTAATGCCCAATGTGATGGCATCAGTAAGTGGACCTTTTGAAAGGTACTTAGATTATGAGGGTGGAGCCCTCATGAATGATTAGTGCTCTTATAAAGAGACACCAAAGAGCTTCCCGGCACTTTCCACCCTAAGAAGTACCCTTTGACCCCAAAGGGGCTTTAACTTGACCATTCTGGCACTCTGGACTAGTATTTAGAGCTTCCAGAAGCATAAGAAATAAATTTCTGTTGTTTACAAGCTACCTAGTGTCTGGTATTTTGTTATATTGATATATGTAGCAGCCCAAATGGACCAAGACAATGTTCAACCCACAGCGGTATGTTTCTAATAATGTTGAGTCAATTACATCAGAACTTAGGGCTTTTGGTGAGAAATATTATTTACAACCACCAGAAAAATTCCATCTTACAATTTTAGTAGTTTTATACTTCTATAAGTTAAAAAGCTATACTATCTTTGAAGCTCATTATTAATAAGCCCCCTGCTATTTAAGATCATTTTATGTTATCTTTGGATAAATAAAATGTGTTATATACACCCCCCTCAATGGCTCTGGTAAAGAATCTGTCTGGTATGTAAGAGACCGGGTTCAATCCCTGGGTTGAGAAGATCCCCTGGAGAAGGGAAAGGCTACCCACTCCAGTATTCTGGCCTGGAGAATTCCAAGGACGCTACAGTCCATGGGGTCACAAAGAGTTGGACACGACTGAGTGACTTTCACTTTCAGTGAATCGGAGCCAGAAATTAATTTGAATAAAAAAAAAAAATCTTCAAATTTATTACTCCTTTCTCCCATCTCTCACTGCATCTCAGGGTAAGATAGTTCTGAATAACTGCTCATCTATGTGAAAGCTTTCTTTAATGCTTCTCTTTGCAGGTTAAGTTAAAAGCAGGTCTCTACTCTCCTAACACAGTAAGAAACCCCTGTAACCAAGGGTATGAATGGGAAAGATAAAGAACAACTGTTTTCTTCTATATACTATTATAATATTTTGTTTCTGATTCTTGGCATGCTTGGTCTGGGAGTACCAGGAAGCAGGTATCTTAGTAGGAATATTAAAGAGAAGCTAAACTTTTTAGGACAAAGAGTAAGGGTGGTGATAGTAAGCTTCCTGTCTTGATATAGTGAGCTACTCATGTGACTGTGGGCATAAACAGGGAAGGGGATAAAACTAGTTGCAGAGGGCTTGAGAGGCTGTCGTATTCTAAAATGTGAAAAAGAAATATACACAAGGTCTCTTTCTTAATTTACATTACTTAAGAGTCTAAGGGTCGGGACAAGGGGAAATGGGTTGTTAAAACCCTTATACTTCTTAAGTATGAAAAGTAGACTATGATATCTGAGGGTATATGAAAATTACCTTTTTCACAGTTTTATCTGGTTCAAGAGCAATATCTGGAATGTTTGCATCCACCATCAAGGAAAACAAATTCAAAATAAGATTAGAATACCTAAAGGAGAATGGGAAATAAAAATAAACAGCAATGTGTTAGAATTTTGCCATTCTTTCTCATATTAAGAGCACTGCTACAAGTAGTAATACTTAGATTTTTATAATGATTACTATTACTCTTATGGAAAATAGAATGTATGCTTATTCACCAGTTGTCTCAATGAAAAGCAAGACTTGAAAACGTATCTTATTCTAGGGCCTTGATATAATACCACTTCTAGGTCTCCCAATAGGGAACACACCTTTGGAGTAACCATCTAATAATGACATTTTTTTCATTTTAAATTAAGTATATTCTTTTCAGAAGAGATCTAAGGGGGAATCTGCTTTATACCATTAATTACATTTTACTAAGGAATGAAGATCTGTCTTTGCTCAATAAGACTACCTCAGTGTGTCATGCGTAATGAGTGAAGGGGTAATGTGACTCCATCTGCTATCTTAAGACTACCTTGGTGTGTCATGGGTACTGAGTGAAAGGAAATAGTGTGACTCCATTCATGAGTCATAAGTATCCTCCAGGGATACTAATCCCACCATCTTAGAAAATACAGTGACTGGTCTGGTTATAAGCATCCTAAATGGAGGAGAAAATAGCTCATACTCTTCTACACTAAAAATATACAAGATACCTAAATCATTTCACCTTTGGAGTATGTGGACCCCTGTAGGAATGTTTATCCTTATCAATGTTCAAACTTTTCATCTTCCTCTAAACAAAGAGAAAGTATGTTACTATTTCAAATGTTCATTACTAGAGGTGGAGCCATGTGGGGAAAGGTGTCAGTAAGTGTCCACTGGGCACAGGCCACCTCCTGCTCAGAACACTCTCCTCTTGGACAGTTACACCCTGAGTGGTAATGCAGCATTGCAGTGATAGAAGGAGGCCCAGATCTGACTTTGGGGATGGATGTGAGTAAAAAATTTAGTTTTAGACAACGAAGGTTTTTAGCTGGTCTTGGTAAAAAGTTCTGGATCTGTTCCCCCTAAACTGAAACCATGGAGTCACAAAGAGTTGAACACTACTTAGCGACTAAACTATACATATGCTGTGCTTTGCTTAGTCACTCAGTCATGTCCAACTCTTTGCGACCACATTGTCCACCAAGTTCCTCTGTCCATGGGATTTTCCAGGCAAGATTACTGAAGTGGGTTGCCAGTTCCTTCTCCAGGGGATCTTCCTGGCCCAGGAACCGAACCTGGGTCTCCCACACTGCAGTTAGATTCTTTACCATAAGAGCCACCTGGAAGCCTATATATATATACACATATATATATAGGAACAAAGAAAGATTTTTAGGAACGAAGTCATGGGCAAAAGATTTTTAGGAACAAAGTCATGGTCAACTGTGTCAAAGCTTCAAGGAAGCAAAAGTGGCCACTGGATTTGCTATAGGTAACTGTTTATTTTGATAAAATTAGTTTCAATAGCAGAGCGGGACTGGAAGACTTACTGGAGAAGGCTGAGGAAGAAAGGAGGCAAGTAAGTGGAGACAGTGAGAACTTTTAAAAATAGATGTACTGAGACGGAGAAAACTCCTAGAGGAGAACATAGGCAAAACACTCTCTGACATACATCACAGCAGGATCCTCTATGACCCACCTCCCAGAATATTGGAAATAAAAGCAAAAATAAACAAATGGGACCTAATTAACCTTAAAAGCTTCTGCACATCAAAGGAAACTATTAGCAAGGTGAAAAGACAGCCTTCAGAATGGGAGAAGATAATAGCAAATGAAGCAACTGACAAACAACTAATCTTGAGAATATACAAGCAACTCCTACAGCTCAACTCCAGAAAAATAAATGACCCAATCAGAAAATGGGCCAAAGAACTAAATAGACATTTCTCCAAAGAAGACATACAGATGGCTAACAAACACATGAAAAGATGCTCAACATCACTCATTATCAGAGAAATGCAAATCAAAACCACCATGAGGTACCATTTCACACCAGTCAGAATGGCTGCGATCCAAAAGTCTACAAGTAATAAATGTTGGAGAGGGTGCGGAGAAAAGGGAACCCTCTTACACTGTTGGTGGGAATGCAAACTAGTACAGCCACTATGGAGAACAGTGTGGAGATTCCTTAAAAAACTGGAAATAGAACTGCCTTATGATCCAGCAATCCCACTGCTGGGCATACACACTGAGGAAACCAGAAGGGAAAGAGACACGTGTACCCCAGTGTTCATTGCAGCACTGTTTATAATAGCCAGGACATGGAAGCAACCTAGATGTCCATCAGCAGATGAATGGATAAGAAAGCAGTGGTACATATACACAATGGAGTACTACTCAGCCATTAAAAAGAATACATTTGAATCAGTTCTAATGAGGTGGATGAAACTGGAACCTATTATACAGAGTGAAGTAAGCCAGAAAGAAAAACACCAATACAGTATACTAACCCATATATATGGAATTTAGAAAGATGGTAACAATAACCCTGTGTACGAGACAGCAAAAGAGACACTGATGTATAGAACAGTCTTATGGACTCTGTGGGAGAGGGAGAGGGTGGGAAGATTTGGGAGAATGGCATTGAAACATGTAAAATATCATGTATGAAATGAGTTGCCAGTCCAGGTTTGATGCACGATACTGGATGCTTGGGGCTGGTGCACTGGGACGACCCAGAGGGATGGAATGGGGAGGGAGGAGGGAGGAGGGTTCAGGATGGGGAACACATGTATATCTGTGGCGGATTCATTTTGATATTTGGCAAAACTAATACAATTATGTAAAGTTTAAAAATAAAATAAAATTTAAAAAAAAAGAAAAAAGAAAGAAATAGGGGAGCAGTACAATGTTAGCAATATCCTGGTCTTCTCCCCACTATTAATGGAAGCCATTAACAGTGGCACTCACCTAGCTGTGGCAGTTAAGAGGGATTAATTACAGTTTGAGGCTGTAAAATTCAATGGGGGAAGGAGGAAAGTGAGGATTAAGGTGTATTATATACAGTGGTAGGGTAATGAGACTGACGTTGAAGACATGGAGGAATGAAAAGAGCTGGAAGGACAGATGGTGTGCTGCTCAGACAGTGAAAAGCACTGGATCAAGACTTTGAAGGGCTAACTTGACTCTTAATGAGAAGGAGTGGCCAAGGCTGGCTTTACATGAGGACCAGGCCCTGTGAGGCCAGGTCACAGCTGGACCATTCATGAAGATGTTGAAGTCACAGCAGCAGGCCTGAAGAAGACAAGAATGAAAGTTTTCAGTGGAGGAGAATGACAGGGAAATAGGCAGTTGATGGTCAGCAGCAGGTAATTTATCTGGTTTCATGGTGTGCGTCTATGCTTTTGTAAGAAAGCCAGGAAAGAAAGGTTTAGAAACGGCATTTCAGAGCAGGAAGGCACCAAGACCTTCTTTAAGCTCTGCAGTTTGTAGGAAACGGATACAGCAGAGGGTCTATGGAGAAGGCTGTAAGGACTGCAAGGCACCAGAACTTCTTTAAGCTCTGTGGTTTGTAGGAAAGGGATACAGAAGAGGGTCCATGGAGAAGGCTGTAAGGACTGTGGTGTCAGTAGGATACAACAAACTGCTACGCATTAGGTTATGAAAACAATGGTACTCTTTCAGTGCATCCTTAATAATTCATGCTCTGCTTTGTTGACTATATAGGATTTTTCCCAGTCTTCCCATAGGGGAATCTCAGAAATCTACTACAGGGTAACTCAAGATGAGGAATGCAAGGCTCAGTTCTGAAAAGGATATTTCAGTGGTTCTCCAACCTGGCTGCCCATTAAATTTTCACCTGGGAAGTTTCTTTAAAAATACCAATGCCTGGGCAAATCCCAGGCTGACTGAACTGATGGGCTGCAACTGTTTTGGTCTCCCCTCCCCAACAAAGATCCCCAGTGATTCTCATGCACAGCTAGGATCTATGTTAAAATGTTTGCCTTTAATATAGCCCAATATGTGTTCCTTTTGTAAAAGGCACATATTAATGTTTCTGGATTATCTGTTGGTATAAATGTAACTAGGCTTCCCAGGTGCTCAGTGGTAAAGAATCTGCCTACCAGTACAGGAGACACAAGAGACGTGTGTTCAATCCCTGGGTCAGGAAAAACCCCTGGAGTAGGAAATGGCAAGCCACTCCAGTATTCTTGCCTAGAAAATTCCATGGACAGAGGAGCCTGGTGGGCTACAGTCATGGGATTGCAAAGAGTCGGACAGGACCGAACACACACATATATACATAAATGAAACCACCCATGCTTCTATTATTATGGCAAAGGGAAACAATTTAAATAAATACAAAGTGGAATATTTTCTAAGAAGCTTAAATATCCAATTATTTTGCAGATTATTTGTCACTACATTTCAACTGTATTAATCTTTTACATCTGTTGCCATTAACCTACATTTTCTATTTAAAACAGAACCAGTGACACCAAACAGAAATTAAACATTAGTTATTCAAGTTCTATCCATAAAAACAGATTAAAGGTTACTAAAAATCTTTAATTAAAACCATTATCAAAAGAAAATATAAGGTTAAGGCTAAAAAATGAGATTGAGAAAAGTGCAAAACCAAGTCTAGACAAAGATGTAAAGATGGATATGATATAAATAAGATTTTGATAAAGGAGTAGGTTAAGCACAGTGTTCAAGGAAAACATACGCACCAATCATCAAGTTACTCACTGACTATACAAAGATGCTCTAGATTTTTCAGTAAAAATCTTCAATACTAAGAATAAAAATCATTAACTACATCAAGTGAGGTTCTTATAGCATTTCAGAGGTCTGCTTCCCCTACAATTTATCCATTTTGCATGCAGTGAATATCAGAGTAGAATTCTATATAAATATTTCTTTAATAAGTGTACTAGTTTCAGGAGGGAAAAATAAAAATGAAGTTAACAATGAAAAGTAGTGTGATCCACAGATTCACTCTTTGGTGACTTAAGACATCTTCTAAGACAGTGTGAGAACTTTGCTTGATACAGCAAAATGCATTCCTAACTTCAGTATTTTTACTGAAAAGTTTAGGCTCTCTTGGGCTTCCCTGGTGGCTCAGAGGTTAAAGCATCTGCCTCCAATGCAGGAGACCCGGGTTCGATCCCTGGGTCGGGAAGATCCCCATGGACGGAGAAGCCGGGTAGAAGCCTGGTAGGCTACAGTCCACGGGGTCGCAAAGAGTTGGACACGACTCAGCGACTTCACCTTTAGGCTCTCTTTGTATCACTGATGTCCAGCATAGTGTTTGGCATAAACATGGATTAAGAGAAGTTTATGTTTTCCTTCAATACTTAACTTTTACAATGTTTGAGCATTACTACTGCTGCCATAAGAGTATTCAAAAAATAAAATTTCCAATTCATTATTGGTATAACAATGCATTCTGTTACATGAAAATCACTCCATAAAATGTGTTCTGGCGTCTGTGTAACTATAACCATTCATAACTTAGTTCAAATGAGATTGCTTGGTTTATGTGGTCCACAATGTATTCAATGATTTCTTATTGATTAGCAATCAACAAAAACCATGAAAAGAACAAGAACAAGGTTAACACCCTAATAATAAGTGTGTCAAATATTCTTACCTGTAAACAAACTTTTGGCTTTCTGGCTAATTCTTATGTCCTAAGGGAAATTTTTACTAACAGAAGCATATTCTAAAATACATTAAGAAATAAATGTTGACAAAAATATTAAGGCCCAGCTAATTTTAACAGTGAAATTCCTGAAAATAAAATATTAAAACTATGTTCATGAAGACTTAACATAAAGTGAGGGAGATTAGTCTTCATGATTTTTCTTAGTAGTGAGAAAGTTAACTTTGGCTCTGCACAATCTGCCTCTATTTTCTCATTTTGCTGAATTGCTACTAATCCATTATCAATGATAGTTTATAAAGCTTGATGTTTTCTTTCTGCTTTCAATAAGGGAGAATACCTTTGACATTTCTCTAGTTATCATTTCATATTATCTTGTCTGTCTCCTCACTGAGATCACCAAACTTTCATCTAGCTGTGACTATTTTATATTAAAAATTCCAGGTGTTAAAGTGGAACTTTCATCTCTGAAAGTGCTTCTGCACATCAGGCACTGATCTTCTCATTATTCTTTCAGCATTTCTACAAAGTAAAACTGAGCCACTCTACCACCCAAAGGATAATAACGTGGCTGTCTGTAAAATGTACATTAAGATCTGTGACAGCAGTGGAGCCTGAGTTAACAGTGAAGTAGTGAGCCGCTGCAAAGATGAAACTTTAATACAGGACAGCCATTCACCTGGGACCAGTAGCATCAATATCACCTGGGAACATGGCTTCACTCAAGATATGAAGCAGGAATTTTCATACAAATATTGAAGGTTTTTATTCAACACACATATTCTGAGTGTCCATAAACTGAAGTTACAAAGACAGAAAAGATAGCGCCTACATGCATAGACAACTCATTTCTACTGGTTATATATTCACCTGGAAGAGAATACAGGTGGTCTCTCAAGCTGGGATTTTTCTGGTGGACTAAGAATATTCATTTTGCATTAGTTAGGTTAAAAATGGAGTTAGGGTCAAATGATCCATCATTTTTGACTAATCATCAGAGCCAAGTCCTGAATTTAAAAAACATGACTTTTAATTTATGTTCAGTCCTAAGTAAATTTGGATGAAGGAAGCAGAGATATAGTGGCCTTGGGAAAAAAAGGATAGAGAAAAAAATTAATAGCTTTTTTTAAAAGAAGAATGACTGATGTGGTACTAAAGACAGACAAAACCATTTGCAACATTTACTCAGTTGTTTAACAAACCTCACAATGCTCCTCAAGAACAACCAAAACTAAGGCTGATAAAGGTGTTAAAGAATAAAAATTATCTAACTAATCATTCCAAGTTAGCTAAATGGTTCATTCTTGTGTAATGTCAACCTCCCTGGGATTTGTTGGGACTTAGCAGTCAGATAATTAGTGAGAAAGCAAGAAACTGTCTTTTTCCTTTGAAATTAGACTACTTATCAAAACAGTCATCAAATATACATTAACAAATACTGTTGCCTGTGTCATTCTGAAAAAGAATGATGCTAAAAAAATGTATTGTTATTGTTTTAGTCTCTAAGTCATGTCCAACTCTTCTGCGACCCCATGGACTATAGCTCTCCAGGCTCCTCTATCCATGAGATTTCCCAGGCAAGAATACTTCATTCTCCAGAGGTTCTTCCCAGCCCAGGGGACTGAACCCACATCTCCTGCATTGGCAGGAGGATTCTTTACCACAGAACCACCAGGGAATACATTTAAACAAATATTTTTCTTGATTTGTGAAATGAATTTACCAAAATTCTCTACATCAAGCAAATCAACTTACCTTCGAAGGTGGAGAAAAGCTGTGTAACACTGTTTTCGGAACTCTTGGTACTGTTCGCTCTGTGTGCCTCCCATTCCTTCCACCATTTCTTTATTCAGCTTCATAGGAGGAGGAAGAGGCTTTGGATCTCGACCCAAAATATATCCAAAGTCTATGTGGAAGAGTTTGCCTGGATGTTGATAAGAAACTCATTTGTTTCCAGAATCTTATATGTATTTCACAATTGGTAAAGCAGTGTCTCTTCATAAAGAATACTAGTTCAAGATGAAGTCCATTAAATTGTTTGATACTGTAACTTCAGACTTAGGAGTAGCCTTCAGAGCATATTTTAGCTCCTTGAAGCTCACATTCCTTCAGATAAAACTATACTTAAAATCCCAGGGTAATATTTTAAAATTAAAAATCTTACTTTTAGATCTCCAGAATCAAAAATGGCTAAAGCTTAGACAACTGTCAAAAGTATTAGTAGAAATTAGTATACTGTAGCAAATTTCTTATGCCAAAGGAGGATCATTTCTTTAAGTATTCTTGAGATAAATGCTTCTCTTTAACTTATCACTATTCTCCCGACCTTCAAAAACATCTCCCAAATTTCAAATTATATTGTTAGCTTTATTTAAACCATTTACAATTAACTGGGTCACTTACTAGCTGCAGACTAGGAAACCAAGCATAGTATTCATCTCTGCCAAGGGCTGAACACACTATAGTGCCCATGAAGAGAAACCCTTGAGCAGTCATCTAAACTCATAGGTCAGATATTTAAGAATGCCACTGATGATTCACTTTGGATAATGATTCACCACTGAATTCATAAACCATCTTTAATTTACAAGTAGGTCTAATTAGGCACATTAAAAAACTAAAAGTAACCCCTCGGATTCTACAATCTAAGTACCACTAAGGCAGGAATTTAGGCCTGTTTTCCCAACCTCAGAATAGTTTCTAGCATATAGTAAGCACTCAATGTTGAATGAAGACACTGATTCATTTAAAAAGCCAACGAAAAACTTCCCTAGTGCAACGTGCCCACTTTTATTTATCCTATAATGCATTCTGACCTGTTTTATGTGAAAACCTTTCTTCCATCATGCATTTGGAAAGGTTAGATTTCTTTCCTTCAATGGCACAAGCCAAAAACTCTCCTTGAGATGCATGTATTGAATTTTCACACACTTCAGCCATCTCGAAAAGTATTTTAGATAGTGATTCTATCCAGCTAAAATGTTAAGCTTACCCTTCTGTCTATGCCTTTCTCTGAGCATTGTCACTGTTATCTGTGAACTTTATACACTGTCATTAGATCACTGTTGGAAACAAAGATGGGCACAGAACTGACTCCAGTTGTGGTAACAAACTCTCAGGAAACAGTGATCCCCTGGCAGGCCTCCGAGTCAGGAGTATAAAGACCCTTTAGTAAAACACTTCATATTGCCCTTGATCATGTACGTGACCCTGATAAAGTTGCTTACGTAACCTTTCTAAGCCTTACCTTCTAGCCTACAAAACAGGTTAATACTGATAATTATCTCCTGGCAGAATGAAAAGAGATAATATAGCTAATACTTAACACAGTACTCAGTACACAGTCATCACTCTAAACTTTAAATACTGAATTCTGTTCAAAAATAAATATCAATATGTTAATTAAATATTAAAGAGATAAGCAATCTTATTTTCTGCAATACTTTCAGGCATCTTTCTTACAAAGAAAAGCTAAATAATAAATTAAACTAAAATATAACATTATTCTAGTTTATCAGTTTAATAGTAAATACTACTACTAATAAACAAATAATAGTTTAAAAATACCTTAAACTAAACAATACATTAAACTCTGAAAGTGAGAAAGAACTTCAAAACTGCCAACAAAAGGTAATAAAAAAGTTCAAATTTTAGGCATATTAAATTTAAGTGAAATTCAAGATACATACTAGCACTATTTTCCCACAACAGTAAAGAAAACTATATTGCATATTATTTGGAATTGACAGAACCTATACTAAATATGGGACATGGAATTCATATACAAAGAGAAACAACAGCTTAAAAATGAATGCTCATAGTGACAACTAACCAGAGATTTAAACATTATCATACCATGGCTATAGAAAAAGTAGTAACTGAGCAGGAAGAAGAAATTATCTTCTATTTTCCTAGGTTCTCTGGCTGGTCTAAGACTTGTATTGATATGAGACATATTAAGAGGAGAAAACCAAACCAAAGGGGCTTCCCAAGTGGCGCAATGTAAAGAATTTGCCTGCCAATGCAGGAGACACAAGAGATGTGGGTTCAATCCCTGGGTTAGGAAGTATTTTGTCCTGGGGTACAAAATACTGCTGCAGTATCCTTGCTTGGAAAATATCGTGGAGAGAGGAGCCTGGTGGGCTATAGTTCATGGAGTCACAAAGAGTCAGACATCACTGAGCACATGTGCACACACACATACACATGTACATACATGAAAGAGATCCAGAAAAACCAAGTAACTCCCCAAAATGGATGAAACCTTTACCATAAATACCATCTTCAGCTAAAGACCAAGGAGGGTGTTGGGGAAGGGTTGACACTTCAGATGTGAGGAAGGCATGGAAATGGAAAAGCAAATGTTAGGAAAACAAATGTTTGGTAGGCCTTGCAGAGACATGGAGAAGGCAATGGCAACCCACTCCGGTACTCTTGCCTGGAAAATCCCATGGATGGAGGAGCCCGGTGGGCTGCAGTCTATAGGGTCGCTAAGAGTCAGACACGACTGAGCGACTTCACTTTCACTCTTCACTTTCATGCATTGGAGAAGGACATGGCATCCCACTCCAGTATTCTTGCTTGGAGAATCCCAGGGACGGGGAAGCCTGGTGGGCTGCCATCTATGGGGTCACACAGAGTCGGACACGACTGAAGTGACTTAGCAGCAGCAGCAGCAGCAGAGACAACAGGACACAGAGTGGACTCTAAATCTCCGAGAGTTTCACCTATCACACCTAACTGTATTTTTTGCAGATATTTCTGCTGAATGGTCTATCCTTGGCATAGGTACTGTATCTAAACTTTTCAGGGAGTTAGGGGTAAGGTCAAATGTGCTTCCAGGGGCTTGAATAGACTGTTTTAAGCTTGAAATGCCAGAAACATTTTGGGGTGGCAAATCTGGTTTCCTTGTGCTATCATTAATGTAACTATTGCACTGGAAATCAGTTTTTCCATTTATCAAAATTATCTCATTACTTTTTTTTTTTTAAGATATACCAGGCTTAAAATATTATGTTAAAATCAGAGGGCTGGTTAAAGTCTTACAGGGGAGGCACAACTTTCCACTCTAAAATACCTTTTTGGCATAAAGATTATTTTTGAGCTGAAAACAATCAAATCTCAAAAGGAAGAAACTTTGACCTTCCCCAAAGCTGCCTAAAAAAATGTTAGTTAGAGGATCTGTTCCAGGAAGGGACCTATTCACCATAGATTAATCACAGTATGAATTATGTGCCTAGACAGGGAGGTACCTGGTGAAGTTTGCTTGTTAAAAATTCTTCTTTATGTCCCATTCATTGTCTCTGTGTGGCATCAGCAAATATTTATTTACCAAACATTTGCTTTTCTACCTGCATGTCAATTGTTTTCCTCCCCTTTGAGATCTCAAACCACTATCTCCAACATCCTCTTTTGTCTTTAGCTGAGGATGGAATTTAGGGTGAAGACTTCAGTCATTTTGATGAGTTATTCACATTTTTTCTGGATCTCTCCCATATATACATTAGTAAACTTTAGTTTTTCTTCTGTAACTCTGTCAATAATCCCATGTTATTTTAGTTCTTAAACCAACCAGAAGAAACTAGGAGGGCAGAGAAAAATTTCTTCCTTCCCAAGAGTCTCATAAGAATTTTTTAAATGAGTGTTCCTACTATAGTAAATGAAAAATGGTGAAGGTGAGATGAGAAGGAATTCTAACTAGAAATAGATAGCAAGCTAGCAAGAAGCCTGTAGACAACCAAAAGTGGTTTTGTCTCCCCACCCCAAAAACCAAAGGCAGTTACAGGTTAGCAAAATGTTTTCTATTAGTCACACTGGTCTGTCTAAATCAGCATGCATTTGGTGAGCTCCTACCTTAGCTATTTCTATCAAAACGCTTTAGGCTGAGGTGTATACTGAAGTTATTTGTTCACTCAGCCTTCTCAACAACACTAAACTTTTAATGAACCATTAAGAGTCTTACAATCAAGAACCTTGTTTCATTCATTTTTACTATAATCCTGAAACCCAGGTAATATCTAGCACACAGGGGCATACAATGTGGCTATTTTGCATTTATTTAACCAGTGACATCTTAATTTCACATTTAGAGCTTAGACAACTTTTAAAAAAAGGTATTGATAGAAACATTTCTTCTTCAAGAAACCCACGAGTCCTTATAAAAGTTGTCATATCTTGTGTCTTCTTTTCTGTGAGGATCTATATTGGACTTAAGGAAGGCAGAGTCTAAATCACCTGGCTGATACCTTATGACTTAATACCATCCTGTGATTTCAGTGTTTTTGACTGAGTTGGTATCAAACAGCAAGACTACTTTAATTGTTGCAGGCTAATACAACAGAGGGAGAGTACCTTGAAAACTATATTACAGCATCCTGAGTAAATGGAGGTTATGAAGCAGTTCTGACAAAATATGATTCTCTGGAGGAGGGAATGGCAAACTGCCCCCGTATACTTGCCATGAGAAACTCACGAACTGTATAAAAGGCCAAAAAAAAAAAAAAAAAAAAAAAAAAAAATGACACCACAAGATGAGTCTCCCAGGTCAGAAGGTGAGCAGAGGAGAATTACCAATAGTTCTGGAAGGAATGAAGTTGCTGGACCAAAGCAGATATGACACTCAGCTGTGGATGTGTCTGGTGATGAAAGTAAAACCTAATGCTGCAAAGAAGAGTATTGTACAGGAATCAGAAATAGTCCATGAATCAAGGGAAACTGGACATGGTCAAGCAGTGATGGTAAGAATAAACACTAATATTGTAGGAATCAGCAAACTAAAATGGATGGGAATGGGGGAGTTTAATTCAGATGACCATATCTACTACTGTGGGCAAGAATCCCATAGAAGAAAGAGTAGCCCTCTTAGTCAACGAAAAAGTCTGAAATGCAGCACCTGGGTACAGCCTCAAAAATGACAGAATGATCTCTGTTCGTTTCCGAGGCAAGCCATTTGACATCACAGTAATCCATGTCTATGCTTCTACTACTGATGCCGAAGCAGCTGAAGCTGATCAGTTCTATCAAGACTCTGAAGACCTGCTAGAACTAACACCTAAAAAAGATGTTCTATTCATCATTGAGGATTTGAATGCAAACGCAGGAAGTCAAGAGATACCTGGAGTAACAGGCAAGTTTGGCCTTGGAACACAAAATGAAGCAGAGCAAAGGATAACTGAATTCTGGCAAGACAATGCACTAGTCATAGCAAATACCCTTTTCAACAACACAAGAGATGACTTTACACATGAACATCACCACATGGTCAATACTGAAATCAAATTGATTACGTTCTTTGTAGCTGAAAATGATGAAGCTGTATACAGTCAGCAAAAACAAGACCTGGAGATGACTGTGGCTCAGATCATCAGCTTCTCATAGCAAAATCAGGCTCAAGCTAAAGAAAACTGGGAAAAACACTGGGCTAGCCAGGTATGACTCAAATCAAATCCCATATGAATTTGCAGTAGAGGTAACAGATAGATTCAAGGGACTAGATCTAGTTAATAGTGTGCCTGAAAAACTATGGACAGAGGTCTGTAATACTGTACAGGAGGTGGCAAACAAAACCATTCCAAAGAAAAAGAAAAGCAAGAAGGTACAGTCGTTATCTGAGGAGGCTTTACAAACAGCAGAAGAATGAAGAGAAGGGAAAAGCAAGGGAGAGAGGGAAAGGTATATCCAGTCAAATACAGCTATTTCAATCTAGCTATTCAGAGACAAGAAGGCCTTCTTTAATGAACAGTGCTTAATAACAGAAGAAAAAAACTGAAAGGTGAAAGACTAGAGATCTCTTCAGGAAAACTGGGAACATCAAAGGAGCATTCCACCCAAAGATGGGAACAATAAATGATAAAAATGGCAGAGACCTAACAGAGGCTGAAGAGATCAAGAGATGGAAAGAATACACAAAAGAACTGTATAAAAAATATCTTAAAGAACTGGATTACTACAATGGTGTGGTTAGTCACCCAGAGCCAGACATTCTGGAATGTGAAGTTAAGTGGGCCTTAAGAAGTACTGCTGTTTATAAAGCTAGTGAATGTGATGAAATTCCAGCAGAGCTATCTAAATCCTTAAAGGATGATGCCATCAAGGTTCTGCATTCATTATGTCAGCAAATCTGGAAAAGACAACAGGAAAAGGTCAATTCTCATCCCAGTTCCCAAGAAGAATGTGCTTGCCATGGGACAACTGCACTCATCTCCCATGCTAGTAAGGTCATGCTTAAAATCTTGCATGCTAGGCTTTAGCATTAGGCAAACCAAGAACTTCCAGATGTCCAAGCTAGGTTTGGAAAAGGAAGAGGAACTAGAGATCAAATTGCCAACATTTGCTGGATTATAGAGAAGGCAAGGGAATTTCAGAAAAACATCCATCTCTGTTTCATTGACTAAGCTAAAGCCTTTTACTGTGTGGATCATGACAAACTGTGGGAAGCTCTAAGAGAGATGGGAATACCAGACCATCCTACCTGTCTCCTGAGAAACCTGTACGCGGGTCAAGAAGGAACAGTTAGAACCCTGTATCGAACACCTGATTGTTTCAAGATCAAGAAAGGAGTAGGACAGGGCTGTCTGCTGTCACTCTGTTTGTTTAAACTATATGCTGAGCACATCATGAGAAATGCTGGGCTGGATGAGTTACAAGCTGGGATCAAGACAGTCGGGAGAAACATCAACAACCTCAGATACTCAGATACGCAGATGATATCACTCTAATGGCAGAAAGCAAAGAACTAAAGAGTCTCTTGATGAGGGTGAGAAGCAGAGCAAAACAGCCTCTTAAGATTAAATATTAAAAAAACTAAGATCATGGCATCCAGTCCTGTAACTTCATAGCAAATAGAAGGGAAAAAGGTGGAAGTAGTGACAGATTTCCTTTTCTTGGGCTCCAAAATCACTGCAGATGGTGACTGCAGCCATGAAATTAGAAGACGATTGCTTCTTGGCAGGAAAGCGATGACAAATCTAGACATATGTTGAAAAGCAAAGAGATTACTCTGCTGACAAAGGTCCATATACTCAAGGCTACAGTCTTGCCACTGGTCATGTACAGTTGTAAGAGCTGGACCATAAACAAGGCAGAACGCCAAACAATTGATGCGTTCATTCTGTGGTGTTGGAGAAGACTCCTGAAAGTCCCTTGAACAGCAAGAAGATCAAACTAGTCAATCTTAAGGGATATCAACCCTGAATATTTACTAGAAAGACTGATGCTGAAGCCCCAGTATTTTGGCCATCCGATGAGAATGATTACTCACTGGAAAAGTCCCTGACACTGGGAAAGACTGTGGGCAGAAGAAGAAGAGGGCATCAGAGGATGAGATGGCTGGGTGGCATCACCAATGCAATTTGAACATGAACTTGGGCAAACTCCAGGAGACGATGAGGGACAGGGAGGCCTGGCATGCTGCAGTCCATGGGGTTGCAAAGAGCTAGACATGACTGGGCGACTGAACAACAACAACATGAAGTAGTTCAAGTAAAGTACTATAAGAATACGTGCATGGGATAGGACATTAACAGCATTCTAAACTGGAACTCACACTATATTATCGGTATCTTCACACTAGCAAGTGATAATTTAGTTTCAATATTCCTGTCTGTCACATTAATACTGCTGGATTACATTTTGCTAGTTTGTAACATTCGGAGAAGGCAATGGCACCCCACTCCAGTACTGTTGCCTGGAAAATCCCATGGATGGAGGAGCCTGGTAGCCTGTAGTCCATGGGGTCGCTAAGAATCGGACACGACTGAGCCACTTCACTTTCACTTTTCACTTTCATGCATTGGAGAAGGAAATGGCAACCCACTCCAGTGTTCTTGCCTGGAGAATCCCAGGGACGGGGGAGCCTGGTGGGCTGCCATCTATGGGGTCGCACAGAGTCGGACACGACTGAATTGACTTAGCAGCAGCAGCAGCAGCAGCAACAGTTTGTAACATTATTTAACCTATAAATCTGTTTTTATTTTATAGTTATGTATTAATATGAGTAGATGCATAATAAGTTAATATCAGACTTTATGTTGTACATATTTAAGATTATAAACTGTAACATGTCAACACAGGGGGTTTCATTTTTTAAAAATAGTTTTATGTATTACTTATGATTGAAAAACACCTTTTCAGAATTTCAAAATGGGCTTCAGGGGGTTTCTAAACACAATGAACTTAATACTTTCAGAAGTTCATAGACCAACAATTTCCCAAGGGAAGTCCATGATTCCAAAAAGATGAGAAATTGGTTTGGAAATAAATAATTTGAAAAGTTGATACTCACTGGGAATATAACATCTCCTAATCTCTTAATGTTCAAGGGAGTACAGTATCATTGGTTTTCCAATGATTTGGTGAAAAGTTTATGATCAAAATTTCTGTTAAAGGTTTCACTGCTTTCAACTAAACATGTATCCTCTGTTCAACTAAGCTAAGATCTTCATTTTCTGCTTTACTCTTATCCTGGAATTACCATTTATTATATAGTTTGTTAGACAAATCCCATTCTACCCTTCACAAGGTAAAGAATTGAGAAGCTTATAATATCATAGGTACAGATAATCCTTTCTTAGTTTTATTTAATCATTTAAATAATGTCTTGTTATCGATATAATTCTGACTGAAACCCACCACTTGAGTAGAGAGTCTATCTTAAGAACCTCTGATTCAAAACTGCTTCCCTTAATAAATCATGTATCGAATGGTATCAACCATCACATGGAGTTTATTTAATGGGCTCAATGCTTTTAATAGGAAACTTAGTCCCACTTTTCTTCATTTCATAACAGGGGTTACTGGAATTCCAATGTCAGCTTGCATCACTGCCTGCAAATGAAGGGTATATTTCTATCCTTCTTGTAAGAAAATTCTCAAAGAAGATTAATAATGATAAGGCATAAAAGATTCAATATCTAACGATGAAGCTATTACTATACATTGCAAGTTCAAAGAGGAATGTATTTTGAAAAGAGGCTATCAATGTTTTAAGAAAATTCATCTTCATACAAAAAAGAATGGCTTCTTAAAGTTAATATCTGTAAATTAAAATTTCAGGAGATTTTAAAATGTACTTCATGATATTTAAGAAAATATTTAAAAAATTCAGGGAGTGTGTCTTATTCAAATCTATGATGTTAAAGAGTCAAGGGACAAGTATATATAAAACAAACTTAATGTTCACTGTAACTACCTTATTTTGTCCCTGACTGGAAGTATAAAGAGAAACAGATCAGATCAGTTGCTCAGTCGTGTCCGACTCTTTGTGACCCCATGAATCGCAACATGCCAGGCCTCCCTGTCCAGCACCAACTCCTGGAGTTCATTGAGACTTACATCCATCGAGTCAGTGATACCATCCAGCTATCTCATCCTCTGTCATCCCCTTCTCCTCCTGCCCCCAATCCCTCCCAGCATCAGAGTCTTTTCCAATGAGTCAACTCTTCACATGAGGTGGCCAAAGTACTGGAGTTTCAGCTTTAGCATCATTCCTTCCAAAGAAATCCCAGGGCTGATCTCCTTCAGAATGGACCGGTTGGATCTCCTTGCAGTCCAAGGGACTCTCAAGAGTCTTCTCCAACACCACAGTTCAAAAGCATCAATTCTTTGGTGCTCAGCCTTCTTCACAGTCCAACTCTCACACCCATATATGACCACAGGAAAAACCATAGCCTTGACTAGACGGACCTTTGTTGGCAAAGTAATGTCTCTGCTTTTGAATATACTATCTAGGTTGGTCATAACTTTCCTTCCAAGGAGTAAGCGTCTTTTAATTTCATGGCTGCAGTCACCACCTGCAGTGATTTTGGAGCCCAAAAAAATAAAGTCTGACACTGTTTCCACTGTTTCCCCATCTATTTCCCATGAAGTGATGGGACCGGATGCCATGATCTTAGTTTTCTGAATGTTGAGCTTTAAGCCAACTTTTTCACTCTCCACTTTCACTTTCATCAAGAGGCTTTTTAGTTCCTCTTCACTTTCTGCCATAAGGGTGGTGTCATCTGCATATCTGAGGTTATTGATATTTCTCCCGGCAATCTTGATTCCAGCTTGTGCTTCTTCCAGTCCAGCTTTTCTCATGACATACTCTGCATATAAATTAAATAAGCAGGGTGACAATATACAGCCTTGACAGATTCCTTTTTCTATTTGGAACCAGTCTGTTGTTCCATGTCCAGTTCTAACTGTTGCTTCCTGACCTGCATACAAATTTCTCAAGAGGCAGATCAGGTGGTCTGGTATTCCCATCTTTTCAGAATTTTCCACAGTTTATTGTGATCCACACAGTCAAAGGCTTTGGCATAGTCAATAAAGCAGAAATAGATGCTTTTCTGGAACTCTCTTGCTTCTTCCATGATCTAGCGGATGTCAGCAATTTGATCTCTGGTTCCTCTGCCTTTTCTAACACCAGCTTGAACATCAGCAAGTTCACGGTTCACGTATTGCTGAAGCCTGGCTTGGAGAATTTTGAGCATTACTTTACTAGTGTGTGAGATGAGTGCAATTGTGCGGTAATTTGAGCATTCTTTGGCATTGCCTTTCTTTGGGATTGGAATGAAAACTGACCTTTTCCAGTCCTGTGGCCACTGCTGAGTTTTCCATATTTGCTGGCATATTGAGTGCAGAACTTTCAGAGCATCATCTTTCAGGATTTGGAATAGCTCAACTGGAATTTCATCACCTCCACTAGCTTTGTTCGTAGTGATGCTTTCTAAGGCCCACTTGACTTCACATTCCAGGATGTCTGGCTCTAGGTCAGTGATCACACCATCGTGATTATCTGGGTCGTGAAGATCTTTTTTGTACAGTTCTTCTGCGTATTCTTGCCATCTCTTCTTAATATCTTCTGCTTCTGTTAGGTCCATACCATTTCTGTCCTTTATCGAGCCCATCTTTGCATGAAATGTTCCTTTGGTATCTCTGATTTTCTTGAAGAGATCCCTAGTCTTTCCCATTCTGTTGTTTTCCTCTATTTCTTTGCATTGATCGCTGAAGAAGGCTTTCTTATCTCTTCTTGCTAATAAGAGGTGTTAATTAAATTTTCCTGTTATTTGCATTTCTAATTCTTTGTGACCACATGGATTGAGGCCCACCAGGCTTCTCTGTCCATGGAAATCTCCAGGCAAGAATGCTGGAGTAGATTGCCATTTCCTTCTCCAGGGGATCTTCCTGACATAGGGATCAAACCTGGGTCTACTGCACTGCAGGCAGATTCTTTACCATGTGAGCCACCAGGGAAGTCTATTTGCATTAGTGCCATGGAAGTATTTTTAAAATTGTAGGTGAAGACAATTTTTTGGATTAAAGAGAATATATACTGCTGAAATTAATAGTATACAGAGTAGAGTTATTCTTAATTTTCCTTTTGAATATTTAATAATTAACTGGAACCAATCTCAAAACTGTACTTATTGTTTTTTTATACCTCTACTTATTCTTTCTACTTGAATCTCTTATGTTCTTTGTAACACCCCACTTCATCAATGGACAGATCATCCAAACAGAAAATCAGTAAGTTTAGAGCCTTAAATGAAACACTAGACCAGACCTATTTAATTGATATTTAAAGAGCATTCCATCCAACAGCATAATATACATTCTTTTCAAGTGCACATGGAACATTGTCCAGGATTGACCACGGTCTGGGCAACAAGGTGAGCCTTGGTAAAATTAAGAAAACTGAAATCTTAACAACTTTTCCAATCACAATGCTATGAGATTAGAAATAAACTATAAGAAAAATAGTGAAGAAATCAAAGAGGAAAGCAAATACCTAGAGACAAATGAAAATGAAAAGCACATCAATTCAAAACCTATAGAATACAACAAAAGCAATTCTAAGGGGGATGTTTACAATGATACAATCATCCCTCAGGAAACAGGAAATATCTCAAATAAATAACCTAACCTTACACCTAAAGCAACCAGAGAAAGAATAATAAACATAATCAAAGTTAGCAGAAGGAAAGAAATCATAAAGATCAGAGTAGAAGTAAATGAAACAGAGACCAAAAATAAAAAAATTCAAAGATCAATGAAACTAAAATCTGGTTCTTTGAAAAGATAAACAAAATTGATAAACCTTTAGCCAAAGGATCATAAGAGACTCTTAGAAGAAACTGTAAGAGCAACAAGTATGCAACAACATGTATGCCAAGTGGACAACCTGGGAAAAATGGACACATTTTTAGAAAGGTACATTCTCCCAAGACTGAACCAGGAAGAAACAGAAAATATGAAGAGACCAATCACTGCACTGAAATTGAAACTGTGATTTAAAAACTCCCAACAAACAAAAGTCCAGGACCTGATGACTTCACAGGCAAATTCCAAGAAGAGCTAACAATAATCCTCCTGAAACTGTTCCAAAAAATTGCAGAGGAAAGAAAACTATCAAACTCATTCTGTGAGTCCATCATCACCTTGACACAAAAACCAAAGATATCACAAAAAAAGGAAAATCACAGGGCAAAATCACTGATGAACACAGGTGCATAAATCCTCAACAAACTACTAGGAATCTGAATCCAACAATACATTAAAAGAATCATACACCATGAACAGTGGGATTTAACCCAAGGAATCAAGGATTTTTCACTATCCTTAAATCAGTGCGATAAACCACATCAAAAAATTGAAGGAAAAAAAACACATGATCATTTCAAAAGATGCATGAAAAGGTTTTGACAAAACTCAGCAACTATTTATGATAAAAGTTCTCCAGAAACTGAGCATGGAGTGTACATACCTCAACATAATAAAGGCCATATAAAACAAATCTACAGCTAACATCATACTCAACAGCGAAAAGCTAAAAACATTTCCTCTAAGATCAGGACCAAGACAAGGATATCTATTCCACCACTTTTATTCAACATAATTTTGGATATCCTAGCCACAGCAATCAGAGAAGAACCAGAAATAAAAGGAATCCAAATTGGAAAAGAAAAACAGTCACTGTTTGCAGATGACGTGATATTATACACAGAAAATCCGAAAGATGCTACCAAAAGCTACTAGACCTCACCGATGAATTTGGTGAAGTTGCAGGATCAAAATTAGAGCACAGAAATATGCTGCATTTCTGTATACTAACAACAAAAGATTAGAAAGAAAGAAACAACCACATTTAGTATTGCCTCAAAAAGTAAAAAATACCTAGGAATAACCCTACCCAATGAGACAAAACACCTGTACTCTGAAAACTGTAAGATAATGATGAAAGAAACTGAAGATAACACAAACAGATGGAAAGGTATAGCATGTTCTTGGATAGAAGAATCAATATTGTCAAAATGACTATATTACACAAGGCAATCTACAGTGGCATTTTTCATAAAACTAGAAAAAAAATTTAAATTTGTATGGAGACACAAAAGACCCTGAAGAGCCAAAGCAACTTTAAGAAAGAAAAATGAAGTTGGAGGAATCAGGCTTCCTGGTTTCAGACTATACTGCAAAGCTACAGTCATCAAAATAGTATGAATCTGGAACAAAAACAGAAATGTAGATCAATGAACAGGATAGAAAGCCCAGAAATAAACCCACACATCTGTAGGCAACTTATCTTTGACAAAGGAGGAAGAATATACAATGGAGAAAAGACAGTCTCTTCAATAAATTGGAAAAACTGGACAGCTATGTGTAAAAAAAAAAAAAAAAAAAATGAAATTAGAACATTCTTTAACAACATACACAAAATGAACTCAAAATGGATTAAAAACCTAAATTGAAGACCAGACAGTATAAAGCTCATAGAAGAAAACATAGGCAAAACACTCTTTGACGTAAATCACAGTAATAGAAATCTAATTAAGCTGAAAAGCTTTTGTACAGCAAAAGAAATCAGAGAAGACAAAAAGATAACCCACAGAATGGGAGAAAACCGTTGCAAATAATGGTATCAACAATTGATTAGTCTCCAAAATTTACAAACAGCTCATGAGGCTTTAACATCTTAAAAACAACCCAATCAAAAAATGGGCCAAAGACCTAAATAGACATTTCTCCAAAGAAGACATATAGATGCCAAGAGGCATATGAAAATTTATTCAACACTGCTGTTTAATAGAGAAATAAAAATAAAAACTATAATGAGATATTGCCTCACACCAGTCAAAAGGGCCATCATCAAAATCCAGACAATAAATGCTGGAGAGGCTGTAGAGAGAAGGGAACCCCTCTACACTGTTGGTAGGAATGTAAATTGGTACAGCCACTATAGAGAACAATGTGAAGTTTTCTTAAAAAAAAAAAAAAATAGAGCTACATGTGACCCAGAAATCCCATTCCTGCACATATATCTGGAGAAAAACATGATCTGAAAGGACACATGCACCCCGATGCTCACTGCAGGACTGTTTACAATAGCCAAGACAAGGAAGCAACCTAAATGTTTATCAACAGAGGAATGGATAAAGAAGACATACAGATATATAAAAGAATAATACTCAGCCATTAAAAATGAAATAATGCTATTTGCAGCATCATGGATGGACCTAGAGATTATCATGCTGAGTGAAGTAGGTCAGACAGAGAAAGAGAAATATCGTATGATACCCTTTATAGAAACAGACTCACAGACTTAAGAGAATGAACTTATGGTTATGGGGGGAAAACTGGGGGAAGGGATAGTTGGGGAATTTGGGATGGGCAGGAACAAACTCCTGTATTTAAAATGGGTAACCAACAAGAACTTAACTGTACAGCACAAGGGACTGTGCTCAATGTTATGTGGCAGCCTGGATGAGAGGGGAGATTGGGGGAGAATGGATACATATATATATATATATATATATATATATATATGTATGTATGTATATGGCTGAGTCCCTTTGCTGTCCACCTGAAACTATCACAACAGTGTGAATTGGCTATACTCCAATATACAATAAAAAGTTTTAAAAACTTGATAAAAAAGGATTTTAAAAAGGAAGAAGAATCTTAATAATCATTTCAGATAATTACTTAGTTTTCTTTGCTACTAAGACAAATTCTCAGGCCCTATCATATGTAATTCTTTGCTACTAAAACAAATTCTCAGGCCCTATCATACCTAAGCCTGGGGACCAGCAGTGTGTATTTTAACTGGCTCTCCTGATGATTCTGATACACTCAGAAGCTTGAGGATTTCTGATCTACTTTATGCCGAGGAGTACAACTCTCGGCTTCAGTTAGGTCATTGTGGAGGGGACAGTGGCAAGATGAATCATCTAAATGATGATTCAGACCAATGGTTATAGTTTCCTTGTGTTGTGCAACTTCACTAGCTTAAAAATTGACACATTTTTTTGGTTATAGGGGTTACTATGAAAATAATTTTTTAATATTTTCATTTATGAAACTTCAAATTCTTTAAAATACACCAAAATGTAATCTCTCCTCAAGTTATTCATTTTGAAGCAAAATAGTGTCTATGCAGCATTAAGGAATATATAATCTGGTAAAACTTATATTAAAATATTTACTACCCTAATCTGTAGTTTTACTTCAGTTTCAGTGACATGAATTAAGCTTTGTCATATAATAGGTGATCCAAAAGGAAGCAGACTGACTTTCCTCCACAATCTGACTTCAAATTTCTCCAACCAGACTATATATTACCTGAAAAGGACTGGCTTATTTCAGCTTCGGGGTATTTTATTGGACTGCATATTTTTCTCCATTTGCATCCCATACAAATCCAACACATTCTTAACGACCCCATCTAAACTACTCTTTCCATGAAGTAATCTCTGTCTCCTTAGGCACAATGAGTATAGGCCTCTATTACTTTTTATTACCTCTGTGAGAAGAAACAATGCTCTTCTCAAAGAACCTTTTTTTTTTTTTTAAAGGCAGCTATAAGGAAACCATTAACATTTTCCTTATGACAGGTTTCAGTAAACAAAAAGACTTACTTCCTGACACTGAATATTTAAGAAACTTTCAAAAGAGCAGATTTTAAATAATATTAAAAAGAAAACTATTCTCATGAGGACAAGTTCTCACTATTTAAACATCTAAAGTAATGATCAATAAAGACTAAAAAAGTATTTATGGATAAAAAGGGAAGGTCTTATGTGCTTGGCTCTCTTCTGTATATATCAACTGAGAAATACAAATCAAATTGATAAATAATAGTATGTCCACAGTCTATAGTAAAAATGTTTTGACAGGATATAGATTTTTCTGTAATCTGCAGAAAGATAAAAAATGATATGAAAAAACCTAGTTCATTTATTTCTTTCCAAAGCATTTACTGGGTGCCTACTATGCACAAAACTTTATTTATACTCCCTTCTCTCATGTTCCAGAGAATAAACAAGCACATTAAGAAAATAAGTCTGTAGTTTTAGATTTTACAGTATGCTTAATCCTCCAAACTAAATAACAAGTGCAAACAGCTGAGAAAGCACTACCATTTGAATAGTAACTAAGTTCATTCTACTTAAGAAGATTTTGAATATCACGAATTCATGATATCCTGAAAATATGTCCTGAAAAAAAAAACAAATAATCATATTTATTTTTAAAATAAAATAAATCTTCCCCTGGGTTGGGAAGATCCCCTGGAGAAGGGAAAGGCTACCCACTCCAGTATGCTCAGCTGTAAAATTGGGGTCACAAAGAGTTGGACATGACTGAGTGACTTTCATATTCATTTTCACCTTAAAACACTGAAAGGATAGCATTAAATCATTAATCAAACTTTTTCCTGTAAAAAGCTTCCTATATTATTAAAATAATGAGCCTCTCAAAAGAGAATTCAGAGCATTAACTTGAAGGTGTTTGGATTCTGGAGTAGAAAAAAAAAATTAGAAATACATTGCTTGCTCTCTCTAAAATTATGATTCCAGCTGTTATCAATTATGATAACAGCTATATAAGTCAAAAAAGGAAGGCATTCTTATTTTCTGGTGGTGAAATAAACAAAACCATAATAGCCCAAAAGGAATGTTTACTAGGTACTCGGTATCATACAAAATTCTACCATATTGATTCGTTCAACTCTCACACCAGGAGATTCTATTATTATACATTGAGAAGAAGAGACTGAGACACAGATAGATAACATGCTCAGTCATTCAATGGTGGAGGGACCATTTAAATTCAAAGAATTTGACTTCAGAACGTGACATATTAACTCCTATAATGACATATTAACCCCTACAGTCCATGGAGTCACACATAATAAGTCAAACATGACAGAGAAACTTTCATTATATATATGACATAGCTTAAATTTTGTGTGTGTGTGTGTGTGTGTTAGCCACTCAGTCATGTCCAACTCTTTGTGACCCCATGGACTGTAGCCCACCAGGCTTCTCTGGTCCATGGGATTCTCCAGGCAAGAATACTGGAGTGGGTTGTCATTTCCTTCTCCAGGGGATCTTCCCGACCCAGGGATCGAATCCAGGTCTCCTGCATTTCAGGCAGACTCTTTACTGTTTGAGCCACCAGGGAAGCTCTAGTCAAATTATAACATACGTAATTACCATAACTTGAAACTACTCTGAAATATGGACTGTTAGTAAAAAACAACTAAAGACACAAACATTTTAAAATAAATCATTATGAACTTCAGGAAATTGAGGAATGTATTGTACTTCCATTTGTCTTGATGTAACTTGTTTTTCCTTACATAATCCAATTTCATTCAATCTAAACCCCAGAACTGAAAATATTTATCCCAGTGAGGAAGATTTAAAATGCTGTTGTATAATATAAATGGATGAAATAATTAGAGAGATTAATTAGAAATAACTTGGAGAAATGCTGTTTTAAAAGAAACAGACATGCTTCCTACCCAGGACATTTTAAGGTAAGCTTTTATTCTTCAAAAACAAAAATAGAGCACCCTCTAGTGGAAAACTGGTGACAAGAATACAATATTGTAAAGTTTAAAAATAAAATAAAATTTTAAAAAAAGGAAAAAAAAAATCTGTTTCTGAAATTTTACAATTCAGTTTCCACAAGTATCTATGTTGCTGCTGCTGCTAAGTCTCTTCAGTCGTGTCCGACACTGTGCGACCCCATGGACTGTAGCCCACCAGGCTCCTCTGTTCCTGGGATTCTCCAGGCATGAATACTGGAGTGGGTTGCCATTGCCTTCTCCAATGCATGCATGCATGGTAAGTCGCTTCAGTCGTGTCGGACTCTCTGCGACCCCATAGACGGCAGCCCACCAGGCTCCTCTGTCCACAGATTCTCTAGGCAAGAATACTAGAGTGGGTTGCCATTTCCTTCTCTGCAAATATCTATGACCTGGGCCAAAAAAGTATATTAGATAGACCTTTCTTTCCAAATCTTAACTCTTAGAGTATCCCCATCAATACACATAGACACACACAAGACAGAACAGTTCTCAAAGTCCAACAGAAAAAGGGCTCTTATTTATCAATTTCTAAAACAGACAGGTAAGATCTGTGAATCATCAGCACCTAGAACAACACCTAAATATTACAGATATATTGCTACTCTATACATTAAAGAATTCCACTGTGATTATAAAATGAATACAATATAAAAACAAATGTAATTATTTTTGTAGTTTGATTCAGTTATGTAAAGTTTAAAAATAAAATAAAATTAAAAAAAAAAAAAAAAAACACCAAAAAAAAAAAAAAAAAAAGATTCAACTGAAAAAGAGAGCTAAAAAACAACACAGGCAAACATTTTCCAAATTATTATTTTTTCCAAACACAGCATAACATTTTATAAAAAATATATTTTACTAAATGAATAAATTTGGCAAGAACCTCCAACTTCCAATTCAATTTGGTTACATTCTTTCAGGCTTTGATTATTAAAGGGATTGTATGGCCTTGATACAGACACAGTTCCACATGCAAATTTTACCAGATGATTTTTCACACTAAAGATTTAAAGTTGAATATATGAAATTGCAGATTACATGAATAACACAGTTATTATATTAGCAATTAGTGAGGATACACTGGATGTTAAATTCTTGGCATGAAAATTTGGAAAAATACTAATAGATAATATCATTACCTGAGAGACTATTTTAAGGGTACTTTAAAATCTACTTTCTGTGGAGGGCTGAAAAAACTTGGATCATATGGCATAGGGAAGAAAAAGCTCTATAGAAGAGAAGAAATACTTATTCATTAATTCAACAATAATTTATCAAACATTTTAGCTGAATGTTGTTCAAGGCTCTGGAGGCACAGTGAACGGACTGGGTCCTTGTTCTCAGGGAACTTACATCCTGAATGGGAGAGGATGGATGATGTTAAGAAGTCAACAAGCTCCATGAGAGCTAGGATTTCTGTCTCTTTTGTTTGGTATCTCCAGCACCTAGAACAACACCTAAAATATAGTAGGTGCTTAATAAATACTTGTTGAATTGTATTTGAAAAAAAGATAACTTAAGCTGGTGGTAAGTGCTGCAAAGAAAACAAAACAGAGTAAGTGGAAATGGAGAGGGGTGGGGTGGCAGGTATACATTATTTCAGACTCAAGAGTTAGAAAAGGCTATTCTAAAAAAGATGCCATTCAAACTTAAGCTTAGTAACCAAAGTCTCGCAAAGATCTGACAGAAGAGCTTCCCAGGAAGAACAAAACAAGAGCACTGGCTCAACACAGGAGTGATTTCATGTTCAGACATTCAAACCAGCTGGGCAAGCCGCAATGTCTACATTCAAGAGTTCATACTTTAATCAAACAGTCTGGGCAAAAGATACTGGTGGTTTCAAATGGGGTCGAAGCAGTGGACATGAAGAGGGGGGTTAACTTCATTATCCATTTTAGTGAGCAGTAGATACAATCTGATAATATGTTCAATATGTGAAAGGAAGCCAATAGTGGAATTAAAAATAACTCCCAACTCTGAGGCTTAAACAACTGAGTAGATGATGTTCCTATTTATTAGGATGGGAAAATCAATCAAGGAACAGTTTATTAGGCAGGTAGTGGAAGAAGAAAATAACTTTTACAACTAGCTGTATATTTAGGATTTCAAGTAAATAGCTAGTGAGATCGATTGAAATAGAGTAAGTTTGGAAGTTGTTTGCACAGAGAAGGTGTTTAAAGCATTGGGCCAAGGAGTTAACAGGAAGAAGGAGGGTAAGAACAGTTATTCCAAATACCTCCAAGAGGAAAAGGTAAAGAATTAAAGGTGGAGGTTAATGTGATTTCAGTGTTGACTGATACTGTGACTTATTGGTGTTGTTTGATAAGAGAAAGAATATTTAAACACTCTAAAACTAGAGCTGTACAGTAATAAACTGGACTACTTGCAGACAATAAGGGCTTTCTACTAGAGGAGGCATTTCAAGAAGTAAAGGCTATATGATCATCTGCAGGATTTTTACTATAGCAATTCTTAAAAAGTATAGGCATTTCCTTTATATGTTCTTAAAAGTACCATATAGAGGGATTTCTAAGACTACAGTTTATATTCACTTAGGCAACTTATTTTATTACGAAGTAGATTCCACAGCAAAAATCATTGGCATATAAAATGTATATCTTCTACTAGCCATTATTACCTGTTTTTGTCAGCAAAAGGTTATCCAGGTGCCTGTCTCCTACTCCAAGAATATATGTAATCACGCAATATCCAGCTGCAATAACAGTTCAAAAACAAAAAAGCAAAAGAACTGTGAAAAACACAGGCAAACCAGGTTACACATACAACTGAATACAAAAGCAGTTTGAGCTAATTTAACTTTAAACTGATTACTACTCTTTTCGATTTCTTACCTAAATTTTCAAAGAAAATGTGTAATCTTTGATTCTATGAAGCAGTTATCACTTTAAACTCAAATTATTATTTGCATCAGAAAAAATATCGTGCAAAATTCTGTCAAATTGTTAAAAAATCATTTTAACCAAAGTTAAGTGAGATTGTAGAAACCTTAATTATAACACGTGTCTATCATTTCTCACTTCAAACTGGGTATATGTTAAGAATGACAGTGAAAAAAGGGTCGCAGAAACATACATAATGAAGTCAATCATACCACAACCATCTTATCTACACAATGACAAAAGTAAATGTAAAATTAAAACAAATTTTAGAGAAATAATCTTCAAGTGCCAGCAGACAGAACAATGAATGAATTCACTTGAGTTGTAAAAACATGTATAAAGTTCATAGCAGAATCCTCTAAATTAAGAAAAATTACATAAGCAGGACCAGTCATTGTCTCATTTTTTTCTTTCTCGTAAAATCTGGAAACCTGGCACATGTTGAAAAATGCTCAAAAAATTTAAGCAAATAACATCTGTTTGAAGCTGAATTTTTTCTGCTCTGTTTCTCTCATTAATAACCTAACAATAAATACAATTTGCAAATACACATATGACTATGCCAATATTTACAAACATACATTTATTTCAGTCACTATGGAAAATAAAAATCAGACCACTTGTTAATAACGGCATTAATCCTGTCTAAATTCAATTAATATTATTAATGTTCATTTAATACATGTTCTGAAGGCCATACTGGAAGTCCAAAAATGACTGAAGTAATGACATTACCATTAGATCAATCTTCAATTATTAGGTTGGTACAAAAGTAATAGCAGTTTTGGACCCTTAATTTTAAATCATTATACCTAGGCTCAAACACATCTTTATTTATCAAAACAGAACTGTTACAATCAACATGTTTTTAGCAAAGAGAACTAAGTTGGTTTATTCCTGGAGTACATGTGCTTTGGGATTTGATAAACTCTTGGAAAGCATTTTCTGCATGCTGCTGATTGCAGAAGCGTTTCCCTTGCAAAGAGTTGTCAAGATGCTTGAAGAAGTGGTAGTCAGTTGGAGAAAGGTCAGATGAATATGGCGGATGAGGCAAAACTTCATAGCCCAATTTGTTCAAATTTTGAAGTGTTGGGTTCTGAGATGTGCGGTCAGACGTTTTCATGAGAACTGGGTCCATGCTGTTGACCAAAGCTGGTTGCAGGCGTTCCAGTTTCTGGTGTATCTCATCAGTTTGCTGAGCATTTTGTAATGGTTTCACCAGGATTCAGAAAACTGTAGTGGATCAGACGGGCAGCAGACTACCAAAGAGTGACCATGATCGTTTTTCGGTGCACCCTTTGGCTTTGGAAAGTGCTTTGGAACTTCTCGGTCCAACCACTGGGCTGGTTGTTGCTGGCTGTTGTTTAAAATCCACTTTTCAGCACGTGTCACAATCCGATTGAGAAATGGTTCGTTGTTGTTGTGCAGAATAAGATGACACTTCCAAACAATGATTTATTTGGTTTGTGGTCAGCCCACTTATCGAACTTTTACACCTTTCCAATTTGTGTCAAATGCCAAATGGCTGTAGAATGGTTGACGCTGAGTTCCTGGGCAACTTCTCATGTAGCTGTAAGAGGATCAGCTTTGATGAGAGCTCTCAATTGGTCATTGTTAACTTCCAATGGCCAGCCATTATGCTCATCTTCAAGGCAGAACTTTGATCATCTCCTTTGCAAAACTTCATGACCACTACATTGTACATTTGATAGCAATTCCTGAGCCACATGCATTGTTGATGTTGTGAGCTGTTTCCTCTGCTTTATGACTCATTTTGAACTTGAATAAAACAATCGCTTGAATTTGCTTTGTGTCTAACATGATTTCTATAGTCTAAAATAGATATAAAATCCAAAGCAATAAGTCATTAGCAAAAACACATGAAGTGAGAAATTCACATTAAAAGGATGTATAAAATAACCACATTTATTTAAGAATGTATTCCAATATCAAATGGCAAAGGTTAACAATGTAAAACCACAATTACTTTTGCACCAACCTAATTATAAAGTTATAATTTATTGAAGGCTAGGCTTTTAAATAGACACATTACATTCATTATGACTAACCCTTTTAATGATGTAAATTAAGTATTATAAATATCCATTGAATGAAAAAACCTCCGGTTCCAGATTGTCCCAAGTCACCAGACTGGAGTTTAAACTTAAGTTAGACTCCATAGCTCACACCACTTTTGCACTGTACTTTGTGTAATTCCTCCTTCCCAGAGTGGCTATTTTTTAAAATTTATTTTTAATTGGAGATTGATTGTTTTAAAATATTGTATAGGTCTCTGCCATACATCAACATGAATCAGCCATAGTTGTGTGTGTATATATATATATATATATATATATATATATATATATATATATCTCCCCTCCCTCTTGAACCTCCTTCCCACCTCTCCCCCCATTCCACCTCTCTAGATTGTCACATGGCATCTGTCCGATCTTCTGAGTCATACAGTAAACCCCACTGGCTACCTAGTATACATATTACAGTAACGTGTATGTTTCTATGCTACTCTCTCTTCTCCCCACCCATTCCTTGCCCCCTGGGTCCACAGGTCTGTTCTCTGTGTCTGTGTCTCCACTGCTGCCCTGCAGATAGGTTCATCAGTATCATCTTTCTAGACTCCATACATATACATTAATATGATATTTTTCTGATTTACTTCACTCTGTATAATAGTTTCTAGGTTCATATACATCATTAGAATGGACTCAAATGTGTTCCTTTTTATGGCTGAGTTATATTCTACTGCATATATGTACCACAGCTGCTTTATTCATTCATCTGTCTACAGACATGTAGGTTGCTTCAATGTCCTAGCTATTGTAAATAGTGCTGCAATAAACACTGGGGTACAGGGTGTCTTTTCCAATTATGGTTTTCTCAGGGTATATGCCCAGTAGTGAGATTGCTAGATAATATGGTAGCTTTATTCCTAGGTTAGGAATCTCCATACTGTTCTCCATAGTGGCTATGTCAATTTACACTCCCCCTAAACAGTACAAGGAGAAGACAATGGCAACCCACTCCAGTACTCTTGCCTGGAGAATCCCACAGATGGAGGAGTCTGGTAGGCTGTAGTCCATGGGGTCACAAAGAGTCAGACACGACTGAGCAACTTCACTTTCACTTTTCACTTTCATGCACTGGAGAATGAAATGGCAACCCACTCCAGCGTTCTTGCCTGAAGAATCCTGGGGACGGCAGAGCCTGGTGGGCTGCTGTCTATGGGGTCGCACAGAGTCGGACACGGCTGAAGTGACTTAGCAGTAGCAGCAAACAGTACAAAGTGGCCACTTTGATGGGTGCTACACTCAGCAACATATTTAATTTCAAGTATATTTTTTAAAAGTAACTCACCATACCCTAATACTAGATATAAAAGTATATCTATTTCAAAAATATTCATATGTACCAAATGAATGAAAGATATTATCATTCCAAAAGCTTGTAATCATATTACTAGTCTAATAATTTTCACTTCTTCTGGTTGTTCAGTTGCTCACTCATGCTCAACTCTTTGTGAACCCATGTACTGCAGCACACCAGGCTTCCCTGTCCTTCACCATCTCCCAGAGTTTGCTCAAACTCATGTCCATTGAGTCAGTGATGCCATCCAACTTCTGTCATCCCCATCTCCTCCTGTCTTTCCCAGCAACAGGGTATTTTCTAATGAGCCAGCACTTCACATCAGGTGGCCAAAGTATTGGAGCTCCAGCTTCAGCATCAGTCCTTTCAACGAATATTCAGGGTTGATTTCCTTTAGGAATGACTGTTTGATCTCCTTGTAGTTCAAGGGACTCTGAAGAGTCTTCTCCAATAGCACATTTCGAAAGCATCAATTCTATGGCACTCAGCCTTCTTTATGGTCCAACTCTCATATCCATACATGACTACTGGAAAAATCATAGCTTTGACTATATGGACCTTAGTTGGCAAAGTAATGTCTCTTGCTTTATAATATGGTCTCTAGGTTTGTCACAGCTTTTCTTCCACAGAACAAGGATCTTTTTAAATTTCATGGCTGTAGTCACCATCCACAATGATTCTGGAGCCCAAGAAAATAAAGTCTGTCACTGTTTCTACCATTTCCCTATCTATCTGCCATGAAATGATGGGACTGGATGCCATGATCTTAGTTTTCCGAATGTCGAGTTTTAAGCCAGCTTTTTCCACTTTCCTCTTTCACTTTCTTCAAGCTCTTAGTTCTTCCTTTTAATTCGCTTTCTGCCATAAGGGTGGTGTCATCTGCATAATATTTCTCTCAGCAATCTTAATTCCAGCTTGCGCTTCATCCAGCCTGGCATTTCACATGATGTACTCTGCATAAATGAAATAAGCAGGTTGACAATATACAGCCTTGACGTACTCCTTTCCCAATTTGGAACTAGTCCATTGTTCCATGTCTGGTTCTAAATAGTGCTTCTTGACCTGCACACAGATTTGTCAGGAGGCAGGTAAGGTAGTCTGGTATTCCAATCTCTTCACGAATTTTCCACAGTTTGTTGTGATCCACAGTCAAAGGCTTTAGCATAGTCAGTGAAGTAGCAGATGTTTTTCTGGAATTCTCTTGCTTTTTCTATGATCCAGTGGCTGTTGGCAAATTAATCTCTTGTTCCTCTGTCTTTTCTAAATCCAGTTTGTACATCTGGTATTTCTTGGTTCACATACTATTGAAGCCTAGCTTGAAGGATTTTGAGTATTACCTTGCTAGCATGTGAAATGAGTGCAACTGTGCAGTAGTTTGAACATTCTTTGGCATTGCCCTTCTTTGGGACAGCAATGAAAACTGACCTTTTCCAATTCTGTGCCCATTGCTGCATTTTAACAATCAGTTACAAATCAATTACAGTTGACTAAACAAATCAGTTATTCTCAAAATATAGTTTGTAGTGTGACAAGGACTACTGGTTTGTCAACAACACAATATCCTATCTATATTTCTTCCTTAAAACAAAACTAAACCAAGATTTTTGGGGCAAGAATGTGCCTACACTAAAGACATTTCCCAGGCTCACTTGAAGTCAGGCCTGTCCACTGAGATGTAGGCAAACAGAGTCTTAACGGTTAGCATTTTTAAAGCGCGAACTAACCAGGAGACCTTGATTGACCCTAATATTCCTAAAGAGCTCAAACTCCAACCACACCGGCTTACACCTGGGCTTCTTACAAAGAAGAAATTAACTTTTACGTGTGTAAAGCACTACAGTCAGGTCATGTTAACTTCTGCTGAAAGAAACTGTTAGTAGGCTACTGGGAGACTTGAGGCTCATTTACATAATGGATGAGGAAATACAGCTTGCTAGCCCAAACTGGTTTCCCTCCGTTTTTACATTTTATAAAGAAAACTTATTGGAACAGAGACATACCCATTTATTTCAATGTATCTTGAGTACTACAATGGCCTGGGTGAACGGCTGCAAAAGAGACCACCAGGCCTAAAAAGCATAAATATATTTACTATCTGAATGGTTTTAGGGAAAAATGGACCGATATTTGATCTAAGGCATTACTATTCAACATGGAATACACAGATTGGCAGTTTCACTACTATCTAGAGGCTTGTTAAAAATGCAAACTTTTAAGCCCTACTTCATTCCTATTGCATCAGAATTTCCAGGGGGCAGTGGCCAGAGTGATTCTTATACATATCAAAGTCGTCTCTAGTGTTCTAATGTACTTGGGACTCCTGTGTGGAGATGCTGATCCAACATCAGCAGAGGAAAGCCCTGAGTTTGTCTTACAAACAAGTGCCCTGGTGAAGCCAATGCTGCTGGATGATACTTGTGGTACTGCTACTGCTGCTAAGTCACTTCAGTCTTGTCCAACTCTGTGCGACCCCATAGACGGCAGCCCAACAGGCTCCCCCGTCCCTGGGGTTCTCCAGGCAAGAACACTGGAGTGGGTTGCCATTTCCTTCTCCAATGATACTTGTGGTAGCCCTACTCTAAAACTGCTGCAAAATATGCAGTTTTACAAATGACTGAAAGCTCTCCACTTAAAAATTAGTGAGTTACTGAAGGACATTACACCTGGTATTGGTAAAGAAAACTGAGAACATATTAGAACTTATTAGCACACTGTGTTCACTAATAAGGGATTCCCTTAGAAATCTGGCCTCCACTTGTCAAGGATACAAAATACAAAACTCCTACTGATATACGCATATGAAGACAGCATCAAAAAGAACACTGTTACGTTATGATTGTGTCTGAGTTGTCATGTGATACTAGCTACTTTCTTATTAATTATAAATTAGAATTAGTTTACTTTTTATTACTATTTACTTTGTTTCAAGTTGTTTAGCTATCTCTATGAAAATTATTCACATGTACAGCAATAATATTTTGACCTAAAATTTTCATATAACTAAACATGCATGAATTATGCTTGTCTCTACTGATAAAGTCGGAGAAGGCAATGGTACCCCACTCCAGTACTCTTGCCTGGAAAATCCCATAGATGGAGGAGCCTGGTGGGCTGCAGTCGATGGGGTCGCTGAGGGTCAGACATGACTGAGTGACTTCACTTTCACTTTTCACTTTCATGCATTGGAGAAGGAAATGGCAACCCACTCCAGTGTTCTTGCCTGGAGAATCCCAGGGACAGGGCATCCTGGTGGGCTGCCGTCTACGGGGTCGCACAGAGTCAGACACGACTGAAGTAACTCAGCAGCAGCAGCAGCTACTGATAAAGTAGGGCTTCCCTTGTAGATCAATTGGTAAAGAATCTGCCTGCAATGCAGGAGATCCGGGTCTGTGTCCTGGGTCAGGAAGACTCCCTGGAGAAGGAAAAGGCAACCCACTCCAGTATTCTTGCCTGGAGAATCCCAAGGACAGAGGAGCCTGGCGGGCCACATTCCAATTGGGGTTGCAAGAGTCAGACACTACTTAGTGACTACTGATAAAGTAAGATGCTTTTATAAACTATTCTTTGTCATCAAATTTGCTTTTTCAGTAATTTTTCCTTGTTATTACTGGATTGTTTTTCAATAGTAATAAAAAATGTATGAGAAAGAGCCTTTTACTCTGCCTCAGTGAGTTATGGTAATAAATATTTCTTGAAATATCATTTCAGGAAATTTCTTTTAACATCAAGTGAGACAGCGTATGATCTCTCTCTCTTTCATACATATTAATGGTGAAAGTGAGTATTTGGGGTGTTTCAGTAATTTAAATACCAAAACTTAAGAGAAAAGATTACATCCTGAAAAAGATATCTGATGCAAGATTAGGATAAGCCTCAGAAACTGAGGACATAAACACAGTATTCAGGATGATTTGAGATGGCACAGAGAAGAACAGAAGAGTTTTAGGAAAACTGAAAATATTCTTTAAGTATAATGGGAACACTCTACCTGTTCCAGACAACCTTGTCAAAAGCGTGCTTTTCATTAGCATTTTGACTCCACGTGAAATAAACATCTTGAAACTGATTTTGTAAAACAACTTTGATTTAAAGTAAAATATAGAGAAATATAGACAAATAAACAATACCATTTCCCTTTCTTTAGTAAAGATAAGAGTGTGAGAATAATCAGTGTTCCCACATTTACTTTCATGATACAGACTTGACACCCTGCATAACCTGGAATAAAATGTCACCATAACTAATCGTATTCTTCTTCTTAATCTCTACCAAAAACCTAAAATATTACTTTTTAAAATGAAAGTTATACATGTATCCATATGATAACACCCAACAATCAGATTCTAGTACAATGCTGCATTGACTCCTCTTTAAATAATGGCTTTCAACCTCTAACATTACCTGGAATGCTACCAAACTCATTGAAACACAAAAAAAGTATTTTGTAATGTAGCAATATATATAGAAAGCAGAAGAATATTCAAAGTAAGATAAAGAGAAGGTCTGTTATCAAATCAGCTATCAGGATATGAATAAATGTGTAATGCTCTTATTAGAAAGAAGATCTAATTTGGAGTTAACTGTACAAGTACAATTTAAATAGCTTTTTTTTTTTAACATTAGAAAAGTCATATTCTCATTAGCTCTTGGGGAAAAAAAGGAAACATTATATAAAAGGCACAATACTATGACATTTAGCACATATAAAATATTGTTCCAATACTCTCATTAAGTGAGCAGGGTTTTCAAATTTTAGTCAATATTTATGGATTATATGTATATTTCAAGTAAAAAAAAATAACATTTCTTAGCTGGGCAAAAATTCACATATTTTCTAAAATATATATATTATATATTACACATACCAGGGCTTCCCTGATGGCTCAGACGGTAAAGAATCTGCCTGCAATTTGGGAGACCTGAGTTTGATCGCTGGATTGGGAAGATCCCCTGGAGGAAGGCATGGCAACTCACTTCAGTATACTTGCCTGGAGAATCCCCATGCACAGAGGAGCCTGGAGAGCTACAGTCCATGGGGTTGCAAAGAGTCGGACACAACTGAGCGACTAAGCACACAACATACACAATACTATATGCATAGGTATGCAAAAGATTTTCTGCTACACTTAATAAAGGCTTGAGAAAAAGCAAAAAAAGACTGAGAAACTGGAAAACATAAACTAAATGAAAAGGGAGCAATAAGTATGAAATAGAAAAAGTGAAACAAATTAATAAAAGTAAAAGATCATCTTACAGTCCAATTGTTTTTAAACATGGCTGCTCATCAGAAACACACCTGGAGCTTTAGAGAAGAGCAATACCTGAGCATCTGCATTTTTCAAAGACTTCCAAGACAATTCTGTTATGCACCTGGATTTTAAAAAGTGATTACAAGTTTTTTTATTAAATGGTAGTTTTAGAGATGTACAATTTCCTTTAGTATTTATCGTAAAGATGGTTTGGTGGTGCTGAATTCTTTGAACTTTTGCTTGTCTGGAAAGCTTTTGGTTTCTCCATCAAATCTAAACAATAGTCTTACTGGGTAGAATATGCTTGGTTATAGGTTCTTCCCTCTCATCACTTTAAATATATCATGCCATTCCCTTCTGGCTTGTTGAGTTTCTGTTGAGAAATCAGTTGATAACCTTATGGGAGTTCCCCTGTATGTTACTGGTCGCTTTCCCTTGTTGCTTTTAATGTTTTGTCTTTAATTATCATCATTTTGATTACTATGTGTCTGAGTGCGTTCCTCCTTGGGATTATTTGATCCATTACTTTGACTTAGTATGAATAAAATGCTAGATTTCTAATTTATATTTACTCAAAACTGATATAGTTCCATGTATTCTGGCATCTAGTATTACTGCTAAAAATCTAGAAAATTTATTATCTTAGTTTTAAAAAAATTTTTGAATGAGGCTTGAAACTTCTAATCCAATTTTGAGAATATAAAGAAATATTATGTTGTAAAAAAAAACAGGAAGCTAACAAGTGATACAGTATTATTAACTAAAGTACAGATTTTGTTCAAATTTCACAAAATTTTATGCTAGTATTTATTATTTGTTTTCATATCTTATTCAAGATTCCACATTGTATTTAATTGTATTGAGCAGCTTTAGTCACCTGCAACAAATTCTGGTAAATTCTCTTCATTTTTATTCTAGTACAAATATTTTCTAATTTTCCTTATTATAGCTTAGATACAGCCATCATTAAAAAGTGGACATTTAATTTCCAAATACATGGGATTTTTTAAAAAGTATCTTTAACATGAACTTCTCATTTTGATACTAATTTCTCATTTAAATGTTTTCTTCTCTGCAATCATTCTCTGTGTTTTTTTCAAGCTAACTTTATTGAGACTTTCAGTGACTCAAAGATCTCTCTTGGTAAAGTCACACTGCACTTGAAAATATGTGGCTTATTTTCAAATACTTTTTGATACTGATTTCTAACATAATTCACAGTGATAAACAAACAGCCTTTGTATGATTTCAATACATTTTTTGCACTTTGTCTTATGTCCCTGGATATGTTCCAGTGTCTCCTAGCTTACAGTCTATGGGAACTTGAAAAGAATTTGTATCCCACTGTTGTGTGAAAATTGTATGAATCTTACTTATGTTGAAGTGGTTCACAGTGCTTTTCAGGTCTACTATATCCTTCTATGTCTCTGTATATTCACTCTGTTAATTTCTGAGAATTTGAAACTGAAATTCCAACTAAAAATATTTATTTACTTAAAAAATAATTATAATATATAGTAGAACTATATATAATCTTGTTCTGTATCTTCCAAGTTGCCTGTAAATGTGTTATCATACTTTCATAATTTAAAAAAATAAAAATGAAAAGTTAACATTTTTTTATTAAATATATATGTATGATATAAAAAAGGTACAGTAACTACATGAAAGTTAAGTAAAAAGACAGAAGGTAATTGATTGATAGCATGCAAAATATCTCAAGTAATAAAGTAATGAAAACTAGGTGTGGCTAATTAAAGATTCTTTTACATGCTTTTCATTCAAAGTAGGAACTATCTCCTTTTCCCTTGAATCTAGGCAGGTTGTGTGACTCTTCTGACCAACAGAATATGACAGAAGTGACAAACTACCAGCTTCCCAATCCAGGCCTTCAGAAACCAAAAGTTTCTACTTCCTGTGTCTTAGAATTCCTCTCAAATCCAGCTCTGAAAAACACAAGTCACAGGGAAGCCTGTACAAGTGACTTGATTAACAAGCTTGGCTGAAAACAGTATAAGCTGCCAGCCATGTGGGTGATCTATAAAGCCTTTAGAAGATATATTAATTTTTTAGATCTTAGAAAACATAGAATGAATGGAGAAAAAAATGGATGGAAGAGTGGAAGAGAAAAGGGAAAAAATAAAGAAATAAAGCAGGGAGGGAAGGAGAGGAGAGAGAAATACAGCGTAGGAAAAGGGGAATATTCTCTCCTAAATGCTTCAATCAATTTAAAAAAATTTTTAAATCAAAATACACTGTATGTGATCATTTTTATGGTTGAACACATTTTCATGGGTAAACACAGTTACCTGTAAAATGCTATGTTTCTTAGTTTAAAATAAGAATTAAAAGCGCAAAGAATTTGAATATATATACACACATTTTATTTCAGTGTTTTAAAAGTTCCTAAGAATATTACATTTTCTGTATACTTCTCAGTCAAAAATATACCAAACATAAGTTTAGAATAAATTATGCAGTACAAAATAATCTGGAATACAACCTCATAGGAGCATTGTGAAAAATAAAAAATAGTCATGTATAAGAGAGCAACTTATAAACCATTAAATGATGCAAAAGTATAAATATAGTTATCGTATGTCTAGAAAATCCTCTACTTGCTTCCCTCAGCTTTGATTGCTTAAGTATAAATATGGATGTAAACATAAATATTTATGTAAAACAGGAATAACATGATATATGCCACATACTATTCAGGGCTCAATTCTAGTGTCAATTCCTTTATTAACCCTCCCTTAAACAATCTAGCCATTAAAAAAAAAAAAAAAAAAACCTTTATGAAAATAAAAAATATAAACTTCATGAGAACAGGCATAAGTGGTTGAAACATTTGAATTAATTTCTTCAGCTTGCCACTACTGACATTTCCATTAAGTAATCATAAGTACTAATCTAAAATACCATGAGAGGTAGCTCTTAACATAGCACTGTAATCTTGGGTCTAGAGATTTATCAAAAACATGATTATTCCTGACAGACTCTTCCCAATCTACTTAATTGCTTGGACAAAGAAGTCTAGCCGGCTACAGTCCATGGGTTCACAGGAGTTGGACACAACTTAGTGACTAAACCACCACCACCACCACTTAATCGCTTACTGAAACTCAAAGAAAAACAAGGAAAAAATTACAGTTTCCAGGAAGAGATAACTTACAGTTACAAAATAGTTAAGTGATTGCAAAGATATATCTATAAAAGACTAAGCAGAATTTACACCGCATTCCTGCCATTATGTCAAAATATTAATGACTTCTTTTATCACATTTTCTATCTTTTAATCTTCTTATAGGGCATTTAAAACTGCTGTGGCTTGAATAGTAGTGTCCCCTCAAAATGAACATGCCTCTAATGCCCAAGTAGGAGGTGAGAATTTTTGGAGGTATTTAGCCCTCAAGTATCAGAGATGGCAATGGCACCCCACTCCAGTACTCCTGCCTGGAAAATCCCATGGACGGAGGAGCCTGGTGGGCTGCAGTCCATGGGGTCGCTATAAGTCGGACACGACTGAGCGACTTCACTTTCCCTTTTCACTTTCATGCATTGGAGAAGGAAATGGCAAGCCACTCCAGTGTTCTTGCCTGGAGAATCCCAGGGACGGTGGAGCCTGATGGGCTGCCGTCTATGGCGTCGCAGAGTCGGACACGACTGAAGCGACTTAGCAACAGCAGCAGCAACGGCCCTCAATATGGAATCAGCACCTTATAAAAGACCCCACAGAGTGGCCTTGCTGTTCCCAGCAGGTGCAGATACAATAACAGGTCTTTAACCCAAAGAAGGTCCTCACCTGAGCAAGCTGGCACCTTATCTCAGACATCCAGCCTCCAGAACTATGAGAAATAAATTTCTATTGTTCATAAGTCACCCAGTATCTGGTATTTTGTTATTGTAGCCAAAATGGACAAATCTAAGCCAAAATCTTAACATGTTCTAAATGTATATGAATATGGCAACAAGATAGGTTCCTTTCTTTTATTCCCACGTATCAATGAAAAGCAATAAGTTGAAAAACTTACCACAGCTTTTAACGTAAGTGTCCATAACTTCAGCACTGATTCCATTTGGCCCATTCTCACTTGGTGCATATTTTCTAAAAAAGTTCTGAAAAGATGTTTACATGTTTACAAATTCAATCCTTTAAACAAATCAGGCATTTCAAAATTGTAAATAATGACAAACAGGGGTCTGGTATAAAAGTTTATAAAATGCAGAACTGGGGAAGCATATTCCTCAGGAATCAGTCATATTACTATGCTTATAGTCTGAGACTAAGAAATAAACAAATAAATAAAAGTGTGCTACTTCTATACCACAGGGGAAAACATTAAATAAATGTACTGCTATATCTCATAGTTAATTTACCAGTTTATTTCATATTTCTCCTGAAAGTAAACATGAGGGGCTTTCTGTGAATCATACATTCCCCTAAAAGTGAACATGAATTTTTAAAATGATCTTTTAAGTATAGCCACTGAAATACTGCTACCATTAACAAGCTCAATAAAATTACATTCCAATATTCAAAATAGCATTCAAAATTACATTCCAATATTCAAAATAGCATTCAACACAATGCTAAGGCTTTTCAAATTAAGAGAAAATTGACAGAAGATAAACATGAGATACAGTCTGAACCAAAGAACTGCAAGGGCACAATAAATACACTAGAGTGTCCAAACAGTCTGGAAATACTGGGGAAAACTGTATACTTTCTTTTCCCCAGATTATCAACTAGCCTATTCTTTTACATCTAGATGTTAAAGAAAAACAGACACAGTACACTATCTGAAAATATAACTAACACACTATTAAAAAATAAATTTATCCTATGTTTTAAGCTTTTTGAACATTTTTTAAGTGAAAAAGAATATATATCTAGAAAATATAAAGAATGCCTATAAACCAATAGACAAAAAATAACACACTATTAAAAAATAAATTTATCCTATGTTTTAAGCTTTTTGAACATTCTGTAAGTGAAAAAGAATGTATATCTAGAAAATATAAAGACTCCTATAAACCAATAGACAAAAAAATCCAAGAGAAAGATGGGCAAAATATATGAACAAGCACTTCACAGAAGAAATAAATGGCCTATACACATATTTCACTCAATGTTTTTGGTGATCAGGGAAATGTAAACTAAATAATAATAAATACCAAAATTTAGAAGCTCGACAATACCAAGATTAGGTAAAGATGAGTAGCAAAGAAAAACAGCTGTTTCCAAAAATAATTATTTTGGTAAACAATTTTTAACTATCTACTAAAGCTGAAGATGACATAAGCTACAACTTGGCAAAATTATTTACACAGATTACACATGGAACTATGAATCAGGACACAAACTGTCATTGTCTTTATTTTACAAAATCATAATTCCACAGAACAACATAATAATTGACAACTTTATTAAACAATTACTTCAGTTAGAACCTGTGTTCAAGCTCTGTATACATTTCATGTCATCTTCAGAAGAATTCTATAGCTAAGTACTCTTATTACCCCAATTTTATAGATACAAAAACTGAGACTTAAAGGGTATGTTAGGAGGTTCCCTAGAACTCTGACAGATTTGATCTATTAGATGGGGTCACAGACTCAACTTACAGCTGTACCACTAGTAAGGTGTATTACAACAGAAGTAAACGCAACAGGATCAACATGGAGAAGACACACAGGCAAAGCCTGTGAATTACATGTGAATCCTCCTTGTTCTCTTCTGAAGGGATGCACTGAGCTTATTTCCTGGGGGTTGCTCATACAGGCACCCTCTATAGTCTATTTAGTCCAGCAACTATCAAAATTCTAGAAGGAAGGCCGGTTATTTCCTATAAATCATATTATTTGTACAAAGAGTCTAGGTATGTGAACCACCCTTATGAGTTCCTGCTGAAAGCCAAACACCAGATAAAGGCTAACCTGTCTGCAAGGTTACTCAAAATATAGATAGAAAGCCACAGAACCAAACTTCAAGCTCTGGCAGTTTGATATTTTGTGTCTGAGCTTTTAAGTAACTGAGCACAATTGTACCTTGAACCAAACAATAGAATCAACCTCTTATTTGTTAAGAAATCAGAGTAAAGTCTTTCTGAAAGTGTAAACTCCACACAATTACTGGGACACTCTAAACTGAGAAATACAAAAACATACTATAGTAAATATCCTTTATCAAGCCCTTCACTGTATGATTTTTCATCTCAGGCATATCAATTTTTTCAGTGTGAATTACATACATTTTTCATAGGAAAAAAAAATTACATTAAAAAGATAACAAAAGTAAACTATTCACATGCAGTAAGAATTCTGCAATAAACACTAATTCACGATTTTAAAATATAAAAACAATTCCAAAGATATATATGGCTTAGTACAACTTGCCTTTTCTTATCTTAAAGGAGAATAATGATTTTGGAGGGGGAGGGTGGGGAAGAGTCTTAAAAAACATAATTATGTAAAACATGTATGACAAGAATATTACTATAGCCTTGTTCTGAATAACAACGAAAACTGCAAATAATCAGAACATTCACTGATAGCTACATAAATCTATATTTCCATACTTTGCAATATAATGTAACCATAAACTTCAGAAAATTTAAATTCTGTTTCCCCATTAATTCCTGATCGCCTATTATATGCCAGGCAAAGTTTAAGGAACTGAACATCTATCTGTCTATGTTGGAAACATTTCCAACTGTTAACACTGTTTACTTCTCTGGAAAAAAAAACAACTTGAGGGAAGAAAAGTGAGAAACAGAGACTTTCATTTCTAACTCTATGTACTTTTTATAGAGACTGAAACTTTTCTAACAAGAAATATTCATGAAATTCATAAATCATTAAAATAGATATTGTACCTGAATGCTTCCTTCTGTATCAAGAACTTCAGCAACAGGAACTGATTGGATAAACTGCATGAAGCCTACACAGAAACAGATATATTGTATTAAACACAGCTTTTGGTTAAGCCACTGGAAGGACTTGCTGAAGCTGAAGCCCACTATGGCCACCTGATGTGAAGAGCCCCCTCAGTTGGAAAAGACCCTGATGCTGGGAAACACTGAAGGCAGGAGGAGAAGGAGGCAGCAGAGGATGACATGGTTAGATAGCACCACTGACTCAATAGACATGAATTTGAGCAAACTCAGAGAGATAGTGGAGAACAGAGAAGCCTCCTGTGTAGCAGTCTATGGCATCGCAGAGTCAGACATGACTGAATGACAAAACAACAATATTGGTTAAGCAATAAAGATTCTGTTAAGAATAGTCTTCATTTGCAAATGTATACAATACAAACTTATTAGCTTAAAGAGGTCTGTGCTGCTGCTGCTGCTGCTGCTGCTGAGTCACGTCAGTCGTGTCCGACTCTGTGCGACCCCACAGACAGCAGCCCACCAGGCTCCACCTTCCCTGGGATTCTCCAAGCAAGAACCCTGGAGTGGGTTGCCATTTCCTTCTCCAATGCATGAAAGTGAAAAGTGAAAGTGAAGTCGTTCAGTCGTGTCCGACTCTTATTGTATTTAGCATATATTGGCATTTACATCATAGGAAACACACGGAAACATGTTTAAAAAATTAAACTGAAAATCTGTATATTTCTCTAGGCCAATTTCTATTATTATACACAGGAACACAAAATAATAAGGTTCAGTTCAGTTGTCACTCAGTCGTGTCCAACTCTTTGCAACCCCATGGACTGCAGCACACCAGGCTTCCCTGTCCCTCACCAACTCCCAGAGCTTGCTTAAACTCATGTCCACTGAGTCGGTGATGCCATCCAACAATCTTGTCCTATGTCACCCCCTTCTCCTCCTGCCTTCAACCTTTCCTAGCATCAAGGTCTTTTCCAATGAGTTAGTGATTCGCATCAGGTGGCCAAAGTATTGGAGTTTCAGCTTCAGCATCAGTCCTTCCAATGAATATTCAGGTCTGATTTCCTTTAGGGTTGACTGGTTTGATATCCTTGCAGTCCAAGGGACTCTCAAGAGTCTTCTCCAACACCACAGTTCAAAAACATCAATTCTTTGGTGCATAGCTTTCTTCATAGTCCAACTCTCATATATATACATGACTACTGGAAAAACCATAGCTTTGATTAGACGGACTTTTGTTGGCAAAGTAACGTCTCTGCTTTTTAATATGCTGTCTAGGTTGGTCATAGCTTTTCTTCCAAGAAGCAAGCATCTTTTAATTTCATGGCTGCAGTCACCATCTGCAGCAATTTTGGAGCCCCCAAAAATAAAGTCTCTCACTGTTTCCATTGTTTCCCCATCTATTTGCCATGAAGTGATGGGACTGGATCCCATGATCTTCGTTTGTTGAATGTAAGCCAGATTTTTCATTCTCCTCTTTCACTTCAATCAAGAGGCTCTTTAGTTCCTCTTCGCTTTCTGCCATAAGGGTGGTGTTATCTGCATATCTGAGGTTATTGATATTTCTCCCAGCAATCTTGATTCCAGCTTGTGCTTCATCCAGCCCAGTGTTTCCCATGCTGTACTCTGCAGGTAAGTTAAGTAAACAAGAGGACAAAATACAGCCTTGACACACTCCTTTCCCAATTTGGAACCAGCCCATTGTTCTGCGTCCGGTTCTAACTGCTGCTTCTTGACCTGTATACAGATTTCTCAAGAGGCAGGTAAGGTGGTCTCATTCCCATCTCTTTCAGAATTTTCCAGTTTGTTGTGATCCACACAGTCAAAGGCTCTGGAATAGTCAATAAAGCAGAAATAGGTATTTTTCTGGAACTCTCTTGCCTTTTCTACGATCCAACAGATTTTGGCAATTTGATCTCTGGCTCCTCTGCCTTTTCTGAATCCAGCTTGAACACCGGAAAGTTCTCAGTCCACGTACTGTTGAAGCCTCACTTGGAGAATTTTGAGCATTACTTTGCTAGCATGTGAGATGAGTACAATATTTTGTGGTAGTTTGAACATTCTTTGGTATTGCCTTTCTTTGGGATTGGAATGAAAACTGACCTTTTCCAGTCCTGACCACTGCTGAGTTTTCCAAATTTGCTGGCATACTGAGTGTAGCACTTTCACAGCATCATCTTTTAGGACTTGAAATAGCTCAACTGGAATTCCATCACCTCTAATAACTTTGTTTGTAGTGATGCTTCCTAAGGCCCACTTGACTTCACATTCCAGGATATCTGGCTTTAGGTGAGTGATTATACCAACGTGGTTATCTGGGTCATTAAGATCTTTTTTGTGTAGTTCTTCTGTGTATTCTTGCCACCTCTTCTTAATATCTTCTGCTTCTGTTAGGTCCATACCATTTTTGTCCTTTATTGTGCCCATCTTTGCATGAAATGGTCCCTTGGTATCTCTAATTTTCCTGAAGAGATCTCTAGTCCTTCCCATTCTATTGTTTTCCTCTATTTCTTTGCACTGATTACTGAGGAAGACTTTCTTATCTTTCCTTGCTATTCTTTGAAACTCTGCATTCATATGGGTATATCTTTCCTTTTCCTTTCACTTCTCTTCTTTTCTCAGCTATTTGTAAGGCCTCCTCAGACAACCATTTTGCCTTTTTGCATTTATTTTTCTCAGAGATGGTCTTGATCACTGCTTCTTGTACAATGTGAGAACCTGTGTCCATAGTTCTTCAGGCACTCTATTTATCAGATCAGTAACAGGGTAAGGCTTCTTAAATTTGGCATAAAAATTTCTTTCTGCAGTTTTATAACATATGTCAATTAAAATTCTAAATGTAAAATCACTTTAACAAATCTGAAATTTTGGCATTTTAGAGTATCAATCACCTAACCCTAAAATTATAGTATATTCATTGGCTTTCTTTGTGTAACACTCTATCTTCTGCTATTTTCTGGAAAGGCTATGAGAGGAAAGTATAAATCCCCTATCTGAACTACCAAAAAGAAGGGGAGGAGGATAGTATACAGGAGAATAAGGAGAAAAAGTAAGCCTGTAAGTCCAGGGACAATAAAAGGATAAAACTACAAATATGTGGAAAAAAAAAAAAATTAAAGTTCAATGATGGAAGTATTTCAGAATCATAAACAACTATGATCTGGTTTTGGTAAGCCTTACATTATAATTGGGCTGCCCTAGTGGCTCAGTGGTAAAGAATCTGTTTGCCAATGCAAGAGACACAAATTCAATCCCTGCACCAGGAAGATCCTCTGGAGAAGAAAATGGCAACCCTTTCCAGTAGTCTTATCTGGGAAATCCCATGGACAGAGGAGCCTGGCAGGCTACTGTGCGTAGGGTTGCAAAGAGTTGGACATGACTAAGTGACTAAACAATGACAGATTATAATTATTTGCATGCAAATTAGGAGACTGTGCATTATTTTAGAGTAAGAAGCATCTCATTTATTCCCATATGATAAATACTAAACAGTCTGCATCAATGCACTTAACATATATTTGTAGTTTTTCTAGTAGGTAGCAAGAATTTTGCAGGTAAGCAAAAATAGAGCTTTGACCTGCTTTCAAAGATCTCACAAGTTTGCAAGTTCTATTGGAATAAAAACTATGAATGAAAGGACACTATGAAAAGGAATAGTAAAGGGAGACCTATATTACAATAGGGATCAGAGGACCGCTGACATCTGAACTGTGTTTTGAAGGATAATATAGATGTATAAATAAAGCGGAAAGGATATTAAAGACAACAATAATATAAGGCTAAAAAGAGCATGGTACATTTGCGAAAATGGAAGGTGGATGGTGTGGCTAAAGTCTAAGAAGCAAGGAGAGTGGAAAAAAGAGGTGTCACAGAGAGGTGTGGAGGTATGTTATACCACACAAGAACTAATAAACTAAGCTAAGACTTTTGTCTTGGTCCCAGGAGCAAATAAAAGCTAAGTAAATCAATTTGTGTAGGATAGTAATAGAACATATAAGAAATTAAACTGCCAGAAAGATTTGGGAGTAACAAGGAGAAAGGCAGAAAGCCTAAAATAAAACAGATACTTGTTTCTCCAAGGTACCTCATCTAAGGGTAAGAAGCTCTAAGAGTAACAAGATTATAAAATTTACAATACACATTAGGCAAGCATTCTGAGGGAATCTTGTGCCAAACTTCCAGAGGTTACTCAATCTCATAAAAAGTTAGACATATATATTAAAAAAAAAAAAATCAATGAATAAAAGCAACATCATCTGATGAGTGGTTTGCATAAGCAGGGCACAATACAAAGCCTCTCTAGGTTTTAGTAACTCTCAATAATGATTATATGCAGAGTACATCACGCAAAATGCCAAGCTGGATGAATCACAAGCTGGAATCAAGATTGCCAGAAGAAATATCAACAGCCTCAGATATGCAGATGATAAAACTGTAAAGGCAGAAAGTGAGGAGGAACTAAAGAGCCTCTGGATTAGGGTTAAAGAGAGTGAAAAAAGTGCTTAAAACTCAACACTCAAATAACTAAGATCATGGCATCCGGTCCTATCACATCATGGTAAATAGAAGGGGAAAAAGTTGAAGCAGTGACAGTTTTTATTTTCTTGGGCTCCAAAATCACTGCAGATGGTGACTGCACCCATGAAATTAAAAGTTGTTTGCTGTTTGGAAGGAAAGTTACGACAAATCTAGATAGCATAATAAAAAGCAGAGACATCAAAGACAAAGGTCTATATAGACAAAGCTATGGTTTTTCCAGTAGTCATGTAGGGATGTGAGCTGGACCACAAAGAAGGCTGAGTTCCGAAGAATTGATGCTTTTGAATTGTGGTGTGGGAGAAGATTCCTGAGATTCCCTTTTACTGTAGAGAGATCAAACCAGCCAATCTTAATGGAAATCAACCCTGAATAATTATTGGAAGGACTGAAGCTGAAGCTCCAATACTTTGGCTACTTCATGTGAAGAGCAAGCTCACTGGAAAAGACACTGATGCCCGGAAAAGATTGAAAGCAAAAGGAGAAGGGTGCGGCAGAGGATGAGATGGTTAGGTAGCATCACAGACTCAATAGACACAAATCTGGGCAAACTCCAGGACATAGTGGAGGACTGAGGAGCCTGGTATGTTGCAGTGAATGAAGTCGCAAAGAGTTGAAGACGACTTAGTAACTGAACAATAACAAAAACAATGATTTCAGATACAGATCACCACAGAAGAAAACTACTGTGGTTTGGAAACAGTTTTGAATCCAGAGAAATATATCATAAAGGTTCTCATTTTTCTCCCAAATATGCTGTTTAATGATTTCAAGAGGTATAAAAAGAAAGGGAGGGAGGGAAGGCAGACAGATAGCCAGGAAGGCCCGACTGGTCTTCAGTGTTACAAATGAGTTCAATCCCTAATGTTTTTAACAATTTCCAATTTAAAAAGGAAAAATATACTCATTGGACACTGAAATAAATAACTGTTAAAAAATAAACTTACCATGCTTTGTACTAGTGGCTAATACTTTGTAGGGAGTCAACTTCAAATCCAGATTTTCTTTTCGTAGTAGCTTAAGATCAAAAGTCATATTAAACAAATGAAAAAATGTTATGAAATAGTTTTGTAGTAAGTATTATAGCAGTTTAATACATCTCTTTATCTTGTTTTAAATCACTGTCAGTTTTCACTGATAGAGGGTTCCCCCTAAGGATTTATGCAGTCCTTACTGGTTATGAAGTATTTTAGAACTCCAAATAAGGACATGAAGACAAATATGTTTCTTTAAAATCCATGGACAGAAACAGGATTTAAGAAAGAAGATTTAATTGACTAAGAGGAAGAAAATTACTAAATCCAACACTGAAAGAACTGTGAAAAAGTTTTTATAAAAAGGAACAAGTGCAATTTAATTTTATACTCATCTTAAGAGCCATCTGCAGTAATACAATAACAACTCCATTTGTTTAAGATCAAGTGGAGATTGTTCAGCTCTCCAGGATTGTACCTGAATGTTATATAATTGTAGGTACATGTAATTCTGTATCCATGCATAGCGTATCCACTAATCCACTGATTTCTGAAATGAAAACATGTTCCCTACCAACATAAGGTTATGCTCACCTTGTCCATGAGTGAAATGATTTGGAGAATAAGTTGATCTTGGCGTAAATCATCCCCATGCTTAAATATAACTGGATATTTGCCTCCGTCTTCAGTCTTAAAGAATAACTGTGCAGGCATAAGAGCACTCTGGAAATAAAAATATTATTTTCAAATTATATAAGATGGAAATGCGGAGAAACTTATAATAATCCAAAGAAAAGAAATGAGTCTGATAAAGCAAATAATAACATTAATTTCTATAGACCATGAGAAATAATAGCATAAAAAGTATCAGATAAATGGATGAACAGATGTGTGACAAAAAAGTACAGTAAAATGTTACTAACAGAAGTAGTGAGTATATAGTTGTTTACTGTGAAAGCCTTTCAACTTTGCTGTATGTTTGAAAACTTCACTATAAAATGTTAGGGGAAAGGCATCAAAAATCCTTCAAAGAATATAAGTTTAGAAACTACAACCTTTAGTGAATTAAAACTTCAAATAGTTGTAGTATCCTTTGATCACCCGAGGGTAAATATATTTTATCCCTGTACCCTAACTCACAAATGCTCAGGAAAACAACTGGAAGCAAAATTCCTAAAGATAAATGATAAGCAAGATGTTCTTTGTTATAACTTCCCTACTCCGATTTGGATCTGATTTTGAAATTTAGAGTACATCTGAAATCTAGTGTAAACATATGACAATCTAAAGATAACTAGGCACTAATCCCAGTACCTTAAGGGGCTCACTCCCCATGGAGACCTAGCTTTTGTTCTTAAACCAGAGTCTAACAAAATACTGTTTAAAAATACTGAAAACTAAGTGTATGTACAAGCATTCTGGATAACTTTCTAAAATATCCAATCTATCACTTTCACTGGACTCTTAAACTCATGACCCCCAAATGGTTAAGAATTATAATCCTAGAGTTATGCAGTAAATGCCCTAGAACCATTAGTCCTAAACTCCAATTCAGAATTTTCAAGAATGTCCACTTATTTAATAAAGGCTAGAAGAAAAAATTCAGAATTGAACATTAGGATTAAAAAGATATCCCATGATATCTTATTGACCATCTATACTTTGTATTATGACACAATTATAAAATTATTTAAGGGAAAAAATGGATCCAGAATCTACCTAACAATGGTGACAGATTCTCATACGGCACTCTTATTCCGGCTCTATGTCTTAAATATTCTTTTTCATCCTGTTTGCTAAAAAATGATAAAACATTTTGAAACATGTATAATATCATATAAGAAACGAATCACCAGTCCAGGTTTGATGCATGATACAGGATGCTTGGGGCTGGTGCACTGAGATGACCCAGAGGGATGGTATGGGGATGGAGGTGGGAGGGGGGTTCAGGATGGGGAACACGTGTACACCCGTGGCGGATTCATGTTGATGTATGGCAAAACCAATACAATATTGTAAAGTAATTAGCCTCCAATTAAAATAAATAACGGAGAAGGCACTGGCAACCCACTCCAGTACTCTTGCCTGGAAACTCCAATGGACGGAGGAGCCTGGTGGGCTGCAGTCCATGGGGTCACTAAGAGTCGGACACGACTGAGCGACTTCACTTTCACTTTTCACTTTCATGCACTGGAGAAGGAAATGGCAACCCACTCCAGTGTTCTTGCCTGGAGAATCCCAGGGATGGGGGAGCCTGGTGGGCGCCCGTCTATGGGGTCGCACAGAGTCGGACACGACTGATGTGACTTAGCAGTAGCAGCAAAATAAATAAATTTAAATTTAAAAGAATGATAAAACACTGTTCTTGGTTAGTCCTAAGGGAATGAGAATATTAGAAGCAGATCTTATTTGGGAGTTCAGGAAATGGCAACGCACTCCAGTGTTCCTGCCTGGACAATCCCAGGGACGGGGGAGCCTGGTGGGCTACTGTCTATGGGGTCACACAGAGTCGGACACGACTGAAGTGACTCAGCAGCAGCAGCAGCAGCATGAACTAAGAAATACTTGTATTCTCTCTCCTATAACCAGCATTTTTTAATTTGCAGGTTTATAACTCAATGAGTCTTAAAACCAACTAAACAGGTTGCAAACAACATTTAAAAACTGATGCAATAGAATAATTTTTAGAAGAATAAATACTATCAGTCATAACATGCAGTAAGGTTAAAGTACTGCTTTTTGAAACATATTGCAGTTGTGCATGCTGGGCTGCCATAGGCTGCCTTTCAAATCACACCCTTAAAAAAAAATCTGAACTATTTCTTATTGTAATCATACCCTTTTTACAATACATTCAAAGGAGAGATCTATGAGGCCTTTCTTATCCAATTGAAAGTAATATTCCAATGCAACTTCCCCCTTTTCCAACCCTAGAATCAGACAACCTACGACATCACGTCTCAATGAAGCTTCACAAGGAATGATCTCAGCCCTTTGGTCTGCTTAGAAAAGGCAGCTGCCTCCAGTCCTTTCTAACTATCCAAGCAGTGGCCAGCCAAAAGAAAGCCAGGCACATGCTGTTATGGACTAAAGAGAATTACCACTTAAAAAGATGAGAAAATATTTAAGTCATAGGAACAGATACCAAATTGAAAAATTTTATAAAAGGGTAACTGGAATTCTTATCTAACCACAGGAACTTATAAAGTAAATGCCTAAGTATGCAATTCAATTTATTTTTTTAAGCTTACATGGGAAAAGACAGGTGTGGCTCTGATTAATAAATAGTTCAAAGAATTAAATATTAAAAAACCCAGTGATATAAAAATACTTCATACATTTCACATAAAAATGTCCACAGGTATTACAAAAAGATCTTAAAACACACTGATAAATAAAAGGCATTTTTTCCCCAAAGGTAGAGTCTGTGAGTCAGCTTTAAAGAATCAGCTCCAGTCATAGATATCAAAGATCCACCACAATTACCTTAAACAATGTAGCTGTTTCTGGAATTATTCCTCTAATTTTCACCTGAGGTTCTAAAGGCAGTGGAATAAGTTCCACATCAGACAGGTTCATCTTTTCATTGTCTCCAAGCAATGCCTGTAGTCTCTCATTCTAGGAGAACAAGTTATAAAGTACTAATTAGGTTAAGATGGAAAAGTGGCTTTTAAAACATATGGTAAGGATGTAAAAGACCGACAACATTAACTTTAAAATATTTGCAAAGCACCATAAAAGTCTACGTGAACTAACATAACATAAAGGAGTTAGTATGTGTGAGAGAAAAGCACTTATAATCCACCTGACAAAAACAGCAGCATGCTTTGTGAGGCACGATCCCCTGACCTATGAAATGCTGGACTCTCAGAGGTCAGGGAATATGCTTCGCTTGCTGCAACTGAATCAGGGATATTCTCAGGCTGAACTTAAAGATATAATTTCTGCTTTAAAAGGACTTGTGAAGTCACAAAGAGACTAATTTCATTTGAAGCTTAATTTCACATGACCAGATATTAAGCAAGAATTTCATTAGCTGTTTCACTGCGTATTTTGGGTTTAAAAAGTAAACTCAATTTACTTGGAGGAACTTGGACCCTATATTTTACTATTCATTGATTCTGTCTGATGAAACTTTTACTAAGATATCAGGTTCAGTTCAGTCGTGTCTGACTCTGTGACCCTGTGGACTGCAGCATGCCAGGCTTCCATATCCATTACCAACTCCCAGAGCTTGCTCAAACTCTTATAATCATTTGTTTATTTTCTTTAGCTCACATACATACTGCATTAAGCCAAAATTTCAGAAACTGAGCAGTTCAAGTCAGGATGAAACACTTTTCTCACTTAGCAACATTTATAATGTTTAGACCAAGCCCACCTATTCAATTTCAAAAGGACAATCTATTTCCTTGGAAAGCTGTGAGAGAGAGAGAGAGAGAGAGATTGAGAGAGAGAGAGAGTGTGTGTGTGTGTGTGTGCGCGCATGCACACGTGCATGCTTAGTCTGTCCAATTCTTTGCAATCCCATGGATTGTAGCCCACCAGGCTCCTCTGTCCAGGGAACCCACATTCCTTGCATCTCCTGCATTAGCAGGCAGATTCTTTACGACTTGCGCCATTTGAGAAACCTTGTGAGTCTAGCATTCTTTAAATAGGTAAGCTTGTTTTCAAGGGGAGAAAACTTGACCAAATACATTGCACTTCTTTCTATTTCTCAAACATGTCATACATGCTCCCACATCAGGGCCTTCGTGCTTGCGGTTCCTCTTGCTGAAACAATCTTCTCTAGATATTCACATGGTGTGCTCCCCGACTTGCTTCAGGTTTTTGTTCAAATGTCAACTCTTAGTGAGGCCTTCATGATCATTCCATTGAGAAATGAAACACTGCCTTAATACTTGAAACTGGCACTACCTATTCCCCTTTCCTGCTTTATTTTCCTCAACAGCATAAGACACTATATAGCATATAATATATTTTACTTATTTTGTTAACCTTTTCCTCCAACAGGAATGTAAGCTCCTTACATTATAAAGGTAGGGATTTTTATAGTCACCACTGTATCCCAGACTCTAAAAAGAGTGCTTGGCACACAACAGGCATGCAATATATTTTTATAAAATATATATTATAACCTAAAGAATTATGAAGTAAAAGAGAATACTTAATATTTAAAATGAAAGCTTTGTTTTTAAATGTGGAATTAATGTATTTTTATTAGAACTCAAACATCTAGATTCAAAGACTTGAATCAAGAGAATTTTTCCTAAATGACATCAGCAAAGGAAAGAAGGTAGCAACAATATTAGTAGCTGTTTTACTATCTGAAACCTAACTCATGGATTCCCTTGCGACACATTTACCACTGTTGGACTCACCAAGACAAGTCTCTCCCAACTTCATTATGAGGGATGGAAAAGCATTACATATGATTTTAAATTATTAACTGTAGCCAATTCATTATTCCTGGTAATAACGCAAATAATGGTGGTGGAGCATTCTCTTGGCCTTGCACTTAAATGTGGGGGCTTGTTTCTAGTAAAACTATGTAAATAAAAACCAAGTTTGCCTTTTCTTATCATCATGAAAAAATGTCTGAAAAGAGTTTTAGCCATAACACTACATGTGGGACTGTCTGATTTAAAACACAGGCAAAACAATATGTGTTCTGCAGTATGTGGCAAATACAAAATGTATTTTAGGGACTGTAAGTGGTATCTCCAGGAAGCAGTCATCTTCCAGACTACCAAAATCTGAGGTGCAGCTAGAGGTTCATGCATGTGGTGAACAGAAGAGTCACATGAGAACAACTGTGGTTTAAACATACGCCCCAAACTGACAGTCACAAGAACAGGCATGCTTGCGCTGTGAGCACTGGGATCACACTGCTTCTCACACGGGCACCTCTGGGGAGAAGGGCTCCAGGAGGAATGGCAGTAGGAATTTAACCAGGATTTTTAATTCTTCTCAAAAACAAAGAAAATGCCAACTCAATAAAAACGTGTTTCTCTTCAGTCTATTTTCTCCTCCCTGACCTTATTAACACTATTATAATGTTAACATTATTCCTCGCATACATCTCTGCTGGACTAGATCCCCTGCTTTAAATTTCTGACTCAATTTTTCACCTTTTCCTCTCTGCTTTCTTCTTACAATTCTGAGGAACAACAGCAAAATGTGTTCCGGTGTTTTACAAAGGTCACTAAGAAAGATTTTCCAATTATGGGATTAGGTAAAGAGAAGATATCAAGTTGAGTCCTTCATATCATTTGGGCAACTGTTCAGGAAAAATAGCATTTGATGAACAGACGCTAATCTGTTTTCATCAGGTAGAAACCTGACCCCACTGACAGCAAGATCAATGTACTGGTTATGAGAACAGATTGCCAGTTATTGTCACCAGTTCTGCAACCTTGGGTGAATCACTCTGGATCCTCTTTTTCTCAGAAGAATTCCCATCTAAATAACCTCTAGAGGTTCTTTCCATGCCAAATAAACTGCATTCTAAGATGCTAAGATTCTAAAATGAGAGCCAGGAAACACTGTAGATAAAAATATGGACTCAGAATGTCTGGGTACAAACCCCAACTCCAACAATTACTACCTGGGGACATCTTGCAACTTACTTAACTTCCCATTACCTACTTTTCCTCATGACTGGGATAATAATAACACCTCAATCAATGTATATAAACTCATAAAATAGGATCCAGTACAAAATCAGTACAGGATCTAACCACTCCTATTACTATAACAGGCACACTTCATTTAATTGCACTTCCCTTTGTTGCACTTCACAGGTATTGCATTTTTTACAAATTGAAGGTCTACGGTGCCAATTTTTCAACAGCACTTGCTCACTTTGTGTCTCTATGTCACATTTTGCTAATTTTTGCAATATTCCAAACTTTCTATTATTATACTTCTTAAGATGATCTGTGATCAGTGATCTTTGATATTATTGCAACTGATTTGGGGCATCATAAACCAAGCCCATATAAAACGCAGAACCTAATCAATAAAATGTTACTAGTGTTTTGACTACCCCACTGACCAGCCGTCCTTCTTCTTTCTTCTTCTGCTATTCCCTGAGACACAAAAATGTTGAAATTAGGCCAACTTACAACCCCTACAATGGCCTCTATGTGTCTAAGTGAAAGGAAGAGTCACATGCCTCTCACTTTAAATCAAAAGTTAGAGATAATTAAGCTAGTGAGGAACGCATGATGAAAGCCAAGACAGGCAAAAGCTAGGCTTCTTGTGCCAAACAGACAGCCAAACCGTGAACACAAAGGAAAAATTCTTGAAGGATATTATGGAACACAGAAATGATAAGAAAGCAAAACAAGCTTATTGCTGATACAGACACAGTTTTAGTGGTCTTGATAGAAGATCAAACAGGGCACAACATTCCCTTAGGCCAAAGCTTAATTCAGAGCAAGGCCCTAAGTCTCTTCAAGGCTGTGAAGGCTGAAAGAGGTGAGAGAACTGCAGAAGAAAAATTTGAAGCTAGCAGAGGTTGGCTCATGAGGTTTAAGGAAAGAAGTCATCTCCACAGCATGAAAATGCAAGATGAAGCAGCAAGTGCAGATGTAGAAGATGCAGCAAGGTTATCCAGAGAATCTGGCAAAAATAATTAACAAAAGTTGCTACTACACTAAACAACAGATTTTTCACTGCAGATGACACAGCCTTTTATTGGAAGAAGATGTCATCTAGGACTTTCATAGCTCAAAAGGAGAAGTCAATGCCTGGCTTCAAAGCTTCAAAGGGCAGGCTGATGCTCTGGTTAGGGGTTGAAGTTGAAGCCAACACTTATCTACCATTTCAAAAATCCTAAGGCCCTTAAGAGTTATGCTAAATCAACTGCTTGCTCTTAAATTAAGAACAAAGCCTGCATGGTAACACATCTGTTTACAATATGGTTTCCTGAATATTTTAAGCCCACTGTTGAGATCTACTGGTCACATAAGAGTTCTGGTGAAGATGTACAGTGAGATTAATGTTGTTAATCTGCCTGCAATGCAGGAGACCCAGGTTTGATTGCTCGGTCAGGAAGATCTGCTAGAAAAGGAAATGGCAACCCATTTCAGTATTCTTGCCTGGAAAATCCCATGGACAGAGAAGACTGGCAGGCTACAATCCATGGGATCACAAAGAGTCGGATATGACTTAGTGACTAAACCACCACCTCTAAGCATAAACAGAAAGCAAAGCCAGAAGGTTTACCTTTTTCTTACGATTTCCACTTTCACGCTGCACTGCCTTCATTAGGTGCACCAGCCGATCTACAAAAGTCTGTTGTGCAGCCAGCAGAGAACGCATAACTCGGACAGACTTATCACCCTGAAGGAATTCAAAGGAAAGAAAAGTTAATTCTATATAGCATAATGATCAGAGTTTCTTCAATAGCATGGGTGACCTTTATTTATTATTTAATAACTACAAACTTCAACACAAAGTAATACTGAAAAAAAAGAATTATCTTGATTCAGAGATAATGAGAAGCCTGCTATCTTAAACACCATCAACTCTTCTACAGTTGAAAATATATTTGAGTCGTCAGTGAATACTAATCTATCAAAAATTGCACGTTTTTTTCCCACATGCAACTGTGTGACAAAACAGACGCTTATAATTTCTTCAAAAATGTTCTGGGCATATAGTAGAAACAATACTATCTTCAAGCAACAAATTAAATCCTTAAAAAAAAGTTCTCAAATAGCAATATAATATGCTAGCTTAGTAAAATAAAAGCCATAAAAACCAATGCTATGAAGTCTTATGTAGTAATTCTCAGTTCATAAAATATTATAAAATAACATTTTCTCATTTAATTTCTCCAATTACACTGAAAGAAGCAGCTTGGCAATTATATATCTTTATTTAAAAGACTGAAATTTAATCTCAAAGAGACCAAAATTTCCTCAGAGGATGACAAAGGCTATAAGTGACAGAACTGAGATTAGAAGAGAGGACCAACTGCTTATTTTCCAAACAGTTTATATATAGCAAATCTATGGGCTCTGAGAACTATAAAAAAGTTTAGTCAAAGAGTTCAATAAGATGTGATTTAAATTTCAAGACAATTTAAATGGAACATGAAACAGCAGATAAATATGCTATGAAGCAAATGTTTCTACAGCAAATCAGGTAATGTGACAGTTTTTTTTCATGGCCCATGCACCCTCTGCTGGCTGAACTGAGACATTGCCTTAACAATCACAAGAACACCAGGTAAAAAAGGCCTACAGATCTCTAGAAAATGTGTCCATGTAAAGTATCTGCAATATGACCACTGCCAGATTTATGTAAATGTACCTAGTCTTAAAAATAAAAATAGAAAACAGAGAGTGAAACAAAAGAGCAGAGATTTGGGTTTTTTTTGGTTCCATCAACAGGTCTGTTTCATTAACTTAGGGGTAAACAAACTTTCTATAAAGGGCCAAGGATTAACTACTTTAGGTGTTGCTGACTACAGAGTTTCCATTCTGGCTATTTACTCCTATTGTAGTCAAAGTGGTCACAAACAATATGAAAGCAAATGAGCATAACTATGTGCCAATACAGTATTACTTATGAACACTGACTTGTGAATTTGACATAATTTTTATGTGTTGCAAAGTATTACTCTTCTTGTGACTTTTCCCAATTATTTAAAAATAAAAAGCAATGTTTAGCTCATCAGATCAGATCAGATCAGTCGCTCAGTCGTGTCCATAGACCATACCAAAACAGGTAATGGGCCAGATAGGGCCCATGGACTGTATATGCCAATCCATACATTGAATGATTACCTTCAACAATGCTTGGCTGAACCGTCTCATGACATTCAAGTACATTTCATGGGTCTTTGGATCTCTCTGCTGAGTATCTTGATCTTCACATTCCACTATCACATACCTTAAAAACAGGTTAAGTCATTCATATAAGTGTGAAACAAAACACAGATTCATTTTATTTATGCCTTTCCATTAAAAGATTAATTCACATTTGCAAAAATAATGAGTAATGTAACATTTTATTATCACTCTTTTAAAATCTGAAAATTAAGGGAACAACACACAAAACCTTCTATAAAAGATAAATTAGTAAAAGGATGCCTTAATTTGCAAAATATCCTAGATTTTCTAAAAATTTTGGGATCAAAATGAGCATTTTCTCCTAATTCTTTATGAGGTACATAGAACATTAACATCTTCAGAAATCATATAAGCTCACAAATCTACCAAGTAACTCATGAACAAAAATATTTTAAAAATGTATGTAATATTTTTGGTATTACCTAAGGCTCTCTTATTCTGGGGGAAAAAAAACAAAACAAAACTCTGAAGCTTTTCTCATTAACATAAGTCTGAAAGATAAATTTATTAATTTTCCCTTTCCCACCCAATTTCTTCATTTCTTGAAATTCCATATAAAATCTTCAATGTTTCCATCATAAAACTGTGATTTTAGAGAGCTAAAAAAATTTAAATATAAATATATTCTTAAACCTACACTACTTATACAATTCATACAATTATATGAACAATGACCTGGATGAGATTTTAGAGGTTGTCTAATCCAGTGTTTTCAGTTGCTATTACTGGAACAAGCCATACTGACGTGCATTTTATATCACTGCTTGTTGCACAGAGCCCACGTGTGCATGCAGACGCGTAACGCAGAAAAAAGTTCACAAAGCAATATTCTATGAATAATGTGTTAATATTTGTTATTGTTCTATTTCATTTTTCGTTAAATAACGCAAGATTGTGAGCTAGATTGTGAGCCTTAAAATTTATTTCAAATGGATCATGATGTACAGTTTGAAACTTGCTTGTTTTAAGAATTGATGCTTTTGAACTGTGGTGTTGGCGAAGACTCGTGAGAGTCCCTTGGACTGCAAGGATATCCAAGCAGTCCATTCTGAAGGAGATCAGCCCTGGCATTTCTTTGGAAGGAATGATGCTAAAGCTGAAACTCCAGTACTTTGGCCACCTCATGCGAAGAGTTGACTCATTGGAAAAGACTCTGATGCTGGGAGGAATTGGGGGCAGGAGGAGAAGGGGACAACAGAGGATGAGATAGCTGGATGGCATCACTGACTCGATGGATGTGAGTCTGGGTGAACTCCAGGAGCTGGTGATGGACAGGGAGGCCTGGCGTGCTGTAACTCATGGGGTCGCAAAGAGTCGGACACGACTGAGCGACTGAACTGAACTGAAAACTTAGAGGTGGTTGTATCTTGCCCATGGTGATGCAATTAGTTGAATGAAGAGTTGAAATCAGAATCCGGGATTCTGGGCTCCAAGGCCAGAATTCTTTCTCGTAATCTTACTCTCTCACACTGTTTGACCTTTTAAAAACCATATGAAACTTCTTAACCTCCTTAACTGATAGTACTTCATAAATCTCAAATCACAGGGCTTACTATTTTCCTTTACACTATGTCCAGAAAGAAATATTCAACCACCTAGAAGGTAAGCTTCATGAGAACAGAGAGTTTATCTGTCTTGTTTGCACTATACAGTTAGCACTTCCATTCCTGGACATAATACTTGAGGTGGTCTGCTTTTACATTCATCTACCCTAGTTTCAAGCAGTAGATCCCCTTTTCAAGAAACTGCTTATCATTTATAACTGAACATGTGTAAAACTGAAGCTATCACACTAAATGAATGATTTTTCTATCTCAATTTAAGGCATTATCAACATTTCTGTCATTTGGGCTACAGTTTGGATCACCTCAATACAAGAAAAAAAAGAAAAATGTGAGGTTGTAACCAAACCAGTGAACACAGGTTCTACCTAAAACTATTACTGGCACTTTGTGTTTAATTTGGGGCCTGCAGATCTAGAGCCAAGCCTAGGCCACATTCGCCCATTTCAAACACCTGTAATTGTTCTGCACTACTAGCCAGCCCTGTCTGGAATCAATCAGCAGATACCTTTTACCCAGCTTCTCTAACTCTAAAACAAACACCTTATTGATCAATATAATCATCCTAAAGTTTTCTCCTTTAAACTACCTTCATCATGCCCCACTGATATTAACAAAAACACCAATGGGTCCCTCTATTTAAAAACAACTCTCTGTGGCCCTAAGTTTCTGGTTCAACCTCCAGTGTCTCCAGTTAATGCATTCACACTCTAGTCAGCTCGACTCCCCTACCCCACTTTGTGCTTTTGCTCATGTTATAGTACTGTCCTGAAATACCTTCCCGCCTCCACCCTTCCTGATTCTACCCACACTTCAAACACAGGGATACTCCATCGCTTCCCGGAACTCTTAAACACTAAAAACTTCTTTCTTCTCTAACGTCTCAGAACAGGTACGACCTCTCACAACAACTTCTGCTGATAATGTTACCTGGCTCATCACTGTTTCACAACTTACTCCCTAGCTCCCTTCAGAAGTTATAAAGAACCTGATGCCAGATTCTGTATCTTAAAAAATACTTAGTGGCCCCTGACATATGCAATATAATCTTATACACAGAAATATTTTAAAGGCTGATAAAAGTTAAGTGCCTTCTCCTACTGACTTCCCAGTGCCATGCTGTACCATAGTAATAGGTGATCTGGAAGTCCTCAGAGCTGCATAACCTAGAATTTTCTGTAAAGCAGTACGAAAAACTAAACCATGAAACTACATTTACTTTATGTTCCTGACAATAGTTCAAAACCAAAAATTCAAGAAAGCATTCTTAAATCTTGAACAAAGAAAACCACAGGATTCATATGTGTCCTTCTATAGCCACAGGACACATACGAATTTAAAATAAAATTAAAAAAAACCAATAACTCTTTAAAGTCTTTACCATCTCCATCACCTTAGTATGTAAGTAGCAAAGTCTCAGTATGGAATAGTAAGGTCTTTACTACCTCCATCACCTTGAGAGTCCCTTGGAAAGCAAGAAGGAGATCAAATCAGTCAATCTTAAAGGAAGTCAACCCTGAATACTCCTTGGAAGGACTGAAGTGGAAGCTGAAGCTCCAATACTTTGGCCATCTGATGTGAACAGCTGACTCACTGGAAAAAACCCTGATGCTGGGAAAGACTGAAGGCAGAAGGAGAAGAGGGTGACAGAGGATGAAATGGATGGATGGAATCACCAGTTCACCGGATGTGAACTTGGGCAAATTCTAAGAGATGATGAGGAACAGAGAAGCCAGGCATGCTACAGTCCTGGGGGTTGTGAGGAGTTGGACCCTACCTGGTGACTGAACAACGACAATAATCCTTTAAAGTCTTTACTATCTCTGTCATGTTAGTATATTCATTGTCTTTTCCTGTATTTACACAGCAACTCCTTTCTAAACGAGCAATACAGATGCCCATGATATACAGGCTCCATTGCTTTGTTCAGGTCCCCTTGACTACCAAGTAAACACAATGGCTACAGCCATGTGATAAAGGTCACATAACAAACAGCTCTCAAAATCACTCAAGCCAAAGTTCTGATACAAAGGGCAAGTCCATCTAAAATAAAAATGACTGTCATCTCCAAAATGAAGGATAAACTTAGATTAAGACAAGAAGACCAAGATTTGAGTCACTTCTGAACTCTGTTCACAGCAATAAGAAGATTCTACCAAGCACTCATGTACTTCTGCTTTTGAACTGTGGTGTTGGAGAAGACCTTTGAGGGTCCCTTGGACTGCAAGGAGATCCAACCAGTCCATCCTAAAGGAGATCAGTCCTGGGTGTTCTTTGGAAGGACTGATGTTGAAGCTAAAACTCCAATACTTTGGCCACCTCATGTGAAGAGTTGAATCACTGGAAAAGATCCTAATGCTGGGAAGGATTGGGGGCAGGAGAAGAAGGGGATGACAGAGGATGAGATGGCTGGCATCACCAACTCAATGGATGTGAGTCTGAGTAAACTCCGGGAATTGGTGATGGACAGGGAAGCCTGGCGTGCTGCGATTCACGGGGTCGCAGAGGGTCGGACACGACTGAGCGACTGAACTGAACTGAACTGAACTTCCTTAAAACCTGTCCTTTTCAAGTAGAAATGCAGACAAAATTATGTGGGGTACCCATTGTATGATGACAGCAGTGGGCTACCTATTTTCCTGACAATCTCATTTTGTGAGGTAAATAAACTTTATTACCTTGAAAGGTCTTAAAAGTTACAGAAAAACATGTCAAAGCAGCCAAAGTTTATTTTTAATTTCAACATACTGGAATAGCTATAGAAAAAAAAAAGTGGAACAATTTATAGATCCTGATGTTCAACATTTAACAGATTAGAAGCTATTACTTCTCTCTGTGGTTTAAAAGGTTGACATCATTTATTTTAAAAGGATTGTCTGTATTATTATAGGCCCCTAAGGATTCAACTATAGCAGGAATCCTGTTTAAATCAACAAAAAGGGAACAGATGAACAAGGAAATTCAAAATGTTCAAAATGAAATAGCACAATCAACTGAAATTTATATTTTAATACATTTGTTAGGGTAAGCTTAGACTGAGAAGCATATAAACTATTACATGTGATTAATATTTTATACTACTCTGTCCAGGTTCAACAGAAAAGAATGATTATTTTAAGTCAACTACTTGAAATTATTTCCTTATTTTCATGCCACAACCACAAAAGTCGTATCTACCAAAGTCAGAAGTCCACATCAATAGCTCTTTCACCCCTTGAGTATTTCTGAATATGTAATATGTGGACTGTAAATATGGGAAAAACAATTACTCCTCAGAGAATGAATAGACATAGCACATGCTATTGCATCAGTGAATCAGAAATACAGTGGGAGAACACAAATCAAATCTAAGTTTGATGGAACATTTATAAGACTGGGAGCTAGGGCTTCACTTTGTTTATTATCTGTAGAGAAAACAAAGTACTCTTTCTGAGTAGAAACTGTTGCCTCACTGGAAACTGTTCACCTAACAGATTTCCTACTGTTTAGCTGCATTCAGAATGGTGTGAAAACTCTTCCTACTTGAAATAAGACAGCAAAGATTTTATCACAACTAATTTCAAATTTTACAGTGAAATCTAGTCTACACTCAAATCTAAAGAATACATAATTTTAAACAGCACATAATCTGTGTATGTACAAACAGCTCCTATAAATGACTAATCTACACTGCAAGTAATGAGCCAGAGAAACTTTCCATGAATATTACAAAGAAATAAATATAGCTATAAAGGAATTCTTAGTAAAACATTTAAAAATATATAAAACTTTGATTTTTAAATACCTACGAGGCTTAAAAGTACTTACTCAAAACCTTGGCACTGTGCCCTACACATTTTAATTTACTCTAAATTATTTACCTAAATTTTTACGAGGAAATATTTTTCCTTAACACCAATTAATAGACATACACTTAAGAATTCAAACTGCAATATGGAGAACTTTAGGAAGCAAGAAGCTGCATTAAAAGGAAACAGTAGTGATTTGGTAATATAATAATTTCTAAGCAAACCTTTCAAAGTCAAAATGGTGATTAACAACTAGCCAAAACATTCTGTGGATGTATTTTCACGGACATACTGAAAGTTACTGTGAGGGAAATGTAGTTTTATGAATATTAATTAAATTGCTAAAGAAAAGCATGGAATTATTTTTCTTCCCATTACAAAGACCCAAACAGAAAAACACAGTTAAACATAGTAAACTGAGCAGTAAGATTAAATCCCGGATCTTTTCTACAGTTAAAAAAATATCAAGTTTGTCGGGAAGTTTAAAAAAAATGTTCTCTCAAATGTACAGAGGCTTCAAGTAGAGCTTACCCACTGGCTCTGCCTTTTGTTTGCTAAAAACTGGATATGGTTCTCTTGTCTAGTGTTTAATCCTAGTGCTTTCTTTAACTGAACCAAAAACAAAGTATTTCTCCTGTGGCTTAAGCTACTTGTTCTCTACACTTTAAAATTCTATGACAAAAGGGAGCCATGCTTCATATTAAGTGTGTCTCAGTAAGTCAGTTAACCTTTCTATACCTTAGTTCCTCTTTCTTTCTTCAACTCATTCAGGAAACGTGTTCTCACGTAAAATAGAGATACTTACATTTGCCCTATTTAACTTCACATGAACAAACGAGAAAAGGTCACTGAGAGCACTCTGTAAGTGGCAAAATTTGAAATCAATGATCTAATCCCAGCTCAAGTTTTAGCAAGTTCAGCTACATCATGCCTCTGCCTCAGTTTCCTCATCTATAAGATAAGTAACTTCAAATTCTACTTTAGCATGATTGCAGTATTTTAGTAAATAATGTGAAAATACTGAATTACAGTAAAGTATCATACTTACACTATTTAAATAGCATAAAAGGCAAACAGACATAAAACTGAAAAAAATCAGTTAACTTACCCAGTTTTATCTTAGATCCTAGAAAGTTAGTGAAAGGAAGAAAATGTGTGATGCTAACAAGCATTTTCATGAGCATAATTGCAAAGAAATACAGCTAGATATAAATACTGTATAGGTTTTTGGATGATTGCTCATACTTTAAACTACATTTTTGTTTAGTTTGGGAAAAAATAGTCCTAAACAGTGATTATAAAATAAAAAATTATTTCACATACCAGTATAAATAATTAGCCAGTGTTGAGTTTTTGCAGGCTCTTGATATCAAGAAGGTACACAGATCTTGCTGAAAGAATTAAAAGAAATGTATTTATATATTACCATCTGCTATTCACGAGGGGGAAATAAGAGAGTCTACATTTGCCTATCAGTTTTCACCGACATATCTATGCCACATATCAGATTTTTATGCATCTATCTATCCCTCCATCCCACCTATCTAATATTTATTCTAGACCAGGCAATATGTGAGAGAGGTTAAGGACACCACAGTTTGCAGAGTTCCTGGTTCTACTGGAAGCTTAACATTTAGTGGAGGAGAGGGGCATTAAAGGAAGTCATAAAAATAATTTGGACTGCGAGGTCAGAGACTGCAATGAGGATGTGATGTTTAGTCACGACCAGCATGATGGTATGGACCAAGGCCCTGAATCTCACTGTTCAAAGAACTTTTAAAAGGCCCAATGTAGCTAACATACAGTGAACACTCAAGTAAAGGAGGCTGAAAAGGGAAGCAAAGACCAAATTGTCACACTACTGAGTATGGATTTTATTTGCAAAGCAATCAATACTCAACAAAAGATCTAAAGCAGGAAAGTGAGGTGATCTGCTTTACATCTTCTGAAAAGGACTCTATTTGCTCTGAGAAGTACAGACCTGAGATCAGTCAGCATGCTATTACAGTAGTCTAGAAGACTGAATGGTGACAGAGAGGCAATAGGTTATTACAATATTTTGCAAGTATAATTGATAGGACTTGCTGATGGAGAGGATGTATGAAACAAAAAAGAACTGACAGCAACCCCTAAATTTATGGATTTAGTAAATGGATTGATTTGTTACGTCACAGAAATTCCAAGTGAGGCAAGAGTGTTGGGGGAGAGTTGTATTTTGAAATATTAAGTTTGAAATGCCTGTCAGATATACAACAGAAATCAAGTAGATATCTGGATATATGAATCTAAAACTCAGGAGAGAGAAATGTGCCAGCAATGAGTACCCTGAGGAACAGTAAGATGTCAAGCAACAAGAACGTACTGACAAAGGAAACCAAGAAGGAACGGCTAGAGAGGTGAAGAGGAAAACAGGGGATGTATGGTATCACTTAAACCATGAGAAGAGTCAGCTTTTCAAGAAGGGAGTCATTTATTTTCCTGAATAATGCTGCGAGAAATTTAAATACACACAACCACAAACACTGAAGCCATTTACTATTTTATTTTAGCAAAGTAAGTTTTAATATAATGATGGGAAACAAAGGCCCTGAATGATGTGAATTAAACACTAAAAAGAAAGGAAGGAGAGTCAAGATGGACAAACAACTCCTCTGAGATACTTGATTATGAAGAGAACAAAGAAAATTAGGTACTGTTGTGAAGGATGTGGTATCAGGGAAGAATTTTTCTTGTTTGTTTTTTTTTTTTTTTTTCCATATCTGAATTTTTAAAATGAGAGATACTAACATATCTGAATATTTCTGCCAGGAAAAGAAGAGAGCATATCTTTCAAGGGAGCTATATTCTTCATTGTTAAGAAAACAGAAGTAAAGAATGGGAAGAGATTCACATCTGTAAATCTAGTGATGGTAAATGGGAACCATTTTTATTTAATGACTCCTATTTATTTCCATTAAAAATGAGGCAGAATTGTGATCTAGAAACTGGGAGGCAGGGCATAAAGAACAGGGCTGAAAAGGTATGAAAGAGTCACTGTAGAGCAGGGAGAGCAACCATCTAGAGAAATGTAGGAAGTCAGCCAGTGTTGAGTGCCCACCTGGTGTTTGCGGTCATGAATGTATGGTGATATCAACACACTAGGCTATGGGGTTTCTCTCAAAGTATTAAGGCATAGACAAATTAGGTAATTAATTAGCCTTATCAGGGGTTAAGACTGTGCCAAGGGAACTGAAGAATGATTAAAATGATGAGTTGAGATAAAAGCTGTACTCAGAGCAAAGCAAATATTGAAGGGTACTGATAAACAAAGAAAAAGGTAGAGATCAATGCATTTAGATGTTTCAGGGCAGTAGTACAAAAAAGTGGTCCTTATTCCCTCTGCTTAAAGTGCTCATCCCCCAGGTCACCACATGGTTGTTTCCTCACCTGCTTCATCTTTACAGAAGATGTCACTTTTCCTGGGAGGCCTTCCCTGAACAGCCTTTTCAAAATTTCAATCACCTAACCCCACCGCAACATTCTCTATCATTCTATTCTGATTTTTCTTCTACTCTTTTATGGCATATAAATATTATTGACTATCATCAGCCCAAACACTAGAATGAATTCCATGAAGTGAAAAGATTTTGACTGTTTTCTTCTCTGCTGTATCAACCCTGCTGCTGCTAAGTCGCCTCAGTTGTGTCTGACTCTGTGCGACCCCAGAGACGGCAGCCCACCAGGCTCCCCCGTCCCTGGGATTCTCCAGGCAAGAACACTGGAGTGGGTTGCCATTTCCTTCTCCAATGCATGAAAGTGAAAAGTGAAAGTGAAGTCGCTCAGTCGTGTCCGACTCTTAGCGACCCCATGGACTGCAGCCCACCAGGCTCCTCCGTCCATGTATCAACCCTAGCACCTACAACAGTTTCTGGTACACAGAACTCAAATAAACACATGTGAATGAACTGCTTACTGAATCAGTCAATCAGTCCCTTTTGAAAGAGAAAAATAAACTGGAGCTAAATGGTTCCTTAAAGAACTCCTTTAAGGATTCTATGATCCAGTAATATAAAATTATTTTTTCAATATTTTCTGATATATCAAGAGGTAGGCAGAGACAAGCATACTCTAATTAACAGTTAATAGTGAAAACAAATGTCACTCAGTTAACAACATTAACGCCTAAAATGTGACTACAAGAAATGATATTGAATATATACATTTAAAACAAAACAAACCTCTTTCCGATATCAAGCATGTATTACTTATTTTCAGCATCAGGGATATGAAAGGTTCTTCTCAAATTAGAAGCCACAGGGATAAAAAACAACAATACATACTAGATGAACTTCAGCAAATGTACTCCCAAATACAATTTTCAGAATACCACTAGCCATATAGACCTGTTTTACCTCAAAAAAATTTTACCTCTGCTTAGGTAAAAGAACTTTAGAGCAGCTTAGTTTATTTCCCTAGTATCAAAGTCATACATTTCTACACGGTAATTACAAACACCAACAACTACAGTAATGTTCATAAATGTGTTAACAATAAATATTCTGAGTTTCCTTAATAAAATATTTAGGTCCACTTTATTTTTACATTGTATTTCAATCCATTTATATTAACATGTCCAAAGGTACCAATAAAATGCCTTGAACTGAATTGATGGCACTTTCTGCTGAAAGGAAAAGTTATAAACATGTATCATAAACCAAATTATTTCATAAAGTTCTAATTATTCATCAAAATCAATATTTTCAAGACCAACATAAAATGTTTACTTGGTAGGATCCCTCCTACAGGAAACATGAAAAGCTCTGTACTCACCTCCAGATTTTCACCATCTGAACTTTCTTTCGTTTTAGATGCAGAAGGAGGGGAAGACACTGGAGGAAGAGGGCTGGTTATAATTTGGGAGCTGAAAAAATAATACACTGATATGTAAAATCCTCTTTCTGTAAGAGAAGATACATATGTTCAGCACAGTTCACCACAAGTGAGTCTGGATAAAGTACCATCTCCTAAAGTGTGTTCTGGGTAGCACTGAGTCACATTAGATTCTGGAAAAGAGGCTCCATAGTCAAAGAATATGGGTGATTCATCTTTGAGATGTATGTGCAAGTTTGCATACATTAAAGTTTCTGATAAATACTACAGTGTTTTTAAAAAGTACATTTTACTTTAAGCCAGTATTTTCCAAATATATTTGGCCACAAGACAACTCCTATCTCCTTTTCATCTTTTAAAAAGCATACAAATTGGTGACCAGCAGATATTATAGTTTATAGTTTACATCCTGTCATAAAATCTTAAATAGAGTTCTAATAAAACACTCTAAGTGGCAAAAGTAAGATGAAGTTAAGTAAACATGCCTAGAGACTGAAGCCCTCTAAAGTACAGTGGAAGAAAATGTAAGGGATCTCCTCTCTTAAAAACAGGAAAACATAAAGGAGTCTATATAAGAAAAAAATGTTTTCCCCTCACTGTTTCTCAGTTCCCTTCTAAGTGAATAGCAGCAGATTAAAAAAAAAAAAAAAAAGCATTATCATCAACAAAAATTCAGAAATATAATCTTGAACTCATGTGATAATCGAAATAACTGTACTAATCCAGATAATCTGAATTCTAGACCTCATTTGTAATTAACAAATCTCATGATTTCTTCACAAAACAATTTTATACCCACTAAGTCTAGAATTTCTCATACAAATGTTTCTATTTATCTCAAATTTTAAGATTTTATGAAAAGAAAAATGGCAAAGTAGAAAGAACAAGGGCTTTGGAGTCAACTCTACCTAATTTGCAACACAGAAGACTTTGGGAATTTACTTCTTAAGTCCTTCATGTCTAAATTAGGGATATGAACACCTACCTCAGAGGATTACTAATAACAAGTTTAATGTATGTGGGCCATCTCCTGGTGTCTGCTACAGAGGTGGGAGTTCTTAACTGTTATTACTGTTAATAGCCTACTTTCAATTCAATTAACAGGTTGCTTTAACTACTAAAGAGGTGAAAAGCAGTTAATAAAAAATACAACTTTACAATAAAAATGTCTGAGTCCACTAATATGCCTCATCTTTCATTTTCTTTTTGCATGAACAGCAATGACATCCAACACTTACCAAGCACCATGTGTCAGACACTTTTCTAAATGCTTTATGTGTGTCATTTAATCTTTCAGCAGTCCTTAAAGATCAGTTACTATTGCTGTATCCCCATTTTTAACATGAGAAACTAGGGCCAGGGACACAGAGAGAATATTTAACTTGCAGAAGTTTACACAGCTAGCAAGTGGTAGAGTTAAGATTTTAACGCAGGCATTCTGACTCTATAGCTTGCTTTTAAAACACTGCCCTATAATACAGTAGTTTGTGTTCTGGAGCACACATGCCATGTTCACTGGTAGAACTTCAAACTTATTACCAACCAGGGCTTGGTACATCTGGGAAAAAAGAAAAGAAGACAGTCTGAAAAGGTAGAAAACTATCAGATTTGAAAATAAGTCCTCCCTGGATATCCATACCTATCTATTTCTGCAGAATTTATTCCAGAATTTGACACACTCTCTGACACTGAACCCTGACTATCCTTCTTGGTAGGTTCTAATCCATTCTTTATGTCATCAAAGTTTTCATATTTGAGAGCTTGGACCAGCTGTAATAGGTACATCAATAAATCCTGGAAAACAAACAAAAAATAAGCCAATATTAGAAAAATGCAAATGATTACATACAAGTTATGGGTATTCCTAAATATCAAGATAAACAATTTAATCTACCACTTATCAGTTGTGTTACCTTGGGCAGGTCCCAAGGTTTCTGAACTTCTTGGTGCCTCAATGGATCCTCTTCTTTAAAATGGCCATAATCATATAAACCTTAGAGACTGAGTTGTGAGGATTAAATCGGTTAACAGGAAAAAAGTCACAGAATAGTTCCTGGCACAGAGTAAGTGACCAGTAAACATCTTGTTTAAAATGGTACCCCACTGACATGTATACACTGCTATACTTAAAACAGATACCCAATAAGGACCTGTACAGCACAGGGAACTCTGCTCAATATTCTGTAATAATCTAAATGGGAAAAGAATTTGAAAAAGAATACATACATGTATATATTTAACTGAATCACTTTGTTGTACACCTGAAACTAACACAACACTGTTAATCAGCCATGCTCTATTAGAAAATAAAAATAAAAAATAAAAAGTATCCCAAAAGCACAGAAAAAAAAAAATAAAAACTAAGAAAAATGATTGGAATGGTTCATATAAAGCTGAGAAATTAACAAAAGATCCTTTTTACAGCAATGGCATTTTAGGTCTAAGATTACATGTGAAACTCCAAACTATTAAGTTTTCAAAGTGTTTCTATTTCATAATGTTTCCTGGTTGGAATTTTTTTAAAATATTATATTGCTTTTTTTCCCTTTAAGAGAATTTAGAGGTAAGTGAATTTAGAGAATTTGAGTTGCTTCTTAAATGGAAACTACAATGAAGTAGATATTTTAACATTCAGTTAAAGGAAATGTTTATTTTCCTTCCAACTACCAAAACTGGCTTGAAGAAAACAAATTTCTAAATCTAAATTTCTCCTACTTCTTCTGATAAACAGTGAGATAATTCATACCAAAAAAAAAAGCATCAGGAAAGTTGTTTTTACCTTTCTGAGTTTTCCCTTAATGCTAAGAATGGAAATATTTTCCATCATACTCTATAAATGTACTTCTTAGCCCTTCCCAATGACTATTAAGAAAACGCCAAAAGTTTTGCTTTCAAAAATAATTACAAATTGAAGAAACTCACAAAACTCAAAAGAAAATTGACAGCATCTATTATCTTCCAGTTCTAATTGCCACTCAGGCAGTTAAAATTCAATTATGTAGTATTAAGACATTGTGATTACCAGTTTAATTTTAGTCAACTTTCCTTAAGCCCAGAAACCAGGTTAAATCCCTGGCTAAATATTTATATTTATACTTCAGGTATAAACAAATCTTTCCTTCTGTATTTTGTTAACAACTACTGCATTTGTGTGAGTGAAAGTTGCTCAGTCGTATCCAACTCTTTGCGACCCCATGGACTATACAATCCATGGAATTCTCCAGAGGAGGCCAGAATACTAAAGTAGGTAGCCATTCCCTTCTCCAGGGGATCTTCACCCAGGGGATCCCTGGGTTCGACCCAGGGATCGAACCCAGGTCTCCCACATTGCAGGCAGATTCTTTACCAGCTGAGCCACCAGGGAAGCCCAGTATTTGCAATTAATTGCTTATTTACTCTTTGTCATTTCCACCATTTTAAAAATTTCATGAACATGACTACTTCCCAACATGCTATTTTCCCTTATTTAATACCAAAATATATTCTTTTCATCTTTTTTCTTATACTGACATAGTCAACCTTTTTTACAGTTGCCCAAATACTGACAAAAAGCAATACATGTGATTTTACCATTATATATGATTCTTTTCACAAGAGACTAAATGAAAGGTTAATTGGCTGAGGAGTAGTGTTAGTTGCTTCAGTTCAGTTCAGTCGCTCAGTCGTGTCTGACTCTTTGCGACCCCATGAATCGCAGCACACCAGGCCTCCCTGTCCAACACCAACTCCTGGAGTTCACCCAGACTCACGTCCATCGAGTCAGTGATGCCATCCAGCCATCTCATCCTCTGTCATCCCCTTCTCCTCCTGCCCCCAATCCCTCTCAGCATCAGAGTCTTTTCCAATGAGTCAACTCTTCGCATGAGGTGGCCAAAGGTCTGGAGTTTCAGCTTTAGCATCATTCCTTCCAAAGAAATCCCAGGGCTGATCTCCTTCAGAATGGACTGGTTGGATCTCCTTGCAGTCCAAGGGACTCTCAAGAGTCTTCTCCAACACCACACTTCAAAAGCATCAATTCTTCGGTGCTCAGCCTTCTTCACAGTCCAACTCTCACATCCATACATGACTACTGGAAAAACCATAGCCTTGACTAGACGAACCTTTGTTGGCAAAGTAATGTCTCTGCTTTTCAATATGCTATCTAGGTTGGTCATAACTTTCCTTCCAAGGAGGAAGCGTCTTTTAATTTCATGGCTGCAGTCACCATCTGCAGTGATTTTGGAGCCCAAAAAAATAAAGTCTGACACTGTTTTCACTGTTTCCGCATCTATTTCCCAAGAAGTGATGGGACCGGATGCCATGATCTTCGTTTTCTGAATGTTGAGCTTTAAGCCAACTTTTTCACTCTCCTCTTTCACTTTCATCAAGAGGCTTTTTAGTTCCTCTTCACTTTCTGCCGTAAGGGTGGTGTCATCTGCATATCTGAGGTTATTGATATTTCTCCCGGCAATCTTGATTCCAGCTTGTGTTTCTTCCAGCCCAGAGTTTCTCATGATGTACTCTGCATTTAAGTTAAATAAGCAGGGTGACAATATACAGCCTTGATGTACTCCTTTTCCTATTTGGAACCAGTCTGTTGTTCCATGTCCAGTTCTAACTGTTGCTTCCTGACCTGCATATAGATTTCTCAAAAGGCAGATCAGGTGGTCTGGTATTCCCATCTCTTTCAGAATTTTCCACAGTTTATTGTGATCCACACAGTCAAAGGCTTTGGCATAGTCAATAAAGCAGAAATAGATGTTTTTCTGGAACTCTCTTGCTTTTTCCATGATCCAGCGGATGTTGGCAATTTGATCTCTGGTTCCTCTGCCTTTTCTAAAACCAGCTTGAACATCAGGACGTTCACGGTTCACATATTGCTGAAGCTTGGTTTGGAGAATTTTGAGCATTACTTTACCAGCGTGTGAGACGAGTGCAATTGTGCGGTAGTTTGAACATTCTTTGGCATTGCCTTTCTTTGGGATTGGAACGAAAACTGACCTTTTCCAGTCCTGTGGCCACTGCTGAGTTTTCCAAATTTGCTTAGTTGTGTCCAACTCTTTGCAACCCCCATGGACTGTAGCCCACCAGGCTCCTCTGTCCATGGGATTCTCCAGGCAAGAATACTGGAGTGGGGTGCCATTCCCTTCCCCAGAGGATCTCCCCGACCCAGGGATTGAACCCAAGTCTCCTGTACTGCAGGCAGATTCTTTACTGCAAGAGCTATAGGGAAGTCCACTCTGTGATAACTGCCTTATTAACTCTTATTCAAATGTATCAGTATCAGTGGCCAGGAAAATCAAATGACTTTATCAAAATACTTATATAGAGTTCTGTTTCTAAAAACAAATTTTAATTGGATCAATAAATGCTTGATTTTCTATTATCTTATTTAGGATTTATCACACCTTATAGCTCTAGATATTCTTCTATGTATATTCTAAGAAAAAAATTATATAACAGAAAATTGTTTAATCAAGTATTCTTCTTAGGAGGTTTAAGTAATTCAGTTTCACTGCTACCCTTTATTACCAGACAGGCTTTGGAAATGCTGCTGAATGTACCGCCTAGTGTGCTTTCCCAAGTATAGAAAAGACTTATTGCATGAAATCAAAAAGGTTGCACTGTTATTAAATTCCCCAAGAAGGAGAAATTCAGAAGAAAACACATCTTTTTAAGTCACTCATCACAATATGATTGTCTTAGTCATCTGCTTTCTGTATTCAAACGACCCATTCCTTCATTTGTATGAAAATAAATTAACTTCAGTAGTTAAGTGCAAACGCTGTTTGTTCATTACATAGTCACATTGGAAAAACATAAAATCCCTCCAGGCATGAAGGATATAAGCATATAAGTAAAGCAAAACAAACAAACAAAAAAATCAGATTTCTATCTTAGACAATTCAGGAAAAATTTCTCAAGAGCTATGAAATACTATCTAGATAGTAATCGTCATTCTTCTAAAGAAGTTAATTCTAATGCTTTAGAATACAAATGCAAGATTTCATGTCAAAATCACTATTTCTTATTGAATTAAGAGTAATTTTTCAAATAGGCATTTACAGTTAGAGACATGGGTTCTGACCTTGGTTCCCAGACAGCTACATATATCCCATATTTCTGGTGAAATGAAATACTTTCTATTTTCCTGCATTTTTCAATCTCCTGGCCTTTGCTCGTATTGCTCTCTCCACTTGGAAAATAAACTCAAGTTCAACTTTGAAAATTCTACTCTTCCTTCAATGTCTATCTCAAATGCTATTTCTTCCTCAAATTCTAATGGAGAATCTCTCTCCTTCTGAGCCACACCATAGTAAGAAATATGGCTTTTAAAAATGCCTTTAAAGAATATTAAACAAATCCAATTCAGAAAGATATTAAAAGACTGGTTAAGATATATGTTACATATGTAAGGTGAGTTTAACATTAGGAATTCAGCATCTATTTCATATATTGTATTTATAATATATTAATGTTTTTCAGATAGCATGATGCTATACCTACAAATTATAGGGACCCATTTAATACCTATTAAAACTATAAAGATACATCACTAAAGAAACTAGATAAAACATAAATATTAAAATAAAAATGCAGTTTTCATTTAACCAACAAACAGAAATAAGAGATGACAGTGGTGAGGTAGTTTATAATAGTAATGACTGTCACAAAAATTTTCACATTTTTAAAATGTGAAAAAATTTTATGAAAAATTATGATAAAGGCATATATATCTTGAAAATTTCAATGCAGGTTACTTATTCAAGAATATGGAAAAACATACACAAAACTCTGTTCACTAATACAGTTACAGCAAAAGATTAGAAATAAAACAATTGCTTACCAGAAGAGGCTGACTGGTAAAATAAGTTATAAAATAAATGTGCAGTAAAATATTATGCTGCTGTTTTAAAAGAATAAGGTAGATCTATAGGTATCCATAAAGTCTAAAACCACAGTGTTTTTCTACAGATTAGATGTACCTTTGACATCATTTGCCTTGATATTCATTTGCCTGTGTTTCCAGACTTTACAGACACCAATTATTGTATGTGTTGAATATGAGAAAATGTCCAAGATTATACTGTTCAGTTAATAAGGCATGCTTTTAAAAACATGGATAGGATACTCCTATTTACCTTAATTTTAAGAGATGTCTTGGTGGCTCAGATGGTAAAAATTTGACTGGAATGAGGAAGACCTGGGTTTGATTCCTGGGTCGGGAAGATCCCCTGGAGAAGGGAAACACAACCCACTCCAGTGTTCTTGTCTAGAGAACTCCATGGACAGAAAAGCCTGGCGGGCTACAGTCCATGGGGTCACAAAGAGTCAGACACAACTGAGCGACTTTCACTTTTCATCATATGAACATACATGCATATATATGCTTGCAATTTACATACAGAATATATGAAAAGATATGAGTGACTATTTTTCGGGGGATAAAAAATGGCTGGAAAAGTGGAATTGTTAAAGGAGCTTCAATGTAACTATTTCATAATTTATAATTTAAAAGGAAAGCAAATCAGAAAAACAAAACAAAACATGATAATATAATAACAGTAAAGGAACAAACCAAATGCTGTGGGAGCAGAAAAGAAATCAAAATGTCATCTGCTTCCTTCAGTGGTTAAGAGAAGTTTCTCAGAGATGTTGAGGTCTGTGCTACACCTTGAAGAATGAACAGCAGGAAGACCTCTCTAGGAAAATGAAGTAACACACACAGGCTTGAGTACTAGAGGGACTATGGCATCCTGAACGAATTACTGTCCAAATATAAAATGCAGTAATTTTCATTCAGGTTTTTCAATTGTCCAAGATGTAGATATTTAGACAAAGTGACCTTTGATGTGATGCTATGTTTACATAATTATATTATATTAAAGGACTACATTAAGGGCTCACTATGGTAAAGAATCTGCCTGCAATGTGGGAGATCTTGTGTTCAATCCCTGGGTTGGGAAGATCCCCTGGAGAAGGCAATGGCTACCCACTCCAATATTCTTGCCTGGAGAATTCTATGGACAGAGGAGCCTGGCAGGCTACAGTCCACGGGGTCACAAAGAGTCACACATGACTGTGTGACTTTCACTTGAAATACTAAAAAACATTTGAAGTTCATAAAGCCATGAATACCATACTACTCCACAGATAATAACTGGAGAAGGAAATGGCAACCCACTCCAGTATTCTTGCCTGGAGAATCCCAGGGACAGAGGAGCCTGTTGGGCTGCCATCTATGGGGTCGCACAGAGTCGGACACGACTGACGCGACTTAGCAGCAGCAGCAGCCACAGATAATGCAAAAGCAAAGAGACATTTTATACCAATTAGAAAAGAAAGGTACAACATGAATGATTTTAGTATAAAATTGATATAAATTTATAATCTTTCAGCGTATTATGTATAAGTACAGTTTTCAAAATTTTTCCCATGTAATTTTTTCTTCATAACTATTAAGTGATATAAATAGCTATTATCACTATTTTTTACTTTTTTTTTGGATAGGAAACTGAGGCGAGAATAACACATGTTCCCAAAGACATATGGGTACATAGAGTCAGATAAAAGCCAAAATTCAAATCTTAATGTACATTTGAAGAATCAGTAGAAACTAAATTAAAATATTTTTTTAAGCTGAGTATACAAAATTCATTATTGAACCAAGTTCAGAGAAAGGGAAATCAAGAGATAGTTACCATCTCACTATCTATCATCTCTAAAACCTCAAAAAACACTCCCAAATTAACAACCATATTTTGCGGTTTGGGATACATGCAATATTTCTATCATTATTCTTTATCTCATAACAAAAATTATAAAAAGTCTATAAATAGTTCAGTACTTGCACTAATACTGTTAATTCCAGAGACAATTAAATGTTTAACCTCTAAGTTTATAAGGGAATGTAGTCGGACACGACTGAGCGACTTCCTTTTCACTTTTCACTTTCACGCATTGGAGAAGGAAATGGCAACCCACTCCAGTGTCCTTGCCTGGAGAATCCCGGGGGCGGGGGAGGCTGGTGGGCTTCCCTCTATGGGGTCGCACAGAGTCGGACACGACTGAAGCGACTTAGCAGCAGCAGCAGCAGTCAGACAACCAAAAATGATGATTTATAATATTTCTATTTAAACTCTGAACCCATGTTGAGGAGGGCTGTACTGACTACAACCCAAGACATTTATCTAAATCATGACTCATGTCAAATACAGATAAAGACTTAATGACTAAAGTGAAATTTCTAATGAATTTCAAAATAAATACTTCATTATTTTAAATAAATATTGCAATAATTTATTTTTACTTGTGATATAGTAAAAAAAAACAATAAAGAAGATAATATGCTGAATCACAATGCTAGGAACTGCTGTTTGATAGGAGAGTGAAAAACATCCTAGTCCAAAAAAATTATATAATATCTGAGAATTGCCTCAGAATAATCTAGTGGAATGTAAGGAATGGGGAGGAGAGAATAATTGGCATTAGAGATGAAAACAAAATCGTCTATGAGTTGGCAACTACTGAAGATAGGTAAATTACGTATGAACAGTCACTGTACCACTTTTTTAGTGCTTAAATTTTACTGTAATTAGATACATATACAACTATCAACTTTAATAAATGTGGCATTCTGCTTCTTGAAATTCAAATACCACTAGGAGTTCAAAATCATGATGAGCACTCCTATACATATATTGAGGCTTAAGAAGAGTCATCTTATATTCCATAAGCCTTGCAGGCTATGTATGAGAACACATTTCCTCTATAAAAATTAGTAAGTTATAAAAAAATTAGTGAATTCATCTACCTGATTAGGAATTACTAAAATTCAACATCTAGCAATGTTTTGGGTCAGTACAGTTTCCAACCTTCCCAGGTGGCCTTATATGTATATAAACAGCCACCATAAAGCTTGTTGTCTTTCTCTTGCAGAGGATTCAAAACCACATTTAAAAAAATTTACTTACACACACAATTGTAGTAGCTTAAAGTTTAAAGGAGGAGTCTGAAAAAGAATAAGATGACCATGCATCTCTATGCTTTAAAGGCCCCAAAGGCTTTTCAAAGCTACTATTAAATGTGGCTTGTTGTAGACTGACTGATAGAGGGGATCTGAATTATTCCCTAGCTGGTACTGCATTAAACCATTTTTCATTAGAATTCCTTTTTCCAGACAGAGCAATACAAGCTCTGCTGCCAGGTAAATGCCCTGGGGGAGGCTGTCCCATCACATAACAGATCAGGAAGTAAATTTTCATTTCACAGAAGAGCCCCTAGTGAAATATTTTAATTTTGCTTCTAAAAACACACATAGTATATCCTCTTCCCTTCTAAAACTTTCCCTCTCTCTCTCTCTCTCTCTCTCTCTCTCTCTCACACACACACACACAGGTCCCAGTTTAAAATGTACCCAGTTGCAGAGGAATAGTGAACACAAAAGCACCTCATCATCCGCCTGCCGTAATCGGGCCACAGCATAGCGCCTCACTGTTGGATTCGTGTAATGAGAGGACAACAGCTCCAAGGAATCCTCTACATCCATAGGCTTCCACTTGCCTAGAAGTTCCAGTGCCTGTTTGGCCTCCTGAGGTAGATCCCAATTAACACATTTCAAGAACTTTGTCAAAGCCTAAAATCAGAAAAGGTTTGAAAATTAGAAATATCTTATTCTGGGAAAGGGAGAATCAAGGATGACGAGGCAGAGCTCAACTTGGACCTGACGGCAGAGTCACAAAGTCGACGACAGACTCCTCACATAAACACTAAACACACAATCTGAGAAAAAAAATGCAGGACCAAGGGGTGAGGGTGGAGTGAGGGGGTGGGAAATGCATGTTTTTTGTAACGACTTTTTTTTTTTTTCAGAGCACTACAAAGCACTATGAAGCTTTAAATTTTCTTCAACTTTTCTTCATTATGCTTTCACTATTTTAAAATACTGCAAGACTCAACACAAGGAAATTGTTGAGACGTGTCTCATGAAGGCTGAAATGTCTTAAGAGAAAAACTTCATTTTACAATATCAACATGTGAGACATAAAACATTGCAACCAAAGAATGAAAGAGTCCAGGGCCAAAAAGAGTAGAACCGCATTCAAGGTACAATTAAAAGAAAAAAAAAAAAAAAGAAAGAAAGAAAAGAACACATCTTAGAGTCAATGGTTTCCCTAGATACTCACATAGGATGACTCAAACAAAGCTGAATATGTATGTCTCTCTTACAGAGAGAAGTAACTACAGAAAAAGAGAGACAATTTAAAAAAAAAACAACAAAAAAAAAACACCTCTACAGAAACAAGTATAAAAATAGATAAACCCACAGGAGCATTGGTTTCTGTATATTCATTCTATGATTCAGCTGGCTGTTTGTAGAATCTTTCTGGAATCTCCCTTCTTTAGAAAGGTAGCCAATTCTTCTTAAGACTGTCAGGTGAGGAAGCTACCTTGGAGCATATGATTCATGGCTGCATAACAATAAATGCTTTTTAAAGAAAGGATTGCACCTGTTTTTCATAAAACAGGTACAAAACATTAAAAAAAAAAACTTAAAAAAAAAAAGCAATCCCTATTGTCAGATCTCCCTACTAACACTTTGCTGGCTGATATCCAGACATTTTCTTCTTTTTCTATGAATTCATCTCTTGAACAAAGATAACTTTAAAATTTTAAATTCTTGCTCTGCTCAACTAAAAACATTTTCATTAGTAAACTAACCAAGTTCTCCAAAAAAATGTTCCCTTGAATAATAAAACACAATTACTTATTAGTATGACATAAAATTAATCTTCATTCCCATTCCCTAACTTATTGTTATTTAACTTATATGTGGAGTGCATCATGCAAAATGCTGGGGTGGATGAAGCATAAGCTAGAATCAAGACTGCCAGGAGAAATATCAATAACCTCACATATGCAGATGACACCACCCTTATGGCAGAAAGTGAAGAGAAACTGAAGAGCCTCCTGATCAAAGTGAAACAGGAGAGTGAAAAAGCTGGCTTAAAAAAACTAAGATCATGGCATCCACTCCTATCACTTCATGGCAAATAGAAGGGGAAACAATGGAAACAGTGACAGACTTCGTTTTCTTGGACTCCAAAATCACTACAGTTGGTGACTGCAGCCATGAAATTAAAAGACGCCTGCTCCTTGGAAGAAAAGCTATGATAAACCTAGAAAGCATATTAAAAAGCAGAGACATTACTTTGCCAACTAAGGTCCATCTTATAAAAGTTATGGATTTTTCAATAGTCATGTACGGATGTGGGAGCTGGACCATTTAGAAAGCTGAGCACCGAAGATTTGATGCTCTTGAATTGTGGTCCTGGAGAAGACTCTTGAGAGTCCCTTGGACTGCAAGGAGATCCAACCAGTCAACCCTAAAGGAAATCAGTCCTGAATATTCATTAGAAGGAATGATGCTGAAACTGAAGTTCCAATAAAAAGACCCTGATGTTGGGAAAGATTGAAGGTGGGAGGAGAAGGGGATGACAGAGGATGAGATGGATGGATGGCATCGCTGACTCAATGGACATGAGTTTAAGCAAGCTCTTTGAGCTGGTGATGGACAGGGATGTCTGGCGTGCTGCAGTCCATGGGGTCACAAAGAGTTGGACACGACTGAGTGACTGAACTAAACTGAACTGAACTGAACTTATTCCTGACTTAACTCAATTATGGGATAAAAGCACTGTGGAGTGCTCAAATTTGTATAATCTGAGTGAAGTCACTTGCCCATCATCTCAAAATATCGGACAGGCTAGACTTAGACTCTAAATCCATTGACTCTCAACCCATGCATGTTTTACCAGATGGTTTCTCCTTACCATTAAGGAACTACTATCTACTAATTAGCTAGCCCAAGCCCCTGGGAGCCATTACTCTACCAACACTTATCCCCTAAACTTATAGGAAAAAAAAGGGGCACAAGTGGAGGGTCATTTTCCAGGTCTCAAATGAGTCCCTGGGACTGGCTACCTAGTGAAGGTCCTTGGCTTCAACACAGGAAAGAATTCAAGAACCAGCCACAGTAAAGTGAAAGCAGATTTATGTAGAGAGATACCCACTCCATAGACAAAGTGTGGGCTGTCTCAGAAGGCACGAGTGACCCTGAAATAAGGGGGTGGTTAGTTTTTATGGCCTAGGTAATTTCACAGGCTAACAAGAGGGAAGATGATTCCAAGTACTTTGAGGAAAGGGCAGAGATTTCCAGAACTGGGGCACCACTGACTGTGCGGCCTATTATGGTTGGCCTCAGAACTGTCATGGCACCAGAGGGTGTGTTGTTTAGCTAATGTATTACAGTGAGTACAAATGAGGCTCAAGGTCTCCTGGAAGTCAAATTTTCTGCCACCCTGGGCCTATTTAGGTTCCAATCAGTTTTTGTGAATCCTGTTCTTAATGGCTGCTTCATTCTTCTAATGGTTGTGCCCTGCCTCCTTTCTTCCTGTCTCAAATCCATTCCTAATTCTCTTCGATTATTTCCTGGTGATATTTCCCACTGTTCCCCTCAGACTGACTCTCACTATGCCACACATCTAGAGTTTGGCACAGCCTTCAAGCTAAGGGTTTCTCTTCTAATCATTTCACGAACTGTCAGATATTCAAGTTGGAAGTGATTTATTAGCACAAACTCCCACTAACAGCACAAATTTACTGTATAATATCTCTGACAAAAAGAGACTTGATATTTACCTAAGAAATTCCAGTGATTAATTTCCAACGTACTCATTGTATTTACAGACAGTGAAGCCATTTTTTTTTAAAACCTTGGCTTCTTTTTTGAAACATTCCTTTATACCTCTTACCATAATCCAAACCTTTAATTCTCAATAAGCTCTCATTGCCCCTCTATGCTTCAATCAAGCTAACCTATTTTACATATAACGGTCTAACTCCTATCTACAGGGAGTTCCTTCCTTTCTTATGCTCTTTGTCAAAACAGTAGTGTCATCTTCTTTAAGGCCAACTTGCCAAAATATCAACTTTTCCAGGAAGTTTTCAGCAACTTTCAGTCTTCTCTCAGTAGCTGCTTAATTTTACATTCTTCAATTAAATTACTCTCTTCTAACTACCAAATGCTTTTCTGGACATTCTTATGTCTACAACTGGAATTTCCATTCCCCAAGGATAGCTAGCCATTTCTTCTGTACCTCCTGCACATCATTTAAGTGCTCTCTTTCCATAAAAGCACGTGGATGGCCCTCCTTATTCTATGCATTTATTTTTTACTTCTTAAATGTATTTCTAGATTTAATGTGGAAATAAAGCAATACTTCCTAAATAACTACAGTGAAAGCTTTTCCACTTCACAGTATATCAGCAGTCTTAACGAAAATGTGCCAGCATGTACTTACTATAAACAAATCTTGTAGCAAGCTGATGTACTCAATTCAGTAACCGAAACAATCTAACCCTCAGATTCTCAGATTTATAGATTTATTAGTAAGATTTATGGAGTATACTGCTGCCGGGGACTGTACAAAGATTTCACAACCTGATAATGCTAAATGTGACAAAGGTAAACAAGAATAGAATAGAATGAAGGTGGAAACAAGAAGAGGAATGAGAAAGAAAGGAAGTAAAAGAATTTGAAGTCAGAAATAGTAATGACGATACTTTATTTCAGGTGCTTTAAAGATGCTTTATTGATCTATATAAAACAAAGATAGAGGATTCAAATGCAATTTTATACTTAGGGCTTCCACAGATAACTGTAGAGTATAGGTTTTAGAGGAAAGGTGTTTGGGTTCAAATCTTAGTTTCCAGCTCTATCAATAATTACTGAGTCCAATGGAGCACATTATTTAACTTTTAAGTGCTCTATCTCATAAGTTTATGTAAATATTAAATAAGTTAATGATACAGATGTTTAAAACAGAATACATACATAATAAATAATTGACAAGTGCTTCTGATGTTACCGTCAAATGTTAACATTATCACATGTATTATCATGTTTTATATTAATAGCAATAAATATTTTGTTAACCTCCTTTCTGAACTTAGAGTCACCTCATTGTTATCTCCTACTTTTAGAATCACGATCACACTTCAGAGCTGAAAACACTATTTATCATACATATTTCTAATATTAACTTCTACCAACCCTATTTTTGGAAATTTCTGCATTTCCAAAATGTAGAACAGGAAAACCTGTTCTACTCAAGACACTTCTGACACCCTAATTCTCTGAAGACACTGAGTATCCTGCAACTTAACTGAATTCTGATACTCAGTGCAGAACTCAGTGCAAGACTGCTTCCCATCTCAGATGCTAAGAGCAAACACTGGGTCCTCAGGTACCCAGAAATCAGTCCAACATGGACACATATTTGGGGTTCCCACGACTGACTTTCCTCAGGCTCAGTAATTGCTATAATGACTCAAAGAACTTAGAGTACTAGTTTACTTATTATTGCTGGTTTATTATAAAATATATAAATGAATAACCAGGTGAAGAAACACATTAGGTGAGGTCCGGAAGGGTCCCAAGCACGGGAGCTTCATCTGTCCCCATAGTTAGGGATGCAACCTCCTGGCATATGGATGCATTCACCAACCCAGAAGCTCTATGAACTCCACTGTTACAGGTTTTCAGAGATCCCATTACACAGGCAAACTGATTAAATCATTAACTATTCTTGGGTTCTAGCTCAATTCCCAGCCTCTCTCCAATCCCCTATCCCTGCTCCCCCACCTCCAGAGGTCAAAGGTAGAGCTGAAAGTTCCAACCCTCTAATCAAAACTGCAGCTCTTTTGGCAATGAGCCCATCTCCAAGAGTCACCTCATTAGCATAAATACAGGTACAGTTGAAAAGGCCTTATTTTGAAAAACAAAAGATGCTCTTCTCATTCCTACCACTCATGAAATTCCTAGGGTTTTAGAAACCCAGTGTTAGTAACCAGAGATGAAGACTAAACATATTATTTTTTATTGTATCACCATATCACAGCTATTTTAATATTTTAAATTCAGAACATTCAAAACCAAAATATCTCCTTATCCTGATCCTTCCACTTGCCATATTTATTTCAGGTGCTCAGGACAAATTCTTGGCAATTGCCTCCAAGTAATTTTATACATTTTCCTCTCCTTCCTCTGCCCTCTAATACAGCTCTCAAAATCCATACATGAACCTCCTAATTATGTCTTTTTTCACTGTCACCTCTGCTGCAATCCTCCTGGTTTATCTTCCTTAAAACATCACTTGTTAAGACACATTCTTGGCTTTACAGGTTTCCTTTTGCTAGTGATATCCAACTTTGAATCACAGAATTCAAGGTTCATTACAATCTGACTCCATCTTTTCTATTTAAAGAACATTTCATACAAATATTTCTATCTCCCAAACTTAATACTCTGCCTTACTCATGCTTTTCTTTCCCATGAAACATGATCATCAAATAAGAATGACCACCAAAGTTTGTTCAAACTTTAGGACCAATCTTACTTCTGTAAAACCTCCCTCATATCACAGCACATTAATCTTGTTCTCCTTCACATCACTATTCTAGTAATTACCTAACTATTAACTAATGAGACAGTGAACCTTTATCAGTTACTATCCTATACTTCTCCATCTTGGTTATCTATAATTATCTTTTCCCCCAGACAAACTGGGCCAGGCAGAGATCCCTGGAGAAGAACATGGCAACCCACTCCAGTGTTCTTGCCTAGAGAATCTCACAGACAAAGAAGCCTGGTGGGCTCCAGTCCATAGCGTCGCAAAGAGTCGGATATAACTGAAGCGACTTAGCAGGCACACCCAAACAATTTTAATTTATATGAAATTTACAGTGACATAGTATCTCAAAGCCCAAAGCCTTAAATAACACTAGGCCAAGAGTTGATACCAACTGTGTGCTGAATTGAATTCGTTTCTGCTATGGTATGCCATCAGCTCCTTGCCAGGAGTCACAAGTACGACTACTGTCCTGACGTCACCGTCTCAGAAGCAGCCTCGTCAGTGCAGTCCTTGTGCATCACCGTCACCTTCCCCATATGACTATTCCTACTGTTTTGTTCCCTAAGCATAACAGAAAGATAGTAAAATGATGGTTATCTTTAATTAACATTTCCACAAGAAGAAAGGACATTTACCATGTTAAAAGCTGAATTTACAAAGTTATAATATTCACACTTTTGGTTCCACAAAAACGAGTCACTTTGTACATGCTACGGACCATACATTTATAACTACTTCATAAATTTAACTGCTTTTATTGGACAAACTTATTACTGTGAACTTTTCAGGTGAAACGTTAAGTCTAGACTAGAGGGCTTTTATCTGAAATACTTAAGGCAGGTCATTTAGGAAAAAATAGGTGGAAAGAACAAATTTAATTAAAAAATAAATAAGAACTATAACTTTGAAAGAACCAATTTCCACTAACTTGTTTTCTGAGCACTGCTTTTTCGCTAGGAAATCTTTACAGCCTTTAGGGCAAAAATGTCATATAACCTAAATCATAGTTCCTGAGAAACTGGCATTGAGCAAATTTCTTTTATAAATAAATTAAGGGACAGTGGAAGAGAAGTATTTATTTTCTATAAAACCCATTTTAAATTATTACAAAGATACAAATGTGGCTATGTGAATAATTCCTTTGGTCATTTCAAGAACAATATATATTTGGTTTTCTGAAAAGTGCTTCCAAATAGTAAAAAATAGCATTCACCTTACTCTAGTGATCATAAGAACTCTATAATACGTCCTGAGAATTGAAGTTTCATCACCTACCATTTAAAAACTTGAAATCAACTAGTTAAATGCAATCTGTCACAAATTTGCACATATCTAGAGGTAACTGAATTTCAGGGGGAAGTGACAACTTGTTTACACAATTTTCCTCAGAAGTTTTTCGATCTAAGGGAATTCTGCTTTGTAAATCTATGATTCTTGAACCTATACATTCTAACAGGTTTAATTCAATATCTTGCTATTTATTTTTAGACAAAACTGCTGCATTCAAGATTCAATTTCTGTGAATAAGGTTATTCTTCATTTAGTAGAGTACCATATACTAACTCAATCTTTTTAAAAAAACACAAAAATCACAAATCTGTGCTTATGCTGATGATTCCTTCCTTTTCTTGCAGGGATAAAAAGAATAACACTCAAAAGCTACAGCAAATTTAAAATTCCTCTCTCATTCTTATTATAGATGTAAAAGAGAATGAGTATGGTTCATCCACAAAGAATTTCCCAAGGCATCAATAAAGGATAGAAAAGAAAAGCTGAAGAGTTAAAATGAGCTGTAATTGGATTTTTATCCAATCCCCAGGCCATGGACTATACAGGTCCGTGGCCTGTAAGCAACGAGGCCACACAGCAAGAGGTGAGTGGACCACCTTGCAAAGCTTCACCTGTATTTATAGCTGCTCCTCAAGGCTCCCATGGAAGAAGTGAGACTAATCTCTGATGGCTCAGTGGTAAAGAATCCGCCTACAGTGCAGGAGATGCAGGTTCGATCCCTAGGTCACACAGATCCCCTGGAGGAGGAAATGGCTACCCACTCAAGTACTTTGGCCTGAAAAATCCCATGGACAGAGTAGCCTGGCGGGCTACAGAACATGGAGTCACAAAGATTCACACACGACTGAGCGACTAAGCATACAACACAACATAAACTAGAAGAGACTTAAAGTTCACTATAATTGAATCAATTAATATTAAATGTGAAGACGCTAAAGTAGTCAAAAAGCTTTTTCATGACAATAAATAGCAATAAACAATCAGCCTCAAAACTAAGTCTTTATACTCAAGTCTACGACTGACTGTGTGTGCTAAGTTGCTTCAGTCGTGTCAGACTCTTTGCAATCCTATGAACTGTAGCCCTCCCCGGGCTCCTCTGTCCATGGGATTCTCCAAGCAAGAACACTGGAGCAGGTTGTCAAGCCCTCCTCCAGAATATCTTCGTGCATCACTTATGTCTCCTGCATTGGCAGGCGGGTTCTTTGTCACTAGTGCCACCTGAGACGGCCCCCTAGTACTGACTTCTTCATCACAATTCTCTCTCTCATAGGATACTGGCCCCAGATAGCTGAGGTGCACGTGAAAGGAATGATTTCAGTGAGCCCAGAAGGAAACTTTATTTACTCCGTAGCTTCAATATGGAAGGCACTGTCTAGTTCTGACCTACCCTCTCTACCCTCATCTCACGCTCGATGCCATTCTACCAATCCATCATTTCAGATTATAGTTCTCATACTCTCTCACTAGCCACATCTCCAGAATTCTACAGTTCTTTGACAGCTACCCAGGCTCAAGGAGGCAAAAAGAAAGATAAAATATAAGCCTCGTATAAAAAAGTATGTTGTCACAGAGCTAATTTACTTCTATGAAAAGAGAGAGGACAAAAGTGAGTCAAGATTTAACTCTGCACCTACTATGCACTAAGGACTCAACCGGGTTACTCATATGTATCCTCTCACCTGTGAAGAAGGGCTGTCCTAACTAGCAAAATGAGGAAACAAAGCTTCCAAAGAAATCTGCTTCACCTTATCCAGAAAGAGTAAGTTGTACTGCTGCAAACTGAACCCAAATCTCTGTGACTTAACCCATTTAGATACTGTCTATACATCAACAAAGAGGTACATATATCTTTGGGTGTATAGTTTTATAATTTTTAAGAAATGGAGCAACATACTTTGCTCTGTAACATTTTAATAAAAATTTGACAATTAGTCTGTATTTCTATGACAGTTTTGCTCATTAGCAACAAAGTTTACAGATAAATTTGATACGTGAAAATATTCGAGAAACTCACTTTTTCTTGATTAGTAAGATAATATCTAAACTTCCATACAAGATCTTGTTCTTCATATGTAAGTTGCTTTGTTGGTGGATAACTCACAATAATCTAAAACAAAGAAAAAAAGAACCACTTTATCAAATTAAAAAAAAAAAAAAAACTTGCTATCTATTTCCATTTCATTTAAAATTTTCCATTCATTTAAATATATCTATAATTACTACAGAAGAAAGGAAAACATACATGAAGCTAAGGAAGACATAAATGTGCTGTACCCACCTATCAGTTCAAAAAGGACATTGTTCAGAGTGTAAGGGGAGAAAAAGATAGATAAAAGTTAAGCCTCATATAAAAAAGTATGTTGTTAAAGTTAATTTATTTCTATGAAAAACACAACAAACTCAAATAACAAAAGTTTTACCCCACCAAACTACTGCCTGCAAGATATACTATACAACATGGGAACAGAGAGAACAATTTGTAATAACTATAAATGGAAAGTAACCCTTAAATTTGTATAAAGTTTAAAAAAAATAAAAATGAGGAAGGAAAAAGCCCCCACCAATACATACACAAGAAAAGGAAAAAAAAAATCAAAACAAAAAACCAAAAGTATAAACTTTTCTGTTTTTTGTTTTTTTTTTTTTTTTTAACTCTAAACAGACCTTTAATGACAGACCTTTAATGCAGTGTGGTTGGACCTAAAGGGTGAATGGTCTAGGGCACTGGGGACACAAGTCAAGCCTTAAGTAGGCCGTCTGAGATTGCTGCTGGCGGTAGCCACCTCGGCGCATGTAGCCCTCGTTTTTCCGGTAGCCGTCTTTCTGGTCTCGGAAGTAGCCACCATAGGTACCCTGCTTATGGTCAAACACCCGCTCGTTGTTCTCCACCAGGCTGCCCAGCTTCTCGGCCAGCTGCAGGGCCAGGTTCTGCTGGGCGGTGGGCTCCGTGCGGTGCATCACCACGGTCTGCGTCGGCTGGTCTAGGGAGGCCATCAACTCCTCGTTAATGATCATTTTGCTGATGATGGAGTGTACCGTGGGCAGGTCCAGCTCAAACATGTCGGACAGTGTCTCCATGCTGATGGAGTCGTAGACACTGCTATAGGTGAACAGGTAGGTCCGCAGTGACTCCTTCTCTTGTTAATGGGTTTCCCTGATAGCTCAGTTGGTGAAGAATCTGCCTGCGATGCAGGAGACCCTGGTTCCATTCCTAGGTGAGGAAGATCTGCTGCAGAAGGAATAGGCTACCCACTCCTGTATTCTTGGGCTTCCCTTGTGGCTCAGTTGGTAAAGAATCCGCCCACAATGTGGGTAGACCTGGGTTCGATCCCTGGGTTGGGAAGGTCCCCTGGAGAAGAGAAAGGCCACCCATTCCAGTATTCTGGTCTGGAGAATTCCATGGACTGTGGGGTCACAGACAGTCCACTGGACTGAGCAACTTTCACTTTCACTTCACGTTATCTTGTTAAGCCAACAGAAGACCTCTCTTAGACAATGTTATCTTAGGGCCCGTTTCTAAGAAAACTATACTAACAAGACATACTATTTGTAGCTCTGTCTCTAGGGCTAATAGTTCCTGAAAGCCCCAAAATGATACAAAACAACAGAAACGTTAAGTTGTTGAAACTACATAGGATTCATTAACCTGCATCTGAATCACTTTCAAGTGATGTGCTATCACATGAGCTGCAATCAAAATATCCACTCATTATTTTTATATTAATATTTTTAAAATGCTCTTACATTTAGCTGATCTCTTGTGGCAGCATTAGGTTTGAGATCGTGGTCAGAAGGTCCACTTCTTAAACTCCGGGCAAGTTTGTGATGTTTGCTCTCAACTAAATTCTCCTATAAATTATTTAAAAATATTAACCAACAATGTAAATTTCACCAATAATCAGTTTCAACAGTCACTCAGAAAAAGCAAATAGTTACTCCAGACCAGTTTATAATGCTATTTTCTTCTTGTTACAACTGTAGTCTCCTCTGTACCTTGTGGTGATAGGGAAAGCTAAGCAAGCTTGCCTATGCTTCACCAGGCACTGGTGCACATGTGCATGCCGTCCCAGGCCCTTGTTTTAACCCCCCATTGTATTCAAGGTTTTAAATCGTCTAGCCAATCAAGTGTCACCTTCACTCCAAAAACTTCCCTTGGCAATGCAGACTAAAGCTCCCTTTTCCTAGGAGTTACTAGCAACTTTGTGATATAATCATACTATCACCTTCGTTTAAACTGCCTAGGGCAGTGACAATGATCAAAACGCTTGACTATTTTATCTATGGCCAAAATCATAAGCTTTGAACACACTGTCTTTGCTTAAAGAGACCTTATTTTATTCATTTTTACCTGTATGAATTGTCTGTTCCTGTATTTTTCCTAATTTGCAATTGGCTTTTTGGTCCTCTACTCTCCAGTATTAAGAGTTTTTGACATACTAGATACACAGCCCTTTGTGGTATGTCACAAATAGTTTCTCCCAGTTTCTCAACTGTCTTCTGACTTTGTTACAGTGTTTTTGCCGTGCAACATTTTTTTAACATAGTCGAATTTACCAATCATTTCTTTTGTTGCCTCTGGATTTTGACCCAGCTTTAGAAGTCTACCTACACTGACAGTAAAGTACCAGTTCAGTTCAGTTGCTCAGTCGTGTCTGACTCTTTGCAACCCCATGAACCACAGCACGCCAGGCCTCCCTGTCCATCACCAACTCCTGGAGTCCACCTATACTCATGTCCACTGAGTCGGTGATGCCATCCAACCATTTCATGCTCTGTCGTCCCCTTCTCCTCCTGCCCTCAATCTTTCCCAGCATCAGGGTCTTTTCAAATGAGTCAATTCTTCGCATCGGGTGGCCAAAGTATTGGAGTTTCAGCTTCAACATCAGTCCTTCCAATGAACAGTTAGGATCCAGTTAGGATCCATTTTATAATATTTAAATCGTGATTCATTTGGAGTTTTTCCTTATGCATGGTGGGAGGTATGTATGGTATGGAAATTTTATTTTTTTCTAAATGGTTCTTCCCTAGCACTATGCTCCAGTGATGAAAAGTCACCTTTATCAATTTCCTTATGTACTTGGATTTATTTCTGGGATTTTTAGACAGTTTTATCAGTCTTTGTGTATATGTACATGTGCTAGTATCACACTTACACAGTCTGTTTTATTGTCTGATACAGGGATAAACCAGCTTGGTGGTACTCAATGTTTGCTATATTCCTCTATTTAGTTAATACTAATGGCTACAAATTAAAATTTTTTAACATAGCAGACAAGGGTAGCTCAACTTTTTAAAAATATCTTTTGTTTTGTCCTTTCTCAATTGCATTTAAAGCTAAAAAAATTTAATAGAGGTCTAACATCTTTGATTTTTTTAATTACAGCATCCAAAATGTTAAACCTATAATTGTTGATGAACATTTTATTTAGAAAAAAATACACTAAATAAACAGACCTCTCATTTACCTGACATTTTGGTACAAGTTATATGAAAGTAATATGGTTCCGATATGACAAAATTTGTATACACTCATACATTTTGAAGGTAACTCTTCATGTGTTTCCTGTATCTACAACGTAAAAGACAATTTGATTTTATAATGAAAACTCAGTATCCATTTTAGATCTATTAAAACAGTGGCTGACTTTATTTTTCTGGGCTCCCAAATCACTGCAGATGGTGATTGCAGCCATGAAACTAAAAGATACTTACTCCTTGGAAGGAAAGGTATGACCAACCTAGACAGCATATTGAAAAGAGACAGTGCTTTGTCAACAAAGATCTATCTAGTCAAGGCTATGGTTTTTCCAGTGGTCATGTATGGATGTGAGAGTTGGACTATAAAGAAACTTGAGCACCGAAGAATTGATGCTTTTGAACTGTGGTGTTGGAGAAGACTCTTGAGAGTCCCTTGGCCTGCAAGGAGATCCAACCAGTCCATCCTAAAGGAAATCAGTCCTGCGTGTTCATTGGCGGGACTGATGTTGAAGCTGAAATTCCAATATTTTGGCCACCTGATGCGAAGAGCTGACTCATTTGAGAAGACCCTGATGCTGGGAAAGATTGCGGGCAGAAGGAGAAGGGGACGACAGAGGATGAGATGGTTGGATGGCATCACTGACTCCATGGACATGGGTTTGGGTAGACTCCGGGAGCTGGTGATGGACAGGGACGCCTGGCATGCTGCGGTTCATGGGGTCTCGAAGAGTCGGACATGACTGAGCAACTGAACTGAACTGAACTCTCTTTTAAATTATGCCAGGATTGGGAACAGGAGAAGGTCTTAGATGTTTGTTTCTACAATTCCCAAGTGATCTTTTTCTTCCAAATTTTTATTCCCTTTTCCCCCCTATTTCTTCCTTGGAAGTTAGGTAAAACATGTCGTATTTACCCTAATCATCATGTTTTCATCTTCCAATGCACTACTTTCAATCTACTTTGTTCTGATTAGGAAGGTAATTAATCTAATTAGAAATAAATAAAATAAGAATAAAATAGTTCAGAGTAACGTAAATGAATTCTAAGTGTGAATATCACAGTTTATATTATGCTGTTAAAAAGGATTTTTTTCTGGAACTTTCTAAATCTGAAGTCATCAAATCAAACATCTGCTACAAAGAAAGAATTCTTCCTCTTTCTTATTCCTGAGAGAGCTATCATCTCAACAATTCATAAGCAGGGTATCTCAAAATCATCCCAGAAACCATAATCCAAAATGAACAGTTCAGGTAACTACCCATAATCTTCCCTATTTTTCACTAAAATCAATCTCCCTCAAATTTTTATCCATTGATCTTACTGTTAACTTGTGGTATAAATAAATTCTCCTTCTATTATGATGACAATCTTTCAAATACTTGTTTCTCCAAATCTATTTCAAGATCACATTCTATAGCTCTTTCAATAATTAAAATGGTTTACCAACACTGCACTATCCAGGCCTTATGATAAGGTAGTATTTCTTATAAATATTCCATTTGAATCTGATTCCATATGGCTGAAGTGAATTTATGATTCACTTTTAAATAACCAATGAAGTTACAGAGACACTTTTTAGAAAGTGTATGATGTGGATATAAGTCATAATCAGTCTAGAGAAAAGAACTTTCATTAGAAATTTCACAGTGACTCACCATAGACATCTGAGGGTCAGGAACTTTCACTATCTCAAAGCTTGTTAAAATTGGAGATGACTCATCACCATCCTGGATCACAATACAACAAATTCAAAAAATACATACATATATATATTTAACCAAATGGCAAGAGACAATACATGAACATGTGTACTCGAATGTATTTTAATTTTTAAATAACATCATTCCTCCCTTTAAATTATCATCTTTCAACTATATTTTAAATCCATTTGTTACATATATATATCCATTTGTTACCTTCTGTTGCTGATGAAATATTTTGAGAAAAATAAAATTTAACAATAAAAAAACCTGTATTATATAGTTATTAGAGATATGATGTCAGGAAAATCAGTAGACTATATTTGTCAGGATTTTTTTTTTTAAGGTTTTATTTTTTTTATTTCTATTTTTTTTCATTATCTTAATTTTATTTTATTTTTAAACTTCACAATATTGTATTAGTTTGTTTGTAATGACTGAGTCAAAATAAAGGTCCTAAGTTTAAAACTCAGAACAAAAAAATCAAAGAGTATAATTAAAATATGGCACAATGGATGTGTCACATTACTTGCAAAAATCACTTAGCAGATTTTGGTAATTCTTCAAATTATTACAATTAAGTTCCACTCAGGAAAGTTTACTCAAAGTTATATCCAACTAGAAACTCAGCAGCATTGCTTCTCAGAGGACACTTATTCAACACCATGTAAGCTAGAATAACAAGAATCAATTCTTATGAAATAAAACTGTCTTATTTTGTTGGCATTATCATTTTTGAAGAACTCTGGCTTTTATTTTTACCCAATAAAGGGAAGAAAGGTAATTTGGCCTAATAAATGTCACTGAATACATCCTGGAAAAGGGTAAACTAATTTAGGTTGAAACTCATTGCCTCACAATTGTATACCTAGCATCAAATTTTTCTGTCAACTTCCAAATGCTAGTATATTTTCAATTTTACATATGTGTAACAAAATCAGGGGAGACTGAAAGAGGGGAAGTATTGTGACTTTACTTTAAGTTCAGTAATTGAGTCTTAGAGAAAACCACAAATTCCCACAGCTATTGTTTAACAGGCTGGTTCTCAGTCACAACACCAAAAAACACATTTATCAACCCAACTGTGACAAGTAATCTTCACTAAGGCTATCTGTCACAGAAGACAGGTGACAAGAAAGTCTATTTCCATTAGATTCAATGCACTGGCCCAGCAATCTTTACACTAAGTGGAAATATGATAGGAAAAGTAGACAGGCATTAATTTATGGGCAATTTTCAAGAAGCAGTTAGAAAGGGGTCAAGAACCTTTTCAAAAATACTTGAACTTCTTCTAATTTCTATTCTGTTATTATTTCATCTATTATCAAAGCTATCTTTCAAAAGATCCTTCACATCTCCAGTGTTTGAAAATACCATCACCATTAGCATGCTTTTGCAATATAAACTCCATATGGGTGGGAAATATTGCTTTTAATGAAATTACATATAGTAAAAATTAAAAATGTGATTTTATTAAAATGTATTGGTAACAAAACAATTTCACTCACACTTCATTACCCTTTCTTTTTAACAATTTTTCTAATGAATAAACAGAGTGTAAAGTAGTTTACCTTCCTATCTTCCCCCCCCCCAGAGAATATAATCTATAAAATAAAAAGCAGAAACAAGTTAACTTTTTTTAACCTTTTTTCTAAAGGAAGGGGTAAAAGATAAAGGGAAATATATATATACCTTGCGAAGTACCAGAAAAATGATCACAAATTAACTATGCAAATCCTAAACCTTCATTATGAAAACATCTTTCAAATAGTAATTTAACAGCTATAAAACATGGATTAAAAAAAATCACTTGTGACAACTTTAACAAATAACACTAACATGTAAATGCAATTTCAAAGCACTACTTCTTATGAACAACTTAGCTCTATGCTGGACAAAATATTATTCTTTTATGCCATGTATCAAAAGTCTGTCCTCATTTACACTGATTCTGACTCCATCCTCATAAGCACTTGTCTCAGTACTTTCACAATAACAGAAGGTGCCTAGTTTATGTGCTTTTGAACTCCACATACTATTATTTCTGTAGTATTAAAATGAAGACCCATCAATAAGTATTTAAAGCATAGATATTTTTCAAGTAGCTAGATACCAAACACACAACTACTTTCTTTTGGTAATGAACAAACCTGAGCAAATTCGTAACTGCATTCTTTTACCACTCAGACTACTGATAACATGGTTTTCTTAATTTTGCAAGTACTTTATAAATAAATGAACATTTAAAAGGTCTTTCATAAGCATACTTATGTTTAGGGTCACATATACAGTTTCAACACATTATATACATACTTATATACAAACATACCCTTAACATCCAATAGCCTAACACATAAAAAATATGATACCCTCTTTTTACTTTTCAAGTGGATACTAATTGTTAATGAAGCTATTGCTTTAATGTCCTACTTGCCAATTTAGAGAACAGTTAATCAAAAAGTTTTTAATCTCTTGCATATTTATTGAATTCTGTAACCCAGAAATGTATTATATGATCAGCTTTTGTAATCTTATTCTAGCTAAATGATTTGATTTGTGTGTGTGTGTGTGTGTGTGTGTATATATATATATATATAAAAACAACTGCTGCTGACAGCTGTCTGCTGCCATCCTGTAGCCAAATAATTCATCCCAGCAGGAACAATAGTAATTTTTTTTTAATGTTTCCCCTCCCCTCTAACTTAGAGACCATAAACAGTTCCAAGGAAAATACCTTTTCATAATAAACAATACCATATTCCTTATCATCACACTTGACACATCGAAACTCAACCATCAAGTACATGAAATTAGAACTTCGTTTTTCACTCTAAAAAAGAAAAAAATTATGAAAAATGATTTTCTTCAACATTAGTTTGTATCTTATTCCCAATTTAGTAGTACATAGAATCCATCAAATACAAGTTAAAATGTAACAAATGTTTATGTCATTATTATAAGTGTACTGTTTTATATACTACTACTATTTCACTACTGCCTTATCCAGAAGTGCCTACTACTCATTTGTAACTCCTTCCTCAAACTTAATGAAATTTTTGGTTTCTTCAGTAGTAGGAATTTTATTACATAACATTGTAAAGGTTACATTTAACTAAAAATGTAAAACATTTACATTTACATTACAAAAACTAAAAAAAAAAACATTTAACTAAATGTGTGTGTGTGTGTATACACATTTAGTATACATTTGCAGGAAAGTTATTTCATCTCAAAAAAAATAAGATTTTTGTATTTCTAAAAATTTTAAGCAAAGAACAGTTCACTCTTAAACCCTATGGACTAATTCAAATATAAAAGTTAATATAACAAAAACAAAAGTAAAACAAAGTATGTAACTAAGGACAGAGGCAATTTGGGCTTAACAGATACAACATTTACAAGTTTTTGACAATTTATAAATGTCTTAAAATAACTTGCAATCATTTGTAAATTTTTATCAACACACTTTAAATACAGTGGGGAACAGTTATTCTTCCCCAACATATCAAATGTTGGCTGTGTGTATAACTGTATTCCCTTAAGAAAGCAAATATTATGCTAATAATGAAGTAAAAAAAAAAAAGAAACTTAAAAGGGTGATTAATTCTAACCCAAATCAGTTTGAAAAATGGCTTTAAATCTATAGTTATATAATCACAAGGATCTAAGAAGGTCACTTAAAACTGTTCAGCTTATGAAGCATATTATAAGTCTATTATGATAATGGTAATGGCCTCTTAGCCTCTTATCTTTTAAAGAGTGTGGATAGAGTGAGAAAAAGGCTGAGCCAAGTATGCGCTAACGTTACATTTTCTAAACCCAGGGGTATTTAAGTTGATGAATAGAAGCATTTCAATTAAACTGTTTTTAGATGTGACAACTAAAAATTCAAAACAGTAAATTTTTTTTTCCAGTTTCAGTATATGAGAATGTATTATGAATAAGTTTAGAAAAGATACCCAGTATTCATACTAAATGTAACTGTTGTTAGACACTACCAATTTGTTTTTTAAAAATGCACAATGCTAAAATTCAACTTTTCTAAGTGTTCACTATAAAATGACCAATTTCTCTCTTCCTTCTACTAAAAACTGTTCAGAGAACAAAAATTAAGTCAGTTGTGCCATGTGCTGATCACTGTAAGCTACATATATCACAAACCTGTTATCCCTCTCTCCTAATGTGATTAATATACAATTGCTATTTCTGCTCTCTAGGCCAAACATAGTATTTCAGTGCTAATGTACAGAAACTTTTGTTGTTCTAATTTTTTAAAGAGGTTCACTAAAGTCATGTCTTAATTAAACCTATTCTGGACCAATACACAATATCAGGAAGTACACAAATTATCTGAACCATGTAACTTCATCAAGTGCGCACAGTCCTACATGTACTACGTAAGAGAAGGAGCATCTTAACTGGGGAGAGGAACTGCTAACGATGACTTAAGGTAACTGAAGTAAAGACATTGTGTTGATATATTGTTGACAGATATATCCAACTTAGACATAAACTACCATATGGAGAAAGAGAGAATCTACAAGTGAGGTATCAAACTTAACATGGGCTTCACTTATATGATATTTACGATGAAAAGCAGTCAAAGGGAAGTGTTAGTCACTTAGTCGTATCTGACTCTTTGTGACCCCATTGACTGTGGCCCACTAGGCTCTTGTCCATGGAGTTCTCCAGGCAAGAATATTGAAGTAGGTAGCCATTACTCTCTCCAACAGATGTTCCTGACCCAGGCACTGAAGCCGGGTCACCTGCACTGTAGAGGCATTCCTTACCATCTGAGCCAGAGATATCTACTACTTATTTCAGGGTTCAAAAAACACTAAAATATAAAAAAGGCAGATATCTCAAGTTTTCCTCTTATTAGCATATAATTCATAACTAGAAGTTATCCTCAATATCTCACATATGAGAGATACATGACAATGAATAATTCTTCTAAATAATTTTTCATTTAAAATTCTGGAGAAAAAATTTTGAAATAAAAGAGGGATACAACCCACCTCATTTATCATTTCTATTTCTCTAAATGTCAATCTGTCCAGCCAATCTACTTTCACCATGTGACCTTGTCGATGAGCTTTGGTGAGCTGCAAAACAAAATGCAGAAAATTCTAAGCAACAGATATCATAGAAAAGAGGATAAAGAATGGTAATGGGCCATTCTCACCTTCTGGGAAAGACTACATTCTACCTACAGGATGTGTATCTCTCTAAATAAACTTGCTTTCCCCTTTAAAAAAAAAAAAAAGATAGTAATGATTATCAATATGACACTGAAAGTGCTAGCTTATGCAATAAAACAAGGAAAAGGAAATAAACAATAAACAGATTGGGAAGAAATAATACATTCTTTAGTCAAAGGTGACATAATCATTTATGTAGCAAACATTTTAAAATGGACAAAAAAAAAAAGCTCCTGGAATTAATAAGCAATTATAACAAGGAGGATACAAGGTTCATATAAAAAGTCAATCTTTTTTTATATGCCAGCAATTTATAAGTAAAACTTGAAATTAAAAACACAATCATCATTTACATTGGGCTTCCCAGGTAGCGCAGTGGTCAAGAATCCACCGATCAATGTAGGAGACACAGGAGATCCAGGTTTGATCCCTGGTCAGGAAGATCCCCTGGAGAAGGATATGGCAACCCACTCCAGTATTGTTTCCTGGAAAATTCCATGGACTGAGGAGCCGGGTGGGCTACAGTCCATGGGGTCCCAAAGAGTCAGACACTAATCATTTATATTCTGTTCAGTTCAGTCGCTCAGTCGTATCTGACTCTGTGACCTCAAGGACTGCAGCATGCCAGGCTTCCTGTCCATCACCAACTCCCAGAGCTTGTTCAAACTCATCTCATAATATAAGCTAATCATTTATATTAGCACCCCCAAAAAATAAAATTGATATAAATCTAACAAAATATGTATAAGATCTATATGAGGAAAACTACAAAACTCTGATGAACAAGATCAAAGAAGAAATAAATAAACAGATACTCCAATCAGGGTAAGAAGATTCAGTATTGTCAAGATGTCAGTACTTACCAACTTGACCTACAGATGCAAAGCAATCCCAGTAATCAAGATAGTATGGAAAATAACAAATAAATAGATCAATGAAACACAATAGATTCCAGAAACAGATCACATAAATACAGTCAACAGATCTCTGACCGAGAAGAAGAAGCAATAAAACGGAGCAAAGAGTCATTTCAACAAGTATTGCTGAACCAACTGGACATGCAGTGCAAACAAATAAATGTAGACAAAGACCTTACATCCTCTACAAAAAATAAATCACAGAGCTAAATGTAAATCACAAAAAACAAAACTCCTATTAGATAATATAGTAGAAAATCTAAATGACCTTGGGTAGATGACAAGTTTCTAGATATAACACCAAAGGCACAATCCATAAAAGAAAATCATTGATAAACTGGACTTCATTACAATTAAAAATGTCTCTCTGTGAAAGACAGTGTGAAGAGAATGAGAAAGCAAGTAACAGACTGGAAGAAAATATTTGTAAAAGACCCATGATAAAGAACGTTAGCCAAAATACACAAAGAACTCTTAAAACTCCACACACAAAAAAAAACCAAGTGATCGGATTAAAAAAAAGGGCCAAAGATTTTAATAACTTACCAAAAAAGAAATATGGATGGTAAATAGTTGTATGAAAAAATGCTGCACATCACATGACGTCAGGGAAATGCAAATTAAAATGAGAAATCACTAATCGTCTATCAGAATGACCAAGATTTGGAAAACTGACAGCACCAACTGCAGGTGAGTACATAGAGCTACAGGAATTCCTACTAATTGCTCAGGGGAATGCAAAACGTACAGCCGCTTTGGAAGACAGTGTGGCAGCTTCATACAAAACTAAACATACTCTTACCATACATTCCAGGAATTGCCCTCCTTGGTGTTTACCTAGAGTTGAAAACTTACACCCACACAAAAGAGGGCACATGGATATTTTTATGGCTTTATGGCTTTATTTATAATAGCCAAAACCTGGGCACAACTCAGATGGGCTTCAGTAAGTAAATGGATAAATTGATACATTCAGACAATGTTACTTAGTATTAAAAAGAAAGGAGGTATCATACGTAAAATAGATAACCAGTGGAAATTTGCTGTATAATGCAGGGAGCTCAAACCAGTACTCTATGACAACCTAGAGGGTGGCACAGGGTGGAAGGTGGGAGGGAGGTTTCAGAGGGAGGGGATATATGTATACCTACAGTTGATTCATGCTGATGTATGGCAGAAACCAACCCAACATAATAAAGCAATTATCCTCTAATTTAAAAAAAAAAAGAGGTATTAATCCATGAAAAGACACCAAGAAACCTTAAGTGCACATTACCTGCATATTGCTAAGTGAAAGAAGCCGGTCTGAAAAGGCTACCTACAGTATGATTCCAACTAAAGAAAAGGTAAAACTATGGAGATAATACAAAGATAAACAGTTGACTTGAAACTAAACATGAAAAAAACTAAGATCTGGTCCCATCACTTCACGGCAAATAGAAGGGGAAAAAGTGGAAGCAATGACAGATTTTATTTTCTTGGACTCCAAAATCACTGTGTACAGTGACTACAGCCATGAAATTAAAAGTCACTTCCCCCTTGGAAGAAAAGCTATGACAAACACAGTGTGTTAAAAAGCAGAGACATTACTTTGCCAACAGAGGTCCATACAGTCAAAGCTATGGCTTTTCCAGTAGTCACGTGTGGATGTGAGAGTTGGACCATAAAGAATGCTGTAAGCGCCAAAGAATGGACGCTTTCTAATTGCGGTGCTGGAGAAGACTCGAGAGTCCCTTAGGCCACAAGGAGATCAAACTAGTCAATCCTAAAGAAAATCAACCCTGAATATTCATCAGAAGGACTGATGCTGAAGCTCCAATACTTTGGCCACCTGATACCAAGAGCCAATTTGTAAGAAAAGACCCTGATGCTGGGAAAGACTGAAAGCAAAAGACGAGGGCAGCAGATGATGAGATGGTTAGATAGTATCACCAACTCAATGAACATGAATTTGAGCAAACTCCAGGAGACAGTGGAGGGCAGAGGAGCCTGACTTGCCACAGCCCATGTGTTTGTAAACAGCCGGACAGGACTTAGTGACTGAAAGACAACCACAATAAAGTTGCCCAGGGTAGTGGGGAGAAGAGGGAAATAAAAGTGGAACACAGAAGATTTTTAGGGCAGTAAAACTACTTTGTATCACATTATAAAAGAAAGAAAGAAAGTGAAGTCGCTCAGTCGTGTCCGACTCTTTGCGACCCCATGGACTGTAGCCCGCCAGGCTCCTCTGTCCGTGGGATTCTCCAGGCAAGAATACTGGAGTGGGTTGCCATTTCCTTCTCCAGGGGATCTTCCCAACGCAGGGATCGAACCTGGGTCTCCTGTATTGCAGGCAGATGCTTTATCCTCTGAGCTATCACATTATAATGATGAATAAATGACATTAAACATCTGTCAATGCCCATAAAATGTACAATATTCAGAGAACCATGAGGTAAACCATGGATTTGTGGTAATTATGACGTTTCCCTGCAGGTTCATTAATTTTAACAAATTATAACAAATGTATCACTGTGGTAGGAGGTGTTGAAAACAGGGGAGCTATGCAAGAGTTAGGGCACAGTGTATATGAGAAATATTTGTACCTTCCTCTTAGCATTGCTGTGAATGTAAAACTATTCAACAAAAGTAAAATCTTTTTTAAAAAATCTAAAAACTTAAAAAAAATGAAGGGTTATGTCACCTTTACATTTGACATATTTCTATGAACAACAAAAGCCATACACAACTATCAAGATAAGAAATGGACTTGGCTGGAAACTGTTACAACTTTTAAAAAATGTTTTTTAAATGGTCTATAATCTGTCACTAAACATGCTAAAAAATAATGAAGCCTTTACTGAACATATCTGCATCTATATTTCTTGCAGTTTGATTATTATAAAGGGAATTATAATAATAGTTCTTCAAATTGAAAATAAACTTTTTTTTCCACATCTCAATATGAAAAATAAGATAGTTACATACAAAAGGCATTTCTCTGGAGCCTATAATACTCTAAGCTGTAAGCGCACTGGTGTGCCTGTTGCATTTTAATTTTAAAAGAATTAGCAACTAAATAATAACAACAATAAAAGAATTAACAGTAATAGAAGATCTAGGGCTAGAAAAAGAATTTCTAGAGCTGCAGTTGGTAGAGTGCTCTGAAGGTCTTACATACCAACCTAACCTTGGTTTCACAATTTAAATAATAAATCTACTACTATAGAGAATTCAAGATAATTTCTAAGGTCTTCAAACTGCAACTAGATTTTGTCTAAGATAGTGTAATTTTAAACAACAGCATTATTTATGCATCAAACCTTTCTTTCTAAACAAATTCATAGCATAAAGCAAAACTGGGCATTAAGGACTTCATGGTAGCTGGACTTTATGACTTGTCTTCATTTCTATTATATATGCTATGATGGCATTCCTACAAGGATGGTAAATACTTTCACCAATTATAATTTCTCTCTCTAACAGAACCAAAAATCTTCATCAGTATTCTTTATATTCCTCAAATAAGGTACTCTTATCACAATTACATGGTCATACTATTTCAGAAATAAAAACAGTAACTTCATACAAGTTTTGAGGATCACTGTAATATAAAAATATTATCAGCTTAGCTGTCTTCTGAATAACAAATTCTTTTCCATCTGAGGTAACCTCTAAATGAAAATGGATAAGGCAACAGTAAGTGGTTAGCATTCTTATTCACACAAAGCAGCAGGAACTAAACATTTTGTGGAACATTAGACAAATATACTAACATGGAAACAGACCAAGAATTAATCATAAGGGAACCAAAAGAATATGAGGCTACAAGTTCATGATCTAAAATTCTAATCCTAGCACTCCATTTTTGAATTCTGTCATTTTTGAACCCACAGATCTACAAAAAGGATTAACTTCTAGTCCTGGTACTAAAATTCAAATAGAATAATGGATACACATTATGACAGATAGTATTAACCCATATAGTCTGTAAAGAATTGTATTCTCACTTTGCCATATGTTTCCAACTAGTTTTTTAAATTAATAAAAATATACAGGGTCACAGCACATCAACATAGCACACAGCATATCAACATTGAAGTGTAAGAGCTAGAATTGAAACCCCAGGTCTGTAAAGTTCATACTCTTTCCACCAGTCTTCACTACCTCCTCAATTGATGCATTTGTAGAAAGAGATGAAATTTAAATCCAATTAAATTTTTTAATGTTTTAAACACAACTTTCATACTTATGACGCAGTAGTTGATTCTCCACTAGTTTCCTTTGAAGAAAAAATTGTCAAAAGTATATTAAGTTTAGATATGGGAGAATGTGTTGGGCATTTTTCTTTCCCTTATTAAATCATAAGATAAATTGAAAATTTTCTAAAGTTATTTCACTAACACCAGAATTCATGTTTGCTGCTAATATATTATACATGGGCTTCCCCAGTGGCTCAATGGTAAAGAATCCAACTGTAATTCAGGAGCCACAAGAGATGTGGGTTCAATTCCTGGGTCTGGACGATCCCCTGGAGGAGGGCATGCAACCCACTACTGTATTCTTGCCTAAAAATCCCATATACAGAAGAGCCTTGTGGGCTACAGACCACAGGGTCGCAAAGAGCCGGACATGACTGAAGCAACTTAGCACACACGCAAGCACTTGCATAGTATATTTCTAGCTTTTCTATTTGAATACTAAAAGATGACTATTCTAAACCTTACAAATAGCAACCAAAGAATGCATGGTCAAGGATGGTAGTACCATAAACTAGTATAACCATTTCGGAGTACAAGTTTAAATTACCTGAGATATATTAGTATTTGCATCACTGTTTCCAATATGGAAAACATAGACATAAAAGAATGTAAATGTTTATCAACAACGGGAACTGTTAAAGTAAACTATGGTACACATATTAAGAAATACTTCAAGCAAAAAGAAGGAAAAATCTTTATAACCTGCTAGGAAAGATTACTATGACTGTTCAATACAAAAGCAACTGCAGAGGTCCCCTGGTAGCTCAGTGGTAACGAATCTGCCAGCCAAAGCAGGAGACACGGGTTCGATCCCTGGGCCCACATGCCATGGAGCAACTAAACCTGTGAATCACAACCAATGAACCTAAGCTTCCAGAACCTGAAAGCTGAAACTACTGAAGCCCATGGGCTTAGAGCCTGTACTCCGCAACCCGAGAAGCCACCACAGTGGGATTTCCCAGGCAAGATGAGTAGGTCGCCATGTCCTTCTCCAGGGGATCTTCCCAAACCAGGGATCAAACCCACATCTCCTGCACTGGCAGGCAGATTCTTTACCACTGAGCCAACAGGAAAGCTTATTTATCTGATACTATGTAAAAAAGCACCCCGAAACTTAAGTGACTTAACATATATCTTAATATGTGTCATAATAAAGAAGGCTGAGTTCCAAGAATTGATGCTTTCTAATTGTGGTGCTGGAGAAGAATCTTAAGAGTCCCTTGGACAGCAAGGAGATCAAACCCAGTTCATCCTAAAGGAAACCAACCCTGAATATTCATTTGAAGGACTGTGAAGATGACGCTCCAATACTTTGAGCGTTATGTGAGGAGCCAATTCATAGGAAAAGATCTTGATACTGAGAATGATTGCAAGCAGGAGAAGGGGGCGACAGGATGACATGGTTGGATGGCATCACCGACTCAATGAACATGAGTTTAAGCAAGCTCAAGGAGATAGTGAAGGACAGGAAAGCCTGGTGTGCTGCAGTCCATGGGGTCACAAAGAGTCAAACACAACTGAGCAACTGAACAACAACAATATGTGGAGACATCAAGAAGTCATTTTCTTGAGGAATTCTGCATTTTTTTAATTAGTCTAACAGTCTCTCATGTGATGGCTGGAGCTGGACTGTCCAAGACTGCTTCGCTCACAATTCTAACACCTTTGTGGGAAAGGGTGAGCTCAGCTGGGAAACCAGGGTGGTGGGGGCCTCTATCTTTCTGAAGGCATTCTCAGTGCTGCTCCCTCTTCAAGTAGTCTTTCAACACAGAAACTCCAACAAGGCAGCCAGACTTCTTACATGGTGGCTCATTACTCCTCAAAGTGCAAAAACAAAAGCCTTCAGGTTGTCTTAAAGTTAGTTCAGTTCTGGAACAGGCAAGCATCACTTCAGCTGCATCATGTTAGTTAAAATGAGTCAAAGAGTTAAGTGCAGATCCAACATGAAAGCATGAGCATTGTGAAGCATGTTTCTTTCACTGAGGGTCATCTTTGGAAACTAGCTATTACAGCACTTACTAGATAATATAAGCATAAAACAAATTGCTCAATTGCCAATGAGCAAGAGGAGAGAATCTGAAGATGGCAAAGCTAGCTCGTAACTGGACTTTAGGCATCAAGTAAAGTCTAGAATCTATCACAGTTACTAAATGATTAGGCCTTGCCTTCTCCAAAATAAGTTCCTACAACTCTCCAACTGACATGCTAACTCCAGCCACCCATTTCAGTTCTCCAGACCATAAGGCCTGTAAGACACGATGCAGATTAAATAATTTAATATTAGATGAAAAATTTACTAAAACTTTAGAAAACTATAAAGCACTGTGCATATTGTAAGCAGCTGTTATTAGCCCATAATCTATGTCACTTCATCTCTACAGGTGCTGATGACTATGTAGACAGACTTGGGTGGTTTTCACCAGTCCGAAGCAGCTTCCAGTTGTTTCCAGTCTGAGAATATCTAGAAATAATGAAGACCAATAATGAACTTGAACAATTTAGATTTCATTTAGGGTCTGAAATGTCAATGACCTAGATCTCCTAGATGAGAAAACCTGCATTCTGTTAAACAGCAGGGTGAAACTAGTGCAATCTGTCTCAAATTGCTTGTGAAGATACAATCCTCACCAAGGTGCTCATCCTAAAAAGCGGCCAGGTCAAGGTATCAGTAAGAGTCATTCTTTCTTTTTAAGAAACATAGATTTCTACAGAATTCACAAGAAATCATATAGAGGTTGGAAAAGAAGCCCACTGTCACAGAAATAATAGTATCATTATTGAGCTCTAACTTAACTAGATGGGGAAACAGTGGAAACAGTGTCAGACTTTATTTTGGGGGGCTCCAAAATCACTGCAGATGGTGACTGCAGCCATGAAATTAAAAGACGCTTACTTCTGGAAGGAAAGTTATGTCCAACCTAGATAACATATTCAAAAGCAGAGACATTACTTTGCCAACAAAGGTCCGTCTAGTCAAGGATATGGTTCTTCCTGTGGCCATGTATGGATGTGAAAGTTGGACTGTGAAGAGGGCTGAGCACCGAAGAATTGATGCTTTTGAACTGTGGTGTTGGAGAAGACTCTTGAGAGTCCCTTGGACTGCAAGGAGATCCAACCAGTCCATTCTGAAGGAGATCAGCCCTGGGATTTCTTTGGAAGGAATGATGCTAAAGCTGAAACTCCAGTACTTTGGCCACCTCATGCGAAGAGTTGACTCACTGGAAAAGACTCTGACTCTGGGAGGGATTGGGGGCAAGGGATTGGGGGCAATTCCTCCCACCAAAGGAGGAGAAGGGGACGACAGAGGATGAGATGGCTGGATGGCATAACTGACTCGATGGACGTTGAGTCTGAGTGAACTCCAGGAGTTGGTGATGGACAGGGAGGCCTGGCGTGCTGCGATTCATGGGGTCGCAAAGAGTCGGACACGACTGAGCAACTGAACTGAACTTAACTAAGAATTAAACATCAAGTGGTTTTAAAAGCTATTTAAATAAAAGACTCTGTAAGAACCAAATAAAAACATTATAGGAAACTGCTTGGAGTACAAATAATGTATATCAGATTTAATGCGAGGACAGATATATGCTTAAGGAAGATGCTTCAGGTGAGTATGTATTCAATACAAGTACCAAGAAGAGAACTTAGAAGTAGGCCAGCTTGCTACACTGTATATAGAGGAGGAACAGCAGGGAAAAAGAATGTCAAGCCGGATAGCTATCCCTGGGAACACACACTTCCACGATTACCACAACTCACAAGTCATTGCTCCTTATGCATATCTACCCTACTAGACCATAAGCTTCTTGAGTGCTGGAGTTATGAATGGTTGACAGAACCTAGCATTTATTCATTCAATTATTTACATTTATTGACAGGAATTCTAAGTGAAAGGGTGACATAACACAAAATAAATGCTTGTATACTCTGCAATTCTGTTCAAGAGCTTTGGGGAGTGAATGAGGGGCAAGGAGGAGGAAGTGACACTCAAAAGGAAGCTGGAGAAAAGAATGTTCATGCTCTTAGTCACTTTTCTCTAGTACTTAAATAATTTCAACATGAATATATGTTAGTTTGTTGTTTTAAATTACAAACTTCCATCAGGGTCCTCCACTCTGGAGATAACAGAAGCAAATTATCTGCCTTAAAGAACTTAAGATAGGGGTGAGTTATATATATGATAATGCCTGTATGTCCATATGATAAATGCTTATATGTCTGTGTTTTTCAGTTGCTAAGTCATGTCTGACTGACTCTTTGGGAACCCCGTGGACTGCAGCAAGTCAGGTTTCCCTGTCCTGCGTATCTCCGGAGTTTGCTCAGACTCATGTCCATTGAATGTGATGCCATCCAACCATCTCATCCTGCTGCCCCCTTCTCCTCCTGTCCTCACTCTTTCTCAGCATCGGGGTCTTTTCCAGTAAATCAGCTCTTCGCATCAGGTGGTCAAAGCTGGAGCTTCAGCATCAGATACACAAACTTAAACAGTAATATTAAAGTCATGAACAGGGTGACTGACAGAAAATAATGGGGGTTCTTGAGAAGGCCTCTCAGGCACGTAACACTTAAGCAGAGACTTGAAGGATAAGAAATGAGTCAAACAAACAGGATGAAATCTTCCATGAAGAGGAAACAGCTTTACTTGTTAGGACATCAGAGAGCCTGATGTGTCTAGGTACTAAAGAGAGACCAGAATGGTAGCCCTCACTGAATATTTAGGTAAATCAAGTCCTCGTCAAAATGGAGAATAGTAAGATCAATATATACATAAGATGATTACTGGGAATCAGTTTTCTTGAGGTTCACCATGATCCGGATTTTTCCTTATAGTAAACAATACTCTTATAGCCTCAAGGAAGAAGGGGGCTTCCCAGGTGACTCAGTGGTAAAGAACCCTCCTACCAAGGAGAAACAAGAGACATGGGTTCGACTGCTGGGCCAGGAAGATCCCACGGAGTAGGAAATGGCAACCTATTCCAGTATTCTTGCTTGGGTAATTCCATGGACAGAGGAGACTGGCAAGCTCTCTGATATCCTGACAAATAAAGCTGTTTCCTCTGCAAGGAAGATTCCATCCTGTTTGTTGACTCACTCCTTATCCTTCAAGTCTCTGCTTAAATGAAGGAAGAAAGGGGAGAGTAAAAATAACTGAAAAACTTTTATCCATTTCAAATCTGCCTAGGAATCTGTAGGGAGGTAAATAGGAAGAGAGAGACTCAACTGGCGAGAAAATGGTTGGCTTTGTTGCTTTACAAGAGAAGATATAATAATTTACAAAGTTTAATATATAGCTGTGATCCTGGTTTTAAGCACCCACATAACCCTATGACTATGTCTGATAATATGGAAATACAGCATATGAACACATATCAAACAAGCCACATAAAAACAACTTGAAGAATAATTCTCGCTTTCTATGTTCAAGCTAGAGAAAATTTAAAGTGGATAAAGGCTTAACAACCACATAGAATTGCAAATAGTTTGAATAGCCAACCATAGAGGAGTGCTGAAACAAATTATGGCATATCCAAGGCAATGACACCCCACTCCAGTACTCTTGCCTGGAAAATCCCATGGGCGGAGGAGCCTGGTGGGCTGCAGTCCATGGGGTCGCCAAGAATTGGAGACGACTGAGCAACTTCACTTTCACTTTTCACTTTCATGCATTGGAGAAGGAAATGGCAACCCACTCCAGTGTTCTTGCCTGGAGAATCCCAGGGACAGGGGAGCCTGGTGGGCTGCCGTCTATGGGGTCGCACAGAGTTGGACACGACTGAAGTGACTTAGCAGCAGCAGCAGCACATTACACAAAATCCTACAGTCTTTACAAATTATGCCATGAAAGCATCTTAAATGACCTGGAACAATTCTGAAACACCATTCATTTAAACACACATAATATGATTCCAAATTAAAAATAAATATATACATTCATATATTACATAGATATATACATTTATTTATCAAAAGTATATTAACTAAAATATTAATAATGGTGACTATTGTGGGTAAAGAATTGGAGGTGATTTTTACAGTCTTTGTACTTTAACAATCTTTTACTAGTATAGATGTACATTATCTTGTAATGTTACTTAAAAACTAAACTTACTTTTAAAATAATTGTGGAGAAAATTCTGTTGAGAAAACCACAAAAGATGAGCATTTATCAAGATGATGCTAATAAGGTTATTTTGCTTCATAATAAACTCAAAGAATAAGGATCAATCTGATTAATTTACCTCAAACACATGAAATGAAACCCAGGTATTAACGTAATTATTCTCTCTTAAATTACTTCTTCCAAGGGCCTTTCAACTAGATCCAACTAAAAACCCATATAAATAAAATGATGCTGCTGCCTTATGGTTAATAAAACCACCTATACAGCAAAGTGTATAGGTTTAAGGTTTCAAACTTTACTCACATCGAGAAACTTTAAGAGGGGAGTTACAAGATAGGTGGCTTTTCCAAAGTAAGTAACTACACAACAGGTGATGCTTGGGTCAGATACACTGATGCTTTTTCAGGAAACCTAAGGAGAAAAAAAGTGACAAAGCTGTATTTTTTCCCCCTCTGAAAAAATAAACAACACCCGCCCCACCCCAGTCTACTCTCATCACCAGACAGAAAACTTCCAGATTCAGACAGCCTATGTGAATGTTCAGAAATTGCTCTCTTGACACATTTACAGGAATATTGCCCAATAAAAAAGGCTGGAACTACCAAACCCAAGATGATTTTTTTCCACCATGATGATAAAGGGTTGTGTTTATTCAACTACTTCATATCTGATTGGAAAATCCCATGGGTGGAGGAGCCTGGTAGGCTTCAGTCCATGGGGTCGCGAAGAGTAGGACACGACTGAGTGACTTCACTTTCACTTTTCACTTTCATGCATTCGAGAAGGAAATGACAACCCACTCCAGTGTTCTTGGCTGGAGAATCCCAAGGACAGGGGAGCCTGGTGGGCTGCCGTCTATGGGGTCGCACAGAGTCGGACATGACTGAAGCGACTTAGCAGCAGCAGCAGCAGCATATCTGATTCATCTAAATCCTCTCATTTAAATGTTATAATATAACTCTTTTTAACAGGAAAATTTTACTAAGCCTAGACTAGAACTGAGCAGAAGTACTCACTAAACAGAAAATCATTATTGGTCAGCTAATCTATCAATATTTGTAGGATGCACTATGGCTCACTGATATAGATTTCAATTGTTAAACAGTATGATTCTTTAATAATTTTTTAATGTGTCAAATCTGTTTCAAATAAAACACAAGTTACACAGTAATTTACAATTGAAGAAAAAAATATAGTTGTATATTTGTATATAAGAATTCACTTGAACTGAGATTTAAAAAGGAGGTATGTCTGTATGTTAAGAGTTTGCATACACACCTACGGTACTTAATTCTTACAAGACAAGGAGTTTCTTCTACTTTCCTGATTAATTTCCTTAGCCACAGATTTTCAATTTTACTTTGAAATTTTACATGTGCATCTTATTCAGGACGAGTGGTATTTGTCTCATAAAAGTTGTTTTCAATTTAACTTCTCAGAGATTAGTCTTAAAAGTATATTATTGTGTAGTTTTCTGGCAAAAACTATAGCTGTGAAGACAGACAATAGATTTACAGAACATAAAACGATATTCTTTTAGGGCTTAATCTTTCACTGGCAAAAATGAATTTAGTCTACTTGCTACCATCAATTTCAATACAAATCTAAAAGTTTTGACAATCTTAGACATAAGTAAGCAAATCAAAGTGACTGATAAAAAACATTCTACCATGTATCAGGAATAAATTTGTAAGAGATTCCCACATTCTTTTATGACAGAAAAAAAGCCAACAGAATCAAAACCAATATGCTATTTTTAAAAGTTACACATACTACTTATACAAAAACTTATAGCTGAGGTACTTTTGATGACATCAATGGTGCCACTAAACAAGTTTTACAGTTTTGAATAATTTTACAGAGACTTGACATTTGGAAGGAAAAATCCCTAAGGATAACAGAATATTCATATTTTTCCTCCTTCTCTCCTTCCCCTCCCAACCATTCTTCCTCCCTTCCCACTAAAAGCACACTGAAAAAGTAGTGTGTTAGACAATCTAATTGAGTTAGTTGACTTTGATCTTTTTCATCAAAATGCTTTTCAGTGTGAGGGAATTAACCAAATAATTTCACTAAGTGGTAAATGAATTCCAAGATGTGTGTAAAGAGGTGGTATAAACACACTGGTTGACTTAATATTATTATTTATTGTTTCCCCAGTTCTGCAAAGTTAAATGCCTGAGTTTTAAAATTATGTACGCAGTTAAATTTTTGATTTTTATTATAAAACAAAGTATGAAGAATAATGTAATAAACATCCATGTATTCACTGTCAAAACTGAACATGTATTAAGAGTTTGTCTTCTTTCACTCTTTTCAAAAAAGATTAAAAAAAAAGCAAACCAAGGGTATTTGTAAAGACTTCCCTCATTCTTTGAATTTGCTTTTTTAAACTTAATGCTGTTTTTGAGATGTATCTGTGTTAATCTACACAACTCAAATGCTTTCATTTAAATTGCTGTAGAGTATCCCAATATGAGTAAATGTATCATTTATTCTTCCAACAAGCTCAACATTTTGTGTTATTATCAGGGCTAAAGTGAATAAGTATGTATCTCCTTATGCCCATGGGTTTTTTTAGTGTAGAAATCTAAGCATGTAATTGCTGAATTTCCAAAATGAAAATCAATACCTTTCCTGATGGTTTATTTCTAAATTTCATGTAGTTTTTCTTACTACTGCAAATATTCTTTAAACATTGTATTTTTAGATTGGTGATAGAAACTTTGGAATAGTTAACTGATGTCTGCTTAATTAATCTTGTATTTAACATTTCTTGACTAATTATTTGTAACAGTTTGTCTAACAGTTCTTTTGACTTTTCTATATGATCATCATCTGTAAATAATTCCTATCCCTTACCTCTATATATACAGTTTCCTTATACTGACTAGTACAAGAAACTCTGGTACAGTGTCTAACCCGAGCAGTAGTAGAAGCATCCTTATTTTGTTCCTGACTTTAATGAAAACGTGTCTTACATTTAATCATTTGGTAAGATGTTTGTTATCAGTTTTTGGTCCATTTCTTATATCAGGTTAAGAAAGTCATATTTTAATTTACCAAAACTATGAATGTTTGTTGAAGTTTACCAAAAAATTGGTAAGACTGGGGATCCTTCCAACCATATGTTATTTTCTCCTTTAATATGCAGGAGATATTTAACACAGTGGGCTTGAAGCTCTAATTTTAGAAGGACCTGCTTGCAAAGACGGCCCTGGTCAATGTGTGAAAATCTGACTTCTGAAACATTCCCTAACTGGTATAGATGTTTCACTGTGGCATGGCTTTTCATACACTGTGATTTATGGTGAGCACCTGCTCTCTTTCTGGAAGGCTAGAATTTTTGCAGTTGAGGGCAAAGAATGTCTGTGTGACCAGACCCCCAGTAAAACCCCCAATTTCTGAGTCTCAAAGGCCTTTTTTCTAAAAGGCTTCATTTTAGTTTCTGGAGAAAGCAGCACTATCAAGTGAGTCTCTTCCTGGGGTGGGAAGGGGAAGAATAGAAAGCCTGTATATGGATTTCTCCAGACCCCACTACACCTTTTTACCTAACTGAACCATCTAGTTGTATATACTTAGTGTGTTGCTTATAATCAATCTTAGCTGTGATTACAACTCCCTCTGAGTCCTGTGATTTCATCATCTCATTTTGGGGGACCCCTGAAACACTCAATGCGAAGAGCTGATTCATTGGAAAAGACCCTGATGCTGGGAAAGATTGAGGGCAGGAGGAGAAGGGGATGACAGAGGATGAGATGGTTGGATGGCATCACCGACTCAATGGACATGGGTCTGGGTGGACTCCAGGAGTTGGTGATGGACAGGGAGGCCTGGAGTGCTGGGGTTCACGGGGTCATAAAGAGTCAGACACAACTGAGCAACTGAACTAAACTGAAACACTCAATAATATAATAATAAGGTACAATAACAGATATCCTGTGTTAAACTGCTTCTGAAAAGTAAAAAGTGTAGTCACTCAGTTGTGTCCAACTCTCTACAACCCCATGGACTGTAACCCACCAGGCTCCTCTGTCCATGGAATTCTCTAGGCTAGAAAACTGAAGGGGATTGCCATTTCCTTCTCCAGGGGATCTTCCCAACCCAGGGATTGAACATGGGTCTCCCGCATTGCAGGCAGATTCTTTATCATCTAAGCCCCAAGGGAAGCCCCAAACTGCTTTTATGTAAACATTCTTGGAATAAATCACGTTTGGGCATGATGTATTTTTAATTGCTTGATTCAGTTTTCTAATTTTCTGCTGAAATTTACCATCTATAAGTGATAAGTGTCTAATTTTCCTTTCTTTCACTTTCCTTTTCAAGTTCATAGTCATACTGATCTCAGCAGGTTTTATACATCTAGCTTATAAAACCACCTGAGTTTGAAAAAAGGAGAATAAAGGGCTCACTATACAGCTATAGTAGCAAATAGTACCTTGGTTTTTATGTTTTGATCCCTTGATTTATGTTTTTTAGTTTTATATTATTGTTTTATTTTTAAATTATCCTTTCAGTATTTTACTATCTGAATTTTTGGTGGATATATTCCAGTTGTTTGTTATAATTACTGACTTTAGCTTTCATCGGTTTGTAATTTTAGATTGCAAACTGATCTTCTGTAGGGCTTCCCAAATTGTCATACTTATTTTACTGTTACTTCATATTATTAGCAATTTGTTGTGGGAGGATTCTCAGTTTATCTTAGTCTTTCACATGACTGAAACCAGAATCAAACATTATTTGCTTATCTTCTATTGATGTTAGAGGAATCTAGAGCAAGGAGGGAATATATTAGAAAACATGGCAGAAAGCAAAGAAGAATTAAAGAGCCTCTTGATGAAAGTGAAAGAGTGGAGTGAAAAAGTTGGCTTAAAACTCAACATTCAGAAAACTAAGATCATGGAATCTGGTCCCATCACTTCATGGCAAATAGAGGGAGAAATAATGGAAACAGTGACAGACTTTATTGTGGACGGCTCCAAAATCACTGCAGATGATAACTGCAGCCATAAAATTAAAAGACGCTTGCTCCATGGAAGAAAAGTTATGACCAACCTAGAGAGCACATTAAAAAGCAGAGATGTTACTTTGCCAACAAAGGTCCATCTAGTCAAAGCTGTGGTTTTTCCAGTAGTCGTGTATGGATGTGAGAGTTGGACTATAAAAAAAAGCTGAGCACCGAAGAATTGTTGCTTTTGAACTGTGGTGTTGGAGAAGACTCTTAAGAGTCCCTTGGACAGCAAGGAGATCCAACCTGTTCATCCTAAAGGAAATCAATTCTGAATATTCATTGGAAGGACTGATGCTGAAGCTGAAACTCCAATACTTTGGCCACTACATGTGAAGAACTAACCCATTGGAAAAGACCCTGATGCTGGGAAAGATTGAAGGCAAGAGGAGAAGGGGACAACAGAGGATGAAATGGTTGGATGGCATCACTGACTCAATGGACATGAGTTTGAGCAGGCTCCGGGATTTGGTGATGGACAGGTAAGCCTGGCATGCTGCAGTCCGTGGGGTCACAAAGACTCAGAAATGACTGAGTGAATAAACTGACTGACTGACTGAAATTTGGCAAATGTTTTGATTTTTGAAATGTGATTTATAAGCTAGATATCATTTTTGTTTATAAATTGAAGAACAGATTATCAAAGTGATAATTTACATGGGTTTTTAAACCAATATCCACATCATGATATTTGCAGTTAGATTTTAGAGAAATGAGAAACATGGAAATTTCAGAGACATGGTTTGATAATTAAAAGCATTACCTTTAATTTTATGCTTTTAAAATTAATAGAACAAAATTTATGGAAGATTTAAATAGTAATGAGTTTGAGTAAGTTCTGGGAGTTGGTGATGAACAGGCAAGCCTGGTGTGCTGCACTCCATGGGGTCGCAAAGAGCTGAACACAACTGAGCAACTAAACTGACTGACTAAGGTACATTAAAACCGCGTAGAAAGACTGGCAGTCAAAACCCCTGATTTATAGCTCTCACAGTGGATCAATGACTAGCCAAGTATTTCTGTGTTTGTGAACATTTTTCATTGATATAATGTGGTCAGTTGGACTCCATTCTCTCTGTGAATTATAGGAATCATAACAGTGTCATCATCATCATGATATTTTTCAGCTGTTCTGAAAAGAAAAGAGACTATTTTCTCTATAGTATGGCAAGCTGATTAAGCATATTTTTCTTGGTTTCTGAACATATTTCTACCTTGAAGTAGCTTTGTGAATAAACTGATATTCTAGATAAAATTAGTTTAAGAAAATAAATTATTCAATAGGACCTATTAATGATCTGTCTCCCTCATTATGATTATGTAATTAATCATTTTCAAAATATAACACAAAGTTCTTAGGTTTGGTTTATTCACTAAGTCATGTCCAACTCTTGTGACCCCATGGACTATAGCCTGCCAGGCTCCTCTGTCCATGGGATTCTCCAGGCAAGAATACTGGAGTGGGTTGCCATTTCCTTCTCCAGGGGATCGTCCCGACTCAGGAATCAAACCCAGGTCTCCTGCACTGCAGGCAGATTCTTTACCACCTGAGCTATTTTAGGGCTTTTGGGGGGAAAGTTGGTATTCTTTGCAATGTCTGTCCTTGATTAGATCTCTTCACATGAAAAAAAGTGTCCTTTCAGCCATATGTAAATCACTGAAGTTAGCACACTCCCTCACATCAAACACAAAAATAAAACTCAAAATGGCTTGAAGATTTAATTATAAGACATGACACTATAAAACTCCTGGAAGAGACTGTAGGCAAAACTTTCTCTGACATTAAGTCATAGCAGTCCTTTCTTAGATCAGTCTCCCAAAGCAAAAGAAATAAAAGCAAAAGTAAACTATTGGGACAGATTAAATTTGAAAGCTTTTATACAGTGAAGAAAATCATAAGCAAAATGAAATGACAAACTATGGGAGAAAATATTTACAAACGATGTGCTTAATTTCCAAAATGTACAAACAGCTCATATAGCTTCAAAAAACCCCAAACAATCCAGTCAAAAAACAGGAAGAAGACCTAAACAGACATTTCTCTAGAGAAGACATAAAGAGAGCCAACAGGCACATGAAAAGATACTTACCACTGCTAATTATTAGAGAAATGCAAATCAAAACTACAATAATAAATTACCTCACACCAATCTAATGGTCATCATCAAAAAGTCTACAAATAATAAATGCTGGAGAGGGTGTAGAGAAAAGGTGCTGGTGGACAGGTAAATTGGTGTGGCCACTATGGAAAACATCACAAGTGCTTTAGAAAACTAAAAATAAGAGTTACCAGATAATTCAGCAATCCCACTCCTGGTCATGTATCCAGAAAAGATGAAAACTAGTTCAAAGAGATACATGCACCCCAAGGTTCATAGCAGCACTATTTACAACAGCCAAAACACAGTAGTGTTCATCTACAGATGAATCAATAAAGATATGTGCGTGCATGCTCAGTTAGTCCTGTCCGACTTTGCAACCCTGTGAACTGAAGCCCACTAGGCTCCTCTGCCCATGGGATTTTCCAGGCAAGAATACTGGAGTGGGTTGCCATTGTCTTCTCCAGAGGATCTTCCCAACCCAGGGATCGAACCTGGGTCTCCCGCTTTGTAGGCAGACGCTTTTACCGTCTGGGCCACCCGGGAAGTCTTTGGTTAAGGACAGTTCATTTATAGCACAGATATTTATTTGCTCACTCACCACAGCAAAGTCACTGTTTCTTGACTCACCATCTTCTATGCTATACCTGAGGACCTATAGGAATATATCAGGGTTGGCCAAAAAGTTCCTTCAGTAAAAATAAAAGACCTCATTTTTCATTTTCACCATGAACTTTACCGAACAATGTATTCACCATTTTGTTCTACTACCTTTTGCCATTTTAAAGGCAACTTCTTAACTCCATCTTCCCCAAACCCCTTATCTTCATAAGCAAAGAACTGTTCCAAGTGCCCTTTCTATAGTCTTCCAGGGAACTGAAATGTTTCCACTAATAGAATTGTGTAAATACCAAAATAAATGGAAATCCAAAGATGAATACCACAGATGACTCAGAACTTCCCAGCCAAGCTTTAACAGTCTTTGTCTGTCATCAAAGAAACATACAATCTTGCAATATCCTGATGGAGATTATGCATTTTCTGTTGACTAATTCTGACACTTTTTATAAAGGGCTGCCTTCAGTTGGTGTAACTGGGAGCAAAACTAATCGTTCGGTTTTCCAGAAGGAGCTTATAATAGAGCACTCCCTTCCAATCCCACCATATACACAGCATTACTTTCTTTGGACGAAGGCAGGTCTTTGATGTGGTTGGTGGTGGTTCACTTCACTTGCCCCATGATCTCTTCTGTTCTACACTATTGTACAGTATGAATTTGTCATTGCCTATCACAATTTGTTTTAAAAACGAAACACTGTCATTCACTTCAGTAGAAAATAGCATATAAGATATAGTCAAGAAGGGTTTTTTTTTAATGTGAAAGTCAAACATCAATGTGATTAACATGACCATGCTGATGCAGATGATTTTCAATGCTTGATATGGATATTTTCTGTGTGTTGGCTCTCTCCTGAGTACAGGCTATCTCCTGCATTGACTGTACTCAAATAATGTCTGAATTTTATCACTATCAACTTTAACTGGTCTAGCTGACTTTGGAGAATCCTTTAGTGAGAAATTTGCAGCATGCAACACTGCAAACCACTTCTGACATGTTTGCTCAGTCACAGCCCCTTCTCCATCTACTACACAATCTTTTTGTGTGTGTGTTTCAGTTGCATTTTTACTTTTCTTGAAAAACTAAAGCATAATAAGCTGAAAATGTTACTTTTTTCCCTTCATCTTCACTATTAAAATGGCTACACAAAAACTCACCAATTTTGAATAAAAGCTTTTTTTAAAAAAGAGATCAAATCAAGATGGTGTAGTTAAAGGAAGTATGCTCATCTCCTCCTGTGAGAGCCCCCAAATCCCAACTAGCTGTTGAACAACCATCAACAGAAGGACCCTGGAAACCACACACAAAAAGATACCCTATATTCCAAGAAAAAGGTGAAGCCACAATGAAACGGTAGGATCACAATAAAATCAAATCCTATACATACTGGGTGGGATCTAGTGGCTTACTTTTTCATAATTTAAAAAATTAAAAACCAGATAAAGGGACATGTTGCCAAAAGAAAATAAAAGTTTGCTTTTTTTTTAAATGCACACTGATATGACTGCTGTCTCAATATAATCTAGCAAAATTGTTCTGAATGAAGTTAAAGACAAGCAAGAGCCATCTTACAGAAAAAAACAAACAAACATTAAGGCCAACCAATTACATTTTTTCATTTCATACTCTGCCTCTTCTACCTTTCAACTTTAACATTCTTGAAAATAATGAAATTCTCTCAGTTCAGTTCAGTTGCTCAGTCATGTCCAACTCCTTGCAATCCCATGGACTGCATCACACCAGGCTTCCCTGTCCTTCACCAATTCCTAGAGTTTGCTCAAACTCATGTCCATTGAGTCAGTGATGCCACCCAACCATCTCATCCTCTGTCGTCCCCTTCTCCTCCTGCCTTCAGTCTTTACCAGCATCAGGGTCCTTTCAAATAAGTCAGTTCTTCACATCAGGTGGCCAAAGTATTGGAGTTTCAGCTTCAGCATCAATCTTTACAACTAATATTCAGGACTGATTTCCTTTAGGATGGACTAGTTGGATCTCCTTGCAGTCAAATGACGCTTAAGAGTCTTCTCCAACACCACAGTTCAAAAGCATCAATTCTTCAGTGCTCAGCTTTCTTTATAGTCCAACTCTCACATCCATACATGATTACTGGGAAAGCCATTGCCTTGACTAGACGGACCTTTGTTGGCAAAGTAATGTCTCTATTTTTTAACATTCTCTACGCAAACTAATTCTTCACAACCCTAAATCTAAAACATGACACTGATACTTATTTTTAGAAAGGTATTTATAAAAAGGATTTAAAGACCTGATTTCAGGTCCTGGTAAAACAATTTTTTGTTTACTTGAATCATTAAAATACAGCACTTAACTTCTCTAAGCTTCCATCCTTTCAGGAGTTTAAAAACAATGTACATTTCATGAGAATAAAAACAGTGTATATTACAAAGCCAATCATTACACTTGTTAGATTCAAATGAAAGCAAAGCAAATAAGATCAAATAACAACAGCTAACATTTATGAGTGCTCAGTACTGTCTAAGAAGCACTACTACGAACAAGCTGGTGGAGGTGATGGCATCTGAGCAGAGCTATTTAAAATCCTAAGATGCTGTTAAAGGGCTACATTCAACATGTCAGCAAATTTGGGAAACTTAACAGTGGCCACAGGACTGGAAAAGGTCAGTGTCCATTCCAATCCCAAAGAAGGGCAATGCCAAAGAAGGTTCAAACTAACACACGATTACGTTCATTTCACATGTCAGCAAGGTTATGCTTGAACTCTTTCAAACTAGGTTTCAGGAGTATGTGAACTGAGACCTTCCAGATGTACAAGCTAGAATTAGAAAAGGCAGAGGAACTAGAGATCAAATTGCCAACATTCACTGGATTGTAGAAAAACCAAGGAAATTCCAGAAAACCATCTACTTCTGCTTCACTGACTACACTAAAGCCTTTGTGTGGATCACAACAAACTGTGGAAAATTCTTAGAGATGGGAGTACCGGACCATGTTACTTGTCTCCTGAGAAACCTATATGCGGGTAAAAAAGCAACAGTTAAAACGAGACATGGAACAATGTTCTGGTTCTAAACTGGCAATGGAGTACAACAGGCTATACAGTGAGTGTCACTATGCTTGTTTAACTTCTATGCAGAATGTGCTGTGTGCTTAGTTGCTCAGCTGTGTCCCACTCTTTGCAACCCCTTGGACTGTAGCCCGTCAGGCTCCCCTGCCCATGAGGATTCTCCTGGCAAGTAGAGTGGAGTAGGCTGTCATGCCCTCCTTCAGGGGATCTTCCCAATCCAGGGATCGAACCCAGGTCTCCTGCATTGCAGACAGATTCTTTATCATCTGAGCCACCAGGGAAGCCAAGCTGGATGAATCACATGCTGGTATTAAGATTGCCAGAAGAAATATCAACAACCTCAGATATGCAGGATGCCACCCTAATGGCAGAAAAGGAAGAACAACTGAAGAGCCTCTTGATAAAGGTGAAAGAGGAGAGTGGAAAAGCAACAACTTTCAAAAAACTAAGATCATGGCATCCAGCATCATTACTTGATGGCAAACCGAGGACAAGTAGAAATAGTGATAGACTTTATTTTCTTGTGCTCCAAAATCACTGCGGAAGGTGACTGTAGCCATGAAATTAAAAGACACTTGCTCCTTGGAAATAAAGCTATGAAAAACCTAGATAGCATATTAAAAAGCAGAGATACTACTTTTCTGACAAAAGGCTGTATAGTCAAAGCTATGGTTTTTCTGGGATTCCCTGGTGGCTCAGACGGTAGAGAATCCTCCTGCAATCCCGGGAGACATGGGTTCAAACCTTGGGTCAGGAAGATTCTCTGAAGAAGGGAATGGCCACCCACTCCAGTATTCTTGCCTGGAGAATTCCATGTGCAGAGAAGCCTGGAGGGCTACAGTCTCTGTGGTCAGAGTCAGATGTGACTAAGTGACTAACACACTTAGTTTTTCTAGTAGTCATGTACAGATGTGAGAGCTGGACCATAAAGAAGGCTGAGTGACCAAGAATTGATGCTTTTGAACTGTAGCGCTGGAGAAGACTTTTGGGAGTCCCTTGGACTGCAAGGAGATCAAACCAGTCAATCCTAAAGGAAATCAACCCTGAATATTCATCCGAAGGACTAATGCTGAAGCTGAAGTTTCAACAGTTTTGCCATTTGAGGCAAAGAGCCAACTCACTGGAAAAGACCCTGATGCTGGTAAAGATTGAGGGCAGGAGGAGAAGGGAGCAATAGAGGTAAGATGGTTGGATGGCATCACCAACTCAATGGACATGAGTTTGAGCAAACTCTGGGAGATATTGAACGACAGGGAAGCCTGGCGTGCTGTAGTCCACAGGGTCACAAAGTGTCAGACATGACTTAGCGACTGAACAACTGTCCCATAATATGTTAAATCCTTTAACTATTTATTTAACCTCATTTATATCTAGTCTTCATAGAAACTCAAAAAAGTAGATATAATAATTACTCCTATTTATAGATGAGGAATTCATGACTTCGTAAAGGTTAAGTAGCTATCTAATATCACAAGTGAACAAGACACAATTGGAATTTGAATGAAAAACAGTCTCCATTTTAGTTCCTGATCCATGCTCAAGGGTTTTAGAGCTATTAATTGTTGGGGGCCACGTGAGGCACTCCGCCCATGGCAAAGGTCATGAGGAAGGAGGCTCGACATACGCAAAGGCGGGATCGAGCCTCAGGAGTCCCCCTGGAAATCCTCAAGCATCTACCCCCATAACCAGAGCCTGCCTACTTTACTACTTTGCGCTCTCCCCTACACCTCTGACTTTACGGGGGGCTGTCCCCCACCACCTCTTTCGGAGAAGGAGTTAACTTAGAGCTCCAGTTAATAATAATTCCTGGGGGTGATAGGAATGTTTCAACCTACAAACTCCTCTGAAGGTTCTCTAGCCTGCCTGACAGGCTTGTCCGGCCACATGTGATTGCTCACAGCCTCCCAACTGTGAGAGGCACGAGATGCTTTAAACCTTCTAAAAACAGGTTCTTTAGAGAAGTTAGAAAACCATTAGTATAAGTATAATGGGCTGATTAGAAATTGTATTGGTGAAGGGTTTTTCATTTGTTGAGCCAATGTTTACTGCTAAGTCTCCACATCCCCTGCCCTTATACACATTAATGAATATATAGAAGAAATAAGTATTAACCTTTGATATTAATCATGTTAGACCTTAGGCTAAGTAAATTCTTTCCTTAATTAAAACCCACTACACCCTCACCCTATAGGAATGTAACTTTATTTGGGTGGCGTCTGTTTAAGAATAATCACCCCTGGAGAAATAAGTGTCCTGGTTGACTGACTGCTGTCACAAGGAGAGGGTCATAAATTGTCAGCAGGCCCCCCTGGCCAGAAGATGATGTAACACCCCTGAGACCTCTGTATACATTTGTATAAAGCACCTGACTTTGATAAAAGTCAGGACTGCTGACCCCACGTGACTTTTGCATAACATCTCAGTGTATAAAAGTAGACCATGGAAAATAAAGAATTGGGATCAGTTCCTCGAAAGACTGGTCTCCCCATGTCTCTCTCTCACTCTGGCTGAGTCTCCATCTGGAGCGCGGAACCCACCATGCTTACTAATTATGCCTGGGCTTCTAAGATCCGACCGGGGAGGCCTCAGTGTCTCCTCTCCTTCGGGAGAACGGAAGGACGCCTGTAGCCTACGTAAGTGGTGCAAACTTCTTGTCTTGAAGTTTTATTGGTCCCCCGTGTAAACCAAGCTACTCAGCCTCTTTTCTCCACTGAATTTTCCTACTGACCTATCCTCATTCTATTACTCTTTATATCTTTGATGAATAAATAATTAAATAGGTCGCCGACGCCGTCCCCACTTCGAATACCTTGGATCAGCCGGGGCTGGACCCCAGCAATTAATGCTGTTTATACATGCAAGGTGATTATTACTATTTTAGCATTACTCATAATGTCACTAATAATAACAGTTTCAACCTGGTAATCTAGTTCTTAAATCTCCAACATTTAGGAGTGCATCAGCAACAAGAAGAAGTGATGATGGTGGCGATAAAGAGGACTTGTCCACATACTTAAAATCTCAGTGAACTCCTCTAAATTCATACCTCAAGACAAGTACTCATTCAATGCAGTTCATTCTATGTAAAATATTTACTTTCAAGGGTAAATATTTCAGCGGGTCAATTAGTACTGTAAAATAATTTAAATAGCCTCAATTTCATTTCATAAAATTTTTTAACAAGAAAATTTCTTCGTTACCTTAGTCTCAGTTGTAAAGGATTATTTTGTGATCATGATAATTAGTCAATGTTTATTGAAAACATACAGTATATTCAAGAAACTAGAGAAATGATGTCAAGAGAGAAAGAGGAAAAGAACTTTAAAGATTTCCTCAAACTGAGAGAAATATCTCACAAGCTTTCTAGCTCCTTCAGGGTCCTTCATGATTAAGAAATTAATAATCTCCTGAAGACTAATTTAATTTGCAACTTGCCTTGAAAAATGGTGTCCTGGGTAACAGGCACAAGTAGCATGGTTACCATAAAGATAATATGGTCACTCACTATTTAAAAATTATTAAATTGGCATTCAAGACCAGTGCTGCTCAACAGAACTTGCTCAACAGAACTTTCAGCAATAATGGAAACATTCCCCTACCTGCACTGTCTACTAGGTAACCACTAGCCACACGTGGCTATTGAGCACTTGAAATGTGATTATGGTAACAAAGCAACTGATTTTAAGTTTATTTAATTTTAATTAAGTTGCCATATGTGAATAGAGGCTATTATGACAGTACAGGTCTACATCATAAGGTTAAAAATAACCCTTTGAATTGATTGGCATGAACCTATGTTCAAGATACTAACTTTTTCTGGATGAACTAAAATAAATCCAGTTCCTGCGGTTACAAACCTGAGTCTGATTCTGGACCCACAATTACCCCTTCAAGGCACTCTATGGGTCAGCCTGAAACATAACCACATCCTACCACAACTTCTCTGTAGCAGTGCTCATCTATACCCTCTCCCTAAGATTCCCTACCCTATCTGTGTCGCACAAAGCATTTTTCAAATAGTCCTTACTTTCTTTCGCCTCCTCTTAATCAAATTGACAGAAACTAAAGCACATTCCAAAGGCAACAAGCAGAGCTGCTAAAATGAAGACAGTGGAGATGGACACTTTTATCTAAAGACATGAACTCAAATATAAATCAAACACTAAAACTTAGTAGTCACATCCAAAACCCCAGGTGGATATGCAGCCTAGTCATAAAACTCTTAAACTATGACAAGCTGAAAAATGGAGCTCAAGTAAGACCCACAATTATTAAAAGGTTGGCTCACAGACAACCAAAGTGTAATAAAATGCCCAAGAGGTCTGTCTGGCCTTTTATTATTTTCACAAATCAATTCTAACAGAAAGTTACTACACATTAATAAGAAATAATTGGGGAAATTTAGAGACGGGAAAGAGAAGACAATGAGGAAGATGGGGGAAAGAGTATATTTCAATACATTCACTATCTTCCTGTTCCCTCCTAAGTCTAAGAAATTCAAGTTATACAAAGTAAGAACTAAACTGAAGACTACTGAGTTGTTTTCTTTTCTTACACTCAATTTTTCCTCAAACGAAAATTAGGCATGTTCAAAAAATGATGTAAAATCATTAAAAGTTAACTCCACAAAAACTATTCCAGGAGTATTTAAACTCTTAAAAAATGTTAAACCTAGATATCAGGCTTTTAAACTTCAATTATTCAAATTGCAGTTATAATTTACTTTCAGATCTATCAATAAGAATTAGAATATTTAGTACAGCTTGAGTTTGAGGTTCTTTGCTTAGTAATTATATAACACTGTCTTTTCACAGGCCATTTAAAAAGTTCATCTTCATTTCCCAGCCCTTTTATCCTATTAACTGGAAGCAGCCAAGACTAAAGCAGTTCTTTAACTGAATAAACTCTCTTAATCTGTAGTTTGAAAACTGTCACTTTGCTATTTATTTTGGCTTACAGGATGCATGGAAACTACACTTTAAGATACACTGTGTATTATTTAATAATAATAATAATACACTGTGTATTATTTAATACACTGTGTATTTAATAATACACTGTGTATTATTAAGATTAATACACACCATTTTATGTTTAAGCTGATCAACAGGAAGGTAGCAGAGAGCAATGAGAGGCGGTCCCTTCAACTAACCATCCAAGAGCCCCATAACCTCACCAAGCAATTTACCAGTCCCGCCCCTAATACGCCCACCAGTACTCCAAAAATAGTCAGGCGGCTTTAAAACCCCCCCACCAGCCTGACTGTCAGGACTTTCCCCACTCTAGCACACTGACACACCCCTAACTATCCAGTACTAAGGTAACCTTTGGTGGCCACTGGACTTTAACTGCTCATAAATATTCCTTGAAAACATACATCTAATTATAACAGACTGAATTATGTAAAGGACATGCACAGTAGAGCATCCTTCCATATTACTATAACTTGCAGCAGTTACTCAACAAACTCCCTGGATTATGCAAATGATCCTGCCTTAAAAACTCTTGTACTCCAACCCTCCAGGGAAATTTGCCTCCCTTGGCGGCCCTCTCTCATGAAGTGTTCTCTCTGTTCTTTGTGTGCACTTAGTCGGGTCCAACTCTTTGCAATTTGTTCTTTCTTTCTTTATTGTTAATAAACCTGCTTGCAATGGGGTAAGACCTTAAATTCTTTGCATCTCTACCAAGAGCCAAGGCCCACAGGAAGAAGTCTCCAGCTTCCTTCTGCTAACAAAGTCACCTTCTTAACAATTAGAAACAATCAGAGTAAATTCACTGGCTGAAAAATCAAAGTACAATACAAAAGAAATTGTTCAGTTCTAACCACTTAAACATCATCTATTAGAATACTCATTTCTTTTCTTAAAATGATAGTGTGAGAAACAGAAGTATCTGTTCCTTTTACATGAAAATGGAAAAATGAGCACAGACATTCTTTCCCCAGGTTTTAAAAGTATATTGCACCACAGACAGTTTCAAAATATTTTGTAGATGAGAATGACAATCTAACAGGACAAATTTTTTAATGTGGAACCAGAAAACTGAGAGGAAGAGAGGAGGGAGAAAGAGCTACTGTGGCATAATTAAAAGAAAAAACAATACCAAAATATATTTTAAGTTCAGAGCATACCTAGTATCAAAGTGTACTCTCTTTGGTAAGTTTAGAAATTAAGATCACAACAAATATCAAAGTATACTTTTTCTGGTATAACAGAAAGGAAATATTCAGGAAGCCAGTCTGAAAAATTTAAGTCAAGAAACAGGCACTAATCAAACAACAACAAAAACAAATCTAAGAGCATAGCCATATCATTCACTTAGGCAGGTTCTAAACAATGCTCTACTCCAGGCATATGTTTTACAGAAAAAAAGGAATGGCATGAACAACAATCCCACAATTGGCAAACGCTGACTGCATGTTTTTTCTTTTACTAAGGTGGAGAGAAAAAAATCCCCATTATTTGCTATGTTAGTGCTTTTAGAATCATAGAATATGAACCACTACACAGAAGTATAAAATGAAGTAGGGCAAAAGTTAACAGGGTTTCGTCAAGAGAACAGACTGGTCATAGCAAACACTATTTCCAACAGCTCAAGAGAAGACTCTACACATGGACATCACCAGATGGTCAATACTGAAATCAGATTTATTGTGCTCTTTGCAGCCAATGATAGAGAAGCTCAATACAGTCAATAAAAACAAGGCCTGGAGCTGACTGTGACTCAGATCATGAGCTCCTTACTACAAAATTCAGGCTTAAACTGAAGAAAGTAGGGAAAACCATTAGGCCATTCCGGTATGATTGAAATCAAATCCCTTATGATTATATAATGGAAGTGACATATAGATGCAAGGAATTAGATCTGATAAAGTGAAGTAAAACTATGGATGGAGGTTTATAACAGTGTACAGGAGGAGGTAACCAAAACCATCCCCAAGAAAAAGAAATGCAAGAAGGTAAAGTGGTTGTGTGAGAAGGCTTTACAAATAGCTGAGCAAAGAAGAGAAGCAAAAGGAAAGGGAGAAAGGGAAAGATACATTCAAATGAATGCAGAGTTCCAGACAATAACAAGGAGAAATAAAAAGGCCTTCTTATATGAACAATGTGAAGAAACAGAGAAAAACAGTAGAATGGCAAAGACTAGCCACCTCTTCAAGAAAACTGGGAGATATCAAGGGGAACATTTCATGCAAGGATGGGCATGATAAAGGACAGATACAGTAACGACCTAACAGAAGCAGAAGGGATTAAGAAAAGGTTGCAAGAATACACAGAAGAACTATACAGAAAGGGTCTTAATGACCCAGATAACCACGATGGTGTGGTCATTCACCTAGACCCAGACATCCTGGAGTGTAAAGTCAAATAGGCCTTAGAAAGTATTATTACAAACAAAGCTAGTGGAAGTGATGGGTACCTAGCTGAGCTATTTAAAATCCTAAAAGATGCTGCTGTGGAAGTGCTCCATATAATATGTCAGCAAATTTGTCATACAATATGTCATACAAAACTCAGCTGTGGCCACAGGACTGGAAAAGGTCATTTTTCATTCCAATCCCAGGGAAGGACAAAGCCAAAGAATGTTCAAACTACCATACGACTGCACTCATTTCACATGCTAACAAGGTTATGCTCAAAATGCTTCAGGCTTGGCTTCAGCAGTACATGAACCAAGAACTTCCCCAGATGAACAAGCTGGATTTAGGAAAGGCAGAGGATCTAGAGAGCAAAATGTCAACATTTGTTGGAAAGCAAGGGAATTCCAGAAAAACATATATTTCTGCTTCACTGACTACGCTAAAGCCTTTCACTGTGTGGATCACAACGAACTATGAAAAATTCTTAGAGATGGGAGTATCAGACCATCTTACCTATCTCCTGAGAAACCTGTATGTGGGTCAAAAAGCAACAGTTAGAACTGAACATGGAACAACAGACTGCTTCAAAACTGGGAAAGAAGTACAACAAGGCTGTATATTGTCACCTTGTTTATATAACTTATATGCAGAGTACATCATGTGAAATGTGGGGCTGGATGAATCACAAGCTGGAATCAAGAGTGCTGGGAGAAATATCAACAACTTCAGAAATTCAGATGATAACACTAAGGGAAGAAAGGGAATAGGAACTAAAGAGCCTCTTGATAAGGGTTAAAGAGAAGAATAAAAACCTGGCTTAAAACTCAACATGCAAAATACTAGGATCATGATTTCCAGTTCCATCACTTTATAGCAAATAAAAAACGAAAAAGTGGAAGCAGTGACAGATTTTATTTTCCTGGGCTCCAAAATCACTGCAGACAGAGACTACAGCCATGAAATTGAAAGGAAGGAAAACTATAACAAACCTAAATAGTGTATTAAAAAGCAGAAATATCACTTTGTCAAAGACAAAGGTATGCATATAGTCAAAGCAATGTTTTTTCCAGTGTCATGTGCAGATGTGAGAGTTGGACCATAAAAAAGGCTGAGCACCAAAGAATTAATGCTTTCAAACTGTGGTGCTGGAAAAGACTACTGAAAGTTTCCTGGGCTGCAAAGAAATCATCAAACCTGTTATTCTGAAGGAAATTATCCCTAAATATTCTTTGGAAAGACTGATGCTGAAGCTGAAGCTACAATACTCTGGCCAACTGAGGTGAAGAGTTGACTCATTGGAAAAGACCCTGATGCTGGGAAAGATTGAAGGCAAAAGGAGAAGGGGGCGGGAGAAGGTGAGATGGTTAGATAGCATCACCGACTCAATGGACATGAATTTGAGCAAACTCCAAATCAGGAAAGGAGTACGTCAAGACTGCATATTGTCTTCCTGCTTATTTAACTTATGTGCAAAGTACATCATACAAAATGCCAGGCTGGATGAAGCACAAGCTGGAATCAAGATTGCCGGGAGAAATATCAATAACCTCAGATATGCAGATACCACCACCCTTATGGCAGAAAGTAAAGAACTAAAGAGTTTCTTGATGAAAGTCAAAGAGGAGAATGAAGAAGTTGGCTTAAAACTCAATATTCAGAAAACTAAGATCATGGCATTCAGTCCCATCACTTCATGGCAAATAGATGGGGAAATAATAGAAACAGTGAGAGACTTTATTTTCTTGGGCTCCAAAATCACTACAGATGGTGAGTGCAGCCAAGAAATTAAAAGACGCTTGCTCCTTGGAAGAAAAGTTATGATCAACCTGGACAGCATATTAAAAACAGAGACATTACTTTGCCAACAAAAGTCTGTCTAGTCAAAGCTATGGTCTTTCCAGTAATCATGTATGGATGTGAGTTGGACTATCAAGAAAGCTGAGGGCCAAAGAATTGATGCTTTTGAATTGTGGTGTTGAAGAAGACTCTTGAGAGTCCCTTGGACTGCAAGGAGATCCAACTAGTTCATCCTAAAGGAAATCAGTCCTGATTATTCATTGGAAGGACTGATGCTGAAGCTGAAACTCCAATACTTTGGCCACCTGATGCAAAGAACTGACTCAATGGAAAGGACCCTGATGCTAGGAAAGATTGAAGGCAGGAGGAGAAGGGGATGACAGAGAATGAGATGGTTGGATGGCATCACCAACTTGATGGACATGAGTCTGAGCAAGCTCCAGGCGTTGGTGATGGACAGGGAAGCCTGGCATGCTTCAGTCCATGGGATCGCAAGGAGTCAGACACGACTGAGCGACGGAACTGAACCAGGAGATACTGGAGAACAGAAGAGCCTGGAATGCTGCTATCTATGTGGTGAGAAGGGGACGACAGAGGATGAGATGGCTGGATGGCATCACTGACTCGATGGACATGAGTCTCAGTGAACTCCGGGAGTTGGTGATGGACAGGGAGGCCTGGCATGCTGTGATTCATGGGGCCGCAAAGAGTCGGACACGACTGAGCGACTGATCTGATCTGATGTGGTGGCAAAGAGTCAGACACAACTTAGCAACTGAACAACAGCAACACAACAGCAGCAACAATAATAATATATATACTAAAAGCATAAAGTGGTTTTATGTTCATCTTTGCTGTAAGAATGTTTTAAGAGTTTATATGATCCTCCTCTTCTATGAATCAAAGATGTCAACTATAGTACAAGTTCTGACAGAAATTTTGTAATTTTACATGTTCTTTTATATTTATTGGTATTTATGATACTTGTTGATATTTATTTTTAAGGTTGGTTAAATTGACTACTAAAAGTAAAATTTTCATTGCAATTATTAAATCGTGAAAAGCAAAATTTCTATTATAATCATTCAATTAAAGTCATAATTTAAAAAAATAAATAAATAAAAAATAATTGGGAAAAAATTAGGAACATGTGAATAGAAGCCTATAATATTTTTTTAATATAAAAGAAACAAAGTGGATGCACTGTGCAACTACATAGCTTTATATTTCTTGACTCAGCCATTTCTCCTCAAATTCAGAATTTTGTTATTACATGAATCATAATATTCATTCTCATAATGAATGCTGTTCTTAAAGACAATTTAAGAGGTTTTCCTGCATTTGAGATACAAGCTTATAGCTTATTAATGAGGTGATTCTGATACAATTTCTATTATTCACAGTTTATAAAATTCAGAGAGTAGCTTCAATAAAATAGCATCACTAAGAAATTCTTAAAGAGAAAGTATACATATGAAAAGTGTAAGGGGTTTCCTATATTACATGTAAGAATATCAACAAAATCTCACAATGAATAGCTGAACTGAAAGCTAAGTTTTATTTATTATGGAGGGGAATAGTACTTATGGAGGACAACAGCAATTTGGTCAAAATGCTTATTAAGAAGCTCTGATATAATTTTTCCATAAAAGAGACATATAAAAAGACAGAATAAACTTGAAAAAAATTACATTGAAGCACAAAGCTTAGACACTCCAAGTGCTTAGTCTTTATAATTAGGATTTCTTCCACATGTAGATTGAGGCAACAAGTTGTAAAATGTTTGGCACCAAAACTTTCACCATTCATTACAGAGTCATCCATAACTAATAAGATCAGAAAGGAAAACTACATGTAAAAATTAAAGTCTCATCTCTTAACTAAAGAACTGTAAAAGGATATTTAAACAGTATCTAACATAGTACTTTTTTTTTGGCACAGTCTTTTTTTTTCAAGTATAGTTGATTTACAATATTATGTTTCACACGTACAGCAAAGTGATTCGAACAAAACATGTTGGGTACACTTTTTCCAATTATTGTCCAACACAGATTATAACAAGATACTGATCACTTTTTCCAATTATTTTCCACTACAGGTTATTACAAGATATTGAATATAGTTCCCTGTACTGTTTGCAGCAATAGAGACACAGATGTAGAGAACGAACATGCAGACACACCTGGGGAAAGAGAGTGGGACGAACTGAGAAAGCAGCGCGGACATAACACACCACCATGTGTAAAACAGACGGCTGGGGGGAAGCTAGTATGTAACATAGTACTTTTTGAACAGATATTCACAAAATAAGTTAAACTGTTGTAATTTTAAAAAAGAATTTAACTTAAAAATACAAAAGCTAAAGGAAAACACTTCATTAACACAATTCTGAAAGAAAAAGGTAATAACTCAGTTTACAAAAAGAGGAGTGTGGTGGAGTGAGGGCAATTTAAACTAGCTAGTATAAGAAATTTTCATTTTCAAACAGTATAAGAATCTCCAGCATGTAATAACACATGCATCTTTCAGATTATGTGACCAAAAAAGGGAGGTGATCATCCTGAAAGTATCACCAAAAGCTCTATGTTTTCAAATCTGTTGGAGTTTCAGACACAAAAAGCAATATATTACATGATTCTCTTTACATGAAATATCCAATACTGGAAAATCCACAGAGATAGAAAGTAGATTAGTAGTTGCTAGGGGCTGGAGAGAGGAGAGAACAAGGAATGACTGCTAATGGGTACATGGTTACATTTTTGATAAAAATGGTCTAAAGGTAGAATGGTAATGAATGCACAACTCTGTGAATTCACTAAAAAAAAATCACTGAACAGTACATTTTCCAAGCGTGAACTTTATGGTACATGAATTATATTTCAATAAAACTATCATTAAAAGATTGAATTTAAATTAAAAAGTAACCTCACAGAATTCATAATGTCAATTTATACAACAGATTATCATTTAAAGCTTTCCACCTGTTTCAGTAATTTCTTTTTTACCTTGGCAAGGCGACTCATCTGATCCTCTGAGAGAGTACTGCTTGTTCTGCCAGGAGTTTTGGTGGGTTCTGATCCATCTGCTTCCACGTTAGGCCAGACTTTCAAGTCATGCATCCCTTGGCGAAACATGCTAGGCAAAAAGAATGTTCAGGAAAGAATTAATTTAGTTCATTATGGGAATTTTTTGATTTCTAAATAGAGACAATTCCAGCAAGCCTCCAGTGGAATATAAAGCAATTAACCAAGCAACTGAATCCACGTAGCACTGTTTTCCACATCCTTCTTTTTTCCTTCAAGCAGTTAGAAATATTACAGATATTCCAAAGATAGAGTGCAAAAAGAGAAGCATCAGGAATAGGGTACACATACTTCATCACTTCAGTGGAAATCTTAGAAACAGAAACCAAATTTCTACCCAGAAAGAGAATGTCACATTTACATCGATCGAAACTAAAATTAAAATAATTACATAACTTGCCACTTTAAGTGACAATTCAGCAGAGTATTAATAGACAGTGGTGTTGAACAGCTGGGATTTGGATCCCTGCTGTGCCAAATGTTACTTACAAGACTTTTGGTAAACTATTTAACATCTCTGTGTTAGCTTCCTCATCTATAAAATGAGTAAAATAAAGAGTAACTGTGTCTCACACAGAAATATTAAATAAACCAATACAAGTAACAAGTACTTAGAATAGTGCCTATCATATAATACGAACTCAATAAATATAAGCTACTATTTTCCTTTCGCTGGGTAGAGGCTTATTTTTCTCCTGTCTTCTTTTGCATAAGAGAGATGTCTAAAAGGGAATACAATACTGTATTCAAATAAGAAAAAATGCCCATGTCTACAAATCAGAAATTTAACATATTGTCAGAATTCAGACTGAGCTGGATGATCCTACTTTAAAGTGAAAGACTGTATCACCTTTGTCACGCTTTTGCTTCCTTCAAAAACTATCAAAGAGGAGTCGGGATGGCAGAAGAGAAGGACGTGGAATTCATGTCTCCTCACCAGGACATCAAGAATATATGTATAAATGGAACAATTCTCACACAGAGTACCTACTGAACATTAGAAGAAGACTCTGAACACCTAAAAGGACAAGAAAAATCCCCTCACAGTGGGGTAGAAAAAAAGAAAGGAAAAAAAAAGAATCAAAAAAGGGACCAGCAACCCTGGGGGGAAGCTGAAGGCGAGAAGAGGTTCTTGCAATCAGAAAATCCCCTCATGGTGGGGAAATCTGCGGGGACAGAAAGGAACCTTCGGAGGATCAAAGAACACGGTGGACCATCTGTGAAAGGCAGGACAAAGTAAGAACTGTGCACACGGTCTGTACTGCAGCCTTGCCCAGCCCAGCCTGAGTCACGTGTCTTCTGTCGGGAGGAGGGCTGGGTGCTGGAAAGTGGGGTTTGGACATGGACCCAGGAAGGGGACAGCTGGTGGCTGTGAAGAGAGCCTGAATGGACAGCAGTAAGGAGTTCAACAACTGAGAAAGTCTGCAGAAGAAGGCCAGGACACCACAGAAGCAAGGCACCACTGCTGAGTGGTGAGCAACAGGCGGGGCTGTCATTTTAATCCCCATCCCCACCCACCCGCTTCAGCCCATACAAGCACTGGGAGGTGCACTCATCTGAGCAGGCTCACCCTCCCCACACACCTCAAGCCAAGGTCTCCTCTGCCAGGACAGGCTCTAGCATCCTGAGCATCATCCATCCCAAAGCCTCCTTCAAAATCAGCCCTGGGCGCCAACTGACCAAGACAGGATTTTGCCAGTGCTGGTGGGGGCTGAGAGGACTGAATACAAAAATGTGGGGCTAAGAGCACAAAGGTGAAGGAATTCCAGCTGAGCTACTTCAAATCCTAAAAGATGATGCTGTTAAAGTGCTGCACTCAATATGCCACCAAATTTGGTAAACTCAGCAGTGGCCATAGGACTGGAAAAGGTCAGTTCTCATTTCAATCCCAAAGAAAGGCGATGTCAAACAATGTTCAACCTACCGGACAATTGCATTCATTTCACATGCTAGCAAATTATGCTCAAAATTCTAGGCTTCAACAGTACATGAACAGAGAACTTCCAGATGTTCAAGCTGGATTTAGAAAAGGCAGAGAAACCAGAGATCAAATTGCCAACCTCTAATGAGTCATGGCAAAAACAAGAGAATTCCAGAAAAACATCTACTACTGCATCATCGACTACTTAAAGCCTTTGACTATGTAAATTACAACAAATTGTAGAAAAGTCTCAAAGAGATGGGAATACCAGACCACCTGACCTGTCTCCTGAGAAATCTGTATGCAGGTCAAGAACCAACAGTTAGAACAGGATGTGGAACAACAGACTGCTTCAAAATTGGGAAAGGAGTACGTCAAGGCTGTACTTGACAATATATGTCAAATACAATACAATATATGTCAACCTGCTTATTTAACTTATATGCAGAGTACATCAAGATAAATGCCAGGCTGGATGAAGCACTGGAATTAAGACTGCCCGGAGAAATATCGATAACCTCAAATATGCAGATGACACCACCCTTAAGGCAGAAAGTGAAGAAGAACTAAAGAGCCTCTTGATGAAAGTGAAAAAGAGTGAAAAAGCTGGCTCAAAACCCAACATTCAGAAAACTAAGATCATGGCATCTGGTCCCATCACTTCATGGCAAACAGATGGGGAAACAATGGAAACAGTGACAGACTTTATTTTCTTGGGCTTAAAAATCACTGCAGACGATGACTGCAACCATGAAATTAAAATATGCTTGCTCCTTGGAAGAAAACCTATGACAAACCTAGACAGCATATTAAAAAGCAGAGATATTACTTTGCTGACAAAGGTCCATGTAGTCAAAGCTATGGTTTTTCCAGTAGTCATGTATGGATGTGAGAGTTGGACCATAAAGAAGGCTGTTGTTGTTATTCAATCACTCAGTCATGTCTAACTCTTTGTGACCCCATGGACTGCAGCACTGAAGAATTGATGTTTTCGAACTGTAGTGTTGGAGAACACTCTTGAGAGTCCCTTGGACAGCAAGGAGATCAAACCAGTCAATCCTAAAGGAAATCAACCCTGAATATTCATTGGAAGGACTGATGCTGAAGCTGAAGCTCCAGTAGTTTGGACACCTGATGTGAAGAGCTGACTCACTGGAAAAGACCCTGATGCAGGGCAAGATAGAAGGCAGGGGGAGAAGGGGACAACAGAAGACAAGAAGGTTGGATGCCATCATCGACTCAATGGACAAAAGTTTGAGCAAACTCTGGGAGACTGTGAAGGACAGGGAAGCCTGCTGTGTTGCAGTCCATGGGGTTGCAAAGAGTCAGACACGACTGAACAAGAGAACGGATGTGGAGAGAGGACTGCTGTTGACCCTGAGGATACAAGAAAGAGAACAGGAGTGTGAGGCCCTGAGTGGAACGTCCCTAAAGGAAGTATGGTTTGCCTAGGAAATGAGGCACCACTGTTGACTGGCATGTGGAGTGGGGGGGTGGGGGGTGTCACTGTCCCCACATGCCAGCCCCTGCCTCCACAGATACCTGGAGGGACTCCCACCAGAGTAAGCATGCCCCATTCTGTTACCCAACTGCCTGCCAATCTCCACCACCACAGGCAATTCACACACACCCCAGTGTGGCTGCACAGCCCTGTGGGCCTGAGTAAGTCTGCCTCAGTCAGCCATTGCTTTCGCTCCCTTTTGCATGGGTGTAGAACAGATGCCAGAAGGGGGTTTACATGCAGAGCTGGGGCCAACACCAAATCTGAGCCTCAGGGGCTGTGCAACTAAGTTAGAGGAATGAAATCTCCAGGTAGCTGGACAAGCCTCAGACTAAATCCCTGAGATTGGTTTGGTAAACCCTGCATCTGTGGGATATCTGAATAGACGAGTGTCCCACAACTGACACGAGTCTAGCATTAGCAGCAGTGGACTTTGAGAGAAAGTAGTACATGCAGAAGTTGGGCCAGGTCAGAGTCTGGGATGCAGCAAAAGCAGTTCATAGACGAAAGTTTATAGCAATACTGTCTCATCTCAAGAGATAAGTAAAATCTCAAGTAAACCACCTTAATTTACACCTAAAGCAACTAGAGAAAGAACAAACAAAACCCAAAGTTAAGTATAAGGAAAGAAATCATAATGATCAGAGCAGAAATAAATAAAATAAAGACAAAATAACAGAAAAGATCAATGAAACAAAAAGGTTTTTCTTTAAGAAGATGAACAAAATCAATAAACTTTTAGCCAGACTCATCAAGAAAAAAGTGAGAGGACTCATATTTATAAAATTGGAAATGAAAAAAAGAGAAGCTACAACTGACACCACAGAAATACCAAGAATCATAAGAGACTACTACAAACAACCATATGCTCCAAATATGGACAAACTGTCAGAAAGATAAAACCTTCCAAGGCTGAATCAGGAAGATACAGAAAATATGAGCAGACCAATCACAAGTACTGATTGAAGCTGTGATTAAAAATATTCCAAAGGCCAGGGCCAGAAGCCTTCACAGGAGAATTCTATCAAACACTTAGAGAAGAGCTAAGACGTATCCTTCTCAAACTCTTCCAGAACACTGCAGAGAGAAGAAAACTCCCAAGCTCATTCAATGAGGCCACTATCACCTGAATACCAAAACCAAACAAAGGTATCACAAAAAAAGAAAATTACAGGTCAGTATCTCTGATGAACATACATACACAAATCCTCAACAAAATACTAGCAAATAGAGTCCAACAGCACATTAAAAGGATCAGATGCCAGGATCAAGTAGGATTTACTGCAACCTAGCCAACAAAGGTCCGTCTAGTCAAGGCTATGGTTTTTCCAGTGGTCATGTATGGATGTGAGAGTTGGACTGTGAAGAAAGCTGAGCCCCAAAGAATTGATGCTTTTGAACTGTGGTGTTGGAGAAAACTCTTGAGAGTCCCTTGGACTGCAGGGAGGTCCAACCAGTCCATCCTAAAGGAGATCAGTCCTGGGTGTTCATTGGAAGGACGGATGTTGAAGCTGAGACTCCAATACTTTGGCCACATGATGGGAACAGATGACTCATTTGAAAAGACCCTGATGCTGGAAAAGATTGAGGACAGAAGGAGAAGGGGACGGCAGAGGATGAGATGGTTGGATGGCATCACCGACTCAATGGACATGAGTTTGGGTGAACTCCAGGAGTTGGTGATGGACAGGGAGGCCTGGAGTGCTGCAGTTCATGGGGTCTCAAAAAAGTTGGACACAACTGAGCGACTGAACTGAACTGAACTGATTGCAGGGATGCAAGGATTCTTCAATATATGCAAATTAACCAAAGTGATCCACCACATTAACAAAGTGAAGAATAAAAACCATGTAATCATTTCCATAGATGCAGAAAAAGCTTCTGACAAAATTCAACCCATTTATGGTAAAAACTCTCCAGAAAATGGGCAAAGAAGGAACCTACCTCTATATAATAAATGCCATATATGACAAAGCTACATCAAATATAATTCTCACTGGTAAAAAACTGAAAGTATTTCCTCTAAGAACAAGACAAGGGTGTCCACTCTCACCACTTTATTTATTCAACAAAGATTTGTAGTCTTAGCCACAATCATCAGAGAAGAAAGAGAAATAAAAGGAATCCAAACTGGAAAAGAAGTAAAACTGTCACTGTTTGCAGAAGACATAATACTGTACATAGAAAATCCTAAAGATACCATCAGAAAATGACTAGAGCTCATCAATAAATTTAGTAAAGTTGTAGGATACAAAATTAATACACAGAAATCTCTTGCATTTCTGTACATTAACAATGAAAGATTAGAAAGATAAATTAAGGAAACAATTCTATTTACCACTGCAACAACAACAGCAAAAAATACCTAGGAATAAATCTACCTAGGAGGCAAAAGACTATACGCAGAAAACTGTTAAGATACTGATAAAAGCAATCAAAGATGACAGAAACAGATAGAGATATACTATGTTCCTGGATTACAAGACTCAATATTGTGAAAACGACTATACTACCCAAAGCAATTTACAGATTCAATGCAATTGCTATCAAATTACCAATGACATTTTTCACAGATGAGAACAAAAAATTTTACAGCTTATTTGGAAACACAAAGACCCTGAAGAGCAAAACAATCTTGAGAAAGAAAACTGAAGCTGGAGGAACAGTAAAAATAAATAAATAAATAAATATATATATATATATATAAAAATACAAAAAATAAAATCTAGACAGTAAATTAAAAAGCAGAGACATTACCAAAAAAAAAAAAGATGTATGGTACTGGCACAAAACAAGAGATCAATGGAATAGGATAGAAAACCTAGAGATAAACCAGCACATTTATGGTCACCTAACCTAAGACAAGGGAGGCAATACTATACAATGGACAAAAGACAGTGTCTTAAATAAGTGGTGCTGAGAAAATTGGACAGCAGCATGTAAAAGAATGAAGTTAGAACACTACCTAACACCGTACACAAAAATAAACTCAAGTAGATTAAAGACCTAAATATAAGGCCAGATACTATAAAACTCTTAGAGGAAAACACAGGTAGAATACCCTTTGACAGAAATCATAGCAAGATCTTTTTGGACTCATCTCCTAGAGTACTGAAAATAAAAACAAAAATAAACAAATGGGACCTAATTAAATTTAAAAGCTTTTACACAGCAAAGGAAATAAAAAACAAGATGAAAAAACAACCCTCAGAATGGGACAAAATATGTTTAAATGAAGCAACTGACAAAAGATTAATCTCCAGAATATACAAACCACTCATGCCGCTCAATACCAAAAAAAAAAAAACAGTGAAGGAAGACCTAAATAGACATTTCTCCAAAGAAGACATACAGGTAGCCAACAAACACAAGAAAAGATGCTCAACATCACTAATTAGTAGAGAAATGCAAATTAAAACTACCATGAGGTATCATGTCACATTAGTCAGAATGGCCATCATCAAAAAATGTACCCGGGACAGGGTGTGGAGAAAAGAGAACCCTCTTGCACTGTTGGTGGGAATGTGAACTGATATAGCCACTGTGGAGAATAAGATGGAGGTTCCTTAAAAAACTAAAAACAGAACTACCATATGAGCCAGCAGTCCCACTACTGGGCATACCCAGAGAAACCATGATTCAAAAAGATATACGTACCCCAATGTTCACTGCAGCACTATTTACAACAGCCAGGACGTGGAAGCAGCCTAAATGTCCATCAACAGAAGAATGGACAAAGAAGATGTGGTACATACAATGGAATATTAGTCATAAAAAGGAACAGAATTGTGTCATCTGCAGAGATGTGGATGGACCCAGAGACTGTCATACAGACTAAAGTAAATCAAAGAGAAAAACAAATATCATATCTCAATGAAGAATCAAGAAAAATGGTAAAGGTCTTATTTGCAAAGCAGAAACAGAGACACATACATAGAGAACAAATGTATGGATACTAACAGGGAACAGGGGTGGGGTAGGATGAATTGGGAGAGTGGCACTGACATATATTCACTACGATGTATAAATTAGATAACTAATGAGAGCCTACTGCATGCAACAGGGAACCTAACTTGGTGCTCTGTGGGGACCTACATGGGAAAGAAATACAAACAAGAGAGGATATATGTATATGTATGGCTGATTTACTTTGCTACACAGCAGAAACTGATACAGCAGTGTAAAGCAACTAGCAATAAAAATGATTAATTTTTTTTTTACATAAGAAAACAAGCGACCAAGAAGACCCAGAGTAGAGGTTGAACAGACTCATAAAGGAGCTCTGGGTAACTTTTTAAAATGCACTGCACAGATAGTCTTCTGTTAGTGTGTTCTCTCTTAAGTGTTAACAAGGTCTTTCAAACATTATAAAGTCTATTCAAACATACCCTCAAAGCTGAAAGAGCAAGTTGTCAATTGCAATGGAAAGACTAAGATTAAAAGTGTGTGCAGGTGAGCAGGCAAATCCAAAGACTTCTACATTAAATAATTTTCTTAACTAGGTACACATTGGATATATTGATACATTCTTACTATCTTTAAAAACACTGTATTTAACTGCATGTGTGATGTGCCTGTGTGTGTATGTGTGTTAGTTGCTTAGTCATGTTCTACTCTTTGCAACCCCATGGTCTGTCCATGGAACTTTCTAGGCAACAATGCTGAAGTGAGTTGCCATTTTCTTCTCCAGGGGATCCTTCCAACCCAGGGATTGAATCGGGATCTCCTGAATTGCAGGCAGATTCTTTACTGTCTGAGCTACCAGGCAAACCCTATTTAATAGTAAAATGAAAGTCACTCAGTCATGTCTATCTCTTTTTGACCCCATGGACTATACAATCCATGTAATTAATTCTCCAGGCCAGAATACTGGAGTGGGTAGCCTGTCCCTTCTCCAGCAGATCTTCCCAACCCAGGAATCAAACTGGGGTCTCCTGAACTGCAGGCGGATTCTTTACCTACTGAGCTATCAGGGAGGCCCTATTTAACTGTAAAAGGGTTACATAAATTTTTAAACAATTATTATCTTTATATTACCAATGGAAAATTTCTTAGCAGATTTTCCTGAGATAATAAAGAGGATTTTCACTGAATATTATGTAATGTATGTAAGTAATGATGCCATAAGCATTTAAACTGGGAACTGTAAAGGACTGCTACAAGCTCATGAGCAGTATAAGATTAAGGACCAAATGTTTTAAAAGTTTCTAAGCCTGGTAATAAACAGGTAAATATCTAGCAGCCAGATCTGCAAAAGCTTACTTTATAAGCCCAATACAAAATGTATGAAATGGTTGTTAAGAATCAAAACTCTCAATATTTATCTATTATGTTAAAGATCAAAAAAAAAGTTATACTATTAAAGAAGTACTTTATAAAGTTTTTGGAGAAGGAAATGGCAACCCACTCAAGTATTCTTGCCTGGAGAATCCCAGGGACAGAGGAGCCTAATGGGCTGCTGTCTATGGGGTTGCACAGAGTCAGACACGACTGAAGCGACGTAGCAGCAGTTATAAAGTTTATTTTCTTTCCCTTTCAACTGAGAGAGATTCAACATCCAGCAGACCTTCTTAGTCTCCAAGAAACTGGGTACAGTGAGGTCATAATACCACTTTCAGTGAATATCCTTAAATGTACCTTCAGAAACAGCAGAAGGCTTCCCTCTCTTCTCTCATTTTCCTTACCCCTCAACTGAATAGTTTGGCTAAACTTAACTAAGTAAAAAATCAGAACACTTGGCAGGATGTTAGTTTACTAAATGATTTAGGTGCTTTGGGATGGACCTGGAAAAGAAATTTAAGGATAGAGGACATGGAGGATGGGGTGATGCCAAACGATTCAAATGATCACGTGAACATATTACTTTCTTTTAACACTAATGGCACCTTTGCAGATGGACACAGGAGCCTGGCGGGCCATGGTCCACAGGGTCACAAAGAGTCGGACACGACTGAAGTGACTAAGCAGACACAAAAATTCCAGGTGACAAGTCAGAAGATGTTCAGTGGATTAAGTCCACTTGGGAAATTAAGCCAAACCAAGGCATTTTAAGCCAAATTAAGGCATTTTGTAAGGAGCTTCCCTGGTGGCTCAGACAGTAAAAAATCTGCCTGCAATGCAGGAGACACAGGTTTGATCCCTGCGTTGGGAAGATCCATGGAGAAGGGAATAGCAACCCAGTATTCCCTGGGTTGCTATATATATTCTCCAGTATTCTTGCCTGGAGAATTCCATGGACAGAGGAGCCTGGCAGGCTACAGTCCATGGGGTCACAAAGAGTTGGACACAACTGAGGGACTAACACAACCGAGTGACTAACACACACACACACACACACACCAAGGCAGAAGAAAACAGTACAGCACGATCACCCTCAGACGTCAGCAGAGGCCCCAGCAACAGCTGCTGCTGATGTTCCAGCTCCCGGGGCCAAGCCACTACAGAAGCAACTGCCTTGACTTCAGAACCCACATTTGCAAAAATCATCTACAAGAGAAATCTATGGTCCTTTGCCAATTCAACCTAATGATCAATCCATTCTTTAGCTACTTAGAAATCTCATAAGCTAGATTTTCAAAATGAGGACAATTAGTTATTCTAGCCATATCCTAACAGATTTTTCAATTAATTTACACTGTTTTCCAAGAAGTACTGATTCACACTGACTCAGGTATACAAAACAGATATTAGCAAATAGCAAGTCCCATACTAGGACTATTTCAGGAACAAGAGTGGGGTAGGTGCTATATCACTGCTTAAGAAACATTTGAGGAAGTGAAGGTCTAAAGCACCATCTCCCTAAGTCATGAGAACTGTGGTGGCACATGACATGATTCTTAAGGGTACGTGGAAAAACACTTTGCACAGGCATCCTCCTGAGGTCATCCAGAAGACTCATGCTACTTTCTCACCATGAGTGTCAGCAACCCCACACAGAAAAGCGGCTGTGACCCAGCAGTACAAGCAGATGTCTGCACTCTGCTAAAGCACCTGAAACATCCTGAATATCATATTCTTCCACAATCCAAAAATACACAGCAAGTCCAATATCCAGCGAGAGAATGCCTGGGCTTGTCTCCACTGCAACCCAATTCCCCTTCAAGGAAAGGCCCCAGGACACACAGAGAAAAAGGAGTCATTTTAATTTCATAGAGCTTCTCCGAGTTCCTTTTTCTGAGGTGCAGCATCAGCCTAGAGGGAATAGTAGGTGATCTAATATGAGTTATTACAAACACACATACACACAATGATTACTGATTTCATGTACTTCGTCGGTCTGAGTTTATTTGGCTGTAGGCAGGTTATTCCACTGTACTTCTATGGAAATTTCTATTGTCTCACACCTACAGTCTAGTCAGACTGTCTCCGGAAACAGTATCCTAAGGTCAATGAAAATGCATGCGTGTTAAAAGAGACATTACCATGAGGGAAACTCCCACTGATATTTCAGAAAGTAAACCACTTACGAAGAAGCCAGGAGGAAAAACCAAGAGGTCTATCTGGCTGTTTCTTAAGAACATTTAACCAGTAAAACTACAATAAGAGTGATAAATCTTTTTTTCTGTGTGGCAAACAAATTTCACCCTCATAGAGACAAAAAGAAACAAACACTTTGGGAAAGGAACAATACTGATTTTGTAATATGTCCATTCTACTATAACGTCATTTTATCAAAAACTATGTTTAAAACTGGAGGCCACAATATATTATGCTATGTCTAAAGTACTGTTTCTGCATGGATTTCAATAATAAATAATTCTTTAATAGGTACATTAAACTAAGATACCTACACATTACTAAGGAATCAAGCTATTCTAAATGGAATTACATCTAAATTTTATTCCTGAGATGAAGTTTTTCTGAGATACCTTATTTCTGAATAGAGAAATTCAGTATTATAAGATTATCAATTTTTCCCTGTAATTCACATAGTAATTCAATCAGTTTCCCAATAAAATAAGTGATTTTCCTTTCAAAATTAACTAAATATTAAAATGTATCAATAAAGAGAATATTCAGAGAAATTCTGAAATGACTATTACTGAAGATTATCCCTCTCCAACATTAAAACATTTTATAATTAAGAGTATTCAAAACTAACAAAAATAGTTCAGAAATAATGACAGCTAATATTTTCTTAGTACTTCTTAAGCATATTACTGTCTTTAGGAATTTATCATCATAAACTATTCTGTGAGGTAAATACTATTAATATGATTTCATTTTACAGAAAAGGAAATTGAGGCATAGCGAGATTAAATAACTTGCCCAAGGGTACACAAATAATAAGCAAAATTATATATAGTGTTAAGGTGGTATTGTTGTTTAGTTTCAAAGTCATGTCCAACTCTTTTGCGACCCCATGGACTGCAGCCCACGAGACTCCTCTGTCCATGGGATTTCCCATGCAAGAATACTGGAGTGGGTTGCCATTTCCTTCTCCAGGGGACGTTCTGACTCAGGGATTGAACCCAAGTCTCCTGCATTGGTAGGTGGATTCTTTCCCACTGAGCTACCAGAGAATCCAATAAGCAAAAGAGCCAGGTTTTGAACTCAGACAATGTAGTTCTACAGCCTGCCTTCCTAACCACCATCAGCTTATAAAAAGCTGCTAAACTCAGTATCATAATTTAAGATTCATGAATTGCAACTGAATAAGCAATAAACAAATATGTGACAATTCAAAACAAAATGTCAAGCAGGAAAAACAATATTTGTAACATGTAACACACAAAGGGCTAATTTCATTAATCTACAAAGACTTCATACACATTACGAAGAAAAATGACAACTCAAAAAAGGCAAAGAATTTTATGGAGTGTGAATTATATCTCAATTTTAAAAAATGGGCAAAGGATATGAAAAAGCAATTCACAGAAATATAAACACAAAGAGTAAATGAAAATATCATAATATGATCACCTTTGCTCATATTTTATGATGTAAAAATAGGCAAAAATTAAAAAGTTTGATAATATCTAGATTATGATCTCTATTATTTCATACCAAAAGGGACTAGAACTTCTTTCAGACTCCAGGTGGGGGGCAAAAAATTGCCCAATGAGCCTGTAATAGTTTGACTACCAGAAAGTAAAGAAGCTACCAATAACCGCTGGCGAAGATAGGATCAATTTGAAGGGGCTCCTAATGACCAAAAATGGGAATTTTTTTGAGAACTATAAAGAGTAAAAAGAGCAATGGGTTGAAACACTTCAAAACTATTTAAAAGTCATAATAAAACTTAAGAACAAAACTAAAAAAAAAAAACAAATAATCACCACCTTTGCAGGTTAACAAGGTACTAATTCATAGAAAGAACAGAATGTCAACAATTTTCTTAAGATGAAGAGTCATCTCTCTATTCAGGAGAAAAGGTATAGAGAAATAACACCCTTCAGGACTATCATGTTTTTGGTTTTGTTCTGGTTTTTTCCCCCCCATAATAAACCTCTATCAATATTATCTGTAAATTTTTAAAACCAAATTTAACCTGTCTATCTTAATCATTACCATTATAGCAAAATCAGAGAAGGCAATGGCACCCCACTCCAGCACCCTTGCCTGGAGAATCCCATGGATGGAGGAGCCTGGTAGGCTGCAGTCCATGGGGACACTAAGAGTCAGATGCTACTGAGCGACGTCACTTTCACTTTTCACTTTCATGCATTGGAGAAGGAAATGGCAATCCACTCCAGTGTTCTTGCCTGGAGAATCCCAGGGACGGGGGAGCCTGGTAGACTGCCGTCTATGGGGTTGCACAGAGTCGGACACGACTGAAGCGACTTAGCAGCAGCAGCAGCATACCAAAATAGTGTATTAGTGCCTTTTAATCCTGTTAATTGTTCTCTTTCTCATTATTATGACAAAGTAGAAAAACCCTATAATAAAGCAGTTACAGTATATGCCAAATTGTCTCCCCCCCAACCCCCCTAAAAATAAGGTTCCAGCTTTCAATGACTATTTCCTACCAAAAATCACAGCATTCCCATTAGGAGAAGAAAATGCTTACCCGTATTTTCCAAACAGTGAAACTGTTGTCCCTCCCACAGGCACTGCTTTTCCTGGTCCATACACATCCCATATTGTCAGGGCCACTTGGGCATTCCTGGGCAGGTCAGGGTATTTCACAGGCAGTTTTAGCCATTCATTCCAGCTATGAAAATGAGGTAAACAAAAACATAAAGCTAAGGACAGAAAATCAACATAGACATATGTGTGTAACTTTCTTCTAATTTAACAAATCATACAAGAAATTTGATTCAGAGAAAATGTACCAAAGATTAGTTAGTAGTACAAAAATTAACATGGCACTTACCTCAATTTTGCTCTAGGCAAGTTCAATTTTAAATACAGAAAAATCTGTATTTTACTTCACTTCACTTTATTGGACTTTGCAGATTCTGCATATTTTACAAGTTGAGGTTTATGACAACCCTGCATCTAGCAAGTCATGGGCACCATTTTTCCAACAACAGCATTTGCTTATTTTGTGTTTCTGTGTCATATTTTGGTTAATTCTTGCAATATTTCAAACTTTTTCATTATTAATGTTTTTATGGTGATCTGTTGTGATCTTTGATGTTACTACTATGACTCACCGAAGGCTCAGATCACAGGAAATGTTCAGCAATAAAGTCATTTTTAATTAAGGCACATATATTATGTTTTTAGACACAATGTTATTGCATACCAAAGAGACTAATAGGATAGTATAAAGGTCATTTTTATATGCACTGAAAAACCAAAAAAAATTACTACAATATTTGCTTTATGGTGGTGATCTAAACTCAAACCTGCAGTATCTTCAAGGTATGCCTACACAACACGTGAAAAAATTTTTGTAAGGCAAAATTCATGAAAAATAATGCTGCTAAGTCCTTTAATCAAGAAACTCAGACATCAAAAATTTACTATATAGCACTGAGTACTATAATCAATATCTCATAATAAACTATAATGGAAAAGGATAAAAAATAATAGATATATACATATGTGTATGTATGATAGAATCACTTTGCTGAATATCAATCATACTTCAATTTTAAAAAAAGCAGGAACAGACAATATGACTAAGACACAAGGCTATAATAACAGTTCCCTGGTGACTCAGTGGTAAAGAATCCACCGTTAAGCCGGAGACATGGGTTTGATCCCTAGGTCAGGCAGATCTCCTGGAGAAGGAAATGGTAATCCACTCCAATATTCTTGCCTGGGGAATTCCACAGACAGAGGAGTCTGCCAGCTATAGTCCACAGGGTTTCAAAGAGTTGGACATAACTTAGTGGCAAAAACAACAACAAATAAACACCTGGGAAAACATTTAAACCTGTTAGAACCAAACTTGTTTTCAACCAAACTATGATTTTTTTTTAATGTAAGTATCCTCCAGAATAGCTTTTTATCAAGAAAAGAAAGAAATTAGAATTATTCATGTTATACTCAAAATATGCTATATACAGTCCTATAATATACAGCGGTATCTCAATAAAGCAGAAGAAACCACCAAAAATTCAAAGAGGTCAAAGGAGACCATCCAGTAACTTTGTAACATGAAGAAGTTACTAGACTGCTCTGGACAAACATATGACAATTTTTTAGGTGAGATTTTTTTTCAATCACATTATTTATTAATATCAATAATGTTTAACTATTATTTTTAATGCTTTCAAAGCATATTTGTACATATGCTTTCACTAAGGAATGTTTGTTCTTACTAACAGTAATGACAGCACAGCTCTCCCATTTTTTTTTTCATTCTCTATTCACCTCTGCAAACTTTCTTCTGCATTCAAACTTAATACTTGATTTATCTGATCATTCCCACTCCCTTAAACAACAGATGGCTTTTAAAATCTCCAAAGAAAACCATGCAAACACACAAAGTAATATCCAGCAGACACACAGAATTGGTTCTTCTGTTTACTCAAAATTATTCTCAAAGGGCATATCAGAGTTTAGGTCAGATACACCCGCATTAGTAAGAATCTAAACAGAATTTTCATAAATTTAAAGAATAAAACATTTACATCCACTATATTATAGAAAAATTAGAGATGGCTATTAATTTAAAGGAAACGCTAAACGACCTTAAATCTTTTTCTTCTACAAAGTTCTTAAAAAAATAAAACACATGCTTTAAAAAGCCTTTCTTCACTACAGATAAGCTTAAAAAACTAAATGAATTTATTTATTTACTATTCACATGATGGGCCAGACTGAAAAGGTAAATTATAAGCAGTGTTACCTTATGCCAATGAACAAACCACAGAGATTAGTTAACACAGGCTAAAGATAAAAAGAAAAGTCAGTGACACTATCCAAAAATGAGCTGTGAAAATACTCAACTCTATGTTCTGTCCTTTGACTAGGAGAAAATAGATAAAGTTGCTCACTCAAGTCAAACTCTTTGCAACCCCATGGGCTTATATACAGTCCATGGAATTCTCCAGGCCAGAATACTGGAGTGTGTAGCCTTTCCCTTCTCCAGGGGATCTTTCCTACCCAGGGATCGAACAGCAGGTCTCCCACATGGCAAGCAGATTCGTTACCAGCTGAGCCACAAGGGAAGCCCAGGAAATAACACCTAAGAGCAAGTAATCATTTGCCTCAAACCTTGATCCATCCAACTCCAGGTCCTCACACCTCTTTAAATTAAAGCAAAAACACTTTAACCTGTTTTACATACTGGGCTTCTACAGAAGATTTCTTTTAAAGAATGAATCTGCATCTAAAAAATAGTTTGAAAACTGCTCAAGATAGTCCAGAAATTATGGAAAGATTTAGTGAGACATTAAGGAGCTGTGTATTCAAAATTTTGTTCTCTCCCTTCCCAGGCATCATCCCTTCCTCCTGCCCCAGCTCTGGTTGTGGTGGTTTAGTCGCTAAGTCAGGTCCGACTCTTGAGACTCCATGGACTGTAGCCTGCCAGGCTCCTCTGTCCATGGAATCTTCCAGGCAAGAATACTGGAGTGGGTTGCCGTTTCCTTCTCCAGGGAATCTTCCCGACCCAGGGATCAAACTCAGGGTCTTATGCACTGCAGGCAGATCCTTTCTCATCTGAGCCACCAGGGGGAAGTCCCAACTCTAATTAGGCCTAAATTCATCTGGCAGCTTGCAAATGTTCCCAGATTCAAAGCCCTATTCTGGATGATCTAATGTCCTACCATTAACCCCACTCCCATACATCACTGTACTAATTCTCTAGTCTGATTAATACACTCCAAAATCCTAACTTTCTAATTTTAAAATTGTAGATCTATATATAAAACCATTTCAAATCTTCCACATGACAAAACAGAATATAAATTTTTAAAAAAGTTTAAACCACTGGTAATGCAAAATAATATTCATATATTTCATATATATGTAATGTAAACATTTGCAGCATTTCATGCCTAAAATTGATGATTTTACCCTAAGTGTAAAGGAAATACAGGTTTCCTCACTATGGGCTCTTTTATTATCGGACAAGATAGAATAGAATACGATAGACGAGACTTAATCAATTTTGAATGAATTCTTCATTATTTGAACTCGTACAACTCACTATTAGAAACTCTGAAATCAGATTTAGACAACTTAGAATTTCATCCTACCCAAAAATACTTTCTCAAATAAGGAAATGCAAAAATTAAGATAGCAAGAGATTCTTTCATAATATAATTTAATTTCCCCACAGAATATGTAATTCTTCTTTTAAGTAAGTGCTTATAGAAAACAATAGCTGTATAAAGTTTGCCTTTATTTATTTTAGAAGTACAGTTTTTGTACTGATGAATTGGTAAAAAAATTCAACTGTTAAATACTAAAGAGCAGGATGCACAAAACCTGCAAGTGCTTCCCCTAAGCCCAAAGTGTATGTATATTTAAAAGAAAACAAAAGCCTCACTACCCAACATGAGGTATTTTCTCAATCTATTTTCTTCACAACTGTTTTAAACCTTTTAATAACAATAATAAAAAAAAAGCCATTCTAGGTATTTTAGAGTACCTTCTTAGCTTCACAATTTAAAAAATATAAATTAAAAATCTCCAATGTGAAAGAGAAAATATGAAAGTTTTTAAATCCTTGAAAATGCATAATACATAAACAATGCACAGAGGAGTTGGTAAATGGAAGGAAGAGGAGAAAGATGCTAACTTCCTTATAACTGGGAATTTGCTTTTGCTCTAATTTTTTTTTATTGCCGAAGCATGGTACAGAACCATCATACAATTTTCCTCAAAAAAGTGGAATTCACCATAAATGTTGACGTTATAGACCTAAATTTCTGGTTCTAAGTCTTTTTGGGGTCACAATCCACCTCAAAAAGTCTAATAAAAGCTTTGAGCTGTCCCTGTAAAAACACATAAGACACAAAACACTCTGCATAGAATTTCAAAGTTTTGTAGACTTCGTGATTCCAATTTAAGGACCTCTGATACAATTTAGGAGTTTGGGTGGATTGCTTTAGGTGCAATAATGGTACTGTAGCTATGTTAGAGACATACAGAAGTATTTGAGATGATACAATCATGGAATTTGCTTCAAAATAACAGTGAAATAAAAACAGTGGCCTTGAGGTAATTAACGAAGCTAGGAGACAGGGCGCTGTAAGTTCATTACATTATTCTCTACTTCTACAGGTCTGAAATTTTCCAGAATAACAAGTACAAATGCATTCACATATTTGTGCGAGCACGCGTGTGTGTGTGTGCAGCCACAAAAAAGACTACTAAAAAAAAAAAAAACACATCATTAAAATAGTTAGTTTCCATGCAGACAGATCATCAGAGCTTAGATGTCTGAACTCTCTAGAAAATTTTTCCCAGTCTGCCAGGCCACATTTGGTTAAAAAAAAGAAGTGGGGAGAGGGCTGCACCCTCAACAGCACAGCTTAAGAGTCCATGTGGCCATCCCCTGTCCTCCATGAATACTAAAGGTATAAATTCCTTTCTAGAGAGGCACACAACCTGCTTATCCTGTACCAAGCCTACCAAGGTACTGAATAATACTCATGGATCAAACATGAAAACTACACCATCACTCTATCAAAAAAGAGATTTTATTAAGGACCTACGAGAAAAACAGGAACTTCATATTCACTATATTTACCTTCAATACCAACAATGGCCTGCTAATATATCATGATTAATAAACCAAGTACTTTTAAAAATAAAGTTATTTAAGATAAACATCTGATCCAGATGACAATACATCTCTCTCTCTCTCTAAAGATCTGAATTTCAAGTATCAGTTGAAACATCTGACTATCCAGTAGTATTTCTGTGTTCAAGGGCATAGAATGGGAACAAATGTAGAGATGTGTTTTTGGCTTGGGTCATTCTGTGAATCAGTCAAGTTCTTATTCATACAAAAATATTTCAATGTACTCAATACAAACATAAATTCACTTCCACCTCAATTAGTTATAATACTGCTATGTATAACAACTTTATCTGAGTAGGTTCCTACTTGATCTACGGTTATAGGTACTAAATAATTTTAATTCCTTTGGTATCGCTTCCAAATAATACTTTAAATATCCATAAAAAAAAATTGGAGAATAGTTAGGAACCCACCATATGCAAGAAAACAACTTACTTCCATCTTGTACTAAACGCCTTGTAGGAGGTTCTTACTGGCAAAGCCAAAGGCTTCCCTTCTGCAAAAACTTGGCAAGTAACATAGAGGTCTGAACATGTTTCCTGATACAGTCCTGAAAACTTCAACATCGGGTCTTCTAGAACGGCTTTGTAACTCTTTTGTTCTCTCTTCCCTTCCAAACTTCCTCTGAAAGCATAAAATAACATTTAGACACATTTTTTTAAAACAAACCTAACAAATACTAAGAAGACTTTATGGTTATGTCCTAGTAAACTTATGCTACCTCAACATTTTCCTATAGATAAAACTAAAGTCTAAAGGTCTCTTAAAATCCTAGCATACCAAAGATCATTCCTATTTTCATCAACATACTTCTCTATTTCAGGCTTCTTAATTTTAAACCCTGTCATCAACTGTTAGATCTATCTTTGAGATGTCACCAGCTCTCCAAGCACTAATTTTTTTTTAATTTCAAGTTGACCACTTATTCCCATATTCTTTCAACAACATTTATTGTACTCAGCATAAAGGCCCAGCAATGAAAGACAAGATAAACAATACAGTGTTACAAGAATATATTACATCCTTGCTCTGGGGAGAAAACTTACTGTTAACTGCATACTTTTTTATACTTTCAATTTATTTACTTTTTTTACTATGTAGATGTATTATCTAGTCCATTTTTTAAATTAAGAAATACAGTGTTTTAAGTCATAAAAAATATGGGTAAGATTATAAAAGACATAGGAACATTGCTTGGAAATTAAGATTACATCATATACTGTGCCAGGCATTTTATAGAGACTTTCCTACTTACTTCCCACCATCTTACCATTTTATAAATCATGAAGCAGAGACTCAGAAATAGAATTTATTATTGAGGATCACAAAACAAGTAACAGAGCAGACAATAAAAACCACAACAGAGGAGGCCAAAGCCAGTATTTTTCCGATTAAAGAAAAATACATCAAAAAGTCTCAGGAACACCTTGGAGGCAGGGGCTGCCTGAAATGACCTTGAACAATACACAGGAGATGAAGAGCTACAGGCAGGAAGTCATCCCGGAATTAAAGTACACCATATATGGCAAAAAGGTAAGACTGTGTGTCTGGGGAACTACAAGTTGGTCCAGCTAAAGCATAAAGCTCATGTGGAGAAGAAGCTAGAGATGAGAATCAAGGGGAGGCGGACAATGAAGCTAAAAAGTAGCCACCTCATTCAGTGCAGTGTCTGTAACAAAATGAACATTCAAAAATCTGTTCATTGAACAATTTGAAGTGAGAGGACTATGGTCACATTTGTGTTTATGATACTGTGGCAGGAGTTTAAGAATGTAATGGAGAGATGGGATTGAAAGCAAGATCAGTTGGAAGACTTTTTATCAAAATTAAAAGGAAAAAGACAGATTAAGACTAGGGCAGTGGGCTTTCTAGGGGACATGGATCAAAGATACTGAGCAGGTAGATTCAAGGCAACTTGTGAATGATGAAACAGAGGTGAGAGACGGGTGTCTGTATGACTCCTTAAGACTCATTTTCTATCTTAACCAATTCAGTGAATAATGCTAACAGTCACCAAAATAGAGTGAGAGAAGATTAACATTAAAAGGGCAGGCTAATGATGTGCTCTGTTGTGGACAAGTTACTTCTAATGTTCTTTGGAACACCCAAAATGACCATGTCCTGTGGGCAGTTCGATATTCACCTATGGCACTGAGAAATGGGACATCAAAGTGCAAATTATTAAAATGACAGAAAGAGATGAAAAGACCTGGGGAAAACAAAATTTTAAAATTTACTATTCTTTGATTTTATGATCCTAAATTGATACTTCCTGTCGTCTCCAAAATCAGTCTCAGAAAATAAAAGGTAGTTAGGACTAAATTTTCTTCAAAATACTCAATGCATCTGTTAATAAAGGACCAGTTTTCTTTAATTTTTTTCATTTTTCCTTTTAATGTCCAAAAGTTTCAAACAAATAAAAAAATGCATTCATATACCCAAGAAACACTGAGAGGAATGGGACTGAAGGAAAGTCCTTTACCAGATGATGGCAACACAGGTCCTATATAAGCATCTATCTGTAAAAACTACTTTAAATGGGAGTGTCAAGCATTACAAAGGTGCAGTTTGGTTGTTGATATATTATTCTTACTGCCACCACAAAATCAAAAGTAAAGGACTTATCAGAGTCTGAAGTAACTTTCAGAAACAATCATTCAAGGGAGCATCTAACAACTGAGAAAATATAAGTGTGCAGCCCTTTGCCCAAAGTACATTTGTTAAATACTGACTAAAATATGGTGAACGATGTTAGATAAATAACTTTTGATAATTTACGATCGTTTTCACACGTGAAAATATATCTAAGAGACTGCTAATGGACATAATTTCCAACTTGGTCCTAGCTGTTCCCCATCTCGGTTCCATTAGTGTGGTCTCAAGACGTCATGTCTTGGGACTTCAACTGTGATGCCTCAAGACTTTCCTGCGAAGATCTCTTCTCATATATTCTGGTCCCTTTACAACCGGAACCCTCCTCACCTTTGACTGACTTCCAGCTTCAGTAGCTGAACAATAATAACTGACTGTTCCTAAGATTCAATCTAAGCCTCTCTCACTTCTCATGTTTTTAGTACTATATCCAATTCTCAGCTACTTTATCTGCCTCTCCGTAATTTCTTCAGTCTCCATTCCACCTGCAGGACGATGATTTAACCAAGACTTGATTTCTCTGTAATATGAGTAATAATCCCACAAAAGGTTGCTGTGAATAGCAAACGCTTTCTGGAAAACAAACCCTGCGGAATTTACGGACTTACTCCTACCGCTGTCTTTCTCACGAGATCGCGCCCTCGGCCTTTCCGCACGGCCCCTCTCCGACCTCCAGTCCACCTCCGCTGCCCCGGCTGCCACCCTCTCGGCCGTGGCCAGGCTGACCCTCAAGCTAAGAACCATCTTCTCTCCCCAACCCGCAGGCCCTTGCCGCCCCGCCTCAGCCTCGGCAATCCCCATCCCCGTCCCCGGACCCGCTCACATTTTAAGCTGCACGTTGATGTCCAGGTCACAGCTGTAGACATAGTGAAACTTCTCTGCTTCCCCCATGGGACCACCAGGTAACAGGTACACCTAAGGCCGAGAGCACGGCGCTGGGAAGAGGCTGGGGCTGAACTCGCAGAACAGCACAACACAGGCGCTTCCGGTTCCGCCTCTCGGCCCTGGCGCCGCCAATCCCTGGCCGGAGCGCGACCGCTTGCGGCGGAACTGCCCGCCCCGCTCATGCGTTCTCCTGCGCATGTGCAAAGGGACCCGCCATCTTGCTTGAGTGCAAACAGGATTCAGGAAACGCAATGTACTTGGTTACATTCCAGACTTCCGGTATTCCCGCGGTTTTGTTTTCGATTTTTTTGTTTTAAGAAAGTAAGAAATTGTCTTTTGATTCGGATCTATTCTGAAGTCAGACCAAAAGGAAATTCAATTCAAAAAGAAGTGTAACAACTTTCATTGCCTGGAGGTCAACCAACGAATAAGCACAAGGATTAGAGATTTACCAAGTGTAAATTTCAGTGGCCGTTCCAAAACCTGTAGTTTAATCACGTATTTGCTCTCTCAAGCAAAGATTTCCTTTTTCTGTTCTAAAGAGTGGAGAAAGAACTAAGCAAAGATCAAGGAAATCTGGCTTTACGCTACGTTGATTAGAGTGCATGTGTGCTTGTTTACCGCTGGATGTTCTTAGACCCAATGTACGCTTGAAGACCTATGAAACCTAGAAACATCCAGTAGCAAGTCTAGGACTCAGAATTCTGACCTCTAAACTCCTACAATGTTTATTTTTAGTATATAAAACTGTAATTTTTAGTATATAAAACTGTAATGGAACTGTAATCACTTCCAACTAGACCCAGAGCTCTTGGCAAGAGCAATGTGTCCCTTGGTGCCTAATGGGCTTATCTGGTTGGTCAGATTACGGGAAAGAATCCGCCTGCGATGCAGGAGACCCAGTTGGATCCCTGGGTTGAGACGATCCCCTGGAGAAGGAAATGGCTACCCACTCCAGTATTCTTGCCTGGGAAATTCCATGGACAGAGGACCCTCGTAGGCTACAGTCCATGGGGTCTGGAAGAGTGAGAAATGACTGAGTAAGCACTTGATGCCTAATATATTGTTGACTGTAATAATTGCTATTCATTATTGTTAGTGATGAGCTTCCCTGATGGCTCAGATGGTAAAGCGTCTGCCTGCAATACGGGAGACCCGGTTTCGATCCCTGGGTTGGGAAGATCTCCTGGAGAAGGAAATGACAACCCACTCCAGTATTCCTGCCTGGAGAATCCCAGGGACGGAGGAGCCTGGTAGGCTACAGTCCATGGGGTCGAAAAGAGTCGGACAGAACTGAGCGACTTCACTTCACTTCTTCATTGTTAGTGATATTGACTAAAAATCTCTACGTGTTTATTTTTAGGTGTCATATTGTAAAAGAGACAATGCAGGAGTATAAGTTATAATTTAGGGGAGAAGAAAAAGTTTTCAAGGAAAGATTGCAAGGCTTGTAGCCATTTAACTTGGAAAGCCAAAAAATGACTAATGTACAATGTTTTGTCCAAAGTTAAGTTTTTAAAAACATTTGTGGAAGCAACAGTAGGGAAAAACATAAATTAGTCTCTTATAAGGTACAGTTCCAACAAAAAGCAGACTTGACTTGTTCCTAAGTATTAACATAACTACTACCAATGGTTGGAACTGACAGGAAATGTAATTTTAAGTAATGAAACTTGAACTTTCTGATCAACAGAGCTCCCAACGGTAAAACACAGTTACAAGTCCCCTGCCTATGGGATAATTCCAGCGGTGGGTGTCAGGTCTAAGGTGAAATAGATTGCTCAAACTTGAATAAAATATTGACAATTTGTAAAGAACTAAATTTTCTGCTGACTTAAATTGCTTTTATTACAATATTATTTAATGTGTAAACCTGTGTAAACTTCATATATACACCAATATATTTCTTATAAAATTTTAAAAAGCAAGTTTACAAATTAGATATAAAAACTTCAAATTAACAACCTTAATGCAGTACATAGCCTTTTTGCTGAAACCCTATTGCCTACAGCATGAATATGGAATTGACTACTCTTACAGAACTGGTTCTTTGAAATTCAAGACCTCTATATTAAAAAAGCAGAGACACTACTTTGCCAACAAAGATCGGTCTAGTCAAGGCTGTGGTTCTTCCGGTAGTCACATATGGATGTGAGAGTTGGACTATAAAGAAAGCTGAGCGCCGAAGAATTGATGCTTTTGAACTGTGGTGTTGGAGAAGACTCTTGAGAGTCCCTTGGACTGCAAGGAGATCCAACCAGTCCATCCTAAAAGAAATCAGTCCTGAATATTCACGGCAGAACTGATGTTGAAGCTGAAACTCCAGTCCTTTGGCCACCTAATGCAAAGAACTGACTCATTTGAAAAGACCCTGATGCTGGGAAAGATTGAGGGTAGGAGGAGAAGGGGACAACAGAGGATGAGATGGTTGGATGGCATCATGGACTCAATGGACATGAGTTTGAGTAAACTCTGGGAGTTGGTGATGACCAGGGAGGGCTGATATGCTGCAGTCCAGGGGTCGCAAAGAGTTGGACACTACTGAGCGATTGAAATGAACTGAACTGAACTGATACTGCCCTTTTATGGCAATTCCATTTTCTTGCCTCTTTTTCTATTCAAATAACTATGAACTCTATTAGTCTAAGTACCATGAGGGTATTTGGCCTTCATTTGACCCCAAAAGTACTTTTTTTTGTCTTAAGTCTATCTGTTCTTTTCTCATTAGCTCATAACATTTAAAGTTCCAATACAGTTACAGACACACCACAGATAAAGGCATAAAAATGAAATATCAATACTTAGTTGTAAGATATTCATTCATAGGGTCCTGGATAGACTTATGTTAATATTTTAAAGGTAATAATCAAGAAAAAAATGTTTAAAATAATATTAAAAATGTATTATGTGAGAATCTTAGAAGACTGTACTGTAATTGTCAAAGATGATAATGCAACAAGGAAAACTAATGTGCAAGTGAAGAAGATAATGGTAGGTCACAGAAGCATTGGAGAAGTCACAGAAATCAAAACTGGCAATGTCTTTCCTGGACCAACCATAGATCGAGAAGATGTGGTTAGTAGATGTAAGTATCAGACTCCAGTTAGCAAGACCATGGGAAATGAAAGCCTTGGGTATCTTTTTCTAAAAGGAAAGAAGTGATGTCTTCTTTCCCATGTGATCTTTTAGAACTCATAAATATAGGACACTGAAAGTTATAGAACATATTTCTTGCATTGCAAAAATTCTCAGTTTTACAGACTACTGCGTGTCTGTAGGAAAATAATTTTTTGCATAAATGTTTTCTTTATGTGGTAGGCTACTTCATTGAATATTTCGTCTCATATCCAATTTTAATTTAATTAACTCATCTTTGTAGTTGCAGTTTTTATTTTGTTTCCTTTGCCATATTTTTTTCAATTTCATGTTTATTCCAAATACAAACTTTAATGTTGGTTGAGAAATTTGTTGATAATAATCTGTTCCCTCAAGTTGCCCAGGACTTATGTAGTGATTATCAGGTTTGTATTTGTCAGTTTCTGTCACTCAGTTCATTCTCTTTAGCTTGTAATAAAAAAATTTACTCATAGCTTAAAATATTTACCATCTATTATTAGCCTTCCATCAAGATAAAATAACTGTGATATTGTGAGATTAAAATAATCTCAAAACTGCTTTTTCTCCAATTAAAAATTGCCTTTACAAGTTTTCTAGTAACTCTAAGGATTTTAGAACCTAATTGCATGATAGAACAGACAACATTATCAGGAAACTTGAAAAATCCTACATCATAAGCCAAGACTTATAGTCATTTGTCAAGTGACAATGTTGAAAAAGGTGAACTTGAGACTGTCTCCTAGTGATCTTGGCGTAGGAACCTACAAAGTGGGTGGTTCCATTGAAAAAAGTAATTTCTATCAGCTACAAAATAGAACAGATCAAAAGAATGCTTTTTCTGAAAAATAATAAAAGTATACTTTGTGTGTGTGCTCCTCCTACTCTGTAATTAAAGAAGCTCCTTTAAGTGTCATAAGAAAAAAAAATTCTGATAGTTGAATAATAATATTGACAAAAATCACAGTTGTAAGAGAAGAATGGGGTCATATTTTCCCCAGAAAGCACGATCAGGTCCCTCCCAAGAAACATGCTTCTGGGTTAACTCTTTTTGCCTCCTCAACCACTTCATTCAATAAGAGGAGTGATCTCTAGTACTCAGACCTTGGAAAGAAGAGCTTTAAAACTGTGAGAACTATCTGCTGTTATTTATAATCTCTTGATTTAAGATTTTTAGAGATTTTTAAACTCTAAGCCCCATGGACTCTGGGCTTTTATAACATGTTCTAGACCCCAAAAGAGTCTCCAGTATCCTCCCCTACCTTTGCCAGAAAAACAAACAAACAAACAAAAAAGATTAGATTTATGTATTGCAGGCCTGAGATTGCTACCTCTGAGAAGCCTCCTCTGACCCCACCTTCCCTCCCAACACTAGAGTAAGTCATCTCACTCAAAAATCCATTCCTCCTGTATTCTGCTTCCATAGTATTTTCAATAGTCTCTATAATAATTATTTAATTGATGGCTGTCCTTCCCATTAGGCTACAAGCTCTCCAAGGGAAAGATTTCTGTCAATTTTATTTACCCCTGTACTCTACTATAGTTCCTGGCACAGAACAGATGTTGAATAAGAGAAGTAGGAAAGAATCTAGCACTTGAAAACTGTTATCTGTCAGATAGCACATTACATCAGTATAATAGTGAAGTAGGTGCTGTTATCCTATTTTACAGAAAAGTAACTGTAATGTATATTAGGTAATTTATATAAAATTAACAGCTAATAAATGGCAGAACCAGATGTGTTCAACTTCAAAACACATGATACTTTTACCAAACTGTGAAGGAATATTCCAGAATAATCCCTAAATTTACTTTTTGTAACAGGAAAAAAATTATTAATGACAGTCCTTTTAGCATCCTTGCTGTTATTTAGCACTGCCATTGATTCCCTCTACCCCTCTATAGATTATACTCTCAGGTAAACATCTTGACTCACTACAGATCAATTCCATGGAGGGAGGAAATTTTGGCCCACTCAGCATCTTTTCAGGTCATCCATTAATTTAATAAAATTTTACTTAGTGCTAAAAATGTGCCAAGAACTGCAGAAAGCATTGTATCAGACACTAGCCTCTCCAGTCTCACCAGAGAACAATGTTCCTTGTCTGTATGTGGTGTCACCCCTGGCATCATCCCTCAGAGTGTGCTTCCTATGTCATTGTGCAACCTGTCTTCTAATATCATAGGACACAAAGAGCTTTATTTCATTTGTTCTAAAAGAAACTGTAGGATGATAATGACTTCAGGCATCTCCAAGAATCCATTGTTTTTAGAAAATCCATTACTATGAGTGCAACCTCAGCCCACATTATGTTTGATCTGTAATCCTGCTCTATGTTAATTATTTCCTTGTGATTCTATATGCTTTGAAGGACAGAGAATGCTGCTGTTATTTTTGACACTTCTTATTGCTTTGATTGTATGCATTTTTGTTTGTGCATGAATATTTAATCCCAGAAAGATTGTTGACTTGCGATCAGACTTGCTTCTCTGAGACAAAAAGAAGAAAAGCAATCAGAGCCTGAGTCCATAGGCAGTCATTAGTGACACAAGTAACTCCTCAAGATCCCTGGAGTCTTTTAAGACACTTTACCACCTACCCAGATTCTTTAAATGCACAAGGAAAGAATGGCAGAGACCTTAAAAATACAAAAAGGAAAAAAGGAAGGAAAAGAATGAAAAAGAGAAAAGAAAAGGAGAATTGTTCACTTGAGGGTCTGCTTGGGTTTGAGCTGTGCATTAGTGTGAGAGTTACGAAAGCTAACAATCTTTTCAGGGAGGAATGCTTAGGATAGCAATGAGATTTGATGAGGGAATAGACAGAGAAAGACTAAATGAGAGAATGTGAGAACTAAAATACTTAGACCTTCATCGTCTCAGAGAAACCTACTCTACCTACAGGACAAAGGTGAAACATTATCCCTCTTTCTGTCTTAAAGACTGTTGGAGGAGGTTAGGAGAGGACTTGACCACTGGCCAATCCTCAAGCTGGACCTGGAGAATCAGAAGGTCTTCATCCCTCTACTGTCCTTAGAATGTATGCTCTGCCCATAGTTCCCACAGTGGAAGCTGTGTTTAAGGATGGGGTATTGAAAGAGCAACCTGTTGTTGAGACTACACTGGATGTGTACATAAGTGAACCCCATTAAGGCTTCTCTATAACTCTTAAGATGCTATTGAGTGGACCAGATCCACTCCTGGGTAAGTTTCCCTCATATTAACAGCACCACCTACCAAGAGTTGCCTCTTTCTTTGGTCTCTCCTTGTCCTCTACGTATGGAACCAGGTTCAGATTATACTCAGAAGCTCTCAAGTTTACAACACAGAAGTGATATTCTATACCAAGGTTCTTCACAGGCATTAAGAAGAAAGGGAGGCTTTCTAGAACCTTATGGTCTGTTTAAAATTGGAGCTAAGTTTTAGTTGTTTTGTGAACTTATTTTCTGTTTGTCTCTCAATGTTTGCTTGAACATACTAATTCTGAATAATATCTTTTCTCTTATTCTGTATTCAGATTTTACCTTTATCTCCACCCAGTAGTGGTAGAATTGATTCTTGTTGCACATGGCATTCACAATCTATAAAATCACAGTGCACTGAATTAGTAAATATTGAAACACTGATAACACAGCGCACAGTATAGGGAAAAGAGTGGGGCAAAGAAATTCTTTTATAATTAATTTTTTTCTTTTCTTGCCATAAAATATGAATTTTATTTCACAGAACGAAGAGGTGACTTTTTAGGGAGAAGATATAGCATAAGCAACAAGTAGGTGGGGAAACACAGGTTGCAAGAAGACTGTAGTTGGCTGGAACCTAGACAGAGTGTCCATCTTGGGAAGCAGTAGAAAATAATGTACCAGAAGGAGGCTGAAGGAAGAATCTGAAAGATAAAGCAGCCCTAGCTAGTCAAGAGACCTGATTTTTATTCCACCAGGTGTGATTAGGCATTAAGGGTTTTGAGCAGAGGAGTCACAAACTCATATATTAAGTGTCAATCTCATATGTCATTGTCTCAGTCAACAAATATTTACTGAGCATCGGCTATCCATCCAGGGCTAGCACTAGAGATATAGTAGTTACAGGTAGGTATTGCTTCTGCTGTCCCCAAGGTACAGTCTCATAGGGAAGGCAGAAAACTGAACAAGTACAGTTAATCCTCATTGTTCATAGTCTATACTTATGGATTTGCCTACTCACTAAAATTTATTTGTAACTCCCAAATTAATACTTATGGCACTTTCATGGTTGTTCACAAACATATGAAGATTGGGGAAACTCTAAGTCATCTAGAGTACACATTCCCTGCTGAGGTCAAACAAAGCAATGCTCTGCCTTCAGCTCTCATACTGTAAAGTAAACTTTTTGCAGTCTATTTAGTGTCACATTGTTTTGCGTGTTTGTATTTTTATTGGTGACTTAGCTGTTAAATACAGGCCCTAGGGACTTGCCTGGCAGCCCAGTGGTTAAGACTCAGTGCTTCCATTGCAGGAGCTTGGTCCTGTTCAGGAACTAAGTTCCCACACGCCATGCAGCATGGCCAAAAAGAAATTAAAAATGGCCCCCAAATGTAGTGCTGAAGTGCTGTCATATGTTCCTAAGTGTACATTGGTTGTGATGTACCTTATGGAGAAAATAGTTAAAGTTCCACTCAGGCATGAGTTACAGGGCTGTTGGTCATGACTTCAACATTAGTGAATCAATAATATATTTTGAATAAGGTGTCTTTAAACAGAAACACACATAAAAAGAGATTTTGTGCTGATTAATGAAAATGTGACCAGTGCCCTTACAGGAACCCTAACCTGTATTTCGCCTAGGGGCAATTGTTCAGTATTCACTAATTCAGTGTTCATGACTTCTTTATAGAACATAAATACCATAAATAATCATTGTTTATGATAGGTCTGAAAGGTGATATAGTGTGTTTCTACATTTGGGGAGGGTGCAGATGGGACAAAGAAGACTTTGCAAAGGAAGAAAGGATGAAGCAGAGATCTGAAGAATGATTAGAGATTGCCTAGGTGACTAGGAAGAAATATAGATAGGAAGGAAATAATAAAAGTGTTCTGTGCAGAGAAAACATCCTGTGTTTTCTCAAAAAAGAAAAAACAAAGTGACTTGAAAGAAGCACAGAACACAGTAGGAAGGAAATATATTAGTTTGCAAGATCTTCTGTAACACAGTACCATAAACTGGATACAATAAAAAATAGATGTTTTTGGTCTTATAGTTCTGGAAGCTAGAAGTCCAAGATCAACTTATTGGCAAGGTTGGTTCCTTCTGGGGTCTATAGGGGAGAATCTGTTTCACATCTCTCCCCTACTTCTGGTGCTTTGCTGGCAACCTTCTGTGTCCCTCAGCTCAGGAAGTGTCACCCTGACACTCTGCTTCATCTTCACAAAGTGATCTTCCTGCATGCATGTATGTGTCCAAATTTTCTCTTTTTTTAAGGACACCAGTTTTATTGAATTAGGATCATACTTCCATATGATCTCATTTTAACTAATTATATCTGCAAACCCTATTTCCAAATTTGAAGTTACTAGGGGTTAGCATTTAAATGTAAGAATTTTGAGAGAACACAATCCAGTCAGTAACAACAGTAAAGGTAATGAAAGAGGGTGAGAGACAGGAAGACCCAGAACCTAGTAAAAATGACTAAACAGTTAAGACTTCACTGTAAAGGAATATAGAAAAAACTGTGCTTCAGCAAAGAATTACGCATTTTCTACTGACACTCATCCAGGCTATATGATTCTTGTATTTCATAGTATTTGAACTGGTTTAACATTTTGTAGATTATAGGCAACTAATAATGATGCAAAATAATTCCTACAGATAAATCCATATTAATTTCCCTCCACCACCTTTAGAAAAAGCAGTTTTGCTTTAATTTGCTATTAATGTCAATATTCTTCATCTAAAAATATCAGGAGTAATCTCTGAATTCTCTTTTGAACTGGTTAGGATGTCTGCCTGGTTCCATCTTTAGTTAATGAGTAGAATAAAATTATTAAAGTGTCTTCATTTTTATATCTGTATGAGTCATCATTTTACCTTTTTCTGAAAATTGCCTTTTACAGGAATGTGAATCCCTCGGTGGATAATACATCAATAAATGAACACTGCATGAATAAGTCAGTTAACCTAGTAGGTAAACTCTCAAGAGACAAGACAGTTTAGTTATAGTTAATAACCAGATTGAGAATGACAATGTTGAACTTTATGTTGAGCCCTGTGTTCTTGGAAAACAGGGATGGTTAAGAAAATCTCTACTCTCTGTAACCTAGGGAAATGGGTTACTATAAAGACCTACACTTCTCCCTGTGACTTAGATGTGTGTGTGTGTGTGTGTTAGTTGCTCAGTCGTGCGCAACTCTTTGTGTCCCCACGGACTGTGGGTCCCCACGTGACCCACCAGGCTTCTCTGTTCATGGAATTTTATAGGCAAGAATACTGGAGTGGGTTGTTATTTCCTTCTCCAGGGGATCTTCCCTGGCCCAGGGATCAAACCCGGGTCTCCCACATTGCAGGCAGATTCTTTGCCAGCGGAGCCACCAGAGAAGCCTGTGACTTAGATAAAACTTGCTAATAAACACCTTTTTTTTTTTTATGTTAAGACCAGACAGAGACACCTCTATACTTCTATTCTTTGTTTTATAAATTTTTAACTGAACCGTTTGTTCTCCCCAAGTTAGTTGGACACAGAGAAAAATATTTCCTGTTCAGGTGACTGACTGAAAATCTCTCTGATTATAAAAAACAATCCCAACTATAATATCACCTACCTATAATTTGTCTACTTCTCCCTACACAAGTTTAAGATGAAACCAATCTGATGAAAAATTCTGATCTTTGGACTTGGGATGTTCTCCCTATTGTAAGTTAGAATAAAAGTTTCCTTCTCAGATTCCAGGTGGCTTCAAATAGCCCTGAAATTGGAATGAAATCTAGAATTTAATAGACAACTTATAAATTCAGTGAAATTATTATTTCCTCGTCAAGCTTAGTGCCCATGTCAACTCTATTTGACTTCTGTCTTCCCATTCCATAGCTGGAGTTTCATCTATGGTTTTTGCATCCAACGCTGTTGGGGCACTGTAAGAGGGCTGATGTCTCTCTGCACTACAATCTTCTGGTTAAAATTTTTAAACTTCTTGTTTAATTTAACTATTTGTAATTAAATTTATTTTTATAGATGAAAAGTGAAAGAGCTTCCACCCAGGAAGCTGTCTTGGTAATGACCGGCCTACCACCGCAGGAGACACAGGTTCCATCCATGGGTAGGGAAGATCCCCGGAGGAGGAAATGGCAACCCACTCAAGTATCTGTGCCTGGAGAATTCCATGGTCAGATGAGTCCATGGGGTTGCAGAGAGTCAGACACGACTGAAGTGACTTAGCATGGACACACGCATGGTGAAAAGAATTCAAAATTATGTGAAGAAAGAGAAAAATTCTGAAGGCAAAATTATACAACATGCTATTTTCTTTAAAGGTAGTTGATGCAAGAAGCTAAATAACTTCTATGAACACTTGATGATATATATATTAGTATGTGTGTTCCCAGCTGTCTTTAGGATTATTAAAGTGTATTTCAGTGCAATGTACAGAAGCGATCGATTCCTCTTTCTACAGAAGGCATCCTTTTAAATTGCACGTTTTTCTTACACATAGTTCTGCATGACTTAGAATCTTTCTATGGTTTGTTGATTTTTTTTCATAGCATCACAAATCTCAGAGCAAAAAGAAAAAGACCTCATCCTCTTTTATTTCATTTGAATCAGATGATTTTCATGTTAAATGGGTGAGGTAACCAGCATGCTGTTTTCTTTGTTATTGTTTCACATGTTTGCTTTTTAATCCCACATTGATCAGATGGACCATAACATTTTCTTATATTCATCAAAGGTCCCAGAATACTGCCAGACAGATCTTGGCACTCCAAAAGGAAAAAAAAAATTTTTTTGATGCTAAATGGATTATCTTTTGAGTATTTGTTTCTAGGTGACAATGAGTACTTGGAAATTTCTGTTTGTAATTAATACATTAATTTTAAATACTGAGACAAATAATAAGCTAATGTTGAAACATTCCACTAGAAGCAACTTAAATAAACGTTTCTTTAAAACGATCCAATAAATTCAGTTTTGCTAGTGTCCTCAGGGATTAGTGGTGATTAAAAGAAAAAAAGCAAGAATCTTCATTTTTATTTTGCCTTAGATCGGGTAGTAAGGTTACATTCTGAAAGTACAGTAGGTTGTTAAATGAGTAAACAGAGGTTTATAGAAAAGGGGAAGCAAGCAAAACATCAACACACACACACATACTGCTGTTCTCTGCCTTGCCCAATTTTATGCCTAAGGAGACTGGCAGGGCAGCTGATGTGATGTGAATCTTAGAGTGAATTCATAAACTCTTTAGTCTTCTTCCTCCCCTCTCTCCCCCGCCCCCATCCCCACCAACCCCATCAATCAGAGATTCTATCTGCACAGAGGTAGTCTCCATCATTATGAATCTGGGCTGCTTCCTGATGTAAATCTGTATTTTAACAAAGAGAGAGGAAGAGAAGGAGAGAGGGATGCCTGGGGCAAGGTCATCCTTTGACCCCAGGCAATTGTCCTTCCTCACAGAGCAGTCCTGGGACCAAGCCGAAACTAAACAAACACAGCTGCCCCATCAGCTGCTACCTTGCCACCTGCTTTTTGAAGAAGAGGCTTTCTCGGGAGCCTGCCTAATGAGCGTGCCTGCCATGCTCAGACTGGCTGTTATAGCCTGAAGAGCCCTTTGCACACACATTGAGCTTTTCTCTCTACTTTGCACTTCAAGAACTTAGGAAGCTTCAGGGGAAATAAGGATTCAGTTTTTTTTCTCCCTCCATTGTGATGAGCGTTTGCTTTCCCTACAGGAGGCTTTGAAGTACCTTAAAAATTCACATTGTAGCTTTAGGACACAGGCACTCAGAGGGATAGGCATGTTCTGCTCATCCTGGGCTGGAGCACAAGGAGGGACTTCGCAGCAGTGGCCATGAGCACACCCTCATGGCATTCCTCGCTTGGCTCACCAAGCCCAGCCCAGCAAATGGGAGTAGCTGAGGCTACAGAGAGAAGAGAATATTGGTAAAGAACCCCAAAAGCTTGTACTATCTGAAGGAGGAAACAGACAGAACAGGCTCCATCTTGAAAGCAGGACTCCATCTTGGGCTGGACTGTGGACTTTGAGCTATATGCCCAGTATCTATGGAAACGACATACCAACTGGAAAACCAGACCCCCCCAGATGGAAGAGCCCCAGGACTCATACCTAGACTCTCTGTCGACTAAAAGAATACCCTGATTATCTATGTAACCAAATAGAATCATAAATTCTACTATGCTTATTGGGGTATGACCATAGGCCTATTGATAATTGTCCACTGTTAGCTACCTAGGCTTAAGGCATACGAATCATGGGCTTAAGGCATACAAATCACGGGTTAACTTTGATTGTATCTTTCTTTTCCCTTGTTAAGACTAGTTTCAGAGAATTTGGGGAGGTGGGTTTGAGCACGTACACTTAGGGTATATAAGGTTTTCACAAAAACTGATTTAGGGTCCTTGATGAAGAGGAGACTCTGCCTTGGGCCCGCTGGTGTAATAAACTGCACTCCACTATCTGCATTGTCCTTCTGAGTGGGTTTGTTTCCCGGAATGCATGGCTACAACTCTATACTCTGCCTCTGTTGCCATCCCTCCCTCTGCCATTCCCAGAGCTTATCAGTCCTGCCAAGGCCTTCTACTAGCAGATTCAATCCTTACCCAAAGTCCGAGATGAGTTGAACCAAATAGGAAAGACTTAGAGTTTTTCAGCCCTTAGCCCTGAATCTTTTCTTTCTTCACCCCTGCACCCACCCAAACACACCTTCCTTCTCCAATCTAGTGGGGAGGCTGATCAAGATGAATCTAGTATGGCTTTTGCATTAATGTCTCAGTATTCAGTTGGGCCAATCTTGGATACTGGAGTTTGGATGGAGAGGAGAGTAGTAGATGGGAGCTCAGGTCGTCGATAAATAAGAGCAGAACCCTGGCCCTTAAATGGACAAATAGGGGAGAAGAGGTGATAGACCCTCATGACAGGAACTTGAAAAGAGCTAGGGTTTTATAGCAGAGCCAGGTCATTTGCTTTCCTGGGCCGTATGCATATTTAGCCCCTTCCTTCATGAAAAATATTAAAAAATACATTTTATAACTGTTTCAATAAAAGGTAAATATAATCCATGCTAGAATATATTCACTTTTTCCTTCTGATTTAAAAAGAAATAAAAATATTTCCCCAGTTCTCTAAAAGCAACACAGACTCTAGGCCCTGTGCTTACTGTGCAGTCTCTGAAGGGGGATGACGGAGGAATGATCAGAGGTGGCAGTAGGGATCAAGAGTATATCTGATCCACCTCCTGGTCCTAAAGTAGGTGGTGTGTGAGAGGAAAAAAGAAACAACAACTTCCATTTGAAAAGGAGAATAGTATTCTCAAGGACAAATACATTGCCCGTAGGTGTAAAGGTGAAGGAATGTGTCAGAAATGAGACTGCAATCATCTGATCATAGAAGACAGTTCCAGAAGCCCAGAGAAAGGATTCGGAGAAGAGGTGGAACTGAGTCAGATTAGGGATAGTGTGGCCAAATGGGAATGAGAATTCAGGATGAGTTGATTTCTGGTGGGAGAGGCAACTTGAATGTAAGTCACTGTAGTCTTCCCTGAGAAGACCTTCTCTAGGCAAGAGTACCAGAGTGGGCTGCCATGCTCAGTTGGTAAAGAATCCACCTACGATGCAGGAGACCCCAGTTTGATTCCCGGGTTGGGAGGATCCCCTGGAGAAGGGGTGGCTACCCGCTCCAGTATTCTTGGGCTTCCCTTGTGGCTTAACTGGTAAAGAATCCATCTGCAATGTGGGAAACCTGGATTCAATTCCTGGGTTGGGAAAATCCCCTCGTTGAAGGGAAAACTTACCCACTCCAGTATTCTGGCCTGGAGAATTCCGTGGGCTATACAGTCCATGGGGTCGCAAAGAGTTGGAAACGACTGAGTGTCTTTTTCATTTCCATGTGCCTGGAATGGTCCTGAGCTGTTCAGAATTAGGTTTAGGTGGTCCTGAGGAAACTTACTCTGGAAGTTCAGCTCACTTGACTGCTAACTTTAACAGCAGAGGGACTGTTCCCTCACTGTGATAATCTGTAAAGTGACTGATAAGGTACAGATTGTATTCAAAGAAATTTTAATGCTTAAATCTCATTTAATTCCCACAGCAACCCATTTTACAGTGGAGAGATCAGAGAAATTGAGAGGTGGTTACTTATCTAGGGGCCACTCCTCAATAATGACTCTTGTCATGTATGTATGTGTGTATACACTACACACATGTGTACATACAGGTAGCCCCTGCTTTTCCAAAGTTTGCTTAGGCAACTTTTTTTTTTTTAATGAGAAACCTACATTAGTACCTGTTTTCAATAACCAAAAGACATTTTAAGAGAGTTTTTGCTTTTACAAAAAAGAACAGCACTTGTTCTGCAACTAGCTATTATAGAAGCAGCTCTCACCCAGGGCAGTGAGAGGGGCACTGCCAAGCTGCTTTGCCGGACCCATACTCAGTGTCTCTCCATCAACATGCCATATCTTTGATCTGTGTTAGTGAGCATCTGCACTTTATCCTGATTTATTTTGTGCATCTGTTAGCAAGATATGTCCTAAGGTAATGGCTTCTTTGCTCTATGCCATTTCCGTTTACAAAAGGTTTTATAGACATGCTCTACTTTTGGATAGCAGAGGAAAAACCTATGTATACCTACATACATAAATGCTGCCGCTGCTTAGTCATTTCAATCCTGTCTGACTCTCTGCGACCCTATGGACTGCAGCCTTCTAGGCTTCTCCATCCATGGGATTCTCTAGGAAAGAGTACCAGAGTGGGCTGCTATGCCCTCCTCCAGGGGATCTTCCTGACCCAGGGATCAAAATCGGGTCTCCTGCATTGTAGGCACATTCTTAACCACTGAACCACCAGGGAAGCCCATATATACATAAGTGTATATAACTGCAAAAGTCTGTGTGTGTGTGTGTGTGTATATATATATATATATATATATATATATATATACAGAAGTATGTATATTCTGATATTTTATATAATATATACAAACATATATTAATCTAAATATATATCAAATTCCTGCTGTAATTGCAAGTATAACTTGAAAAGTAAAGCACCTTGAGTAGTACATTATGGTTCATTAATGTATAGGATAGTGCTTTTATTCTTATGCTGTATCCCCTTTATGTGTCCATGCTTCCTATGATGCAATTGCCCTGGATTCTAACTTTCTAGGAGGCAGGAAACATTTCTAAGGTATATATAAGTGCTGGATAGTGTTTTGATGGTAGTGAAAAGATAGATTTTTCTAATTTCTAAATTAAAATTAAAAATATCAGCTATCTATATTCACAGTTAGTTATCACAATGGGGAGAGAGGTAGAGAGCTTCCTATGTTTATTCAACAAATGAGTGAGGCTTTATTGCTTGTCAGGAGCTTAGCTCCTGGGGCTAGACTAGTTCCTGACCCTGGATGAATTATTTCATTTCTCTAAACCTCTGTTTATTATCTATGTAAAATTATTTAGTGAAATTCCTGGGAGTGCATGGTTGCTCAGTTTTGTTGTTTAGTCATTAAGTCATGTCTGACTGTTTTGCACTGTATAAAGAGCCTCTTGATGAAAGTGAAAGAGGAGGGTGAAAAAGTTGACTTCAAACTCAACATTCAGAAAACTAAGGTCATGGCATCTGGTCCCATCACTTCATGGGAAATAGATGGGGAAACAGTGGAAACAGTGTCAGACTTTATTTTTTGGGGGCTCCAAAATCACTGCAGATGGTGACTGCAGCCAACTGTGGTGTTGGAGAAGACTCTTGAGAGTCCCTTGGATTACAAGGAGATCCAACCAATACATCCTAAAGGAAATCAGTCCTGAATATTCATTGGAAGGATGGATGTTGAAGCTGAAACTCCAATACTTTGGCTACCTGATGTGAAGAACTGACTCATTTGAAAAGACCCTGATGCTGGGAAAGATTGAAGGCAGGAGGAGAAGGGGATGACAGAGGATGAGATGGTTGGAGGGCATCACCAACTCAATGGACATGAATTTGAGTAAACTCTGGGAGTTGGTGATGGACAGGGATGCCTGGCGTGCTGCTGTCCATGGGGTCACAAAGAGTCAGACACGACTGAGCAACTGAACTGAACTGAGCTGAGACTGTAGCCCACCAGGCTCCTCTGTCCATGGGGTTTCCGGGGTAAGATTACTGGGGTGGGTTGCCGTTTCCTTCTCCAGGTATCTTCCCAATCTAGAGATGGAACCTAAGTCTCCTGTACTGGCAGATGACCTCTTTACTGCTGAGCCACCAGGGAAGCCCTAGTTGCTCAAAAGTCAATAATTATTATTACTGTTGAATGCTTACTGTATGCCAAGTACTTTGCAACGTCTTAGGGATTCAAAGATACTCTTAAGAAGTTCCTAGTTAAGTGGTGAGACATTGAAACAAAGAATTACCCCTACACCCTATCCCCTACCACATACACAGCCATGCATGCTGTGATAAGACATATGCGCAGTGGACTTTGAAACTATAGTGGGAGTAACTAAATACCAAAAATGAACCAAAGAACTCATGGTGAGATGGAAGCATTTGTTTAATGTGTGTGTGTGTGTGTGTGTGTGTGTGGTAGTGGGGAGTTATAATTGTGCTAAGAACATTTTTTTTTTTTTTTAAACTGGAGCTGCTTAAGATACCCTGCCCAGTCCCCCACCAACTGGGAAGGCATAGTGGAGTAAAACTGATGTCTGCCATCCATAGTCTTTCCTGGATGAGCAAAGCAGTGTGGAGGAGGAAGCAGCACTCAGAAATATGATGCTCCTACTCTGTCCCTCTCTCTGTTCATGCTCTCCTCCCCACCGTCTTATATCTGCTCTTGTGAGAGTTTGGTCGTGAAGTACCAAGGTGGAGGGTAACACGAGGAAGTGTTTTTTATGTGGTTCCTTTTGTTTTTTCTCCCTTCTTCCTCCTCTTTCTTCTTTTTAAAGTTTACTTTTGCTAAATGAGCAACAAGAACCCCAAACTTACTGTTTCTCAGAATCAACAGTAAAGAGCCCTGCTCTGCTGATGTGTTTGGAGTTTTTCTTTCTCTGTGGGATTACAGGCCTTTTCACAATGCTGATGCACAGTTTTCAGCTATGTTAATTCTGTAATGTTAGTACTGAATGTTTTCATAATATTCCCCTGGCAGTTAGAAGCAAGGAAAGATTTATTTTAAAGGGAAAAAAGAGATCATTATTTCAGCCCCAGAATCACAAGGTAAGAAAGGAAACTCGGAAAGTGTCAAGGCAATACTCTCAGCTCAAACTCCTAACCACCTCAGGTTTTGCTTAGCTCCATTTATTTATCATTTCAATTACAGAAGAGATGTGTTGCTACAGAAAGCCATATTGTGTCTATTTTCTAAAGGAAGGAAAGGCAATTTAATCTTTAAACTCTTTTACGTGAATATTTCCTCTACCATTGAGGATTTTAGGAAATGAAGAATTTTATCTATAATGAGTGTTTTTATCCTCAAGTCATCTGAACTCAATAATGTGTTTTTCATCTTCTGTGATATTCTTTGTACCCCTTTCTACTGCAGCTTAATTATTGTGCTTTACAATGATAAACAGATTCACTTCATTTTTAAAAACCATTTGATTCTTGTAGGCGAAAGACTTTAAAAAATTCCACTAATTTACATGCTACCTATGACTATTCTTAAATTGTGTTTAACATAGTTTTTCCTGTACATTATTCAAGAAAAATTAATACATTTTATTATGATATCATCAAGACCTAAAACTGAAAAAAATGTGTTCATGTATATCTTAAAGATGTTGCTTACTATTTCAAATGCAATCTTCACACAGCAGTGGGAAAATCAGATATGCCAGGTAAGAACCACTCATCACTAATCCTACATAATTACAGAGACTAATTAAAGTATCATGAGCTCTATTAAAGCATCTAATCACAAAGATGTAAATATGTACTAGAAACACAGAGCTCTCACTTTCCGTATAACTGTGTACATTTTTATATGGTTTTACAGTATATTGGAAAATTCAAAACTAGGGTGTTGGCTATTTCTCTACCTTTACTGAACAGACCAAAACATTGGTATTAACTTTATGGGATTAAATTCCCCTTCAAAATAAAAATTGAAGGTAAGAAATCTATCTTAAAAATAATCACAATTAGATAAAAATAAATATTTATTAAAAATTATACTTTGCAACACAATTTATAGTAACAAAAAGAAAACAATCTCAATGTTCAACAAAAGGGGACTGTCCACATAAATCCAGAGTTATTTCTGAAATGGAAAACTCCATTGTCTTTAAAATAAATTTTCCAAAAAATTTTGGTCTCATAAGAAATGGTCAGGATACAGTGTTAGATGAAAAAAAAAAGAAGGATTTAAATCTATAGGTACTGAGTTAATCCAATTATACAAAGAAGTAGACCTATACACAAAAAGACTAGAAAAGAATGCTCCAAAATATTAAAAGCAGTTAAAGATACATTTAATTTCTTCTTTAAACTTTTCTATACTTTTATGATTTCCATAATAAGCATGTATTATCTTTCTAATAAAATTAATGAACTTTTTAAAAGTTAAAGATTTTAAAATCAAATTTTGAGACAAGTTCAGCATTTGATTAGTAACTAAGTATCTTTAAAATACTGAAATATGTACTTCACAACTAGCTAGAGAGTGTTGTTTTTGTGTTAATTTGTCTGTTTGTTTTAGTATACTGTCTTTTTTGAGTTAGACTGAAAATAAAGAATGAATATATTAAAATACATGAAAGTGGATGATAGTGGGATGAAACTTCTCTTCCCAGTTATGTGATAATAACTTAAATTTTAGAGTCTATGATATTCATGCATGCATGCATTCATTCATTCCTCTAAAATGTTTTTGCCTAAGAAGGTTGCTGGTTGGGCTGGCTCATGCCTGTGAATCTGGAGTGTCTGAGTTGTCTGAGTTAAAGTATCATACCCCAAACTTTTGATTCTCACTTAAATAGGGGTTAACTAAAAGACCGTCAACATAACAAAACAAACAAAGCCTAAGGAGTCTCTGAAAGGTGGAAAGAAATAGATGGACTGCCTAGGGACCTCAGGACTTGAGCAACCACAGGACAACTAGTTCCCTGGGTTTCTTTATTGCCTTCTGTATATCCCTGGATTAGATCTGGCTGGCAGAAACTTCCAACCTTGAAACCTCCAACAGGTGCAGACAAAAATATCTGCAAGGAAAGCTTGTTTCTCCTAGCCAAAGAATCAGGAAAAGGGTGGCCTCTATCATGATTTCAGCAGGACTGAATGGGGAACTGATCTTCCTTGCCTCCCTCCCAGAGAACAGGGCATCGGCAGCAGAATCCTTATGCACCTGAGCTTCCACCCCCAGGAGGCAGCAACAAGACTTAAAAGACATGGTGTGTGGCAGGTGGGTGTGGGGAATTGGGAAGATGGATGTGGTTCATTGTCACTATGCTTTACTCCTCTCCAGCCCAACCCAAGTTAGTGGGGCTGAGTTGGGAGCTGAACCTCTATACCCACCTGGCTGCAATGAGACTGAATGCAGCAGTGCAAAACAGGGCTAGCTTGTATTAGCCTCCCTTCTCCTCTCCCGCTTCCACATCCCTCGCCCTTCATTTTCTGATCTACAAAGCCTGGTGAGGAGCCAGCCTCTACCACCACTTGGCATCTGACAAGACAGAGTGAGTTGATAATTTACAGGGGTGGTTGGAAATTTACTTTCTCCTCTCGCCTCTTCTGGTGTCAGCAGGAGGTCTAGATTGAAGCTGGGTTTATACTTCTACTGGAGGCAATGCTATGGTGCTAATGTTATCTCACTTTCCAGGATAGGTATCAGCCTGGCAAAATTGGAGATGAGATTCCACTCCATATAACTGCAAAGAGGCAATAGGAATCAGGGTTCACTTTTGCAGGAGTGGTGTAGGGGATGGGGAGATGGGAGATGATGCCTAGGAAAAAGAACATACACACCCACCTGGCCCCCTCGTTACACTTCAACAGGCAGACTACCTGCTTAAAAAAAATTAAGTAAGATCCAGAGTCTATAATATTTCAAATTACCATGACGCATTTGAAAATCACCTGTCACACCAAGAACCAGGAAATTATAACCTGAATGAGGAAAGGCAACACTCGTTAACTCTGAGATGAATGATATATTGAAATTATCTAACAAATATTTTAAGGAAGCCATCATCAAATGATTCAACAAATGGTGATGAATTCTCTTAAAACAAATGAAAAAATAAAAAAATCTCAGTGAAGAAATAGAAGTTATTAACCTAATGGAAATTAATACAACTGGAAAATGCAGTAACTTGAAGTGAAAAACTTATATGTGGAGATGACAGAGAAGAAAGTCAGTGACCATTGAGATAGATCAACAGAATTTACCTAATCTGAACAACAAAGAGAAAATGGACTAAAAAAAATGAATAGAATCTCAGGAATGTAAGCTAATGTTTATATCTTTAAAGTCCCTGAAAGAGAAGAAAGAATATAACTAAAAACTTAATTAAAGAAATAGATGAAATTTTCCCGAATAGGGTGAAAGACATAAACCTGCAGATTAAAGACCTGAGTGATTAGCAAATACAGAAAATCCAAAGACTCACGCACCTTCCTATTACAATCATTAAATGAAAAGGGTAAACAAAACTGGACTAGAAAGAAAGGGCATGCAATATTGCTGAGAGATCCCTTGGTCCTTTTTACAAAAAAAATAAATAAGTACTTCCTAGGGCAGGTGGAAATCCACTTGGAACTTTATTAAGGTCTCCCACTATTCATTTGCATGCTTTTAAAATCTTTGTTTTCATGCATTTATTTTTTTAAATTTTATTTATTTTTAATTGAAGGATAATTGCCTTACAATATTGGTTTGATTTCTGCCATACATCAACATGAATCAGCCATAGGTGTACATATGTCCCCTCCCTCTTGACCCTCCTTCCCACTTCCCACCATTTCCCATACTTCTAGGTTGTTACAGAGTCCCAGATTGCGTTGCCTGTTAAATTTCCATTGGTTATCTATTTTATATATGTTAGTGTATGTGATTCCATGCTACTCTATCCATTCATCTTACCCTCTCCTTCCTCTCCCCAACCCTTGTCCATAAGTCTGTTCTCTATTTCTGCATCTCCACTGAGGCCCCGAAAATCAGTCCCATCTTTCTAGATTACATATATATATATATATATATATATCAGATCAGTCGCTCAGTCGTGTCCAACTCTTTGCGACCCCATGAATAGCAGTACGCCAGGCTCCCTGTCCATATGTTAATATATTTGTTTTTCTCTTTCTGAGTTATTTCACTCTGTATAATAGGCTCTAGGTTTATCCACTTCATTAGAACTGACTCAAATTCATTCCTTTTTATGGCTGAATAGTATTTCATTGCATATATGTACCACAGCTTCTTTATCCATTCATCTGTTGATGGACATCTAGGTTGCTTCCATGTCCTAGCTACTGTAAATAGTGTTGAAATAAATATTGGGGTAAATGTGCATTTTTCAGTTTTAGCTTCCTCAGGGTATATGCCTAGAAGTAGTATTGCTGGGTCATATGGTGGTTTTATTCCTAGTTTTTTAAGGAATCTCCCTATTGTCTTCCATAGCAGCTGCATCAATTTACATTCTCACCAACAGTGCAAGAGGTGTCCCTTTTCTCCACACTCTCTTCAGTGCTTGTTTGTGGATTTTTTGATGATGGTCATGACCTGTGTGAGGTTATATCTCATCATAGTTTTGATTTGAGTTTCTCTAATAATGAGTGATGTTGAATGACTTTTTGTGTGTTTATTAGCCATCTGCATGTCTTGTCTGGAGAAATGTCTGTTTAGGTCTTTTCCCCACTTTTTGACTAGATTGTTTGTTTTTCTGGTATTGAGTTGTATGAGCTGCTTGTATATTTTGAAAATTAATCTGTCATCAGTTGTTTCATTTGCTATTATTTTATCCCATTCTGTGGGTAGTCTTTTCAGTTTGTTTATAGTTTCCTTTGCTGTGCAAAAGGTTTAAGTTTGATTAGGTCCCAGTTGTTTGTGTTTTTAATTTCCATTATTCTAGGACGTGGGTCATAGAGGATCTTGCTATGATTTATGTCATACAGTGTTCAGCCTATATTTTCTTCTAAGAGTTTTTATTGTTCCTGGTCTTATATTTAGGTTTTTAATACATTTTGAATTTATTGGGTATGTTGTTAAGCAGCGTTCTAATTTCATTCTTTTGTCCAGTTCTCCCAGTACCACTTATTGACGAGATTATCTTTTGCCCATCATATATTCTTGCCTCTTTTGTTAAATAAACATGGGTGTGTATAGGTGCATGGGTTTATCTCTGGCCTTTCCATCTTGTTCCTTTGGTCTAGATTTCTGTTTTTGTGCAAGTGCCATAGTGTCTTGATGACTGTAGCTTTGTAGTATACTCTGAAATCAGGTAAGTTTAGTCCTCCAGCTCCATTCTTCTTTCTCAAGATTGCTTTGGTTATTCAGGGTCTTTCATATTTCTACATGAATTATGAGTTTTTTTGTTCTATTTCTGTGAAATATGCCATTGGTAATTTGATAGGAATTGCATTGCATCTGTCAATTGTATTTAGTAATATGTTCATTTTCATGATATTGATTTTTCAAACCCAGGAGCATGGAATATATCTACATCAGTTTAGTTTTATTAAACTTTACTATTGTTTCCTTCATTTTTTTCATTTATTTCCGCTCTGATCTTTATGATTTCTTTCCTTCTAGTAACTTTGGTGTTTATTTGTTCTTCTTTTTCCAGCTGTTTTAGGTGTAGAGTTAGGTTGTCTATTCAATGTTTTTCTGGTTTCTTGAGGTAGGATTGTGTTGCTATAAAATTCCTTCTTAGAACTGCTTTTTCTGAATCCCACAGGCTTTGAGTCTTTGTGTTTTTGTTGTCATTTGTTTCTAGGAATTTTTGAATTTCCCTTCTTATTTCTTTAGTAACCTATTTATTACTTGGAAATGTATTGTTTAATCTCCATGTGTTTGTGTTTTTTACAGTTTTTCCCCCTGTAATTGATATCTAGTCGCATAGGCTTGTTGTAAGAAAAGATGCTTGATACAACTGCAATTTTCTTAAATTTGCTGAGGCTTGATTTTATGACCTAAGATCTGGTCTATCCTGGGGAATGTTCCATGTGCACTTGAGAAGAAAGTATATCCTTCTGCATTTGGGTGGAAAGTTCTAAAGATATCAGTTTTTGATCCATTCAGTCTAATGTTTCATTTAAGGTTTGTGTTTCTTTATTAATTATCTGTCTGGATAATTAATTGGTGTAAGTAGGGTGTTAAAGTTCCCTACTATTATTGTGTTACCATAAATTTCCTCTTTTTTGTCTGTTAATGTTTGCCTTATGTATTGAGGTACTCCTATGTTGGATGCATTAATATTTACAATTCTTATGTCTTCTTGGATTGATTCCTTGATCATTATATAGTGTCTTTCTTCATCTCTTGTAATAATCTTTATTTTAAACTCTATTTTATCTGAAATGAGAATTGCCACTCCAACTTTGTTTTGATTTCCATTTGCAGGGAATATCTTTTTCCATCTTCTTACTTTCAGTCTATATGTGTCTCTAGGTCTAAAGTGGACCTCTTGTAGACAGCATATATATGAGTCTTGTATCCATTCAGCTAGTCTGTTTCTTTTGGTTGGAGTATTTAATCCATTTACATTTAAAGTAATTACATATATATGTTCTATAGTATTTTTCTTAATTGTTTTGGATTTGTTTTTATAGGTCTTTTCCTTCTCTCTATAGGTGTTTCCTGCCTGTATAAGTCCGTTTAACATTTATTGTAAAGCTGGTTTGGTGGTGCTGAATTCTTTCAGCTTTTGCTCTTCTGTAAAGCTTTTGATTTCTCCATCAGTTTTGAATGTGATCCTTGTGTTATAGAGTAATCTTGATTGTAGATTTTTTCTTTCAGTACTATAATTATATTCTGCCATTCCCTTCAGTTTCTGCTGAGTGAATAATTAGCTGTTGTTGTTGTTGTTCAGTTGCTCAGTCATGTCCCACTCTTTGTGACCCCATGAACTGCAGCATGCCAGGCTTCCCTGTCCTTCACTATCTCCCTGAGTTTGCTCAAATTCAAGTCCATTGAATCCATGATGCCATACATCCCTCTCATCCTCAGTCACCTCCTTGTCCTCCTGCTTCCAATGTTTCCGGCATCAGGGTCTTTCCCAAGGAGTCTGCTCTTTGCATCAGGTGGTCAAAGTATTGAAGCTTCAGATTCAGCATTAATCTTTTCAGTGAATATTCAGGGTTGATTTCCTTTAGGATGGACTGGTTTGATCTCCTTGCTATCCAAGGGACTCTCAAAAGTCTTCTCCAGCACCATGACTCAAAAGCATCAACTTTTCTGCACTCTGCCTTCATAATAGTCCAACTCTCACGACCATACATGACTACTAGAAAAACCACAGCTTTGACTACACAAATCAGCTATTAATCATATGGGTTTTCCCTTGAATGTTACTTGTATACTTGTCCCTTTCTGCTTTTAATATTCTTTCTTTGTGTTTAACCTTTGTTAGCTTGATTAATATTTGTCTCAACATATTTCTCCTTAGATTTATCCTGTATGGGACTCTCTGTGCTTCTTGGACTTGATTGACTATTTCCTTCCCATGTTTGGGAAGTTTTCAACTATACTCTCTTCAAAAGTCTTCTCAGACCCTTTCTTTTTCTCTTCTTCCTCTGCGAACCCTATAATTCAAATGTTGGTGCCTTTAATATTTTCCAGAGGTCTCTGAAAGTGAAAGTGAAGTTGCTCAGTCATGTCCGACTCTTTGCAACCCAGTGGACTGTACCCTGCCAGGCTCCTCCGTCCATGGGATTTTCCAGGCAAGAATACTGGAATGGGTTGCCATTTCTTTCTCCAGGGGATCTTCCCAACCTAGGGATTGAATCCAGGTCCCCTGCATTGCAGACAGGCTCTTTACCATCTGAGCCACCAGGGAATCCCGAGAGATTTCTGAGGTTATCCTCAATTCATTTCATTCTTTTTCCATTATTACGCTGTTCAGAAGTTATTTCCACCATCATATCTTCCAGCTCACTTATCAATTCTTCTACCTCAGTTATTTTCCTTTGGTTCCTTCTAGAGTATTTTTAATTTCAGTAATTGTGTTATTCATCTATGTTTGTTTAGTCTTTGTTTCTCTAGGTCTTTGTTAATTGTGTTAATTGATTCTTGCATTTTCTCCATTCTATTTTTAAGTCTTTGGGAAATCTTTATTATCATTACTCTGAAATCTTTTTTTCAGATAGTTTGCCTATTTCCTGATTGCTTTTGTGTGTGTGTGTGTGTGTGAATTTGTACTGTGTTCCTTCATTTGCTCTCTATTTCTCTGCCTTTTCAATTTTTTTTTCTCTAGCTTACTCCATTGGCGGTCTCCTTTTCCTGGGCTTAGGGCTGTATTCCTTCTTCCTTTTGGTTTCTGTCCTTGGTGGGTAAGCTTGGTCCAGTGGTCTGTGTTGTCTTTGTGTTGGGGGTGACTTGTGCCTGCATTCTAGAAGGAGGAGGTATTTTTTTTTCCCCTCTGATGGGTCAGGCTGTTTGAGGTGGTATATTTGGGGCTGTCTCTGGGAATCCTGTCTGCTGATTGGTTTTGTGTTTTGTTTTGCTTGTTGTTTGGGTGAGGTATCCTGCATTGGGTTCCATCCAGTGTTCTGGTCGATGGAGCTGATTTTGTCCCTCTGAAGGGCCATCCTGTGTCAAGTAGTAGGTTTATATGGGAATAATAGACCATCTTACCTGTCTCCTGATAAACCTATATGCCAGTCAAGAAACAACAGTTAGAACCTTGTAGGGAACAACTGACAGGTTCAGGACTGATAAAGGAGTATAGGAGTATGACAAGGCTATTTCTTGTCACTCTGTTTATTTAACTTATATGTACAGCACATCATGCAAAATGCCAGAGTGGATGAGTTACAAGCTGGAATCAAGATTTCAGGGAGAAATATCAACAACCTCAGATATGTGGATGACACCATTCTAATGGCAGAAAGTGAAGAGGAACTAAAGAACCTCTTGAAGAGGGTGAATGAGGAGAGTCAAAAGGCTGGCTTAAAGCTCAATATTGAAAAAAAAAAAGTGAAAAACAAGATCATGGCATCTGATTCCATTATCTCATGGCAAATAGAAGGGGAAAAAGTAGAAGCAGTGACAGATTTCCTCTTCTTGAGCTCTAAAATCACTGCAGATGATGACTGCAACCATGAAATTAGAAGACAATTGCTTCTTGGCAGGAAAGCTATGACAAACCTAGACAGTGTGTTAAAAAACAAAGACGTCACTTTGCCAACAAAGGTCCATATAGTCAAGGCTAAAGTCTTTCCAACTTGTGGCTCAGCTGGTAAAGAATCTGCCTGCAATGCAGGAGACCTGGGTTCGATCCCTGGATTGGGAAGATCCCCTGGAGAAGAGAAAGGCTACCCATTCCAGTATTCTGGCCTGGAGAATTCCATGGACTGTATGGTCCATGGGGTGCCAAAAGGGGGCTTCCCTCATAGCTTAGTTGGTAAAGAATCTGCCTGCAGTACAGGAGACCTGGGCTCGACTCCTGGGTTGGGAAGATCCCCTGGAGAAGGAAATGGCAACCCACTCCAGTATTCTTGCCTGGAGAATCCTATGGACAGAGGAGCTTGGCAGGCTATAGTCCATGGAGTTGTAAGAGTCTGACACAACTTAGTGTCTAAAGCAAGCAAGCAAAGTCTTTCCAGTAGTCATGTATGGTTGTGAGAGCTACACCATAAAGAAGACTGAATGCTGAAGAATTGATGCTTTTGAACTGTATTGATAGAGAAGACTCTTGAGAGCTCCTTGGACAGCAAGGAGATCAAACCAGTTAACCCTAAATGACATCAACCCTGAAAATTCATTGGAAGGACTGGTGCTGAGGTTGAAGCTCCAATATTTTGGCCACCTGATGAGAAAAGCCAATTCATTGGAAAAAACCCTGGTGCTGGGAAGATTGAAGGGCAGAAGGAGAAGAGGGAAACAGAGGATGAGATGGCTGGATGGCATAATCAATGCAGTGGACATGAATTTGGGAAAACTCTGGGAGATGGTATGGGACAGGGAAGCCTAATGTGCTGCAGTCAATGGGGTAATGAAGATTTGAACATGACTTTGTGACTAAACAACAACAACATGGGTTCAGTATGGCTTTGGGTAGCCTGTCTGCTAGTGTGCAATGCTGTGTTTCTGTTTTTGTTGAAGGATTGATGTGGGATATCTGGATACTGGTACTTGCTGGCCTTTGGGTGGGCTTGGTTTTGGTGTTAAGATGGAGGCCTTTTGAGGCTCTCATCTATTAATGATCCCTGTGGTGGAGAGTTCTCTGGTGGTTCAAAGTCTTGGGCTTGAGTCTCCCACCTCAGAGGTTCAGGCTCAAGGTTGATTGAGGCTCCAAATCCTCAAAAGACACCCAGCATGAAAGACAAGGTCCCAGTACTCTTGGTGAAGGCAACACTCAGCAGCCCAGAAAACCCAGTCAGGTTTACACCAAAGTCCTCTAATTTTTCTAGGAAGATCTCTGGACCTGTTTTGGGCAGCATGTGGTCACCTCAGTCTCAGATCGGCTTTATTCCAACTTGTGAAGTGAAGTGAAGTGAAATCGCTCAGTCGTGTCCTACTCTTTGCGACCCCATGGACTGTAGCCCATCAGGCTCCTCCGTCCATGGGATTCTCCAGGCAAGAGTACTGGAGTGGGTTGCCATTTCCTTCTCCAGGGGATCTTCCCAACTTGTAGTTGCCCCTAATGTTCACAGTTGCACTTAGAATCCACAGTCTATTACTCACCTGGACATGGTGGGTGAGCAAGTCTGAGACTCATTAGGGCTCACCTGCTCTCTTGGGCTGGGGAGAGGGGAGGATATGGCAGCCACATATGGGTTGTACTTGGAGTGCCTGTGTTAATAGTTGTTACAATCTGAGAAGAGTTGTGGGTTCTCCCAAAAGAAAAAGCCCCATTTCATGGATCCCTAGAAAGAGTTCAGTTGTTTAAGCTCCTAGCAGGTTGTGAGCAGTAACCTGTGCCTGCTCACAGTCTAGTGATAGCTGCAACCTCTGGGACTGAGACTGCATTGGTGGTGTTTTATCTGCTGCCTTCAGCACCTCTCCTGGCTTTGGCTGTGATAGGCATGTCCATTTATTCAGCCATGTCAAAGAGGTCTCTGAGCACATCCTCATGGCCACCAGCCTGCTACCTCTCCCTGGGATCTTAGCAGGAGCTTCCACCTCTGGTCCCAATCTCTATAGCAGGCAGGCCAGATCTTGCTAGCCACTTCTCTTGGCTCCCTTCCATCACCCTCTTCTCAGGTGGATGTTTGTGTGCCTCTTCGTGGTTCCCTAACCCCTCTTTCTGGGCCAGGCTAAGGCTTGCTAGCTGCTTCTCTAGGCTCCTTCCCCAACCCTCTTGTCCAGGCTGTGGCTTGCAAGCTGCCTATGGGCTGAGAAGTGCTGTTTGAGAACTTTCTCTGTATTTTGTCTTCTAAGCCCTGCTCTGTTGCATGGCACTCTGAGGTTCTGCAACTCCCTGTTGGTCTGGCCTTGGAGAGGGTTTCTGAGTGCATGGAAATTTTTATTCCTTCATGACTCCCTCTTTCCCTTGGAGCACCCATCCTGAAGTCCTCTGGTTTTTTTTTTTTTTTTTTTTTTAATATCTTTATCTTTGTCCTACCTCATTCAAAGGAGATTAGCTTGCCTTTTTGGAGGCCTAGGGTCTTCTGCTATAATATAGAAGTTGCTCTATAGGAGTTGTTCTGTATCTTGATGAGTTCTTTTATGTATTTGTGGGGAGGCAGGCAATCTCCCTGTCTTACTCCCCCACCATCTTCCTATGCTTCCCCTTCATTTCTTTCTTTTGGATGTTTATTTTATAAGAAAACATTTTGTGTTTTCTTAGTCTAATTAATATTTATTGATCATCTAATATATTCTGTTTTAAGCAGTATAAAATGTTCAGGTAATACAAAGGCAAAAAGGGCAAATTATCTTCCCTTGAGGTTTCAGAGTTCAATGGGGGACACTAACATTGTGTGATAAGAGATGTCAGTAGAAGTTGTGCCAGATCAAATCATGGCTTATACTACTGTAGGTTTGGGAGAACATATGTTTATTTGAAAACATAAGTTTTAACCCTATCATCAAGTGATGGTAGAAAAGAAAACTTATATCATGCATGCCTTTCTATCTTTCTATTTGCTGATAAGTAGTGTCAGATATGGAGAAGGCAATGGCACCCCATTCCAGTACTCTCTCACTTTCATGATTTGGAGAAGGAAATAGCAACCCACTCCAGTGTTCTTGCCTGGAGAATCCCAGGGACAGGGGAGCCTGGTGGGCTGCCATCTATGAGGTCGCACAGAGTCGGACACAACTGAAGTGACTTAGCAGCAGCAGCAGCAGTGTCAGATACTGGAACTTCCCAGGTAGCCCAGCTGGTAAAGAATCTGCCTGCAATGTAGGAGACCCTGGTTTGATTCCTGGGTAAGGAAGTTCCCCTGGAGAAGGGATAGGCTACCCACTCCAGTATTCTTGTGCTTCCGTAGTGTCTCAGATGGTAAAGAATCCACGTGCAATGTGGGAGACCTGGGTTCAAATCCTGGGTTGGGAAGATCCCCTGGAGATCTTCCCAACTGTATGGAAATATGGAAACCCACTGCAGTCATCTTGTCTGGAGAATTCCCATGGACAGAGGAGCCTGGCAGGCTATAGTCTATGCAGTCACAAAGAGTTGGACACAACTGAGTGACTAAGCACAAGCACAGTGTCAGACTACCTTGGAACAGGAAAATTATACACCTCAGTAACTAATTAAGGCTTGGGTTTTTGAAAAGATCAACTTCCTGTAAGTAGCTTTGTGTAGGGCTGCTGGCATTCAGAAACCCTAGAACAGTTATACTCAAGTTCAGACTCTGATGTTCTCTGTTAGGCTACATCCTTATCCTCCACAATACAGAACACCACAGGAAGGGAATACGGTAAGAGTCTAAGATTCTTCTCTGAGAGTCCAGTGTTATGATGGGGTTATTGCTACTCAGCCAATCACAGTGGTCCACAGGATGGTATAGGAAATGGGAAGACCATACATATACCAACTCTCTGCATTTGGTTTCAGCCTGAACCAAATGATGCTTTCTGGTGTTGCTCAAAACCCTCTTTGTTAAATATTTTTTTAAAAAATCAATATCTTTTTGAGGAAACAATGATTCTTCCTGCCTAGTTCTGTTCTTCAAAGACTAAGAGAGGTGGAATTATGATTTCAGAGTAGGTCTTATAACTATCAGGCTAAGGCCCTCTCCACCTTATCAAACTATCATTTCTTTTCAGGATTGAATCAAAAGAAGATAAAAATTTCCAATGAAAAAATATATGAGAAAATATATTATTCATAGCTTGAAAAGTTAAACATAAAATATTTAATGTTTAAGGATAAAGAAAATTTCCATTATCAACCAGGTAGAAAGCATTAATGTTTCATTACTAATGTTATGAGGTCTGTGTGTGTTTATCTTTAAAATTTGAGGAACTGACTTGATTTGCTCCATTAAAAAATATACCTTTAACCAAATAAGAAATTGTCCACTCAGTATTGTGCTAGAATTCAAGTATTCAAGTATTGGAATATCAAATGAGAAATAATCATGATTATTGACACAATTTAACTGAATTTTACTTCATATTTAGTTTTGTTGTGAAATAAACAGCTAATTTTGCTTGGACACATGTTCACATGTATGTTTCTTGATCTATTCTGTTTATCTTGACCTACTTTGCTCATTAATGCCAATGTAAAATTTTCTAAAATAGTTTTTATCATATTATTTGCCTTTTCATTGTTGTATAAGCTATCATATATTAATTTATCTTTCTGTAGTGAGCAAATACTGGAGGCTAGTCTGGCCCACAAAGCTGTCTCCTTTGTGGGAAACTCTTGATTTACAGGGTGAGTTTCAAGCACCCTGGTAAGTATGATATAATCATCCCTTTTGGCCTACAACTGATTGAGTTGGTGGGGGATCTGACTTTAACAGTACCCAAATGTCATCTTTCTTGGGATATGATATTGGAATCTAGACATTATCAGTCTGTGTCTAGAACTATAACACATAAATAGAAGCTAATAAAGCTCATTTGCAGAGTGTGAGAGAGAGAAGGATGAAAAACACATACCAAAAAATGTAGCAGTGGAATTTTCAGAAAAGGTACTTCTGCCAGCTTTCCCAGATTTGATTCTCAACCTTCTCTGAGCCTTGGTGGCATTCTTCAATTTTGGTTCCTTTAAACTCTTCCATATCATTTAAATAATTTCCTCTATTTGGATTAAACTAGCTCAAATCAATTTGTTACTTGCAGTTAAAGTATCTTATGTAGTACACTGGATTTCAGACTCTGGCCCTATACCATATGGCTAATGATATTTTCCAATATTTTCTTTGTACTCGTCATTCTTCCTCTTTGTTCACGTGGACCTGACATCTCTCCTTTTGCCCACATTGATATTCTAGCTTCAAATGCTTTCTTTCTTTCCAAACAACAACCAGTCTTGACAAAGCTGAATGTCTTTTTTCATACCGATTTTCTTATTTTTGGACTTCTAGCTTACTTTAGTCAAGACTCGTAGTTTATGTTGTAGCAGAAATTACCTTGAAATATCAGTCACTTAACAAATCTTCATTGTTTGTTCATGCTACATTTTTAATAAAGGTGGTCATGTTTTTCTCTTGCACACAATCAAGAACCCATACCTGGAAAAAACAAAAGCTGTACAATCTGGAACTCAGAGTAATCTTAATTACTGAAATTAGATTTGTTCCCTTTAAATAATTCCTGGAATATAGTATTGAGTTTATTTAGAAGCAAGACTTCAGATATATTCCACCTTTATTTGGGCTTAATACTTTAGTACTTAGTACTTAGTACTAAACTTTTCTTCCAAGGAGTAAGCGTCTTTTAATGTCATGGCTGCAGTCACCATCTGCAGTGATTTTAGAGCCCAAAAAAAGGAAGTGGAAGTACTAAGATTCCAAAATAATAGGTACTTTGGAATAAATTAATCTGATTATTTCCTTCCCATAAAGATAGCAAGGGCTATTAGTTTTGTGTGGATCACAATAAACTGGAAAATTATGAAAGAGATGGGAATACCAGACCACCTGACCTGCCTCTTGAGAAATCTGTATGCAGGTCAGGAAGCAACAGTTAGAACTGGACATGGAACAACAGACTGGTTCCAAATAGGAAAAGGAGTACATCAAGGCTGTATATTGTCACCCTGCTTATTTAACTTATATGCAGAGTACATCATGAGAAATGCTGGGCTGGAAGAAGCACAAGCTGAAATCAAGATTGCCAGGAGAAATATCAATAACCTCAGATATGCAGATGACACCATCCTTATGGCAGAAAGTGAAGAGAAACTCAAAAGCCTCTTGATGAAAGTGAAAGTGGAGAGTGAAAAAGTTGGCTTAAAGCTCAACATTCAGAAAACGAAGATCATGGCATCTGGTCCCATCACTTCATGGGAAATAGATGGGGAAACAGTGGAAACAGTGTCAGACTTTATTTTTCTGGGCTCCAAAATCACTGCAGATGGTGACTGCAGCCATGAAATTAAAAGACGCTTACTCCTTGGGAGGAAAGTTATGACCAACCTAGATAGCATATTGAAAAGCAGAGACGTTACTTTGCCAACAAAGGCCCGTCTCGTCAAGGCTATGGTTTTTTCTGTGGTCATGTATGGACGTGAGAGTTGGACTGTGAAGAAAGCTGAGTGCTGAAGAATTGATGCTTTTGAACTATGGTGTTGGAAAATCCCTTGGACTGCAAAGAGATCCAACCAGTCCATTCTGAAGGAGATAAGTCCTGGGTGTTCTTTGGAAGGAATGATGCTAAAGCTAAAACTCGAGTACTTTGGCCACCTCATGTGAAGAGTTGACTCATTGGAAAAGATTCTGATGCTGGGAGGGACTGGGGGCAGGAGGAAAAGGGGATGACAGAGGATGAGATGGTGGGATGGCATCACCAACTCGATGGATGTGAGTCTGAGTGAACTCCAGGAGTTGGTGATGGACAGGGAGGCCTGGCGTGCTGCAATTCATGGGGTCGCAAAGAGTCGGACACGACTGAACAACTGAACTGAACTAAACTAGATGCCAAAAATACATGGAACTATATCAAAGTTTTGAGTGACTATAAATTAGAAACCTAGCATTCTATTTATACTAAGTAAAACAAGTGGAATCAAAATGTCATCATATTTTTAGCTAGGCTAAAATTCATAAAATTTCTAAAGTGAAGTGAGTCGCTCAGTCATGTCTGACTTTGAGTCATATAGCAAATTCCTATTGCCTATCTATTTTACATATGGTAATATATGTTTCCATGTTACTTTCTCCATGCATCCCACCCTCTCCTTTCTCCCTCTACCCTCATGTCCATAAATCTGTTCTCTATAACTGTGCCTCCATATGCATCTGAATTTTTTAAAGTGGTTACATGTTTTTCTATTAAATGGTAGTTTTATTGATATAGAATTTTATTATTTTCAATTGACCAGTCATGATATAATGGTATTAAGTGAATAAAGGTTACATAATCACAATAGTAAAAGATATTTATCAGTTCTCGCAATCAATAGCCAGACAAAAAAATAAAAGATAATTACAATCATAGGCCATAATGGTAACATGATTAACCTAACAATATAAAACAATCACATACAATTTGGGGAGTTAAGTAGAGTGATGCATGTGTCATGCATGTGGTTTCATCACGCAGCCAGTCTATGTCTTTTGGTTGGTGCAATTAATCCATTTACACTTAAGGTGATTATCAATAAGTATAAGCCTATATAGGCTTCCCTGGTAGCTCAGATGGTAGGATCCTATATGTATGATCTTATACTGGCAGCTCAGATGGTAAAGAATCTGCCTGCAATACAAGAGACCTGGGTTTGATTCCTCGTTAGGAAGATCCCCTGGAGAAGGCAACCCACTCCAGTATTCTTGCCTGGAAAATTCCATGGACAGAGGAGCTTGAACTACAGTCCCATGGGGTTGCAAAGAGGCAGACACGACTAAGCTACTGACACACATGATCCTATTACCATTTTCTTAATTGCTTTGGGTTTATTTTGTGTAGGTCTTTTCCTCCTCTTGTGTTTGCTGCCTAGAGAAGTTCCTTTATATTTGTTGTAAAGCTGGTTTGATGGTGCTGAATTCTCTTAATTTTTGCTTATCTGAAAAGCTTTTGATTTCTCTGTCAAATCTGAACGTATTTCTGGGTAGAGTATTCTTGGTTGTAGGTTCTTCCCTTTCATCATTTTAAATATACCATACCATTCCCTTCTGGCTTGTAGAATTTCTGTTGAGAAATAAGTTGATAACTTTATGGGAGTTCTATTGTATGTTATTTGTTTCTTTTCCCTATTGTTGTTAATATTTTATCTTTGTCTTTCATTTTTGTCAGCTTAATTACTATGTGTCTTGGTGTGTTCCTCCTTGGGTTCATCTTTCCTGGGACTCTCTGTGCTTTGTGGATAATTGACTATTTCCTATCCCATGTTAGGGAAGTTTTCAGCTATTATCTCTTCAAATATGCTTTTGGATCCTTTATCTCTATATTCTCCTTCTAGGACCCCTATAATATGAATGTTGGTGCATTTAATGTTGTCCCAGAGGTCTCTTAGGCTGTCTTCTTCTTCTTCTTCTTTTTTTTTTTTCATTCTTTTCTCTATATTCTGTTCTGTGGCAGTAATCGTCACCATTTTGTCTTCCAGGTCACTTATCCATTCTTCTACTTCAGTTTCTCTGTTATTGATTTTTTTCTAGTGTATTTTTCATCTCTGTTTGTTTGTTTTTTAGTTCCTCTAGGTCCTTTGTAAACACTTCTTGCATCTTCTCCATTCTTTTGCTGAGATCCTGGATCATCTTTACTATCACTATTCTAACTTTCTTTTTTGGGAGGTTGCTTATCTCTGCTTCATTTAGTTGTTTTTCTGGGGGTTTATCTTGTCCCTTCATCTGGGACATAATCTTCTGCTTTTTCATTCTGATTAACTTTCTGTAATGTGGTTTTCATTCTGACCACTGCAGGATTATGGTTCTTCTTGCTTCTTCTGTCTGCTCTCTGGTGGATGAGGCTAAAATGCTTGTATACACTTCTGATGGGAGGGACTGATGGAGGCACTGGGTCTTGCTCTGGTGGGCAGGGCCATGCTCAGTAAAATTTTAATCCAATCATCCACTGAGGGGTGGTGTTGAGCTCCTGGCCTGTTTGTTGTCTGGCCTAAGGCAACTCAGTTCTGGGGTCTTCGGACTCTATGGCATGGTTAATAATGATCTCCAAGAGGGCTTATACCAAATGTCCCCTTCCAGGAATGTTGCTACTAGTGCCCCCATCCCCACAGAGAGCTGCTGCCAACCCACATCTCCACAGGAGACCCTCCAACACTAAGGTAAGTCTGGTTCAGTCTCTGGGGCGGGGGGGGGGGGGGGGGGGTGTCACTGCTGCTTTCCCCTGGGTCTTGGTGCACAAAAAATTTTGTTTGTTTGTGCCTCCCAAGAATTCAGTCTTTGTTTCCCCCCAGTCCTGTGGAAGTCCTATAATCAAATCCCACCGGCTTTCAAAGTCAGATTCCCTGGGAATTCCCAGTTCCTTTGCCGGATCTTCAAGCTGAGAAGCCTGACATGAGGTTCAGAACCTTCAGAATAGCAAGAGAACTTCTTTGGTATTATTGTTCTCCAGATTATGGTTTGCAACCCCCTCACTCCCCACAGTGGGCATGGGATTTGGTTTTATTGTGATTGCATCCCTTCTACAATCTCATTTCATCTTCTTCTTCATCTCTGGGCATGGGGATCTTTTTTGGTGGGTTCTAGCATCCTCCTGCTGATGATTCTTCAACAACTAGTTACATTTTTGGTGCTGTCACAGAAGGGGAGGAGCACACGTCCTTTTACTTTGCCATCTTGAACCAGAAGCCCAGTACTTCATTATATTTAAAGGCCAACCAATATTCTATTGCATCAGTTCAGTTCAGTTCAGTGGCTCAGTCGTGTCCGACTCTTTGTGATCCCATGAATGGCAGCACACCAGGCCTCGCTGTCCATCACCAACTCCAAGAGTTCACACAGACTCACATCCATCGAGTCAGTGATGCCATCCAGCCATCTCATCCTCTGTCATCCTCTTCTCCTCCTGCCCCCAATCCCTCCCAGAGTCAGGGTCTTTTCCAATGAGTCAACTCTTCACATGAGGTAGCCAAAGTACTGGAGTTTCAGCTTTAGCATCATTCCTTCCAAAGAAATCCCAGGGCTGATCTCCTTCAGAATGGACTGGTTGGATCTCTTTGCAGTCCAAGGGACTTTACAACACCATAGTTCAAAAGCATCAATTCTTCGGCGCTCAGCCTTCTTCACAGTCCAACTCTCACATCCATACATGACCACTGGAAAAACCATAGCCTTGACTAGATGGACCTTTGTTGGCAAAGTAACGTCTCTGCTTTTCAATATGCTATCTAGGTTGGTCATAACTTTTCTTCCAAGGAGTAAGCGTCTTTTAATTTCATGGCTGCAGTCACCATCTGCAGTGATTTTGGAGCCCAGAAAAATAAAGTCTGACACTGTTTCCACTGTTTCCCTGTCTATTTCCCATGAAGTGATGGGACCAGATGCCATGATCTTCGTTTTCTGAATGTTGAACTTTAAGCCAACTTTTTCACTCTCCACTTTCACTTTCATCAAGAGGCTTTTGAGTTCCTCATCACTTTCTGCCATAAGGGTGGTGTCATCTGCATATCTGAGGTTATTGATATTTCTCCCGGCAATCTTGATTCCAGCTTGTGCTTCTTCCAGCCCAGCGTTTCTCATGATGTACTCTGCATATAAGTTAAATAAGCAGGGTGACATACAGCCTTGATGTACTCCTTTTCCTTTTTGGAACCAGTCTGTTGTTCCATGTCCAGTTCTAACTGTTGCTTCCTGACCTGCATACAGATTTCTCAAGAGGCAGGTCAGGTGGTCTGGTATTCCCATCTCTTTCAGCATTTTCCACAGTTTATTGTGATCCACACAGTCAAAGGCTTTGGCATAGTCAATAAAGCAGAAATAGATGCTTTTCTGGAACTCTCTTGCTTCTTCCATGATCCAGCGGATGTTAGCAATTTGATCTCTGGTTCCTCTGCCTTTTCTAAAACCAGCTTGAACATCAGGAATTTCACGGTTCACATATTGCTGAAGCCTGGCTTGGAGAATTTTGAGCGTTACTTTACTAGCGTGTGAGATGAGTGCAATTGTGCAGTAGTTTGAGCATTTTTGGCATTGCCTTTCTTTGGGATTGGAATGAAAACTGACCTTTTCCAGTCCTGTGGCCACTGGTGAATTTTCCAAATTTTCTGGCATATTGAGTGCAGCACTTTGACAGCATCATCCTTCAGGATTTGAAATAGCTCAACTGGAAATCCATCACCTCCACTAGCTTTGTTCATAGTGATGCTTTCTAAGGCCCATTTGACTTCACATTCCAGGATGTCTGGCTCTAGATGAGTGATCACACCATCGTGATTATCTTGGTCATGAATATCTTTTTTGTACAGTTCTTCTGTGTATTCTTGCACCTCTTCTTAAAATCTTCTGCTTCTGTTAGGTCCATACCATTTCTGTCCTTTATCGAGCCCATCTTTGCATGAAATGTTCCCTTGGTATCTCTAATTTTCTTGAAGAGATCTCTAGTCTTTCCCATTCTGTTGTTTTCCTCTATTTCTTTGCATTGATCACTGAGGAAGGCTTTCTTATCTCTTCTTGCTATTCTTTGGAACTCTGCATTCAGATCCTTATATCTTTCCTTTTCTCCTTTGCTTTTCACTTTTCTTCTTTTCACAGCTATTTGTAAGGCCTCCCCAGACAGCCATTTTGCTTTTTTGCATTTCTTTTCCATGGGGATGGTCTTGATCCCTGTTTCCTATACAATGTCACGAACCTCATTACATAGTTCATCAGGTACTCTATCAGATCTAGGCCCTTAAATCTATTTCTCACTTCCACTGTATAATCATAATGGATTTGATTTAGGTCATACCTGAATGGTCTAGTGGTTTTCCCTACTTTCTTCAATTTCAGTCTGAATTTGGTAATAAGGAGTTCATTATCTGAGCCACAGTCAGCTCCTGGTCTTGTTTTTGCTGACTGTATAGAGCTTCTCCATAGCTATACCTAATTTGTTTATTCATTGATCATGTATAAATATTTGTATTGTTTCTACTGTTTGACTATTATTAATAGTACTGTTATGAACATTATTGTACAAGTTTTGTGTGGTTATATCCTTTCAATTCTTTAGAATTGGAATTGCTGGGTAATATTGTAACTCAAAAGTTTAACTTTTTGAAGAACTATCAAACTATTTTCCAAAGTGGCTGCACTAATTTATATTCCCACCAGCAATGCATGAGGTTACATATTTCTTCACATCCTTGCCACTTGTTATTGGTAATGACTAATGATGTTGAACATCTTTTTGTGTGTTTATTGCTCCTTTGTGTACTGTGTGTATGTTTGTTTGTGGATAAATGTCTATTCAAAGCCCATTCTCATTTAAAAATTTGGGTGATTTGTCTTTTTATTGTTGATTAATAAGAATTCTTTATTCTTGATACAAGGATTTTATTAGACATATGATTTGCCAATATTTTATTCCATTCTGTAGGTTGTCTTTTCATTTTCTTGATGGTGTCTTTTGAAATTAAAATATTTTAATTTAATGAAATCTAATTTATTTATTTTTCTTTTGTCTTTGTGCTTGTTTCTGAACTCTCAAATCTGTTCCATTGATCTATATGTTTATCTTTATGCCAGTACTTACTATAGCTTTCTATTATTTCTCCTCAAATGTAAACGGATTTTCCCTTTTTAAAAAGATTTTTATTATTTATTTATTTATTTGTTGCTATGCGTAGGCTTTCTCTAGTTGTTGCACGTGGAGGCTCTTCTCTAGTTGTAGTATACAGGCTTCTTCTTTTGTTGGCTTCTCGTGTAGCAGAGCACAGGCTCTAGGGTCACGCTCCATAGTTGTGGTGCATGAGCTTTATTGACCCATTGTATGTGGGATCTTCCTGGAAGGGATCAAACCTGTGTCCCCTGCACTGGTGGGCAGATTCTTCACCCCTAAACCACTAGAGAAGTCCTCATTTTCCCTTTCTGTGCCAGAGAACAACTTGGATAGCCTGCCCAGTCATTATAAGTCTGTCTTATCACTTTTTGAGTTATATAATATCTCAGCTGGAAGGGAACTTGGTGATTAGCTGGTCCAGTTATTTCATTTTACAGATGGTGACTCTAAGATCCAGAGTTTAGAGTTTATATATGCAATTGTGTGGGCCTTTCTGCACACATGGTACAAAGTTCAAGAAATCTTATCCATTTGTCATTTCTGTTTCAGGTTTTTTGAAAGAAATCAAATATCATGGACTTTATACTTCTATTTTTCTCATTTCCTTCCCAGGATCAAGTAGCATTCTGAATCTACTGTGTACCATTTCATGCTTTTGTACTTTTCCAGAACCAATATAAAGCCAGTTTATTATCTTCATTATTTATTAACATCCTTTTTTCATTTTAGCATTGTTTTTAAGGTTTGTTCATGTTGATACATATAGCTTTGATTCTTTAATTTTAAATATTCTAACATAGTCCGTTTAATGATTATATATCCATTTTCATGTATCCATTCTCCTGTTGAGAGACATTTAGGTTTTCTCCATTTATTTGTTCTGTTATAAGCAATGTTTGCACGTTTGTCCTCCTGCTCGGATGTGAGCATGTCTCCAGTGGAGCAGTGCCACAGGAGAGCAGCAGAGGACCTACAGCTTTTAAACTAGTTATTGCAAATTGCTCTCTAAAGTGCTTCTCATAGCTCCTTTTTTTCATATCCTCAATTGTATTTGATATTGTCACACTTTTTAATTTTTGCCAATCTGATGTTTGCATAATGGTATCTCATTATTTAATTTGCATTTCCCTGATGACTAGTAAAATTGAACTCTTTTTTCATGTTTATTAGCCATTTGCTTTTCCCCCTTCCATTACATGCCTAAAAACACATTTCAGAATACTGTCTTTTCCCTACAGCATGAAATTGCTCTTTTGTATTTAGCCTGTAGTTAAATATGTCTCTCTAAAGACTAGTCTACTCTTACTGCTGCTGCTGCCGCCACTACCAGTTCTTCCACTATTGCTGCTTACTGAGGGGCTACTCTGTGCCTGGAGTATTTATTATTCTAATCTTCACTAGATACTTGCAGAGACAAAATTTCCATTCTAAAGATAAGAAAACTGAGGTTGAAATAGTTCTATATATATATATATACACATATATACACAAAGCTGTAGAACTAAGAAGTGGTGGAGTTTTATTCAAATTCAAAATCATTTTCTTAAAAGTCCCTCCTTCCCCCCAACCCAGTTCTTTTTCTTTATTTTCTGTAAATGTATCTCCTTATTTCTGTTGATTTTTGCACTGTTTTAAAGAAAATGAACCCAGTTCTTTTTCTTTATTTTCTGTAAATGTATCTCCTTATCTCTGTTGATTTTTGCACTGTTTTAAAGAAAATGTTCCCAGTTTATCAGGGACCCCTTAAAGTTTCTATCTTTTAATAATTACTTTGTAATATGTTGAAATTTCTTAATTATAATTTTGATTTTTAAAAAAGTCATTGTTTTCAACAATAGACTGAATAGAAGGAATGCCAAACAGATCTATTTGGACTATCATTTGAAATAGTTAAAGAGTAAATCATTATTAACTAACTACAATTCAAATGGTCCTACTTAGTTGACTTATACATTAAGCAGTTGCCACTCAGGTCAAACCTGTATGTGATTACCTACGATAGTGTCTTGAGAGAAAGAGATAGAAAAAATAAGTACTGCAGGGAGAAAATAGGAAAATAGTTAGGTCAAACAGGATGTATCTGACTGTGGGCTCCTGAGAAGTTATTAGGTATCAAAAGAATGCTGGTATCTGGTAATCAGGGAAGTGAAAGGTAAGCATTAGAAGCTTATTTAAAATTTTGCATGTCCTCAGTCACAAAAGGAATGAAATAATGCCATTTTCAGCAACACAGATGAATATAGACACTGTCATACTAAGTGAGTAAGTCAGAAAGAGAAAAAAAAGTCATGATATCATTTATATGTAGAATCTAAAATATGACAAAAATGAATTTATTTATGAAACATAAACAAACTCAGACTTCTGGTTACTGAAGGGGCAAGGGGGTGGAAGAAGGATAAATTAGGGGTTTGGGGATCATCAGATATAAACTATTATATATAAAATGGATAAACAACAAGGCCCTATCGTATAGCACAGGAAACTATATTTGATATCCTGTAATAAACCACCATATGTGTATATATATGCATAAACGAATCACTTTACTTACATCTGAAACTAATAGAATATTATAAATCAATTACATATCAATTTAGAAAAAAAATTACATGTGATCATATTTGCTGTTACCTTTAGTTGTTGGAGATGGGTGAAGTAGAGATCAAAGGTCTATCTCCTGAAATGAAAATGAATAGCTCATGTATCTGTCTTTAGTTATTCATTTTTTACCATTAATTCACCAGAGACTTTATTTATAATAACTGGGCTTCACCAACAGCAGCCTAGTAGTCCATAAAGTTATTCATAGGCTCACTTGTGGGAAGCCATCTTCTGACCTCCATTGCTTTTCAATGGATTCTGAATTGATGCAAATGGATTAAATAATTATTAGCACTAGTATTTCTATTAAAGGTGAAATAGGATAAAGAGGATTCATGCTTGTCAGTAAGGCTGCTTAGTACTTCATGGTTTTCCTTTTCCAATGTGCTCTTGCAAATATTAAACAGACAAATGATTCTGCTGTGATGTGAATAGAAGTCACACAGCTGTGACTCCATGGACTCTGTGAATATGTTCCCTGCATTGTCAATTAATTTTGCTTCCTGAAGCATATTCTTTCATGTATAGTTTCATCCGTGCTGTGTGTTCTGCCTGGAATGATCAGAGGCCTGCTAAAGTGGATAAAAATAACAAATTAAAAACAGAAAAAAACAACAAAACATAATAGCTTTTCAGGAGTGAGGCCAGAACTTGGAGTCTGTTTTCTTTCCGTTTTTTTTTATATTTTAATTTATAGGGTAAATTCATCACCTTTCTCCCACCCTTCGATAAGAATGGTCTTTTGCACTCTATTAACCTCAGGTTCTAGAGAGAGGCAATTTCCTAACAGGTGAATTAACACTAGATAACATTACCTCAAATGCCAAGTCATTTAATGTGTAATTGAAAAAAAAATTTAAGATGGAGTAAGGCAGTGTCTTAACTTCTTTTTTTTTTTTTTTAACATTATAAAAAGTCTTTACAAACTAACTATACACTCCCTACCTCTGGAGAGTGATTTGCCTATTAACAAGCACAAGAACAACTCCCACTACCAGTACAGAAGAAATAGCACCCAATTTCCAATTACTTTTGCGGCTGACAGTTCACTGGACTGTTAAGACGCGTTCGGCGCCATTGTGTGGATGTGGTGGAGCCAGGCAGCCGTGTGCGCCTCTCTTTTTGATTATGTAGTAATTAGACTTTTCCACTAATGGAAGGAGGCAAAAAAGTTTTGAGAGAAAATGACATCCAGTGAAGCTAGCTTTGAAAAAATCACTGGCACAAAAGAATAAAGAGTAACCTTTTTGTCATGAACACTGTGAAAGGTTTTATGCGTTAACTAAGCTGCATAAAAAATGAAAACTTGGAATCAAAAATTAGCTCAGGCATAATTGTATGTTTGCTTGCAAATACTAAAGCAAATAGGTGATTCAGACAAGCTCATTAGTCAAGAATAAGCCTTTCAGAGATGTACACAAGAGACTCTGGACGCAGTTGAACATCTCTAGGAATTCCGGATTCTGTGTCTCCGCTCGGTGAATTCATTGAAGATCCCTTGGCAGTATCGGAAGAGTGGGAGCTCGCCCTTTTGTCTTTGAACTGGCTTCACCTGAGAGCTCAGCTCTTCCTGTAGGTTATTAATGTATTAGTCATCCTATAAAAGTTCCCTTGATTTATTTTTCTGGTGGGGAATTTAATTCCTTCTCTTAAAATTAAAAACTCAAATTCGTTTCTCTGCTCTTTTGGCCTTGCCCCAACACCCACAGTCTTCTTTTTCTTCTTTTCTTCCCACATATTTTTTTCACTCAACTTTATATCTTCAGTATTTTGTGTGAATGTGACATTTTCCTTTTTACCTACAGAATTTTCCCATTCTCACTCCCCAGTGTGAACTGAAAATGGCAGTTCTTTATTCAGTACACTGCAAATGACTGGCACTCTATTGCAGGTATGAATATAACCAAATGTCTCCCTTTTTGGTCTTATAAAGTCCTAGAGGCTTGGATGCCCTTTTCAATTTCTCTCTCTTTCTCTCTCTCTTTTTTTTTTTTGGTTAACAGACATAGTAAAAAGAGGCTGGAGCTGGGGATTCTTAAAATTATCAGTTAATTAAGCACTGCTCTGATGAAAGAATTTTTTAACCTGGGTTTTCATATGTTACTAGTTTATGCCTGATTTATATCTGATTTAATGTCCGCATAGTGGTTCTCTGGTGCTGTTTCTCTTGTATATGGCAATTAACAAAAATTGTATTTTTAGCAGATTTTCATGGTGACCATATTTTAAAAAAAAATTCACAATCTAGAATTTGACAAAAGATTTTTGTGCCAATTCTGCCACTGAGAAGCACATTGTTAGATTTAGATTGTGAGATAGTGACAGTCCTGAATGCTGGAATCTTTCCTCGTTTGAGGGATGACAGGACATTTAAAATGAGGATCCATGAAGATTTTCAGCATGGGGTCCTGGTATGGACAAAAAAAAGGGCTTTATGTATAATTTTTAACATGCTACTTATATCTTCATTTTTTTTTGGTCTCTCAAAAGAGCATATTTGAAAGAAAATGAATGAATTTGATAGAAAATGAATGGAAATGACATTGTTTATGGTACAGCCTCAAAGATACTATTTTATTAGAAACAGTATTTTTTAAGGTATTTTCCCTATTAATGTCTTTTTATCTATATCACATGCTATGATTGATATTAAAGTACTTTACAGCCAATATGAACAAATGAGTATGTCATTACAGCTTGGTTGAGAACAGGATTAAACATATGGCTTCCTGTGTCAAGGAACATAATATAGTTAGAAATTATTTGTGATTCTCTATTATTGCCGATGGAGCTGCTGCTGCTGCTGCTGCTAAGTCACTTCAGTCGTGTCCGACTCTGTGTGACCCCATAGACAGCAGCCCACCAGGCTCCCGCATCCCTGGGATTCTCCAGGCAAGAACACTGGAGTGGGTTGCCATTTCCTTCTCCAATGCATGAAAGTGAAAAGTGAAAGTAAAGTCGTTCAGTCGTGTCCGACCCTCAGCCACCCCATGGACCGCAGCCTTCCAGGCTCCTCCGTCCACGGGATTCTCCAGGCAGGAGTACTGGAGTGGGGTGCCATTGCCTTCTCCGTTGCCAATGGAGAAAAGGACAAAAAAAGAAAGGAAGGAAGCAATGACAGTTTAAAAGGGCCATTTCAAATATAAAATTTTTCATTTTGCCTGTCTTGACTGCTTCTGCCATTGATATTATTACTGTCATTAACATCATTAGTGTGATCACCACCATCATCAATCCCTGCAAATCTGGAATCACACAAAAAGACCGTATGTGTGTTTACTTTTGAGGGTTTTTGTTGTCCAGCATTTAAAAAATGAATAAATAAAATAGAAGCCAACAAACAAAAAACAGAAAACTATTCAACAAATACTTGGAAAAAAATTTAAAACATTTAAATATTCTCATACTTCTCTGGTATACATTTTATGCAGCATATTCCATTCATTATTAAGACATGAAACATGTACAGTAAGGTTGGAAAAGCAGAGTTTTGACAACAAAAATGAACTGCTTCTTTTCATGAAATATTGGTGTGAGTTAAATTTTTTTAAATCAAAGAACAATTTAATTGAAACATGCTTTTACATGAACTGGACGGCTCAATTTTAAATTAACATTGCAGCAAGTTATCTATTAAATAGGACACATTTTTTGGCAATAGAAATAGCTGCTTCCCAATCTCTTTAATATATGTTTTAGAATTTTTGAATCCATATTTTCTTACATTGGGTTTTCTTACAGTTTAACATCCATTTAATGTGCAGTCTTCTTGCTTCATTGTAAAAACAGGGTACATGTAACAAAACATATATTTGAGGAAGGTTCTGACTTTAATTCTCCATAGGGAGGGATTACATGAGGGATCCTGTAATACTTGTGACCCAGAATATAGGTATACAGTTATGAATTTATTTAGGATCTCAATGTGGAAGTTTTATTTTAATACTCCTCAGTTTATAGCCCACATCACAATTAATTCATGTAAAAAGTCTTTCATCACTGTACCCTACTCCTATAAGTATGCTCTTTTCTACATCTATTTTACTCTGTTTAATATGTACTTTCCTGTTTGTATTTATTTTTATATTAATAAGATAAATGTTTTGTCTGTGAGTATATTTAATGTCTATAAATGGTGTTGGTATAGCATTCTTGATTTTTAGAATCTTTTAAACTAAGCACTATCTATTAAAGGTCTACTAATTTTGCCGTGAACAGGGATTGGATATTTGAAAATTAGGAAACAGTTGCCAAGCAAACAGCTTTGACATCTATTACAGAGGAAGAGGAGTCTTAGGACTGGAATACAGAAACAAGTGTGCATCAGAAATCCAGACTGATACATGAAACATCCAAAAGTATCATTATAGTATACATATTATTGTGTATAAACCAAAGTAATATTTGGTGAAATTTCAGAAGAAAAGGAAATCAGTAAGTGGTGGAGAAGTAAAAGAAATCTAGAAATTAAAGAGCTCAAGATTTGAAAATGCGTCAGGAAAAGGGATTTAAGTGGGGTGTGGGGAGAGGAGTGGCAATAGAGTAATGCGAATAAAGGCAGAAAACTGTAGGCTGCATCATGTAAGGTAGTGAGAAATAATGTAAATAATGCCTTGAAGCTCTAGAATGATATTGGTTTTGCTATGGACTTGTTCTGTTCCCTTTTGCTCATACCTACTTCTTTTTCCTGGTTGCCCTCTTTCTCTACCATTATTGAGAGCTCCCCTTATGTAAGGCTCCCCAGGTGGCTCAGTGGTAAACAATCTGCCGGCCAATGCAGGGGATGCAGGAGATGCGGGTTCAATTCCTGGGTCTGAAAGATCCCTTGGAGGAAGAATTGGCAACCCACTCCAATATTCTTTGATGTATGGCAAAACTAATACAGTGTTTCAGGTTTAAAAAAACAAAAAACAAAAAAACACAATATTCTTACCTGAAAAATCCCATGGACAGAGGAGCCTGGCACACTACAATGCATAAGGTTGCAAAGAGTTGGACAAGACTGAGAGACTGAGCATGCATGCATACCCCTTATGTGGCTGGAGAAGTGATAGCAAAAACTCTAGCCTCCATGCTCTATATGGTGATCCATCCCCTGTAATGATCCAAGAAGAGGATGTTTTCTCACCAAGGGTCTTTTTGTATATAAATTTATAGATAAACTATTCTCGGATATCCTTGGTTGTCTATTCCTTGGGCCAAGTGCTGAGGACATGGGAATGGAGTGCCATGATTGATTAAGCCTCTGCCACATGCCCAGGTCTGAGATGAGAACCAAGCAAGCCATATGGTGAACAATCTTCCGGGAGACACACAGATGGAGAAAGAGGACATTTCCTCCCAGGAAGGAGGAGCCAGGCAGACAAGAGCAGCAAATATCTGTTGGAACTTCCCATGTGTCCTCATAGCAGTTCCCAGATGTAGGTAGGATCGAGATTCCCATTCACATCAGTTGACAAGGACACAGTGGCTGACCCAAAGTCAAATAAATTGTAAGTGGGCAAGGAAGAACTTGATCAAAGTCCACTGAAGGGTTTAGAGCTGGTTTGGAAGGGTTTAGAAGGGTTTAGGAAGTGAAGTGATCTAAGTGACATTTAAGAAAGATTAATAACATAGAGATAAACTCTAAGAGTTGCGTTTTATTTTTGAACAAAAATTTTTCCATTCTTTGCTTTTTTCTTTCTGTATTTTTAAAACCTGTGAATCATATGACTTCTTTGAGGGTAAAATTTAGAAAATCAATGTGAAAAGCTTTTGATTATTCAGAAAAAATAATAAAGATCTTAAACACACACACACACAACTCCCTCTCTTGCTATTCACAGTCACAGACACAATCCTATTATGTTTATTGAAAGTTTATTGCATTCTAGGCACCTCTCGTATGCCTTACACATATTATCTCATTTAGCTCTCATAAAGTAACCTTATGATGCAGGCTCTACTGTTGATTTGCATTTTACAAAGTCACAGAAAGTTTGTTAAGTAGTTTGTCCAAGTTCATGTAGACAATAGATGTTAAAGCCAAAATTCATCTCCAGCCTGATTGCTAAATAGATGTTCTTACCCACCAAACATACAGCTAAAAAATGCATTCATATGCAGGAAAAATATGTGTATATTTTACTATATATGTATATTTCACATGATTTATTTGTGATTGCTAATGCCATACAATCTGTAATCAATTTAAAATGTGTTTATCCCAGTGGAACACAGAAAATTCCTTTATTTAGTATTTCACTGTTTATGAGAATAAATGGATACATACTGGTCTGGATCTGTATTATTAATTAAATTAAATTAAATGGATTTAGTTGCCTGTAGATGACCAATTACAGTTCTTCCTAAATACATAAAGCCCAAATTAGTCATGAAGGAAAATTTCAGGTGTCAAATAGTCTGATATTCACAAATACATTGCCCTATATACCATTCTATGACTTTATCTGTTACCTAAACACCTCTGCGAGAACCAAAATCTCCACTAAATATATTTTCTTTTCTATTTTAAATGTATTTTTCATGTTTCATTCTGAATATAATTGTTCTTGAGTTATAAAAGATCAGCACTTCACTGCTGGAAAATAATACTTTGATGGCAGCCAAGACTTAGGGAAGAAACTATGCAATGGATCCTGTCAATATTCAGCTGACAGAGGCTACTCCTGCTTGTTTCAGGGGAAGATTTTCAATCTGTTTGCAAGTACCTGCCAAAACGTTTGAGTGAATAGGGATGAATTCAGTCAATCACCCAGATGTTCCACCTGTAGGAAGCCATGCACCCAGCTATTTAGGAACAAGCAGGTGCCCAGAATATGAAGACAACACACCTGGAAGATATGTGGGTTGTGTGTGTGTGTGTGTGTGTGTATGTGTTTGTGTGAACTTTTTTAGGACACATATTGATGTCATGAAACAATAATTAACCCCTCTCATATGCAACTCTGAGATAAAGTGTATATAATATAGTTTAGAAGAATGTTTATGTATCAGTTCAGTTCAGTCACTCAGTCGTGTCCGACTCTTTGCGACCCCATGAATCGCAGCACACCAGGCCTCCCTGTCCATCACCAACTCCCGGAGTTCACTCAGACTCACATCCATCGAGTCAGTGATGCCATCTAGCCATCTCATCCTCACATCCATCGAGTCAGTGATACCATCCAGCCATCTCATCCTCTGTTGTCCCCTTCTCCTCCTGCCCCCAATCCCTCCCAGCATCAGAGTCTTTTCCAATGAGTCAACTCTTCACATGAGGTGGCCAAAGTATTGGAGTTTCAGCTTCAGCATCATTCCCTCCAAAGAAATCCCAGGGCTGATCTCCTTCAGAATGGACTGGTTGGATCTCCTTGCAGTCCAAGGGACTCTCAAGAGTCTTCTCCAACACCACAGTTCAAAAGCATCAATTCTTTGGCACTCAGCTCTCTTTCTGGTCCAACTCTCACATCCATACACGACTACTGGAAAAACCATAGCTTTGATTAGATGGACCTTTGTCAGCAAAGTAATGTCTCTGCTTTTTAATATATTGTCTAATTGATGCTTTTGAACTGTGGTGTTGGAAAAGACTCTTGAGAGTCCCTTGGACTGCAAGGAGATCCAACCAGTCCATTCTAGAGGAGATCAATCCTGGGTGTTCTTTGGAAGGAATGATGCTAAAGCTGAAACTCCAATACTTTGGCCACCTCATGTGAAGAGTTGACTCATTGGAAAAGACTCTGATGCTGGGAGGGATTGGGGGCAGGAGAAGGGGACGACAGAGGATGAGATGGCTGTATGGCATCACCGACTCGATGGACATGAGTTTGAGTTAACTCTGGGAGTTGGTGATGGACCCGGAGGCCTGGCGTGCTTTAGTTCATGGGGTCGCAAAGAGTCGAACATGACTGAGTGACTGAACTGAACTGAGATTGATCATAGCTTTTCAGAACCAAGGAGCAAGGTTCTTTTAATTTCATGGCTTCAGTCACCATCTGCAGTGATTTTGAAGCCCAAGAAAATAAAGCCTGTCACTGTTTCCATTGTTTCCCCATATATTTGCAATGAAGTGATTGGACTAGATGCCATGATCTTCATTTTTTGAATGTTGAGTTTGAAGCTAGCTTTTTCACTCTTCTCTTTCACTTTTGTCAAGAGGCTTCTCAGTTCCTCTTTGCTTTATGCAAAAAGGGTGGTGTCATCTGCATATCAGGTTATTGATATTTTTATGGAAGTCTTTATTCCAGTTTGTGCTTCATCTAGTCTGGCATTTTTCATGATGTACTCTGCATATAAGTTAAATAAGCAGGGTGATATACAGCCTTGACATACCCATTTCCCAATTTGGAACCGGTACATTGTTTCATGTCTGGTTTTAACTGTTGCTTCTTGACTTGCATACAGATTCCTCAGGAGACAGGTAAGGTGGTCTGGTATTCCCATCCCTTGAAGAATATTTCACAGTTTGTTGTGATCCACACATTCAAAGGCTTTGGAGTAGTCAGTAAAGCAGAAGTAGATGTTTTTCTGGAACTCTCTTGCTTTTTCTATGATCCAACAGATATTGGCATATGATCTCTATGCCTTTTCTAAATCCAGCTTGAACATCTGGAAGTTCTCAGTTCATGTACTGTTGAAGCCTTACTTGGAGAATTTTGAGCATTATTTGTAGGGCCAGCCAAGATGGACGGGTCATGGTAGAGAGTTCTGACAAAGTGTGGTCCACTGGAGAAGGGAATGGCAAACCACTTCAGTATTCTTACCTTGAGAACCCCATGAACAGTATGAAAAGGCAAAGATATGACAATGAAAGATGAACTCCCCAGGTCAGTAGATGCCCAAAATGCTATTGGAGAAAAGTGGAGAATAACTTCAGAAAGAATGAAGAGATGGAGCCAAAATAAAAACAACACCCAGGTGTAGATGTGACTGGTGATGGAAGTAAAGTCTGATGCTGTAAAGAACAGTATTGCCTAGGAACCTGAAATGTTAGGTCCATGAATCAAGGTAAATTGGAAGTGGTCAAATAGGAGATGGCTAGAGTGAACATTGACATTTTAGGAATCAGTGAACTAAAATGGACTGGAATGGGTGAATTTAATTCAGATGACCATTGTATCTACTACTGTGGGCAAGAATCCCTTAGATGAAATGCAGTAGTCCTTATAGTCAACAAAAGAGTCTGATATGCAGCACTTGGGTGCAATTTTAAAAATGACAAAATTATCTTTGTTCATTTCCAAGGCAAACCGTTCCATACCACAGTAATCCAAGTCTATGCCTCAACCACTAATGCCAAAGAAGCTGAAGTTGAATGGTTCTATGATATCTACAAGACCTTCTAGAACTAACACACATACACACACAAAAAGATAACCTTTTCATCATAGGGGGCTGGAATGTGAAAGTGGGAAGTCAAGAGATACCTGGAGTAACAGGCAAATTTGGGCTTGGAGTACAGAATGAAGGAGGGCAAAGGCTAACAGAGTTTTGCCAAGAGAATGCACTCATCATAGCAAATACCCTCTTCCAACAACACTCTACACGTGGAAATCACCAGATGTCAATACTGAAATCAGATTGATTATATTCTTTGCAGCCAAAGATGGAGAAGCTCTATACAGTCAGCAAAAACAAGACTGGGAGCTGACTGTGGCTCAGAACATGAACTGCTTATTGCCCAATTTAGACTTAAATTTAAGAAAGTAGGGAAAACCATTAGATCATTCAGGTATGACCTAAATCAAATCCCTTACGATTATACAGTGGAAGTGACAAATAGATTCAAGGGATTAGATCTGATAGACAGAGTACCTGAAGAACTATGGATGGAAGTTCATGACATTGTATAGGAGGCACTGATCAAGACCATCCCCAAGAAAAAGAAATGCAAAAAGGCAAAATGGTTGTCTTAAGAACCCTTACAAATAGCTGAGTAAAGAAGAGAAGCTGAAGGCAAAGGAGTAAATGAAAGCAATACCCATTTGAATGCAGAGTTCTAAAGAATAGCAAGGAGAGAAAAGAAAGACTTCCTCAGGAATCAATGCAAAGAAACAGAGGAAAACAGTAGAATGGGAAAGACTAAAGATCTCTGCAAGAAACTTAGAGATACCAAGGGAACATTTCATGCAAAGATGGGCACAATAAAGGACAGAAATGGTATGAACCCAACAGAAGCAGAAGATATTAAGAAAAGGTGGCAAAAATACACAGAAGAACCATACAAAAAAGATCTTCATGACCCAGATAACCACAATGATGTGATCACTTACCTAGAGCCAGACATCTTGGAATGCGAAGATGTCTGGCTTAGGAAGACATCTTCGCATTAGATGGCCTTAGGAAGCATCACTACGAACAAAACAAGTAGAGGTGATGCAATTCCAGGTGAGCTATTTCAAGTCCTTAAAGATGATGCTGTTAAAATGCTGCACTCAATATGCCAGCAAATTTGGAAAACTCAGCAGTGGCCACAGGACTGGAAAAAATCAATTTTCATTCCAATCCCAAAGAAAGGAAGTGTCAAAGAATGTTTAAACTACTGCACAATTTGGATATCTAGTAGAGAATATTTCATCATGGTAATGGTTAAGTAAACAATATATCCACCTGTAGTTTTTCTTGGCTTCCCCCATTAACTTCTATAATTTTATTATCTAGTCATCAATGAATTAGCCCTAAATGAATTCAAATGACCAATAAGCAGGGGTTTCCTTGGTGGCTCAGTGGTCAAGAACCTGTCTGCCAATGCAGGAGACATGGGTTCGATCCCTGATGTGGGAAGATTCCCCGTCCTGCAGAACAACTAAGTCTGTGTGCCACAACTGTTGAGGCTGTGCTCTACAGCCCAGGAGCCACAGCTACTGAAGCCTGCATGCCCTAGAGCCTGTGCTTCAAAACAAGAGAAGCCATCAGAATGAGTAGCCCACGCACTGCAACTAGAGTAGCCCCTTCTCTCTGCAACTAGAGTAAAGCCAATACAGCAATTAAGACTCAGCAGAGCCAATAAATAAAATTATTTTTTAAAATGACCAATAAATAAAGATAAGAAAACATGTCTGACCTGCTTAGTTTTTCAGTATATGTGATAAAATACAAAATAAACAAAGATAACAAGATAAAATAACAAGACACAGTGTAGGAACTTTAAAGAGGGGGACAATTTGGTCAGAATGCTTTTTAAGTTTATCTCATGATATAAATCATACAGATATGACTTTGAAAACATGTACAAATTGTAGTAATTTAGTACATGGAAATATCAATTCTGGAAATGGTGAAACACTGAAAGCTGGTACTGTGGTTCTAATCTTGGACAGAGGTGGTGAGCAAGTTGTGAAGACAGGAACATGGGGTCAGAGAATGAGAAAGGTGTATTGCTACTGAACTTGGGGCATAAAGGGAGGAAGATAGAGGCATGTTGATTGGATTAGGGTGTTGGCCACTCACTTCACACTGCAGAGGCTAGATATATAATCTATGGTGTGAAACCAGTTGGGAATCAGGGGGCCCCAGTTGGGAATCAGGGGGCCCAGAGGCAGGGCTGTGTTAGGCATCTGCTATACTGTAGGCTATTGGACAAGGCTCTGTACAAAATGACTGAGGCCCAGATATCAACAATCTCTCTGCACCAGCCAGGGTATGTTTGTAATAGGCTTTAAGTTTTATCATCTGTAATTCACTTAGAAAAATAATACTGTTATCTGGGAAATTACCTTGGTAAGACTAAGAGAAAGGCGAGATCCTAACTGAATTTGCAGTAACCAAAACAAAAAATGAAACAACTACATTTCTCTGAGTTAGAAAGAAACAAATATTGAGATGGGAGAGAGAAGAGGTTTAAGAAGTTGGAAAGAGTGAGGAGACAGTGAGAACCATTGAGGAGACACAGGGCTAAGGCACTGGAGGTGAAGTGGTCATCTGCAAGAAGATCCCTGGGATGGGTTAAAAAAATGGAGAGAGCAAGTCTACTTGAAAGGCTAGCATTCATTTTGAAGTTGTCTGCAATCCTGTTAGAGTGGCCAAAAAGTTTTTTTGGGGTTTTCACTATTTCAATATTTCACTATTTCCAGATATTATGATATTTCCATGTACTAAAGTACTACGACTTGTTCATGTTCTCAAAATCAGATCTGTATGATTTATATCTTGCGCTAAACTTAAAAACCCCCAATAAACCTTTGACCAACTCAATATATTGTTGGCTTTCCTTTCCCTTCCCCCAGACCATCTATAACACTAGGGTTTTAGTGGAAACTGAGAAAGGAGCTTAATTACATTCATGGGTTAATGTGGTATAGAAGGCAGAGTGTACCTGAGATGCTGAGAATTAAAACCTCCAAGCAAGAAATCACCATTAGGACATATTTGGCACCCTTGCCTACCCTCTGCCTCTCCCCCAACTCTGCTCATATTTCCAAGAATTTGGAGAAAAAATTCAGGTAAAGGCTTTGGATTTCCGCAAGAAGTTGAATGGAGCTTGTGCCAATCACATAATAGGGAGCCACGAACTGACATCTAGGCGACTTTGTAGGTGTGATGCCCTATTCAATTCTGGTTAAAATAATAAATGATTTTTTTCCTTTAAGAAATAGATTTAATGCAGTAGAGGAGCACTGTGATAAATTGTCTGAAACTAGTGTGAAGTATCGGGCTGTCAGGGATAGTCTTAAATAAATCAAACCAAAAGTTAAAAAAAAATCTAAGGAGACAGTAGTTTCCATCTTAAGAAAATGTACAAAGTTTGAAAAACAAAAACATGCTGTGGTTTTCAGAGGCTTATTTACTGCAACATGGAACATTAACTAATCTTAGGTGGTTATGACACCATGACTAGCTCTAGGGTCCAAGCAAAAGTAGGACTAGAGAAGAATTCATGGAACCCAGGATACCAGAGAGACTCCCCAGAGAACTAAATGTTCTGTTCCTGTCCATTTGTACTCAAGGATTCAGTTTTTTTTTTTTTTTTTTGACATTAATGGAAACATATTGATGTTAGAACGAATAGCTCCTGTTTGGTTTCTTTTTATAGGTCCAAATGTAAAATTATCCGGTTGTTTACTTATTCATTCTCAAGCATTTATTGAGTTTTTGTTGTATGTCAGACATTGTGACACAGCACTGAAAATGCACAGATAAATAAAATGTGGTCCCATCCTTGGGAACACAAAGCCTAATGAAAAGAGAGCAGGCAAACAATTTTAATGGAATTGCAAATGGTGAAGCTTGGGCAAGGTTTCAGTGGGAGCACTGGTAGAGACAGGTGCTGGCTCTGTCTAGAGAAGATGGAAAAGACTTCAAAGAGGAGGTTATTTATAATAAAAGCACTAAGACCAGAGTCAGGGTCTTAGGGTATCTTCTAGGAAATAAAACAGGTTTCTTGAGCTGAAATGAAGCATAGACATATAGAAAGCCTAATTATTAGGCCTATTTATTAGTGAGCATTATATTTCTCTCCATCATTCCTACCACAGAAAAACATAATCAATTTAGATGAAGACAAATATCCTGTTAATCGTAACTACTACTACTAAGCTACATGTTATTAATGTAGCTTATTAGTGATAGTTATGATGTAAGTTAAGCTGTTATAATAAACAGAGCCCAGATGTAGTGACTTAGGGAACAGTTTATTTCTCACCTTTAATTCCAGGGCAGGCATCCCAGGTCAGAAGGCAGCTCTTCTCTGCACAGAGATTGAGGGAATCAGGCTGCTTCTGCCTGTGGCTGGGTCATACCCACCCCCAACTTTTTGTCAGAAGTATAGTTAGGGTCTGGGTTCAAGAGTAGAAGGAGGGAGAGAGGATGAAGTAGGCGCACTGCCATCCCCAACACCACCCCCCCCAAGTACAGTCTTTTATTCACATACAAACAGTCTAGAAAATAGTCTCAGCATAGCATCTGATTACAAAGAATGCTGAGAAATGTAATCCAATCATGTGCGCAGGAAGGCGAGATTGGTTTTGGTGGCCAGCAAGTATTCTCTGCCATAGATATAAAATTAAAAATGAGAAAATTTTAGACAGTCTAAATTGTTCTAAATGGGTCTAAACCTATAATATAAAAAAATTATAATACTATATAAATATCTTCACTTAGGCTAAAAACAATGAATTGTACAAGTGTAGAATAGGACAGCCAAATTAGCAATGTTCATGCAAGAAAAAGTTGGGGATTTTGCTTGAAGACTAATTCAGTATAAGCCCACAGTTTGATGTGGTTCCTAAAAAGCAAACAAATACAAAATCAAACAACAACAACAACAACAAAAACAAATACAGTTGTAGACTGCTCCAGTACAAGTGTAAAAGAAGGAAAGGAATTGATCCAGAAACACTTAAGTCAGAATCTTTTAATAGTGTTCTTGCATTATTTTGAAGAGGCTGTGAGCAAACAGAAAGAATCTAGGATGATAAAGTGGCAGGGATCCAGAAACTGTTGTTTGAGGATGAGTAGTAAAGAAATCAGGTTCTATCCTAGAGAAGAAATGCCATGATGAGGGAAGGTTTTGTGTGTGTATGTGTGTGGACGGGGCGGGGGGTGGGGGGATATGAACTGGGGAAGGGTATGCATTAAAGTCATCTTTAAAATTCAAAGAAATTTAGTTTAAGTTCTTGAAATTCAGCCATATGGAAGGAAAAAGTACATTCATTCTCTTCTGCATCATGAAACAACAACAAAAAGAATGTTCTAATTAAAGCTATCCAAGAATTCTGAAATAGGCTACTTAGAAAACCATTGAGATTCACATCACTGGAAGTGCTTGATCAGAAGCTGAATGAACTTCAAACCTGCTGAAGAGAATATTTTCTTTCAGAAAGGACTAGATGATGCTTAAAATATTTTCTAATTCTATGATTCACTAATTTGGTATTAATACTATTGCTGTTCTAGATGATTCAAGCCAAAATAAAATTTCTGTTGAAATATATGTCTTGGCCAAGAGGCACAGCAGTGTGGCCAACTCCATTTTGCACTGGAAAAGCACTTCTAAAATCATCTAACTAGTAGCACTTTTCATGAGATACCATTCTGCTTAAAATTGAACATGACAGACAAATTATGGTTATTTAGACTAGAGAATTTGGCAGACATTTTCTGAAAATGAAAAATGTGAATTTGTCACTTCAAGAAAATATGAATAATGTTTATTGCCAATGAAAACATTTGAGCTTTTAAATAAAGATTGGCAGTGTGGACCCTTTATATCTGCCACTTGACCATGATAGTTTCCTAATATTTGAAGATTTTTCTGATGAGGTCAGTGGTGATATTATTAGCAAATGTGACTTAAAAAGCATTGTATAATGAAATGTGTCAACTTTTGGATGATCTGTATAACTCAATGAGCCACTATTTTCCAAATGACCAATACATTATGTTATTAAATCCTCATGGATTAAAAAAATTTGCTCAAAGTACACAATAAACCAGTGAATTTTTACTTGAAGTTAAAAAAAAAAAGTCTTTGATAGGCTTTGGATTCCATATTAACTTTCAAGAAATAATCACATCGCTTGAGTTTTGGTGTAGTATCAAAGAAGAATATTTATTTTATTTTTTTTTAATTTTATTTTATTTAACTTTACAATATTGTATTGGTTTTGCCATATATCAAAATGAATCCGCCACAGGTATACATGTGTTCCCGATCCTGAACCCTCTTCCCTCCTCCCTCCCCATACCATCCCTCTGGGTTGTCCCAGTGCACCAGCCCCAAGCATCCAGTATCGTGCATCGAACCTGGACTGGCAGCTCGTTATCTGAAGTTGCTATTAATACACTGTTCTCTCTTTCACCTACCTGTTTGAGGTCAAAGTTTTTCATGTACTATAACTAAAATCAGGTTTTGCTGTATTGAATGCAGAAGCAAATTTAAGAATCTAGCTGTCTCCTACTAGGGCATATATTAAAAAGATTTGTAAAAATGAAAACAATGTTACTCATTTCCCTAAATTATTTTGCTTTGGAAAATATAGTTACTTTCTTACTTTTCTTATATATTTTTGAATAAGTATATTATACTGTATAAATATGTAATGGATTTATTATTGTCTTGAAAATAAAGCAATATTTGAGCCTCTTGATGAAGGTGAAAGGGAGAGTGAAAAAGCGGACTTAAAACTCAACTTTCAAAAAACTAAGATCGTAGCATCCTGTTCCATCACTTCATGGTAAATAGATGGGGAAACAATGGAAACAGTGAGAGACTTTATTTTCTTGGTCTCCAGAATCACTACAGATGGTGACTGCAGCTGTGAAATTAAAAGACACTTTCTCCTTGGAAGAAAAGTTATGATAAACCTAGAAGTGAAGTGAAGTGAAGTGAAAGTCACTCAGTTGTCTCCAACTCTTTGTGACCCCATGGAGTATATAGTCCATGGAATTCTCCAGGCCAGTATACTGGAGTGGGTAGCCTTTCCCTTCTCCAGGGGATCTTCCCAACCTAGACACCAAATCCAGTTCTCCTGTATTGGAGGTGAATTCTTTACCAGCTGAGCCACAAGGGAAGCCCAAGGATACTGGATTGGGTAGCCTATCCCTTCTCCAGCGGATCTTCCCAACCCAGGAATCGAACCGGGCTGTCCTGCATTGCAGGTGGGTTCTTCACCAACTGAGCTGTCAGCAAAGTCCCATTTGACAGCATATTAAAAAGCAGAGAGGCTGACAAAGGTCCTTCTAGTCAAAGTTATGGTTTTTCCAATAGTAATGTATGGATGTGAGAGTTGAACCACAAAGAAAGCTGAGCGCTGAAGAATTGATTCTTTTGAACTATGGTGTTGGAGAAGACTCTTGAGAATCCCCTGGCCTGCAAGGAGATCCAACCAGTCCATCCTAAAGGAAATCAGTCCTGAATATTCATTGGAATGACTGATGCTGAAGCTCCAATACTTTGGCCACCTGATGCGAAGAACTGACTCATTGGAAAAGATCCTGATGCTGGGAAAGATTGAAGGCAGGAGGAGAAGTGGACAACAGAGGATGAGATGGTTGGATGTCAATCACTGACTCATTGGACATGAGTTTGAGCAAACTCCAGGAGTGGGTGATGGACTGGTGACGCCAGGGAAGCCTGGCGTGCTGCAGTCCATGGGGTCACAAAGAGTCTATTACAACTGAGTGACTGAACTGAACTGCAACACACAAGAGGTGTAATTAGAAAATAATTTGATTTATTCCTCCAGTGACCATTCAAACACATACTGCAGGACTAATATTTTCCTTTACCTTTGAGTGGAAACTATGGCATGGTCCATGACTCTGAAGCTGTAAAAGTGATTCTAGCTCAGTAATAGTATGTCTAGTACAGTAATGAAAAAGTAAAATTTCTCTTGAAATTACAGCTTCTTTGTCTCCCTGCCTCAAGACTAGGTGTTGCAAAGAGTGAAGTTGCTGTTGTTCTTCACTTGGTGCTATTCCTCTCTGTTTATCTTCCTTAATATGAGTTATAATGCTGGGTTGGGAGTTAGGGAGGAAAAGGAGAGTCAGTGGCAGAGGAAAGTTCTAACTTGACTGGAAGTATCACTGATCTTAGTTTTCTTTACCAAAGGCTGACTCTTTCCCTAGTGGGAATGCCTCTGTGGTTCTTGAGACCCTCACTTTTTGCTCCCCCTCTCCTGAGCATCTTCTCCTCCTCCCAATCTGAGCATCTCTGATCATCAGGTCCACCAAAATGGGTAATTGCGGTTTTTTTTTTTTTTTTTTCCCCAGCTGGTCAACTTAACTTCAGGCATTCCATGGTACACATTCTGCTTTCTTTTGCTTCAGTCCTTCACAGAACTTAGGTTTTCATGGCCCTCTAGATGGGGACCAAGACAGTGTCATATCATCTCTCTAAAAAATCTCTTGCTTCACGTCTTTTCTACAGGAAGACTTCCATGTGTGACCCCTCACTCATGGGAATGCAAGAAATTCACAAGCCACAGTGCTTTATCTAACTGCCTTAATCTTATGCTTTACCATGTTGAGGCAGATGCCAGTTCTCGGCCCCCTCCAGATTTTAGGAGACACATTTCAAGGTCTTCAAAAGGTGGTCTTTTGAAGACTTAAAAAGTAGGACTTTCCTGGTAGTCCAGTGGTTGAGAATCCTCCTACCAGTGCAGGGGATACAGGTTCCATCCCTCGTCTGGGAAGATGCCACATGCCGCAAGCCATGTAAACCTGTGCGCTGCAACTATGGAGCACACACTGTGACTACTAGAGTCCACAGGCCCTAGAGCCTGTGCTCCACAAGAGACACCACCTCAACAAGAAGCCTGCACACTGCAACTAGAGAGCAGCCCCCGCTCTTAGCAACTAGAGACAGCCCATGTGCAGCAATGAAGACCCAGTGCGGCTAAAAATAAATAGATAAATAACACTAAAAATATGGAAAAACTTTAAAAAAGAATTATTTTAGTATGATACTGAAAAAAAAAAAGATACCACTGAATTATCTATTTTGTAGACCTCAATTTAAGGGCAGGTGCTTCTCTCCCTTAACCTTGCTGTGTGTGTTGGAGGAAGTGTTAGCTATACTCAAAGCACAACACCTCATTTGAGCTCTAATTCTTGATGAGAGTGAGCATTAAGAACTGCAAGCCAGGTCCCTCAGGTTAAGAACTCAGTCCCTCAAGGTGCCCCCCACTTCAGACACCATTTACAAGTCCAAGGTTATCACCTGTACTTCTGACCAACTGGCTATAGAATGGCAGTTTCCACAACCCTCTCCCCAGATTTGATAATTTGCATTAAGGGCCTGAAGAATGCAAGGAAATACTAACTTACACTTACTGATTTATTTTAAAGGATACAAATAGACAGCTGAAGAGTTACATAAGGCAAGGTCTGGAAGGTCCTGAGTACCTTGTCCTCAGGCACCTCTTGTCCCTGGGAGTTGGGTGTTGCCACCCTCCCAGCACATGGATATGATCATCAGCCTGGGAGCTCTGTAAACCTCATAGTTCAGGGATTTTTATACAGGCTTCATCATGTAGGCGTGTTAGATTATTAATTAAATCTCCAACATCTCTCCCATCCCTGGGGGTTGGGGGTGGGGCTAAAAGTTCCAAGCTTCTATTCATGGCTTCCCAGTTCAGTCACTCAGTCATGTCCAACTCTTTGATCCCATGGACTGCAACATGCCAGGCCTCCCTGTCTATCACCAACTCCTGGAGTTTACTCAGACTCATGTCCATTGAGTTGGTGATGCCATCCAACCATGTTATCCTCTGTTGTTCCCTTCTCCTCCTGCCTTCAATCTTTCCAAGCATCAGGGTCTTTTGAAATGAGTCAGTTCTTTGCATCAGATGGCTGAAGTATTGGAGTTTCAGCTTCAGCATCAGTCCTTCCAATGAATATTTAGGACTGATTTCCTTTAGGATTGACTTGTTTGATCTCCTTGCAGTCCAAGGGACTCTCAAGAGTCTTCTCCAACACCACAGTTCAAAAGCATCAATTTGAATTATGCCTTGGTCTTTCTGATAACCAGCTTCCACCCTGAAACTTAGTGGCTACACAACAACAATGTAAGAGAGCTTGACAAAGAAGAGCAGAGCTGCCCTCATGATCCACCACTGACCACAGAAACATGAGTAAGCTTAGCTGAGACGGGCACTGCCTACTTAATGCTTGTAGTTTAGACCCACTAAGTTTTGGGCTGATGCATTATGTTGCTGTTCAGTCAGCAAGTCATGTCGTGTCTGACTCTCTGCCACCCCATAGACTGCAGCATGCCAGGCCTCCCTGTCCCTCATCATCTCCTGGAGTTTGCCCAAGTTCATGTCCATTGAATTGGTGATGCCATCCGCCATCTCGTTCTCTGTCACTGTCTTTTCCTCCTGCCTTCAGTCTTTCTCAGCATCAGGGTCTTTTCCAATGAGTCAGCAATAACTAATTTATACAGGTTTTAGTGAGAACCAGGGCTTCCCTGATAGCTCAGTTGGTAAAGAATCTGCCTGCAATGCATGACACCCCAGTTTGATTCCTGGGTAAGGAAGATCTGCTGCAGAAGGGATAGGCTACTCACTCCAGTATTCTTGGGCATCCCTTGTGGCTCAGCTGGTAAAGAATCCGCCTGCAATGCGGGAGACCTGGGTTCGATCCCTGGGTTGGGAAAATCCCCTAGAGAAGGGATAGGCTACCCACTCCAGTATTCTGGCCTGGTGAATTCCATGGGCTGTATACTCCATGGGGTTGCAAAGAGTCAGACATGACTGAGCGACTTTCACTTTCACTTAGTGAGAGCCAAGACTAAAATGGGCTTTCCTTGTATAGTAAAGAATCTGCCTGCAATGCAGGAGACCCAGGTTCGATTCCTGAGTTGGGAAGATCCCCTGGAGGAGGAAATGGCTACCCACTCCAGTTTTCTTGCCTGGGGAATTCCATGCACAGAGGAGCGTGGCAGGCTACAGTCCTTGGGATGCAAAGAATTGGACATGACTGAATGACTAAGCACGCACACAAAGACGAAAATAATTTTGTTTTGATATCCTATTACAGTAATGTATATCTTGAAGGAAAGGAGAAGAAGAGTATCACAGACTGGGGAGAAGGGACAAGAGTAAGAAAATAAGCAGTTAAAATATATACAATTGAGTATTAAATAATATGGTTTTGAACTGCGCAGGCCCACTTACACATGCTGCTGCTGCTGCTAAGTCCCTTCAGTCGTGTCCGACTCTGTGCGACCCCAGAGACTGCAGCCCACCAGGCTCCCCTGTCCCTGGGATTCTCCAGGCAAGAACACTGGAGTGGGTTGCCATTTCCTTCTCAATGCAGGAAAGTGAAAAGTGAAAGTGAAGTCACTCAGTCGTGTCCGACTCTTAGGGACCCCATGGACTGCAGCTTACCAGGCTCCTCCGTCCATGGGATTTTCCAGGCAAGAGTACTGGAGGGGGTGCCGTTGCCTTCTCCTTACACATGCTATTTTTTTTCCAAACATACATACTATATAACCCTACAGTCAGTGGCTGGTTGAATTCCCTGGTGCAGAACCATAGATGCGGAGAAACCGCATATACAGAGGATCAACCATAAGTTATATGAAAATTTCCCACTGCTAGGAGGGTTGTTCAAGGGTCAATTGTATTTATTCAGGAGTCAGTCGATAGGCTAAAGTGAAGATAAAACTTTACATTAGGGGGCAGGAGGATAAAGAAGCCAGAAAAGTGAATTCGAGTTAGACTGCAGAGACTTTGGGGTAGGAGCGTCTGTCGTCTGTCATTTGACATTCAATGGAGAACCCCTGAAGGTGACGACTATGGTTTCCATCCCCATTTCTTATATTTCTCTCTCATTCTGGCCACTCATTCCTATAGTGCCTGCTAAAGTAAAATTCAGAGTCAACGGAAGCACCTCTCTTTTAACCCACAGGGTACTGACTAGCAATGAAGAAAGCATTCTCAATGTGTTTCCTTGTGAATAACTCCCAGCTTACATTTTATGGCTTGAAGCACAATTTGACAGAAGATGAGCCAAGGTACTTCTATTCTGACCAAAGAGAAACAGATGGAAGAAATGATTTCCTCCACAAAAGAAGACAAGTAAAAAAGAAATTATCCTGCTTAAGTGAAAAAGAAAAACACGTTTGGTTATTCATGAGAGCCATTAAATCTTTCTTTCTTGAAGAGGCATGTGAATTTATTGACCACTAGATGGCACTTGTGTACAGCATTTGAAACATATCTGTGAAAACAAGGGTACCTGTGCTGTGGTCAGAGAAGAATCGGAGGTTTTGCTCTCACGCAGCCTACTTCCTCCCCCACCCAGAGTCAGGAGGGACGCAGAAGAGAGGGCCTAAATCTCTTCTGCGCTTTCCTGACTTGTAAAGAAAAATGAACATGGCAGAAGTGTACCTGATTAGATCAGGAGAAAAAGAATGATACATTCTTGCCTGGTGAATCAGGAGAGATGATATTCTATCATTCTTTAGATATAGACTTGAAATACTAACTTTAAATTTATGGTTGTGGTGTGAGCCATGGTTCTCTGCTTACCTAGTCAGTGGATTTGGGTGAAGTATGAACAGTGGTTAATTGGTTAATTTAACACTGATACTTTCAGAAGATATAATAACTCTTATCCTTTTGGGTGAAAAACATGGATCTCAGAAGTCTTCTTATCAGTTCACCATAGTTTGATTCATCTTTATGAGAGTTGGTTGCCCGTTGTTCATTGCTCTCTCCAACTCATCTGGACATTCTCAGATGATGCAAAGGGTAATAGCATCTGTGAACATCATCAACTATACCTGAACCAGTATAGACACATCTTCAAAAAAAAAAAAGGAAGAGAGAGAGAGAAATATCAAGCAAGCAAAACAAACAAACCAGAAAATTTAATAGTGCAAGACAGCCTAATCAGGGGTAACAAAACTGATAATCTTGTCTGACCTGCGCCCCTTATTCCTCTGGCCCTGGAGCTATTACCATCATTTAGAACCACCAGCAGTACACAACCCCCTTTCTGGAAGGGAAGATGCTGGCAATCTTCCAGTTACAGCTCTGCCAACCCATTAGCTTGTCGCCACTGTGCTGATGCTGATCTCGTTTGGGTCTCATCTAATCTGTCCTTTCAGTAGCCTCAGCTTTCTCCTGTTTAGCCTAAGCTGCTGTAAGCACATGTTTTGAAGTATCACCAGATCTGATATAAAAGGGACATCTGTCCTAAAGAAGATTAGGGTAGGGTCAGAGAGCTCCAGTAGGGCAAAAAGAAAATAGCAGATTGGGTCATAGGAGTGAAGGGAAACCAGAAAGAGAACTGTATGTGCTGGGGCAGTGCTATGCCAGACAAGGAGCTCTCTTTAGTACCTGTGGTCCTATGCCTTTGACCGCCAGAATGGCCCCTCTGGGTCCTCTTTTTGGTTACTTAGAGCTTTTATGCTTTTTCCAAGTGCTCTTATCAACTCACACCTTGGGAAGAGGATTGATAAACTAATTCCAACTGAATATTTCTATGTTAACAGGAGACAAAGCAAGAATTTCATAAAGCAGTGTAATAAAATTCTGATGGTAGGAATGCAAGTTTTTGCAAACATTGTCAGTGGTATTTTCCTCTTATTTGTGAAGTCATCATTTAGGCTACCTAGTTTTGTGTTTTTTCGCAAAACCAACCCTATAAATTAATATACCGCCAGGAGCCTAGTTGGTTTCCATAGCACCGAATATGCTCAATTTGATTAGGAAATTGTTGTTGTTCAGTCATTCAGTTGTATCTGACTCTTTGCAACCCTATGGACTGCAGCACTCCAGGCTTCTCTGTCTTTCACTCTCTCCTGGAGCTTGCTCAGACTCATGGTCCATTGAATCTGTGATGCCATCCAACCATCTCAACTTCTGTCACCTTCTTTTCCTCCTGCCCTCAATCTTTCCAGCGTCAGGGTCTTTCCCAGTGAGTCAGCTCTTTGCATCAGGTGGCCAATGTTTTGGGATTAGGAAATAGAGGGGCTGAATTATTGGTAAACTGCCAGAATTTGAGTTTAGGGAGGAACACATATAAAAATGTAAAAAAAACAAATACATTGAAAATTATGCATGAGAAGCTTGAAAACCATGTGTATCATAGTCTTTCAAACTTCTGGTTATATATGAACTTCTGATTAGTTATGTTATTAGGCCTCATCAGTTATAGAGTTTGGCACACAACTGGCTTACAATCCAGAACAGCTAATTAGAATTCTTCTATTTTTATATGGAAAAATGCTATTTCATTCTCTGGAATAGCAAAGCTGGGATGATACAAACCTGGAGTTTTTGGTGGCATTGCTACTTCCTGTCCTCAATTAATACATGGAACAAAATTGTCTGAAGTTATAATGAATGAAGCCGATGTGCAGAGAAGCAGGGATGTTAGTTGAGCAAAGGCAGAGATGAAGTACATCTCTCATCCTCCCAGTTACATGATCCAGTGCAATCTCTTTTTAACTTAAACTATTTGAGCTGGGTTTCTGCCACTGGAAACCCTGAGAATCGACTAACATATTCCCAACCAGTCCAACTGGGTCTTCTAATATGGCACATGTGTTGCTACTAGGAATTTCATTAAGTAAATTATTTTACATCTCTGGCTCAGCTTGCCATCAGATTCTAATAGAGACAACAGTCAGTGTCTTTAGAAGAAAATATAACTATAATTCAAATTTTGGTCATCTTGACTCATAATCATTTTATGACCTGAAGCACAAGTATTAGCTGTCACTGCAAGAGGTATTATTTAGGATGGAACCAATAATTGCAACAATTTACCACATTTTCATAGGAGAATTTAGAGTGAATGTGATTTTCATTAGCTCCTGGGATGTTTTCCTTCAATACTGTGATGACTGGCAGTGTGCTGAGCTGGACAACATTCTTGTGTTTTCTCTTAATAAGGACTAAAAGTAGAATGGAAGGAGGGTTTTTGGAGTCTGATGCAGCTTAAGTTTAACAGCAGCAAGATTAGAGAAAGGAAAAACATGCATCAGCAGGAACTAGAATGTAACTTATTGTTTTTTGGCCCCATAAATGACACCCTAATCCCCCCAGCCCTGCGGCCAACCCAATCTCACTACAGCGGAAGTGCAGGGACCTTAGTCCAGCTTCCTTATTTTGTAGAAAAGGAGACCTAAGAGATTAAGTGACCTTGCCAATGTCATAAAGCAAGTTTGCAAAGAACTACTCCCTGTCTTCTTTTGATATAGTCAATTGCACATAAAAACTTAAGAGAGATTATTTTGTTATCACTTAAGGGGGTTATTTTCCCAGTTAATGTTCCCTGATAATAGATGAAGAAAGGAGGGGATCTTTTTTCAACAGTTTTTTAAATAACATGTATTTATTTTTTTGGCTGTATCAGGTCTTCCTTGCCACATGTGGGGTCTTCCATCTTCACGGTGGCATGCTGGATCTTTTGGTTGTGGCACACGAACTCTTAGTTGAAATATGTGGGATCTAGTTCCCTGATTAGGGATTGAACCTGCTCTCCCTGGACTGGGAGTGCAGTCATAGCTACTGGACCACCAGGAAGTCCCAAGAGGCAATATTTATATGAACATAAAAGCAAAACAGTCTCTCCCCAAAATAAAATGGTGCCTTGCTTATCCTTTTTCCAAAGCACCATCACAGCATGCTTTTGTCCCTGGAATGCCTTCGTTTTCTGATTCTGTGCCACTGCTTTTGTTGTTTGCATCTCTTGGAATAGCCTTCCTATGCCTCATTCTGGTTTAACACACATGTAGTGAGTGCCAGACACTCTCAACACTGGTGCTGTCTCACAGAAACAGAAAGGAAGCTACACATGAGATGTAAAATGTTCTAGTAGTCACATAAAAAATTTAAACAGTAGAAATTAATTTTAATAATATATTTTATTTAACCCAATATACCCATGCATGCTCAGTCGCTCAGTCGCTCAGTCGTGTCTGACTCTTTGTGATCCTGTGGACTATAGCCTGGCAGGCTTCTCTGTTCATGAGATTTCCTGGGTAAGAATACTGGAGTGGGATGCCATTTCCTTCTCCATATATTAAAATATTAAATATTAAAAGAATATACCCAACTGTTATTATTTGAATATGTAATTCATATAGAAAATTGTTAATAGGATATTTTATATTCTTCTCTTTGTACTGCTGCTGCTGCTGCTGCTAAGTCGCCTCAGTCGTGTCCGACTCTGTGCGACCCCATAGAGGGCAGCCCACTAGGCTCCTCTGTCCCTGGGATTTTCCAGGCAAGAATACTGGAGTGGGTTGCCATTTCCTTCTCCAATGCATGAAAGTGAAAAGTGAAAGTGAAGTCACTCAGTCGTGCCCGACTCTTAGCGACCGCATGGACTGGAGCCTACCAGGCTCCTCCATCCATGGGATTTTCCAGGCAAGAGTACTGGAGTGGGGTGCCATTGCCTAAGTTATCTAAATCTGATATGCATTTTATACTTACAGCACATTTCAGTTTTGACAAGCTGTATCTCAAAGTGCTTAATTGCCACAATTGGACAGTGTAGATGAAGAGCCTTACAGTATTGTCAAATCTTACCAGTTTCTCAAGATCAAAATCAAACTTCCTTTTCCCAACATATTTTTTCCTGTGCTTTGCATGCCAAAAATACTTCCTACTCTGAACTCATAATTTTATTACATGGAGAAAAGCCCTTTCTCCATGAGTACCCACAAAGGGTCAGGCACCACACTAGATCTTAGGAAGTCCTTTCATTCTTCAAGTCTTTGGAACACTCCCTGTGTCTCTTGGGGCCTGTACATTGTTATACCTCATCCTATGGCTTGGTTAGCTTATGCACTTTACTGGAGGGTAAAAGTATCTCCCTACAGGAGCTATCTCTTACTTATATCTGTACATTTCATCCCATATTACCTGTGTTACACCATTAATACAAGTGTTGAATTATATAGATAGGATAGCATCGTATTATGTATATCTTCCTATTTAGAATATAAACATCTTAAAGGAAGAGTCCATATAAATTTGTACAAAGAATATGTTTGTCAAGTACTTGCTGATTGATGTTGATCTCCACCTAAGATAAGGCAGGCATTTTCCTGCCCTGAATCAAGGTAGGGTTGAAAGGAGATGGAGGTCTGTTTCTCACTAGATGTCTGCCAAATGGGCTTTGCTGCCAACACACCCTATGTCTCTGGGTAATATGATTAATTTTCCAGAAAAATTCTGGAATTTTTTCTTAAAACTAGAATTTATATCTAAATTTTAAAAATGTTCAAGAGACTTTAAAAAGGCCTGAGGAGCCCAAAGATGTTATATACGGCCCAAAGATTTAATATATGATTATACTAAGGTTGTGTCTGTTGGTTCCTCCATTGCTAAGTTTTCTAATTTTCCATCTTGTAAATTTAGATTTGTATGGAGCACATATTTACTAGAAAGAACATAAGTTTCAAAATTGAGAAAGGCATGGATTTTAGTACTGACCACTCCCTCCTAATTAGATAGTTAGGTTCACTTATTTAATCTTTTTAAACCTCAGTTTTCACATCTGTGAAATGGTGATCATGATATTTATGTAAGTTGTTCTAATGATGGGATGAACTAAGAATGGCAAGAACTTGTGAATTTAAAACCCTTTACCAATATCTGGCATATGGACCATAAATGTGCAATAGATTCTTTTTTTTTTTTTTCCCCATATCTCTTGCCAGAAGGAACACAGTAAATGACAAGCTGGGGTAGACCTACAAAGTAGGTCTGTCTAAGTTCCGGTGGTATACCATTTCTCTCTTTTATGACTTCCCACGTGGTCTCAGGCAATAAAGCAGCTGCAAAATAAATGTCCATGAATCTGGAGGAAAGTCTCTTGAAGCAAGTCTTGGAACTCTGTCTAGGACTCTGTCCAGCTACTTGTTGAAGACCTGTGTGAGGACAGTGAGAAAATGCTGATCAAATTTGTAAGTGGCACAAAGCTAGTCTGAGTATCTAACATGTCAGAGGACAGAATCAAGGCTCAAAAAGGTCTTTAGATGCTATTGTAATGGTCTAAATTCAATAAGATGAAATTTATAGGGAATAATGTGAGGTCGTGCACTTTTGTCTGAAAACTCAATTGAGGTAGGTATAGTTTAATAGTAGGTGTGTGAAAAAAAGTTTCAGGGAGTGTGTGGTCTTAGTTGACTATAAACTTGATATGAATCCATAGTAATGGGGTTGTTCAAAAAGTGAAATCAGTTTTAGGCTGCATTCACAGGTGTTTTGGAGTAGGAAATGGTGACCCACTCCAGTATTCTTGCCTGGAAAATCCCATGAAGAGCAGAGCTTGGTGGGCTGCAGTCCCTGGGGTTACAAAAGGTTGGACATGATTGAGCATGCACACACACGGATGTTTAGTCTCCAGGATGAGAGTAGATCAATCTGGTTCTCTGTGCTTGCTGGACAATGCCTAGAATTTTACAGTCTATTTTGGGAACTACACTAAGAGGAACAGAGGCAAATGAGGACATCATAGGGCAAAAGCATCTGGAGCCATTCTGCCTTAAGCACTCATTCAGTACAACTTTACTAGTGCTGACTGTGTTATAGGCACTTCCCTTGCTTCTTGGGATACAACAGTGAACACAGCAGTCAAGCAATTCCAGGGGGAACTGAGGAAATTTAGCCTGTGAGGGAGAAAACTTTGCAAATGTGTGCTATTACCTAATATTTGAAGGGCATAGCATCCTTCTGTATGATCACAGAGCTAGTGTTAATACATGTATGTTAAAATAGAGTAGGGTTGGAGCCAGGACTTTCCATGAGTCAAAAAGCATCCCTGGATGGAACAGGTTGCTTTGCAACTGGGGTATACAGATTAAGTTAACTGATATCTTATGAGAAGGAGTCAAATATAGTAAAATTTGGTAATAATGAACTCCATGAGAATAGGTATAAAATATAATATATTTAAAAATTGGCTCCTCTGTCCATTCTTCAAAAGGGACTGGCTAAATTTGTTATCTTCTTCGAGGTGCTGGGAATGGAAAGCTCACTGGGCTGTGAACAGGGGAGGAAACTTAAGTAGGGAAATAGCAGGTAACCCATCCAGGGAAGCAGGCCTAGGTTCTCCTGGTTCAGTCTTTCCTGATCAGACCTAAGGAGCAGGTGCCATTTCATTTAATGATTCCTGGAGTTGCTACAGCAATCTTAGAAGTCCCAGCCAGCCCCAAGCATTGCTGCTGCTGCTGCTGCCAAGCCACTTCAGTCATGTCCGACTGTGCGACCCCCCAAGCACTGAATGGTCTTATTAATATTAATCTGGAATAGATAACCACCATCAGGTGGCACTAAACCATACCTGGGATTTGGATAGATCCAGATTATGCCACCAAATGAAATGCCACACTTGTTATTTCATTAACATCACAATAATCAGCCTAGATGTCTTATGTGATTGGAAATTTTGAGTTCACTTTTCAAATTATGGAGAGATTTTATCATGCTGGAAGTGTTGCTGGACTACATTATCACTTAACTTCTATCTGGACCTCTGTTTACCTAACTGTCTTAATTCTGTGATGATCCAATCATCCATTAGTAACATCTAGTCTGAATAAGAAATAATTGTTTCTTTATTTGTATTTCTATAATGTTTTTTCATGTTTCCCCTCAAAAAGTTATTACATTTCATTACAATTCCCCATCCCCAATACATTCATCAGTAAATATTTGCCAAGTGCCTGCTCTTGTTTAAGCACAAGGAGAAGGAATTGTGCCTGATTTTAAGGGGCTATCAGGACAACTGGATTGACCAGATCAGACCAGCATGGCCCTGAGAATCACTGCTGGGTGGGACTCCATGGCATGGGCTTGAGAAGCTCAATGCTAGAGCTGGGAGAGCAGAAGAGAGGACTCCTTGCTGCTCAGGTTGCGCTGCTGGGGGCATGTAGGTCTTTCACAGCATTACTCTCTCAGGTGATCTGGTTAATAGTGAACTGAAGTGGTGGTAGATAAGAACATGCATATATATTTACATTCATATTTCAACATTTCGGGCTATGGGGTCAGGTATTCAGGGCAATGCCATGAAGTCATCAAATACTGTGTGTGTGTGTGTGTGTGTGTGTGTGTGTGTGTGTGCTCAGTGGTGTTGACTCTTTGCAGCCCTATGGACTGAAGCCCACCAGGCTCCTCTGTCCATGGGATTCTCCAGGCAAGAATATTGGAGTGGGTTACCATTTCCTTCCTCCAGGGGATCTTCCCAACCCAGGGATCAAATCAGCAAGTCTTTCATCTCCCACATTTGCAGGTGGATTCTTTACCACTAGTGCACCTGGGAAGCTGTATACTCTTCCCTGGTAGCTCAGCTGGTAAAGAATCTGCCTGCAATGCAGGACACTCCAGTTAGATTCCTGGGTTGGGAAGATCCTCTGGAGAAGGGATAGACTACCCACTCCAGTATTCTGGGGTTTCCCTGGTGGCTCAACTAGTAAAAAGAATCCACTTGCAATGTGGGAGACCATCGTTCAATCCCTGGGTTGGGACGATCCCCTGGAGGAGGGAAAGTCTACCCACTCTACTGGCCTGGAGAATTCATGGACTGTATAATCCATGGGGTTGTACACGGTCGGACAGGACTGAGTGATTTTCACTTTCGCAACTCCATTAAAAAACAAAACTAACCTTCTGTCTCAAACTATTATTATCTTGATAAAGTACCAAAAAACTATTATCAGTATAGATGTTAGTATAGACAAAAAAGCTATATAGTTATCTTTTAAACACAGAAATTTGAAGCAGGATCATTTCCCTAAACATTGTTTGCCTTTTCCCCCCCAAATTCAAAGCTTTGACTTTATCTTTTTATATCAATTATTTTTAGTTGTGTACCTGTAAGTCAGCCATTTTCTCGCTCTGAATCTCAAAATCATATGTGTAAGTATTACCCTACATTTTCAGGGCTATCAAGAGAATATAGATGTAATGTTTTATGTAAAATTACAGAATAAGTGCTCTTCTATGGGTATTTTTCTATACCAGGCAATCACTGCCTCAGTTCCCCAATTTCTTAGTGTGTATTTTCTTAGTTTCTGCTTGCAATTGACTTTGCTTGGTGAAGTTTAATTGTTTTTCACAATCAATTGCTGTTGGCAGATCTTTCCAAACAGCTCATGTTTTTTCCATCAATAAATAAGGGATTAAAATTGTTTCATTGAGTGCAGAGCAGTGCATTGGTCTTTGGGAGGATTTTAGGTGATCTTAAGGAGACTGGGTTCTTGCCCTCCAGAAGTGAATAGTCTTAAGTGTGTATTAACCAACAAACATTTTCTATAAATACATATATTAAGCTCTGTGTTCTATCCGCCTAGAGTTCATTCTAGTAAGGCACAATAGGAGAGACTGGGGCCAGAGGCTGGCCCTTATCCTTGGAACTTAGAAATTAGGAAAATTTCCCCAATACTCTGATTCTTCTTAAGAACATCTCTAGATCTGATATCTATAAATTCATAACAACCATTTTGAGATATTTTAAATTTCTAGCTGGTGTTACAACTTGTGAGCTGCCAATGATAATTCTTAAAATGTATTTAAGTAGTTATTATATTTTTCTATACTATGTGATTCATTAACTATGTGGATTGTCTCATTTTATCCTTAGAGCAACTTTGAGAGGGATGATACTTTGATCACACCCATCTTACAGACAATCACACTGAGACTTTTGGGTAGGTTATTTGGCTTGTTCATTCTTTCAATTGTGTCTGATTCTTTGTGATCCTATGGACTGCAGCAGGTCAGGCTTCCCTGTCCTTCACTATCTCCTAGAGTTTGCTCAAACTCTTGTCCATTGAGTCAGTGGTGCCATCCAACCATTTCGTCCTCTGTCATCCCCGTCTCCTTTTACCTTCAATCTTTCCCAGCATCAAGGTCTTTTCCAATGAGTCAGTTCTTCGCATCAGCTGGCCAAAGTATTGGAGCTTTAGCTTTGGCATCAGTCTTTCCAATGAATATTCAGGATTGATTTCCTTTAGGATTGACTGGTTTGATCTCCTTGCAATCCAAGGGACTCTCAAGATTCTTCTCCAACACCACAATTTGAAAGCATCAGTTCTTCGGCTCTTAGTCTTCTTTATGGTACAACCTTCACGTCCATACATGACTACTGGAAAAACCCTAGCTTTGACTACAAGAACCTTTGTTGGCAAAGTGATGCCTTTGCTTTTTAATATGCTTTCTAGATTTGTCATATCTTTCCTTCCAAGGAGCAAGCCTTATTTGCTTTAGAACACACTTAAAGTAAATGATAGAGCTGGAATCCTAATTCACATATTCTGTTGGCAGAATTTATCTGCATGATAGGTTTGCTAAACTGCCTTAATAACAATTTTATTCACCTTAAAATCACTTCTTTCAATTTTTAAATGTCTGTCCATTCTGCCTTTCCAAATTCTGATATTCTGCAATATGCTAAACTCCCTCCCCACCATCATTCCAAACCTTTTGTGAAAAAAGATTTGTTGTGAAATGGAAACACATTCTTTAAGAATTAGAAGGTCCTCTAATTTTCATTCCACTAACATTTATTTGGATAAATATTAAGAGTTCACTTCTCTGACTTTGTTTCCTCTTCTGAGATGCAGGATAAATGCTGTCTTCTGTGTAAGCTGTTGAAAGCAATTGCTTAACATATGTGAAACTATATGGTAAACTGTAATGGAGTAAAATTAATATGACACATGATAAAAAACAATTGCTTTTTGCACTTCCCTTGGATCTTTGTAGTTTAACTTTGTAGAGAAACTCTCCATTTTCTTAAAAATCTTAGATGTCTTTTTAGATCTTTTAGAACAAGATGAAGATTTTCAGAAGCAAATATACCAAAGGAAAATTATTCATCCCCCCCCCCCACTTTTTCCTCTCAAAATACCTTGATTTTTGACTTCTTCAGAGGGTTCTGGGCTGAATAAGTTCTAAGATGGGTCATATTTACATAGTGGTGAAAAATGGGGATCATACGGGTTTCCTCATATGTTGTTGACTGCTTCATAGGCAGTGCTGGAAGCAGATGGCTCTTTGAAAGCTGCAGGTCAGGAATGACACACCAGACTATTCCCTCCTTTCATGTATATAATTACTGCATTATCTAGGGAGAATCCCAAAGGGTGTTATAGTTGGACAGTATGGACACTTACTGCTGGCTGGACCATCAGGAGACTTTTGTATAAGGAATTACTAGATATTCCAGAAAGGGTGACATCATCACAGTCTGGCCTTTCTTGGTGGCTCAGATGGTAAAGAATTTGCCTGCAATGCAGGAGTCCTGGGTTTGATCCCTGGATTGGGAAGATCCCCTGGAGAAATAAATGGATACCCACTCCAGTATTCTTGCCTGGGAAATCCTATGGACAGAGGAGCCTAGAAGGTTACAGTCCACGAGGTTGCAAAGAGTTGGACACTATTAAGTGACTGACACTTTCACTGTTCATCATAGTCTACCCTCTGCTGAAATTCTCAAACAAGCAATCTGCAAAATGCTAGCTAAGTCGCTTCAGTTGTGTCTAACTCTTTGCAACCCCATGGACTGTAGCCCACCAGGTTTCTCCATCCTGGTGGATTCACCAGGCAAGAATACTGGGGTGTGTTACTGTGCCCTCCTCCAAGGGATCTTCCCAACCCAGGAAAGATTGAACCTGGTGTCCTGCAGCTTCTGCATTGCAGGCAGATTCTTTACTGCTGAGCCACTGGGAAGCCCAGTGTGTAAAAGGGCCATTCCTATAAAGGGGGTGGGGGCTCACTGACTTTTCTGGGCCAGAATGATGATTCAGTTTGGTGCCAAAGAATGGTTTCCAACATTGCAACATTTTTAAGGTGCACATATTGCTGTCTCCCTGAGAATCTTAGTCCTGTAACCATTCTGTCCTGGCTACGTGTAGGACCTGTGAGATAACCAGTGAGGAGAGAGGAAAGGATGTGGACATGAGAGGTAGGCAGGGCCTTACAATCTTTTTGTTGACAGGGGTTCTAAATCAGGTATTTTATGATTGCATTTTCATGGGTTTATGAGGTCTGGGAAACTTGGACTTAACATACATGAGTTCTTTGTTTTGTAGGAAAGGTAGACCCAGATCATGTGATGGTGTGGTGTTCATTGGAAGGACTGATGTTGAAGCTGAAACTCCAATATTTTGGCCACCTGATGTGAAGAGCGGACTCATTTGAAAGGACCCTGATGCTGGGAAAGATTGAGCGCAGGAGGAGAAGGGGACGACAGAGGATGAGATGGTTGGATGGCATCACCAACTCAGTGGACACGAGTTTGGGTAAACTCCGGGAGTTGGTGATAGACAGGGAGGCCTGGCGTGCTGCGGTTCATGGGGTCGCAAAGAGTCGGACATGACTGAGCGACTGGACTGAACTGTGCTATTGTTTTACTTCATGCACTGCCACCACCGAGTATGTATTCATTTTGCTACCTACTGAGTCATCTTTATGAGAATGAATTGCTATGAGTGGAAATTATAAAGTAAGAAGTTATTTATATTAGTCAGAGCATAATAACAATGTATCATAAAGCCTAAGTTTCCTTGTAAACTGCTGAAGATTATGACAGAGAAGGCTTTTAGCCAAAAATGTTAAAAAATAAGCTGAGGGCTGAGGTGACACCCAGGAAAAAGCTCATCCATAAGACTAGGGAATCATTTATCAAGGCAAAAGGCTACCTGCTGAATATGGATGACTGATGGGGAGAAAATGCCTCATTTTCTGCTGCTTTTAGCTGGGGATACAGCTTGACCAAGTAGTCCATGCTTCTGGTAATTACTTATTGTAATATAACCTACTGGAAACAAGCTTCTTGAAGATGTACCAGCTTGCATGGCAAAAATCTGAGAGGAGTGCCCCTGATGGCCAATCAATTGCCCAAGATTATAGTGGTCTTTCTTGTCACCTGTGGCAGTGAGGGAATGTTATTTCATCAACAGAAAGGAGTCCAGGACCGGAGAAGGGACTACATACCACCACACCTCCCACCATATTTTCCTCCTTGCATCTGCTCCCTTCCTCCTCCCTCTCTCTTTACCTTCATCCTTCCTTCCTTTTTCATTCTTTCTGCATTGTTAGCTGAAGCAAGTAGGGCAAAGTTTATGGATTAGGAAACATTTCTTATTGAGTCACACAGAAAAGTGTGGCCTCTTGATAGAGATGGTAGACAAAGACACTTCAGATTGAAAAAACAGTGAGAGCAAAGGCATTTGGATGGGAAAATGTGGGAAGATTTTAAGACACTGTTAGAGGTTAAACTGGGAGGGAAATTAAGGTATGTATAAGAGGTAAATGGTAGGAGATTTTATTAGAAAGATAGAATAGAGCTATAATGTAAAGAACATTGATAGCCAATATGAGGAACCTCTTGAAGAAATATGAGATAAGATAAATTACAAGTAAAGTATTTTTCTATGTAATGGAACATGGAAAATTTCAGGAGATCTTGAATAGATTTTTAAATTAAAATTTTAGAGCTAGAAAGAACATTCCTCATTTAGTCCTGTTGCCTAAATTTTTATATAAAATAAAAATATTGAGCAGAGTTCTTTGTGCTATACAGTAGGACCTTGTTGGTTATCCATTTAAAATACAGATGTGTGTACATGTCGGTCCCAAACTCCCTAACTATCCCTTCCCTTCATTTTTCCACTTTTTGCACCCCTGCTGGCACCTATAAGTTCATTCTCTAAGTCTGTGAACCTGCTCAATGTTATGTGGCAGTCTGGTTGGGAGGAAAGTTGGGGGAGAATGGATATGTATTGCTGAGTTCCTTTTGCTGTCTACATGAAGCTATCACAACATTGTTAATAGGCTATACTGCAATATAAAATAAAAACTTGAAAAATAAAAATATAGACTGATTTTTAAAGGAAGGTCCAAATTTATAACTTTTGCCTCCTGGTTTAGCATACCAGACTGCCGTTCCAGCTGAGGTGTGTGACTTTCTAAACTCAATGCTTTCTGGTCTTTATATTGATTATTTGTTTACATGGAATGCCTACTATGTTACTGCTACTACTGCTGCTAAGTCGCTTCAGTCATGTCCGACTCTGTGCGACCCCATAGATGGCAGCCCACCAGGCTCCCCCGTCCCTGGGATTCTCCAGGCAAGAACACTGGAGTGGGTTGCCATTTCCTTCTCCAATGCATAAAAGTGAAAAGTGGAAGTAAAGTCGCTCAGTCGTGTCCGACTCTTAGCGACCCCATGGACTGCAGCCTACCAGGCTCCTCCGTCCATGGGATTTTCCAAGCAAGAGTATTGGAGTGGGGTGCCATTGCCTTCTCCGACTATGTTACTGGCATCCTGCATATAATAGAGTCTACATAAATATACTAGCTCAATAAATGCATGAATATTCTGGAAAAGAGTGAAAACACATTATAAATGGAAGTCCAGGGAAATCACCAAAGAACAAAACTTTTGGAGAAATGAGAAGAGAAAATAAAAAGCTTATTCCTCTAGGCTGGTAATTTATTAAAAATGAACGAAGTACAAGGAAAAAACTCATAGGGAGAAAGAAATGATCTTGCCAGCATCAGGAATGATGGTTGGGAGACCAGGAAGAAGTTATCAAAATAATAAAGAACTCACACTCACATATACACATTCATACATACATACATGCATACCTGACGTGGTACAAATTTACTGATCTCCACAGTAGACAGTGAGAAGTCAAAGAATGTTCAAGAAAGCCTTGAGGGCAGGAATTTGTGCATGTCTGTCATGGCGGCATGTCCTCACTTCTCACCGTACAGGCTGTCAAATAAGTCTAGTGCACACAAGACTCAAGTGCCAGCCAGAAGCCTCGTCATGAATTTAGTTCAGGGTGGGGCTTCCCAGGTGGCGCTAGCGGTAAAGAACCCTCCTGCCAATGCAGGAGACATAAGAGATGAGAGTTCAATCCTTGGGTGAGGAAGATCCCCTGGAGGAAGGCATGGCAACCCAGTCCAGTAATCTAGCCTGGAGAATCCCCATGGATGGAGAAGCGTGGTAGACTACAGTCCACAGGGTCACAAAGCGTCGGACATGACTGAAGCAACTTAGTAGGTATGCATGAGCATAGAGATGGTGATTAGTATCAAATGCCTTCCAAACTGAGATTAGAATTTGCCTGTAGGTTACTAGAAAGGATTTGGTATAATTATTTGATTTGTAATTAGAAGGTGATAGGACCAGAAGGTGATATATAAAAGACATACAAAAGAAAGGCAGAATTCCTTTTGAGAACTTTTTCCATCACTCACAATTCTGGATAGTGTTCAAGAGGTATTTCAATACACTTTGGTTAAATTTCATTGAATATACTAATTCACCGACTTATAACAAACTGGCCTTCCATGCTACGTCATTTCATTACCTGTATCTTAATACATTTTATATTAGTAGTATCCTTTTACTGTGTTAGATGTTATGTTTAGGTGATGAGGAATTAAACATGAATACTATTTGCTTTATAATACTGACCACAATTAAAAAAAATTATTTTTAGCTTGCTGAGTTGAATAGTAGAAGGTGAGGTTTTGGGAATAGTAAGAGTCGTTTCACTTAACCTGTTACAGTTCTGCCTCACTCTTCCCTTGCCTACAACAGGCTGGACTACTTTCTAGTAATGAAGACACTCCACACCTTTGCTCACACTGTTTTCCTCCTGGCATTATTCATCTCCACTTACACAAGTGATCTCTGTCTTCCAAAACCAGCCTTCATGTCCCTTGCCTTCTTGATTTCCTTGATTTCTTTCTTCTCCATGGACTTCCACAACATGGTATTTAAGACTCTCTTATAGCTCTTGTGTTTTTACATGCAATTGCATTTGTTTATGTATCTGTTAACTAATCTACTAGAGTCATATTCAGCGGATTCTATTTACCTTTGCATTTTCATGAGACAAGGAGAGGGTTGAGATATGTTAATAAATTAATGTTCCTCAGGATAATATTATATCAGCCTGCTTATTTTTAATCCCTGTCTTATTTCATTGCACTTCTAGCTACTTATCTGGCCTTAGTATTTCAAGATTTAGGGCAGACAAACAATGAGAGCAGTCACCAGTTACTGAGTATTTAGCATGTACAGTTGGGCACTGTTCAAACGCTTCTCTTTCATTCTCTCATTCGGTCCTCATGACAACTTTGTGAGGCAGATGCTATTATTGTCATTTTACACTTGACATGACTGATACAAATAATAAGGATCTAAGAAGTCTCCTGCTTCTGCCACTTTTGACACATGGATTTTGAGATAAAATAAGCTTCTTTTTATCCCCCTCTCCAAGTCTTCTCCTTATAATTGCATAGCACACGAGATCAGTTTCCCTAGTTGGTTCTCTAGTCAATAGTTTTTGCTTCAAGCTCTTTGTGAAATGTGTTGATCTTTTGCCTTTGTATCAATTTTATAATCCTAAATTCAGTAAGGAATATCACTGTTTCTTTCTCTGGTTGGTTTGAATCAATCAGCAATTAATTGATTGGTTGTTCTGGGTTGGTACATACAATTTGACCTTAGTCTCAGCTGGAGATATTTTAGGTTTTGTTTTGTTTTCCTACCGTATATATGGTAGGAAGAGATTTAAGGTAGGAATTGGCTGACATGATTATGGAGGGCTGGTATGTCCCAAGATTTGTGGACTGGGCCAGCAAGCAGGAGACCCAGAGAGATGATTTTCTAGCTCAAGTTGTTCCAGAAGGCCGTCTTTTGGAGAGCCAGGAAGAACCAATGTTGCAGGTGAAGTTCAAAGGCTGTCTGCTGGAGAATTTTCTCTTGCTTGGGTTGATTCAGGTCTTCAATTGGTTGGATGAAGCCTACCCATGTTACAAAGAGCAACTGCTTCACTCAAAATCCACTGATTTAAAGTTAACTTCACTCCAAAACACCTCACAGAAATACTTAGAATAATATTTGACCAAATATCTGGACATCTTGTGAAACAGCCAAGTGGGATACATAAAATTAACCATTACAATAATGTTCTAAATAATTTGAACTTGAGTTCATAGGATGTTGGAGCTCATCATGGAAATAAATGTGAGAGACTGGCGCAGTAGAAATGAGACTGCGGTAGCTGCAGTGGTCTCTGGTCTCTTTGAGAGGAGCCAGAAGTAGAAAACATGTAGAGACAGAAGGTGGAGTTAAGTCAAATTCACTCTAAGCTAATGTTGATAAACAAATGCAATCATTTAAGACCAAGTGAAAAAATGACATTTGTTCTTTGTGTGTATACTGGCTTATTCCTGAACCCAGCACTGTGCATGTTAAATTTTGTTTGTATGAATATTATACTTATTTCAGTGACTAGCACACAGTAGTGTTCAATAAATTGTTATTGTTGTTGTTGAAAGATGGGATGTAGAGTGAAAAGGAAGGTGGCAGCAGATTGCAGTTTCTGACTCATTGGTACAGTTCAAAGAGGACTAATCTGAGAGAAGAGATCTAGGAGCCCTCCTGGGAAAGAGGCCCAGGCAGAGTGGAAAAGTGGTGCTGAGGATCCCGGCTGACTGCTTGGGGGTTTAGAGTAAGGCTTCGTTACTGGTGAAGGCAAGAATACACATGCAATAAACCAGGCCATAAGGCCAGTCATATGGATGAAGAATTGGTTGCAAAAAGTGAGTGTTAACTAGGGAAAACTATAGTGCGATGCTCACTCTAGGCATTGCTAGTTCCTTAACACAACCCTAGACCTGGGGTAGCATTCTATGTTCTGACTTATTAACTGGATATTTTGCTAATTGGGCAGCACATGGCTTCACAAACTTTGGAATCAGATTGGACACCACCATCCTTATTTTCTGTCCCACATTCATTTTCGTATGGTATTGACTTTCTTATCATAACCATCACTGAAAATGGCGTCAAAAAGATATGATGTCATTGAAAGAAATGTCATGTGATCTAATGTTGAAATTGTAATGTCTGATGCAGAGTATTGCTGTTTCTCTCAAAAAATTAAAAAGCATCCGAGAACACTCTTGTGAGCGTTTAATAGAGTACATTTTGAGAAATACCAATTAAAAAATTTTAAGTAGGACGTTCAGATGACAAGCCTGTGGTTTGAAGAAACCGCTCTTGTTTGTGGATTGGTCAGAAGCAAAAGTGGAATTGGAGGAGATGAGTTCAAATGCTGTTGCAGCAGAGAAGGTAAAATGATGGTGTCTTGGTCTCGCGCAGTGTGACTGGAAATGAAGACATGTGTCTGAACATTATTTAAAATAAAAGCCACCAAAACACAAGGTTTGGGTTGAGAGCAGGAAAAATAAAGAATTTGGACCGATAATTACTTATTTTAGGATACAATGTTTTTGAAATATACTCTGTTGTTAAGCTCTGCTTGATCCAGGTGCAGGGATTTATTTCACAGCTGTCTTGCATTTCAGACTGCTTATTATGGTTTGACTTACAATGCTCTAACTTTATGATGGTGCAAAAGCAATATGTATTCAATAGAAATTGTACTTTGAATTTTGATCTTTTCCTGGGCTAGCAATATGCTCTCTTGTGATGCTGGGCAGTGGCAGTGAGCACAGCTCTCAGTCAGTCATACAATCATGCGGGTAAACAATCCAGATACTTATAACCATTCTGTATTTAAACAACCATTCTGTTTTTTCACTTTCAGTATAGTAGTCAATAAATTACATGAGATATTCAACACTTCATCATCAAATAGGCTTTGTGTGAGATGATTTTGCTCAACTGTAGGCTAATGTCAATGTTCTGAGCACATTTAAAGTAGGCTAGGCTGACCTATGATGTTCTGTACATAAGGTGTATTAAATGCGTTTTTGACTTATGCTATTTTCAATTTACAATTAATTTTTCAGATGCAACCTTATTGTGAGTGTAATCTTATTGTAAGTCAAGGAAGTTCTATAATTAGTTAATCTTTTAGATACAAAACTTGTCTATAATTCTTGTTTACCCCAGGCCCCTACCATGGGATAAATCAAGATTCATGGAATTGCAGAGGCCTTTGGGTCATGTCCAGTGCCATGGTGGCCACACCCATGATACCTTGCACTAGGGCCACATTTTTCTCTGGCCTTTCTCCCCAGCATCACAAAAACTCAATTAGGGTGGTAGAAAAAAAAACCCCAAAAACCCGAGGAGTCTCAAGGCCACAGGGTCCCTTATCCTGGCTACCTGGACTATGCCCTTGAACCTCAGCTCTGTGCTGTGCTCTCCTCTGCCTCTTTGATGAGCAGGAGCTCTTGCTAAAGTATTGCAGCCTCAGCTGCAGCACCGCTGGTCACTATCTGTTCCACTGGCAGCTGCCCCTCTGCCTCTGAGTGTGGTTTTTCTTTCAGTTGGCAGTGGTCAAGTAGGACTCTAATTCCTGGTCTTTGATCCCTGAAAGTTGGTTTTGGAGTTTAAGGTTATTGCTCCCTCTATCAAGGCACCTGGGAAGGAGGAAAACCCTCCCTGGAAACCTCTCCTCATGTCCTGGGGAAGCACAGAGAGATGGCACCTCAAGGGCTCTGACTGTGAGCAGGCCTCAGCTGGGCCATGCTGGATGACAGGCCAAGCAGCTGCCTTCCTGGGCGTTCACGCCTGTCATTGGGGACATTTGTATCCCTCCTCTTTGTGAAACTGTCCCAGCCCTGTGGTCCAGTGATCTAACTACGACCCCCCAGTCCCCTAACGAGTCCTTCCAGACAGTCTGAGGGTCTATCTTGGTGTCTCACAGGCCCTGATAGGGGGATGGGGGTTATGCTGCTCCAGTGCAACTCTTCCGGAATGTTTAAGGAAAGTATAAGTTTATTTCTCCTCTCCCGGAAGACAGATTTTCCAAGCTCTTTGCCAAATACGGTCCCTAGTGTATCTATTTCTTTATTCATGCTTAGGGACTTATTTTTTTTTAGATATTTGAGGCTGACATTGGAACCTCACAAATATAGCTATCTTCTAAATGGAATAAAACTTTAGGGATTGATAGTGCATTCCTCCGGAGAAGGCAATGGCACCCCACTCCAGTACTCTTGCCTGGGAAATCCCATGGGTGGAGGAGCCTGGTAGGCTGCAGTCCATGCGGTCGCTAAGAGTCGGACACGACTGAGCGACTTCACTTGCACTTTTCACTTTTATGCAATGGAGAAGGAAATGGCAACCCACTCCAGTGTTCTTGCCTGGAGAATCCCAGGGACAGAGGAGCCTAGTGGGCTGCCGTCTATGGGATTGCACAGAGTCGGGAACGACTGAAGTGACTTAGCGGCAGCAGCAGTGCATTCCTCAAATGCTAAATTGCCCTTAAGAAAGGCTTCTAAATTTATCATAAATGCACAGTGCTAACGTGAGCTTGAGCCATACCCCAATTGATGGGATATGTTTGTGAGGAAGTCATATAATAGACACCTGAACATGCATTTAACAGCTTTGCTGCAAATGCGTGTCTGTGTGCACCCTTTTAACTGTGGTATTTTTTCCCTTCCTTCATTTGGGGTCAGAGTAGGGGCAGCAACCTAGTCATGTGCTATGGCTTTGCGTAAGTCCACTTGCTGTCAAGCACAGCCCCTTTGAAAGATCCTTGGCTCTGAAGCCTAAGGAATTTGAAATGGTATTTGCAAGATGGAAGCAACCAACAGATCAGTATTTATGAAGTACAGGCAAGATGACTTCAAGCTGCAAAGCTGGGCCTTGACAGACGGATTTAGCACCATTAGCAGTGGCTTGTTGAAAAACAAAAATGACTTCAAAACTCTTCCCTCTGAACCAGAATGTTACATTCATCTCTTCGTTAAAACATCCGTTATTTGCTGACTTGTTTTCTGTCACCCACCCCCCCCCACCCCCCAGCCTCTCACTCTTTTGTGTCAGAGCTAATGTTCCCAGCGTCTACACTGTGTAGGCCCTGATTATTTGTGAGACAGAGTGAGTTAATGCAGATTTGCAAGCTGTTCCCATTTGTTAAATGTCAGAAAAACACATGCAAGTCACTGGCTTTGGCACTTAGCTGCCAGCTGGCTCTTCTGGAGGCAGGGGACAAATGACAGTCTATCACACAGCATGCTTTCAAAGGAAGAGGGGACCTATTCCAGAACTGCAGCATCGGAGCAGTTTTTAACAACATAAGCAAAATAAGAAGCCAACATCAGTTTTTCCCTCCCTTATTTCTCCCCCTGTTGTTGAGTGAATGGCAGCACAACATTTGGGAGCTTTTTAAAGCCTTGGGAATATTGATTCCACTGCCCACCATCTGAGAGAGTGATGGGATAATGGGAGCTTGCCAGAAGCGCTAACACTGTCTGGTGAGTGACGGCAGAGATACCCTTCAAGCCTGGGGGAAAGGCTGTGCCCGCCTCACCTCTATCCTGCAGGTGGTTGTGCTCCCGCCCCACCACTACCACCCTCTCTGCAGCCATAGGATTCAAACTGAATTTCTGCCTCCCTCTCTCTCTCAGGCTGCAGTCTTTGGGTCCCAAATTCTATCTCTAACCACCCCCCTCTGCCACACACACACACATCCCACTCCCTTAAGAAGGTAAAACTTATAGGGTGGAAGTAAAAGAGGCATTTTTTCCTTGGCTCATTCATTCATTTATCCATCAGTTATTTACTGAGTATCTAGAATATGTCAGATATTGTGGAGGATGAAAAGAAATAGGACACATGGGTTCTTCTTTCATGCAGGGAGCTAAGAGGGTTGTTGGTGATGGAAAAAAAAAAACAACAACTGACAACTGAAAATACAAATGGTTGCAAGAGGAGAATGATGTCATAAATCTCTGGAATCAAAGGAAGAGTTCATGAAATAGTGGATAATGAACTGGCCTTGAAACAACAGGAAAGATTTAAATAGAAAAAAACAAAGGGCTCCTGAGACCGGGGTGATGCTGAAAGGAGAGAATGAGCATGAGAAGCGGGGAGTAGGCATTGGCCTGGTTAGGGCAGAAGGTTAGTTAGGGGAGTGGTGGAAAAAATGGAAAACTAGACTGAAACCTGGTTAAGGAATATGGGCTTTCAATGAAAGTTTTTGAATCAGAGAGTATCAGTTCAGAGTGGTTTTTTGGATGACTGTTACCTACTTTCTTGTTATTTAGTTGCTAAGTCCTATTTGACTCTTTTGCGACCCCATGGACTGTAGCCTGCCAGGCTCCTCTGTCCATGGGGTTTCCCGGGCAAGAATACTGGAATGGGTTGCCATTTCCTTCTCCAGGGGATCTTCCTGACCCAGGGATCAAACTTAACATCTCCTGCATTGGCAGGCAGATTCTTTACCACTGAGCCACCTGGGAAGCCCCTGTTACCCACTTACCCATGTATGATCTGTTGAGGAGGAAGAAGTTTTCTTCTACCCTCTTAGATTCTCTGGCTGATCTAAGAAATAAATTTACATGAGACAGATTAACAGGAGAAAATCAAACACAGTTTAACAAAACGTGTATGTGGGAGAGACCCAGAAAAACTAAATAACTCACCACAGTGGTTGAAACACTCACCCTAAATGCCATCTTCAACTTAAAAAAGAGATCGTTGCAGGTAGTGGTTTAGGACCTCAAAGGGGAGGAAGGCAATTCTCCTGAAGACAGAAAAGCAAATGCTTGTTTGCTAGGACAGGTGAAGACAAGGGGATACAGAAGGAATTCTAACAAACAGACTTAAAAGATTCCTCCCTGTCTAAATACGTAGTGCATGCTCTACGACTCCATGGTGATGGCTCCCTGCCTGGAACAAGTTCTCGATCTACAGCTGTTAGGCACTTAGGGAGGTCAAAATTTCTTCCAGGTTCTTTTGGGGCTTGATTGTTTTTAGCTCAAAATAATTCACATTCCAAAGAGATATTTTGGGGTGGCAAATTTTGTTACCCTACAGATCAGATTCAGTGCTCTTGACACACCTAAGTGATTTATGCACAAAAGCAAACCAGGCTTTCTCTATGGTAAACCCAAAGACAGCATATCACAGAGAATGGTTCCATGGTTTAGTTAAAATACTTTGTTTTGGCCATCAGTGTTCTTAATGGAAAACTGAATTTCCCCTAAAGCCACTGACTCCTCTTATCCTAGCAGAACTGCTCATCTTCTAATATTTTGTCAGTATTTTGTTAATTCCTTTTGCTGTTTGGAGATCATCACTCTTACACGATTATGGAAAAACAGCCCCTTCTCTGTTTGAGTTCATGAAACTGGCAGCTACGCTTTACCATCCCTAGTCATTGAGGAGTTGGGTTCCTGCCTTACCTCGCTCTGCTCTCCCAGGTCTTAGCTGGGAGACTTTAATACCCATGCCAGCACAGCACTTCCAGAGACAAAGCATCCTTAACCCTCTTGCCCTAGCCTTAAACTTAAAATGATATTTATCCCTCTTACCTCAGGTCCATAATTCTAAGATCATACCTTGGGTTTTTGTTTCTTTTAACCAACTAAAATCTTAAGCTGGCTCTGTGGTCTCTGACCCTTCTTCCATTCTCCTAAATTGATGGTCTTCACGTCTCCTCCCCACTTTCCCCCAGGTTGATATCCAGAATGATTTTACCTCCTTTCCTGGTCAGCCTAGCTCCATGGTGAGGACTGGCATCTCCACAAAGGTAAAGCCTAATTCTGGCCTCCCAGAAGCCCGAAGGGTCACTTCATCATGTCCCCAGAGTCCTTGGCTCCTAGTCTGCTCCTGTCATAGCAGGCGGCCTTGCCGCTTTCTTCCTGAGAAATGTATGTTTTCATCTAGGCTCCTCTCCTTTTCTAAGGAACAGGTTAATCTCTCCAGAGCAGTTTATGTGACCCCTAAGACATTGTCATTTTCTGCCTCTCTCCTCATTTTCAACTTCGCATTTTAAATTGGTTCTTCTTCTTTATCTTATGAAAATACTCAAGATTCTACGAAAAATCCTGAAATCAATCTCTCTGTATTTCACGCTTCCCTCTAGAAACCACTTTCTTCTCTCCTTTGGATGAGAGTTAAGCTTTTTGACTGCATATTGAGGCCACTGCCTTCTGATTTCCATCTCTGCACTTCACGTCAACATTCCTGGCAGAGACTGTGAAGGAGCATCTGAGACTCAATCCAGAAGACTTTTCAGGCCTCATGTTAATTGAACTCTAAGAAATGTTTAACTTTATTTAATACGCCTGTGGAAAAATGACCCGATTTCTTCAATTTCCTTATAATGCTGCTGATTCTGGGCTTGGGTTGTTATGGTAATAGGAATGATCTGCAAAGACTACTGGCATGAAGTATGTCAGTAAGCTTGGATCATATACCTTTTTGAAAAGCTTACTTTTTGGGCTGGTCTTGAGATGTGACATGGTTTTCACTCTAGGTGTTGGTGTACATTACACTGTAGGGTGCTCTATAAATATAAGCTGAAGGAATAAATGAGGTCATCAGAGAATCTAAATGAACAAACTCATCAGACTCCTGCCTTCATGATTTTAACTCTGATGGTTTCTGGAGGCTACAAATACTGAATGTAGGGTGGTAGATGCAGAGTCTGGTACCATTAGAAAAGGAGAGCATGTAAAGCAGTCTGGTGGTTCCTGGCATGGAACCTGAGTTTTAGCTGATAAGTAGAAATAAATCAGACAAAAGAGATTAAATTACGAGGGCATTCCACCAGGAAAAAAAAATATGATGTCAAAAAATATGAAGTCAGGTTGCTTATATGATATTACAGTTTTCTGATTCCCTTCTTAGCTCTTCCTTCTCAATATTTGCAGGTTCTTCTTCTTCTGGACTGTACAGTCCATGGGGTTGCAAAGAGTTGGACATGGCTGAATGACTTTCACTTCACTTCACTCCTATCCACTTTTTAAATGTTATGATATTAAAACAGTAACATTGATAGGAAACTTTATAATTTGCATGCCTTATATCATTTAATCATCAAATCACTAATCTGTTGAACAAATATTGACCATCTATCACATATCTGATATTGCTTTGGTTCTATGATACAAAAATACACTAGATCATTCAGCAAGTTCACAGTCTAGAACTCAGGCTCAAGAACATGTGTGCCAGTTATGCAGCTAATTTGATGCTATAGAGGAACAAAATTTGCCACCCCAAAATGTCTTTAGCATGTAGATTATATCAGCCTGAAAACAATTAAGGCCCAAAAGATTCAGGAAGAAACTTTAACCTTCTCCCTAAGTGTATGAAGAATTTAGATAGAGGGCCTATTACAGAAACGGAGATATCATTAGAATATCTGCAGAGAACATGTGCTTGGTGTGGTGGGGAAAACTTGGGTGGGGCCTGGAGATCAGAGTCCACTGTGTGTCCCATTGTCTCTGCCTGGCCCATCAAACATTTGTTTACCAAACACATGCTTTTCTGCCTCCATGACAGTTGTCTTTCTCTTCTTTGAAGTCCCAGACCCCTACTCTCAACATTCTCTTTTGTCTTTAGTTGGTATTTAAGGTGAGAGTTTCAGCCATTTGGTGAGTTACTCAGTTTTTCTGAGTCTCTCCCATGTACACATTTATTAAACTTTGTATAATTTTCTTCTATTAATCTGTCTCATGACAGCTGAATTATTAGAACAGCCAGAGAACCTGGTAAGGTAGAGGAAAATTTCTTCCTCCCCAACAATGCCTAGAACATAGGAAGTACTCAATTAATATTTGTTAACTTAATTAATATAACTCAATTGTCTAGAAATTGTAAGACTGGCATCCTTTTCTTATCCCAATCCCTGCCCCCACTATGCATTTCCCCCCCCTCTGGCTATAAAATATGTGAGCATAAGAATGAACTCTAAGTGCGTAGATGGAATAAATGATACTTGCGAAAAAGGTTTTGCCTAATCTCTTTCTCTTGGTCAGACATAACTGAACCTTTGCTTTTCTCCAGCCAACATTCTGAAGTGGTTCAAATGGTTTTACCTTTTTTGCCAGTTACTGTCCAACATACAGAAAATCTACTATGTTTTTGATTGAGTTCACTCTAATAGAAGATACAGGGTATTAAACAGCTCTTATAGAACTAAAAGAAGTACAGTTTGACCAGAAGTCACTGGGAAAAAGGAGATAAGAACAAGACAGGACAAACGCCTTTGGTGATCTCGGATTGCATACGTGCTCATTCTCTCTCTGTCCCTACCCCTTCTTGTACCTCTTGTACCTTCTTGTACCTCTGTGTATGCGTGCTAAGTCACTTTAGTCATGTCTGACTCTTTGCGACCCTATGGACTGTAGCCCTTCAGGCTCCTCTGTCCATGGGATTCTCCAGGCAAGTATACTGAAGTGGTTGCCATGCCCTCCTCCAGGGGCTCTTCCTAACCAAGGGAAAGTACCCATGATTCCTATGTTCCCTGCATTGGCAAGCAGGTTCTTTACCACTAGCGCCACCTGGAAGCCTACCTACACCTAAATCTATATCTTTATCTATCTAAATCCATAAACATATTCAAATCATAGCCATTTATATCTAACTATATGCTCCTATTAATGTGGCTTACAAAATTTGTCTTCATAAATTACTGCAAACTCCTCACTACTGCTCCGAAAGAATCATGATGGCTAGATAACTATTTTTACATTTGATGTATGTTTTCCATGCATTATATAAGTACAAAAGAACTTTTCAGATGTAGATGAATAAGATAATTATAAGCTTTTCTCTTCTGTATCATGCATGCAGCAACACATTAGAGCAAGAGAAAGTTAGTGTATGGAATGTAAGACATGGAAAAACAAAAGTTCAGGATGGTGTGAAGGAGGAGAAAGAGTATCTAATTGAATAATTTTCCAGACATAAGAGACCAAGAGAAGAGAAAAATTGCAATCTATACAGAGAGTTGATTCTATTGGTCTTTCTAAAAGGATTATGTCATCATGACAAATGTGGGGTAGATGAGCCAGAGGTCACATGCAAGGCTAGTAACCACCAAGATGCTTTCTCAGGACTTTCTCCTAGGATTCTCTCCAGAGAAAAAAGAGTGCAAGGTTAAACTTTTGTAAATGAATCTAATATTTGATAGTTTTTAATAATGATGAAATGCTACTTGTTCAACATTTTATTCTCTTCAAAATTTATTCAAAACATTGTCTCTCTTTTAGATTATCAGTTACATTCCACATTTGTTAAGCTCATTCCTAATTTTTTCCTTATCTCTACTTCTTATTCCATATATATATATATTCCATTTCACCCCAAATTGATCTTCTCTGACTCTTGAAACTGGCTTGTACTTTTCACCCAAAATTGATCTTCTCTGACCCTTGAAACTGGGTTGTACTTTTCAGCAATTTTATACATCATCTCACTTGCAGTGCTTCTTTTCTCCTTTCTATCTTCCCAAATTCTAAAAAGCATAGTTCAAGTTCCATCTTCTCTGGAAAATCTTCCCTTGAACTTCTACCCTGCAGTCCCATAACTCTTGTTACCTCAGTTGGCAGATATCTCTATTTATTAGTTAGATCTTTCTCAGTTACAAGTGTTAGAAACCCAACTCAGACCATCTTAACTAGAGGAAGGAGATCTTTTGTGGGAGATCACAGAAGAGAGAAATGAAAAATTTGGGTGTAGGCTGAGAAGTAGCTGAATTTAGAAGTTCGTGATGTTGTCAGGACTTGCACAGTCTCTTGGCTGCTCTCACCCCTGCTTCTCTCTCACAAGGGCTTCCCATGTGTTGAGTAAGTTGTCACTGGCTGCCTCTCGTCCTGTATCTCTCACCGTAGGACTTTTAGGATTTCCAGTGATTGTGGGAAATTTTCCTAGAGACCTCTAGTGTAAAATTCAAGGGAGGACCCTGATTTGCTAACTTAGATTGCTAATCATTTCTGTACCATTTGCTGTGGCCACAGATATGAGTCACTGTGGGATCAGTTACATCTGAACCACAGAGAGTATATTCCGTTTAGGAAGAGAAGAAGAATGAAGGCAGACAAAAACAGTGGACATCCACATAAAATTCTCATGTATTTAATATTTTTTCATCTTCCCAACAATGCAAACTTTAAGCCTTGAGACTGTGTCTCAAATTTCATTGTTTCCCTGACTGTTTCTTACACACTTGGTGTTCAAAAATATGTTAAAATGATTTTGGAGTATATGTAATATGCCTGCAACAGGTTATTTTGATTGGTTAGGGTATATTTTAAAGAAACCAAACTGTTGAACATTATGCACATAGAGGCTATTCACCAGTACATTTATTTTTTCCAGGGCCATGAGACTCTTGAGACCTCAGACAACTGTCTTGAGAATATAGTCAATGGGTTGGAGTTTGGGGCGGGGGTGCAGATGAGAGCCTGGGTACAGATCACTTTAATTCTTTTGTTGGAAAAGCAATTCCATATGCACATTCTGATAGTATATTATCTTCAAAAGAGAAAAACATGATTAACAGTAGAACATAATAAAGGATGCAGGGTGGCCAGAAAAAAAGCCTATTTTCTGCTCAGCATTTGGACCCCCTTGGAAGTAAGTTGTATTGTAAATTCAAAAGAGTCATATAAATCTGGTAAAATTTCTATTGGAATAGGTGACCTATTTAGTCTATTACATCTCTAGTTTCTACAATTCTGAGGTTCCTTGGGGCGTGTGCAGAATGGAGCAATCGAAGAACAGCAAATTTCACAGTATGGTCTACCATCTGTATAGAAACAGCAAGAAAACTGATGGGATTTCTCTCTCTGGCAGATATTTATTTCTCAAGTGCCTTTAAAACAGGAGGTCTGCAAATTCTTCTCAAGTTGTTAAAATGTGAAGATTGATTTACAAATGTATATTTACTAGGAAGAAATATTTCACAATGTGCCTAAAAGTTTCATTAAAAAAATCTAACTAAATATTTCTAGTTTCTCCCCTGATTCCTTAGTTCCCACAATTTTAATAAATCAGGCAACATTTGTAAGTGCTAAATGTTAAATGGTTATCCCCAGTTAATTTTTAATCAACTAACAATAGTTGTGTTAATTGAATGCCTTTAACAAACCATAACTTGATGCATTAGCTCTTTTATGCAAAGAAACTTTTTCCTACAGCTTTTATATATTGTCTGACTTGCTTCTAAATAGAGCATCAATATCTATAGACTGTGAATTTAACAAATGCATTTGTTGACATGTATCTGTGTGCCCTGCACCCATTTAAAACAAATCAAAATATGCTGAAGTACAAAAATGAAAGAGAAACCCAAATTTAGTCCCAGGAAAAGAATTAGAGTAGCAGCAGCCAAAAGAAAAGCCAATTTGAAATTTCAGAATTTTAATCTTAATTCACTGTTTTTACTTTGAATTTCTGAGTAAGTGGCTTAATATTTCTTTGGCTTGTCATTTCAAGAATTACTTTGGGAAACATAGCTGGAATGATTTTGATAGGGAATATCTCTTCATCATAGATTACAATAGAAAATTAACACCATTCTTACAGTTCAAAAGACTAATACAAAGCTAATATATGTCACTGCTGCTGCTGCTTTTTATAAATTTTATAAATAATATAAAAGCTGCTGCTGCTTTTTATAAATAATATATGTCACTGTTTATAAAATTCAGTCGTGTCCTACTCTGTGCGACCCCATAGGCGGCAGCCCACCAGGCTCCCCCATCCCTGGGATTCTCCAGGCAAGAACACTGGAGTGGGTTGACATTTCCTTCTCCAATGCATGAAAGTGAAAAGTGAAAGTGAATTCACTCAGTCATGTCCGACTCTTAGGGACCCCATGGACTGCAGCCTACCAGGCTCCTCCGTCCATGGTATTTTCCAGGCCAAGAGTACTGGAGTGGGGTGCCATTGCCTTCTCTGAATATATGTCACTACCCTGATATATTTCTGAAAATGTAATATAGCTTTGTGGTCCAGAGAAGGTGCAGTCTGGGTTACAAAGAGTGGCAATTTTTTACATCATGGGTCCAGTGGGAGAGTCTGGAGGCAGAACCAGGGCCTTAAGAACCAGGGCCAGCAGGAGATGAGGAAGCAATACCTGCAGGTCAGCCTGGTTGTCTTGCATCGTGTTCTGAAAGAGCTATTCTGCAAATATAGCCATTGGCCAACTCAGGACAAAATAAATCATAGAAAGGTACTTAATTGTGAAACTTTTTCTTTTCCTTTGATATTCCTCTGCTCACACTTATGCTCTATTGTCTCATCAAACTTGTTTATAAAATACAAGTTCAAAGAAAGGGCTTTACAACTACTAAGAATATGTGTGTGAGTTGCTCAGTTGTGTCTGACTCTTTGTGACCCCATGGACTGCAGCCTGCCAGGCTACTCTGACAATGAGATTCTCCAGGGAAGAATACTAGAATGGGTTGTCATTTCCTTCTCCGGGGCTACTAAAAATAAGAGCATTAAACCATGTGAGGGCTCTTTCTGAATGTGGGACCCATTTAGACTCCGCATAAAGCCCTTCATTGGTTCTAAAAATATATAAGAAGCCTGCATGTAATGGTACTCATTAGGAAGAGTTGTTCATGTTCATGCTTAGTTGCTCAGTCATGTCTGTGTGACCCTATGGCCTGTAGTCCACTAGGCTCCTCTGTCCATGGGATTTTCCTGGCAAGAATACAGGAGTGGGTTGCCATGCCCTCTTTTAGGGAGGAAGAGTTGGAATAAGCTCATTAAGACAACAGGAGAGCTAACACCTATCCTGCTCAAACTCTTCCAGAAAATTGCAGAGGATGGTAAACTTCCAAACTCATTCTATGAGGCCACCATCACCCTAATACCAAAACCTGACAAAGATCCCACAAAAAAAGAAAACTACAGGCCAATATCACTGATGAACATAGATGCAAAAACCCTTAACAAAATTCTAGCAATCAGAATCCAACAACACATTAAAAAGATCATACACCATGACCAAGTGGGCTTTATCCCAGGGATGCAAGGATTCTTCAATATCTGCAAATCAATCAATGTAATACACCACATTAACAAATTGAAAAATAAAAACCATATGATTATCTCAATAGATGCAGAGAAAGCCTTTGACAAAATTCAACATCCATTTATGATAAAAACTCTCCAGAAAGCAGGAATAGAAGGAACATACCTCAACATAATAAAAGCTATATATGACAAACCCACAGCAAACATTATCCTCAATGGTGAAAAATTGAAAGCATTTCCTCTGAAGTCAGGAACAAGACAAGGGTGCCCACTTTCACCATTACTATTCAACATAGTTTTGGAAGTTTTGGCCACAGCAATCAGAGCAGAAAAAGAAATAAAAGGAATCCAAATTGGAAAAGAAGAAGTAAAGCTCTCACTGTTTGCAGATGACATGATCCTCTACATAGAAAACCCTCAAGACTCCACCAGAAAATTACTAGAACTAATCAATGACTATAGTAAAGTTGCAGGATATAAAATCAACACACAGAAATCCCTTGCATTCCTATACACTAATAATGAGAAAACAGAAAGAGAAATTAAGGAAACAATTCCATTCACCATTGCAACGGAAAGAATAAAATACTTAGGAATATATCTACCTAAAGAAACTAAAGACCTATATATAGAAAACTATAAAACACTGGTGAAAGAAATCAAAGAGGACACTAACAGATGGAGAAATATACCATGTTCATATTTGGAAGAATCAATATAGTGAAAATGAGTATACTACCCAAAGCAATCTATAGATTCAATGCAATCCCTATCAAGCTACCAACAGCATTCTTCACAGAGCTAGAACAAATAATTTCACAATTTGTATGGAAATACAAAAAACCTCGAATAGCCAAAGCGATCTTGAGAAAGAAGAATGGAACTGGAGGAATCAACCTACCTGACTTCAGGCTCTACTACAAAGCCACAGTTATCAAGACAGTATAGTACTGGCACAAAGACAGAAATATAGATCAATGGAACAAAATAGAAAGCCCAGAGATAAATCCACGCACATATGGACACCTTATCTTTGACAAAGGAGGCAAGAATATACAATGGATTAAAGACAATCTCTTTAACAAGTGGTGCTGGGAACTCTGGTCAACCACTTGTAAAAGAATGAAACTAGAACACTTTCTAACACCATACACAAAAATAAACTCAAAATGGATTAAAGATCTCAACGTAAGACCAGAAACTATAAAACTCCTAGAGGAGAACATAGGCAAAACACTCTCTGACATATATCACAGCAGGATCCTCTATGACCCACCTCCCAGAATATTGGAAATAAAAGCAAAAATAAACAAATGGGACCTAATTAACCTTAAAAGCTTCTGCACATCAAAGGAAACTATTAGCAAGGTGAAAAGGCAGCCTTCAGAATGGGAGAAGATAATAGCAAATGAAGCAACTGACAAACAACTAATCTCGAGAATATACAAGCAACTCCTACAGCTCAACTCCAGAAAAATAAATGACCCAATCAAAAAATGGGCCAAAGAACTAAATAGACATTTCTCCAAAGAAGACACACAGATGGCTAACAAACACATGAAAAGATGCTCAACATCACTCATTATCAGAGAAATGCAAATCAAAACTACTATGAGGTACCATTTCACACCGGTCAGAATGGCTGCGATCCAAAAGTCTACAAGTAATAAATGCTGGAGAGGGTGTGGAGAAAAGGGAACCCTCTTACACTGTTGGTGGGAATGCAAACTAGTACAGCCACTATGGAGAACAGTGTGGAGATTCCTTAAAAAACTGGAAATAGAACTGCCTTATGATCCAGCAATCCCACTGCTGGGCATACACACTGAGGAAACCAGAAGGGAAAGAGACACGAGTACCCCAATGTTCATCGCAGCACTGTTTATAATAGCCAGGACATGGAAGCAACCTAGATGCCCATCAGCAGATGAATGGATAAGAAAGCTGTGGTAGATATACACAATGGAGTATTACTCAGCCATTAAAAAGAATACATTTGAATCAGTTCTAATGAGGTGGATGAAACTGGAGCCTATTATACAGAGTGAAGTAAGCCAGAAAGAAAAACAGCAATACAGTATACTAACGCATATATATGGAATTTAGAAAGATGGTAACAATAACCCTGTGTACGAGACAGCAAAAGAGACACTGATGTATAGAACAGTCTTATGGACTCTGCTGGAGAGGGAGAGGGTGGGAAGATTTGGGAGAATGGCATTGAAACATGTAAAATATCATGTATGAAACGAGTTGCCAGTCCAGGTTCGATGCACTATACTGGATGCTTGGGGCTGGTGCACTAGGACGACCCAGAGGGATGGAATGGGGAGGGAGGAGGGAGGAGGGTTCAGGATGGGGAACACATGTATATCTGTGGTGGGTTCATTTTGATATTTGGCAAAACTAATACAATTATGTAAAGTTTAAAAATAAAATAAAATTAGAAAAAAAAAAAAAAGACAACAGGAGACATTTACATCAAAAGAGAGCGTATTGTTAGCTAGATCCTTTGGAATATCCTTATAATAAGCTAAAAGTCTCCAGAGTTATTAGAAGTCAATCTATGTCTCACTCACCAAGAAGTGGTCATCAACCAGCCTTAAGATTCTCTAAGACTCTTTGGAGCTGCATTTTAAGTCTCTGAAGCATGAGTAAAGGGAAATATAATACCCTGTGCATTGTATTTATGCTATAATTAGAAAATACTTTGGTTTTATTGAAAATCTTAATCCTATTAGCATTATGACATACAAAGGAGTTCTAACCAATCAGAAATAGAGAAAAATATTTCTCTTGATTGTTCTTTCTGAAAGCACTTTGTCTATCTAAACACTTCTAGAAGGTCAAGGTGACCTCCTACCCCTATGTCACACTAGCTCTAACTTTTCCACTTCTTGAGAAGAATCCAGGGTGACCATGACTAACCAGAAGCCAGATATACCTCACAGATCTACTAGCTCTAGATTTCTAACTCTGGATAGATATTTACTTTCCCAGAATATGAGGTCTTTTCAGGACAGACTAATTTAATTCTGTGACCTGCCCTGGTGCTAGATGGCTTCTACCAGGCATTCTGGGAACACTGCCATAATAACAGTGATAATGAATGTTTGTATAACTGTCTAGGATTTTTTTTTAACCTTACTTATTTGGCTTTCATAACTCTACAAAGCCAGTAATAAGAATTTATTTTACAAATGAAGAAGCAACCTAAAGGAAGTTACATAATTTGTCCAAGTTACTCACACATTAAATGAGGAAACCAAGCCTTGAAGTTGAGTCTAATTCAACTTCGAATTCTACTTTAGAGAAATCTGCTTAGGCTTTAAGGACCCTTCAAAGTTTCTTTGATGCCTAAAAACTGGAAAAAAGACAATGTCTCCAAGCACATATAAGACCCATTGAAATTTTTACTTGTTTTCTTCATCCCAGTCAATAAAGACTACTCACAGTCTTGAAGACATACATTGGATACTTGCTTCCATGGCCTTCTTTTAGGCCCCACCCTTGATCCTCAACTGAGGTCTCCCTTTCATTTAGGTTCAGGTTTAGTGACATATCTGTAATGAAGACTTTCTGCATAGAAATAACATCCCCTTCCTTCCCCAAACACACACACTTATGGTTTAGGTTTTGCTTGTATCTCCTGTGTGAACCTCACCTCTTATCCTACTACGGCTATTTGTGTACCAAGGCCACCTTCACTATTAGGCTAGGAGAGCAGCAAGAACTCACAAATACCTAACTCACAGCCTTGGTCAGACTAGGGCTCAATGGATATTGTCTTGACTGAAAGACACAAAAAAACAACTCTCAAACTAAATGTTGAGAGTTATGTTTATTTGGGGTCCTCACTGAGGACTATAGTCTGGGAGACAGAGTCTCAGATTACTGTAAGAAATTGTTCCAAAGAGGTTAAGGGAGGAGTCAGGTTATGTGGGAGTTTTTGCTGAAAAATAAGCATGTAGTTGAACATCTGCCAATCACAAAAAAATAGACATCTTAAGCTGATGATTTTAGCGCTTATCTATATATGGGAAGATGCAAGGGTCTGGGCTTGTAGAAATAATTTCTTTGAGATACACTTTTAATATCTAGGGCCAGTATCCTGTTTTCCTCCATCCTGAATTCCCCACAGGGCTCACAATCAAGGGCAGCTGCAGTGGCCGATGGCTTGATGGCCACAATATTTGTTGTTTACTGAAATGGCAATGTTCTCTGTCCACATCTGGTTGGCCATCTCTCTCTCTCTTTTTTCACCTTTTCACTTTTAATTTTGTGTTGGGGTATAGTGTTGTATACCACAACTACAATGTTGTGGTAGTTTCAGGTGAACAGTGAAGGGACTCAGCCATACACATATGTGTATCCATTTTCCCTCAAACTCCCCTCCCATCCAGGCTGGCTCATAACATTGTCTTTGTTGGTTATCCATTTTAAATATAGCAGTGTGTACATGACATTCCCAAACTCCCTAAACTATTCCTCCCCCCGGCAACCAAAACTTCATTTTCTAAGTCTTTCTAAGTCTCTTTCACCAAAGAAGACATTCAGATGGCCAACAGGCACATGAAAAGATGTTCAACATTGCTAGTTACTAGAGAAATGCAAATCAAAACTGCAATGAGATGTCACCTCACATGGGTCAGAAATGACTATTATCAAAAAATCCATAAGCAACAAATGCTGGAGAGGGCATGGAGAGAAGGAAAACTTCCTACACAGTGGGAATGTACATTGGTATAGACACTATGGAGAACAGTATGGAGGATCCTTAAAATAATAAAAATAGAGCTACCATATGCCCCAGAAATCCCACTCTGGGGCATATATCCAGAGAAAAACATGTTCCAAAATGATACATGCACCCTGATGTTCATTGCAGCACTGTTTACAAGAACCAAGATGTGGAAATAATCTAAATGTCCATCAACAGAGGAGTGGATAAAGAAGTGTGGTACATATATACAATAGAATATTACTTGGCCATTAAAAAGAATGAAATAATGCCATTTAAAGTAACATGGATGGACCTAGAGAGTGTCATACTGAGTGAAGTAAGTCAGACAGAGATGATTGGCCATAATTTTAATGTAGCCATTGCATTTCTTTTGTCATTTGGTTTCTGTCAATCTTGCCTTTTTACTCGTTTAAGGAAAGAAACACATACCTTAAATTCCTGCCTATATTCCTTCACAGAATGTAACACAAAGGAAGTATGAAATCAATACTTGAAATTAATGGTGGCTCAGCTGGCAAGGAATCTGCCTGCAGTGCAAGAAACGTGGTTTCGATCCCTGGGTTGGAAAGATCCCCTTGAGAAGGAAACACTACCCATTCCAGTATTCTGGCCTGGAGAATTCCATGGACTATATAGTCCACGGGTTCTCCAAGAGTCAGACACGACTGAGTGACTTTCCCAATGAGTCGTTAAGCTTGTGTTAATCTATGCTTTGCGTGGAGATCATCCAAAGTTGTCCAGAGTTCAAATTATGAAGTAAGGTGGCTTGTTTTTGGTTTTCTATCATTATTCATTTCTTTCCCTCAGTAACTCAGCTATTGGCTCTCATTAAGGTGTAATCTAGCTTTGTTAGGAGCTGATTTTATATCACCTCCCTAGGTGTGATAAAGATAGGGAGTGTGTTTGCCTCCCTAGGCAGCACTCATGGCTTCAGACTACTCTTCCCAGTGTGGATTATATGCCCCATTTCCTCAGGGTCCTGCTTTGCCAGTGCACTGATGACTACTATTTGATTCATGTGTTAGCCTTTTTAGAATTAGAAGCATTATACTGGAGTTTTCTGAAGACAAAATGCTTTTAATTTTAGTGGTTTTGGAACAGTTTTCTGATGGTGAAACTTTAGACATCATGGTAGGCAAATGATAAGGAGGTTTCAAGGCACAAATGTGTTTTTAGTTCTTATAAATTCCACACCACAGGCATCTTCCCAAGAACAAATGTGGCATTGCCATCATTCCTGACTTCTAAAGAAAAATAGGAGGATGCAGAAAGAGAGGTTTCCTTTAGCCAAATCTACCATGGGAAATGTTTTTTTTTTTTTTAATCTAATTGAACTGTTTATGAAGATAGACTTCTTTTTTTCTATATCGGTTGAAACTTCTTTTTCCCTATATTGGTAGTGGGGAGTAGGAGATGTGGCTGTGAGACTGGGAGGAAGCTATGTGACCTTGGATCATGGTTTTGCCCAAGTTCCCTCAGTTGCACACTATTTCTTTAAGGTTTCTGAGAGTCCCTGCCATTAACATTTTACTTGATCAGTATAACAAAATTTTGCCTCTGTTTCCTCATACAAGCATGTTGGATTGCTGATCTCTAAGGCCTCTTCCAGCAAAAAAACTTATGTCTATGTGGAGATAGTTATTATTTGCCCTTCAGCTTTCTTGGCTTTATTATTTGGGGAATAATTCTGTGAGTAAAAAATTCTTTATATTTTTTTAAACATTCATGAAAATATTTCTAATCAGGTACTTTTCAACCTACTAATTACCAAACTAAAGATGAAATATTTAGGCCTCTCAAACCTAACAATGTCTCTTTAAATCACCTTTTTCTCCTGCACAGCTGGATCCATATCTGTAAATGTCTAAGTTGTGCTGCCAGCCAGTCTTGCCTACAGCTACTTGATTCTGGGTGAGCCTTCCATAAAAATGATTATAGCATTTCCCTGCCACATAGTGAAAAAACAACGTAGTGTGATATGATAAAGTTTGGATTGAATGTGGGGAATATGAAAGTGTCTGTCATCAGATAGAAGGGGCAAAGAGAGTGGCTTCTTTCTCTGGGGTGAGGTGGGGGTGAGAATTGCATAGATACTTATTGAGATAAGCTCCCTGGACTTTCCTGAAAAATCACCTTGTTATCAAAGTTTTGCTCCTTTTCAGCTTCTAGTGAATACTGCCAGCTTCCTAGAAGTGTGTGTGTTGTGATGGGGAGACCAAAAAAAAAAAAAAGAAAAAAAGAAAGAAGATTAATATTTGCTAACTATTCACTAATCCCATGGACTGAGGAGCCTGGTAGGCTGCAGTCCATGGGGTCGCTAAGAGTCGGGTACAACTGAACGACTTCACTTTCACTTTTCACTTTCATACATTGGAGAAGGAAATGGCAACCCACTCCAGTATTCTTGCCTGGAGAATCCCAGGGACAGAGGACCTAGTGGGCTGCCGTCTATGGGGTCGCACAGAGTTGCTGAATAGCAGCAACTATTCACTCTCTGATTATTTTTATACACGTTAATTGAGAGCCTAGTATTTTGCTAAATATCTGGTAGTGGGTGCTAAATTAAACTATTGAGCAAATAAAAGCAGGTTTTTAATTCAATGAAACAAAATGAAAATCAAGCTGATTATTTTATTTTGGGGTGAAATGACAGTGTATTGACTGGGATTGAGGTTCTGTGGATGACAGAAAGAAGGCAAGGGACCTGGTTAGTCTCTTAGGAAGATTAAAATGCCATACTGGAAAAGACCCTGATGCTGGGAGGGATTAGGGGCAGGAGGAGAAGGGGACGACAGAGGATGAAATGGCTGGAGGGGACGACAGAGGATGAGATGGCTGGATACCTCTGTCGTCCCCTTCTCCTCCTGCCCCCAATCCCTCCCAGCATCAGAGTCTTTTCCAATGAGTCAACTCTTCACATGAGGTGGCCAAAGTACTGGAGTTTCAGCTTTAGCATCATTCTTTCCAAAGAACACCCAGGGCTGATCTCCTTTAGAATGGACTGGTACTATAAACCAAATACTCTATTAGGTCCTGGGCATACAATAATACTTAGGTCATGGGAAAACTTAGAATTTAAATGAATGGTTCCCAAATTTTTACAGGCTTAAAATTCACCTAGGAAACTTGTGACATTGCAGATCCCTAGGGACAGGGGAGCCTGGTGGGCTGCCGTCTCTGGGGTCGCACAGAGTTGGACACGACTGAAGCAACTTAGCAGCAGCAGCAGCAGGACCCATCCAAAGAGAATCATATCCAGTCTGGATATCCAATCATATCCAGAATCATATCCAGTCTGGTGTGGGACTTAGGAAGCTAAATTTTGATAATCACCTAATTTGACTGGGTATAGATTATCTGGAGACTGTTTTAGGGAATACTGATATAGGGCAGTCCCTTGGCCCCAGTAGAAATACAAATTCCTGAACTTCATCTTAGGCCTTATTGAATCAGAAACTACGAAATGGGACCAGCAATTTGTGTGATTCTGATGCTTACTGAAGTTTAAGAACTAGGTGTAGGTATAGTAGGACTGGAGGTAAATTTTGCCTGGTTCATAATTTCTCTGGGCACATCATCCCTTGAATAACTATCCCTTGAATATATGTTTTGTATACTTTAGTTCAATCTGAAGACACAATATGGTGTAAAAAAAATCCAACAGAAAGTTTTTGCATGGGATTAAAATACAGAGAACTGACATAGATTAAAGAAAATAAGTTTAACTGGAAAAAATTCCATCATACCAAATATGTGTTCACCTGTTGGTAAGTTGCAGATCAGATATTGATTAAAGCAATTGTCTTCCACATTTGTACTTTTCCTCACCCAGTGCAAAATGGAGTTAGCACTGGGACTGGAGTGAGAATGCCTGAAGTCATCCTTTGCAACTAACATAATTTCTCTCAGCTTCCGTTTTCTCTGTAATGTATAAATAACATGTGTATAACCTACCTCGCAGGATGGTTGTAAATAATAGGAATAGCTAACATTTACTGAGGGCTTGCTCTGTGCCAGACACTGTGCTAAATGGTTTACATGAATTATCTCTTTTCACCTTCCCAAGAGCCCTGTTATCACTGTCTACAAATGAGGAAATTGAGTCTTGTAGAGATTAAACAAATTGCTTGAGGTCAGACAGCTGGAAAGTAGTAGAGTCAGGATTTAAATTTAGACTGACTCAGAACTCAAGCATATAACTGCCATGTGCATGCTGTCACTTCAGTCGTGTCTGACTCTGTGTGACCCTATGCACTGCAGCCTGCTAGGCTCCTCTGTCCGTGCGATTCTCCAGGCAAGAATACTGGAGTGGGTTGCCATGCTCTCCTCCGAGGGATCTTTTGGATCCAGGGATCGAACCTGTATGTCTTACCACTCCTGCATTAGTAGGCAGGTTCTTTACCACTAGCGCCACTTGGGAAGCTGGCATAACTGCCACGGTGAACTATAAAGTTTGAAATGAGATAGTATACAAACTGTAAAGTGCAATTCACATTAAGGAAAAGGAAGAAGTCTGTGTGTTCCATTTTGTTTATTCATAATATCCACAATATTGTGCACGTAATAGAACTTCAATAAAACTCAGTTGAGAGATGACAATTAAGTGTTCTTTAACTTTTTTTTTTTCCTAACCAAAAGGTCTTGTTATATTCTCAATGTTATGTAACGAGCTCTAAACAGAAATGAAACAGAAGCTTAGAGTAGTTCCTAGAATAGCACAGGCACTGAGAATGTTCCCTGAGATTTCTGCCAGCTCTTGGGTTTTATCATCTTCCCCAGATATCTGGGACAAATGATACATATATGGTGTTGTTCTATCTCCTTATAATTAGAGCTCTGTGGGTTAATTATTAACATCTAGGCTTTCATACCTATTGAGTAATAACCAGTAAATTGGCTAAGCAGCAAACAGTGGTTCTCTTCATATATATAGAACAGTGCCATGCCTTGTGGGATGTGAAAAAAAGTTTATATCATGGAGCTATGGAACTACCCAAGGACATTATAATCTATCAGTTAGATGAGGTGATGAACAAGGCATGTGAAATGAAACAATAATTGATAATACATTCTGTAATGGTATCTTATAGTGACAAAACAAAAAAGGAAAAATAATTACTAGAGCAACTAAAAAGAATTTTAGAGAGTCTACATAGTAGGAGCCTTAATAAATTTTTATTGGATTAATAAATGGATGTGAAGTGAGACTTGAACTCTAGTTATGGTTGGAGTCTTATAACTCTTGAACTCCTACTACTGATATTACTGGTATGCTTTAAAGAGGTTAATCTCAGTTTCCTCATTTGCAAAATGATATAAAATAATGCCAATCCTCACACTTTTCAAACTGTCTTATGATAATTAAACAGTATAATAAATGCAAAATTACTTGTGTTACTGGAGAGTGAAATACAATTTTAAATTGTTTTCATTTTTGAAGTTTTAGAACATTCAAAAATATTTTAAATTACTGTTTTAAAATATGCTACATGTGCAGTAAAGGTAAACAAAAAATATAAAAATAAAAGGAGATAAAGTTCTGTGAATGGATAAGCCCATGGGCTACTTGGCCTAGGTGGACAGGAAGAAGTAGTGAAAATTTACTCCAAAAAGCCTTACTTCTGCTGCCTCTCTGGCTGACTCAGGGAACAAAGTCTTACATTTGTGTCTACATTAAAACTTAGGAAGATTTATCTCTGGGTGGAACAAAATAGAAAGCCCAGAGATAAATCCACGCACATATGGACACCTTATCTTTGACAAAGGAGGCAAGAATATACAATGGATTAAAGACAATCTCTTTAACAAGTGGTGCTGGGAACTCTGGTCAACCACTTGTAAAAGAATGAAACTAGAACACTTTCTAACACCATACACAAAAATAAACTCAAAATGGATTAAAGATCTCAACGTAAGACCAGAAACTATAAAACTCCTAGAGGAGAACATAGGCAAAACACTCTCTGACATACATCACAGCAGGATCCTCTATGACCCACCTCCCAGAATATTGGAAATAAAAGCAAAAATAAACAAATGGGACCTAATTAAACTTAAAA